>NC_052151.1:39398952-40047133 GCF_902713615.1 Scyliorhinus canicula | reverse complement strand
ATTTAAATATACAGGTAGCACCTTTAATTCCCTATTGACTGTCCCTTTTTGTTTTCTTAGTGTGGTGGACCTTGGTTTACTGAGCCTTTCCATACACTGTGTCATATTTTGTGAGATGGGGACCATCGTAACCTCTCCTGAGCTCTGTCTTTTCGTGATTTTTTGTAATCCTAAGCAGCTACGCTTCCCACTGATTCCTTCACCTCTTGGTTCCCTGACTTTCCCTTCCCCCCCCAATCTCTAGTTTAAAGTCCTATTGACCACCCTATTTACTCTTTTCGCCAGAACACTGGTCCCAGCTCGGTTCAGGTGGAGACCATCCCAACGGTATAGGTCCCCCCTGTCCCAAAACTGATGCCAGTGTCCCATGAAAAGGAACCCCTCTTTCCCACACCACTCTTTCAGCCACGTGTTAACTTCCCTTATTCTTGCCTCCCTATACCAATTTGCACGTGGCTCGGGCAGTAATCCGGAGATTATGACCCTTGAGGACCTGTTTTTTAATTTGAATCCTAGCTCTTTATAATCTCTAAACAGGTCCTCTTTCCTAGACTTGTGGATATGGATCGGCAGTACTCCACAGCCCCAATCGTGGAACTACTACTGTTGGAGAGCAAAAAGCTACAAATCGAATTTGACCCGCTCTCCACCGGGAAAGCACTGCATCAACTCCGCCAGACACTGGGGACTTTTTCCTGAAACAAGACCAGCCGCCTGCTGGCTCACCAGCTGAGAAAGCAGGCAGCCACGAGGAAGATAGCACGGGTGAAGAACAGAAACATTAAGCTAGTCACAGCGCCAGACAAAATCCACAAGGCCTTTGTGACTTTTACCAGGAGCTTGGGGGGAGTGGGGGGGTAGTTTCGAGAGGGACCCGGCTGCCCTCGCAAGCCTCTGTACTGTTGATCCCTAAAAAAGACAGAAACCCAACGGAGTGCGGTTCATACAGACCCATCTCACTCCTGATTACCAACGCCAAAGCCCTAGCGAAGGTCCTGGCGAGATGACAGGAGAATTGCGTGCCAGAGGTGTGGAGGATCAGGCGGGCTTTGTCAAGGGCAGTCAGCTAACGGTGAACATTAGGCGCCTGCTGAACGTAATTATGGCCCCACTCGGAGGGGACACAAGATATAATCATGTCTCTAGATGTAGAGAAGGCCTTCAGAGTCTAATGGAGGTGGCTTATGGCGGTGCCTCATGAAGGTACTGGAACGGTTGGGTTTGGACAGGGTCCACCTCTTGGGTGAAACTACTGTACAGCACTCCCATGGACCACAAGATCTGAATACTGCTGGACAGAGGCACAGGTCAGGGACGCCCATTATCCCCGCCGCTATTTGTCCTAGCAGTCAAGCCACTGACTATTGCTCTCAGTTCAACGAACGTGTGGAGAGGCAGCCAGAGGGGAGAGATGGAGCACAGAGTCTCGATTTATGCGGATGACTTGCTCCTCTTCGTCTCAAACTCCTTAGCCAGCCTGGAAGGAATAATGGAACTCCAATGGAGTTCAGAGCCTTCTCGATTTACAAACTCAACCTGAGCAAGAGCAAAGTCTTCCCCGTGTACCCATAGCTGGAGGGGAAATCTGAGCCGGGAAGCTACTGTGCAAGTCGGCCCAAACCAAAGAAGAACCAGGCAATGTGCCTCGACACATACCGTCCAGTGGCCTTGACACTGATCATTATGAAGTGCTTCAAGAGGTTGGTCATGAGACACGTAAAGTCCATACTCCCAGAATGCCTTGATCCACTGCATAGCGCCACAACCGGTCCATCTCCCTGGCCCTACACTCATCCCTGGAGCATCTCAACACCACGGACTCCTACGCCAGACTCTTATTCATTGACTACAGCTCTGCCTTCAACACCATAATCACAGCCAAGCTCTTATCAAAGCTCCAAAACCTAGGACTCTGTTCCTCCCTCTGCAACTGCCGGGGGAAAGCAGGCAGCATAATCAAGGATCCCTCCCACCCGGCTTACTCACTTTTCCAACTTCTTCCATCGGGCAGGAGATTCAGAAGTCTGAGAACACGGCCGAACAGACTCAAAAACAGCTTCTTCCCCACTGTCACCAGACTCCTAAATGACCCTTTTATGGACTGTCCTCATTAACACTACACCCTTTATGCTTCATCCGATGCCAATGCTTATGTAGTACATTGTATATATTGTGTTGCCCTATTATGTATTCTCATGTATTTTCTTGAATTCTGTTCAATTCCCTTTTCTTCCCATGTATTGAATGATCTGTTGAGCTGCTTGCAGAAAAATACTTTTCACTGTACCTCGGTACACGTGACAATAAACAAATCCAATCCAATCCAATCCAATCCAACTGGATCCTCCACTTCTTCACCCATAGACCACAATCAGTAAGAATAAACAACACCACCTCCACGATAGTCCTCAATACCAGTGCCCCGCAAGGCTACGTACTTAGCCCCCTACTATACTCTCTATACACACATGACTGTCTGCACGCCCACTGCTTTGGGAAAGTGGGCAGCATAATCAAAGACTCCTATCACCCGGGTTATTTACTCTTCCAACTTCTTCCATCGGGCAGGAGATATAAAAGCCGGAGAACGCTCACTGATAGATTCAAAAACAGCTGCTTCCCCACTTTTACCAGACTCCTGAATGACTCTCCTATTGACTGAACTGATCTCGTGACCCATATTCTCTACTGAGTAGTACTGCACACTGTAAGCTCACCTGTTGCCTGTGCCTATGTATTTATGTCCTATTTTTTTTCATGTATGGAATGAACAGTACTTTTCACTGTACCTCGGTACACGAGGCAATAAAACTAATCCAATGTGCGGACATGAAACTCATCCCAATGCTGCTGTAAACGCCAAGAACATTTTCTTATAATAGAGATGCTATATAAATGTCGTTTGCTGTAAGCTGATGCCTAAGTACTTGAACCAGGATTTAGGACTAGTAATTCGGTACAACAGAATGTGGTTTCCTTTTCCTTGTCGCAGAGGTGCTGAGATCAATACTAGTACCTCACCTATGCTCCAAAATAAGGGTCAGATTGTCCGGCACAGACTTGGGGCTTTCTTGGTATGGGGTGGATCAAAGAGCTGGAGGCAGAGTCGGTGAGAAATGAAGAGGCCTCCTGCACAGGGACATTCCTCCGAGCACTGACCATAGCCCCATTCCCAGTACCCCCCAACTTGAGAAACCCAGTGGTGGTGGCCATGCTGAGGATGTGGAACCGAATCAGGCGCCAGTTCAATCTGGGTGTAATGTGCACTATGGCTTCCATCTGCAAAAATCATAAATTCACCCCTGCAACAATAGATGCTTCTTTTAAAGGTGGAGCCAGAATTAAGGGGTACTGACAGTAGGGCACCTATACATAGACGGCAGAGTAGCGACCCTGGAGGAACTAACAGACTAGCTCCAGCTCCCGGAAGAGAATGGGCTGCGGTGCATACAACTAAAGAACTTCCTCTGCTAGGAAACTACAGTGTTACTGGAGGGGCTTTTCTCAGTAATTTCACTGAAGCCTACTTGTGACAATAAGCTATTATTATTATTATTATTATTATTATTATTATTATTATGGGCTCCGCTGGACAAGATACGGGAAAAGTGGGAAGAGAAGTTGAGCATAGAGATAGGGGAAGGACTCTTAATCAAAGCTGCATAAGGGCACCTCCTTCATGCGCAGGGCTGAGCCTAACACAACTGAAGGTAGTGCTCAGGGCACACTTGACCAGAACACGGGTTCTTCCCGGAGGTGGAGGACAATGTGAATGGTGCCAGGGAGGCCTGGCCAACCACGCCCACATGTTCTGGTCCTGTCCCAGTCTTGGATACTGGACAGCCTTTCTCGATGCCATGTCCAACGTTGTTAGAGGACAACCGGCACGAGATTTTTAAAAACATTGTCAGCTAACGGCTCCCAAATCACTTTCACCTAAGGTTCACAAAGTCTTTCACGTTTGAAAGTTCTTGCATCCCAGTTGGGAGGCAGCACCATAGAGATTAGTGTGCCGCAAATGGATGGCTTCCCTTTACATTTTACATCTGACTTGTCACTTCAGGGCAATTGTTTGTTCAGATTAGCTGTGGAATTCACTGCTGGGAGATCATCTAACCTGTTAATTAGTTGCTGTTCTGCACACTGGGATCTGATGTACTTTAAACAAGAAGAATTGCTGTAATTATTGGCAGGGTTTAAAATGTCCAATGTTACCAAATCATGGACTACAATATATTTACTTCTATGGCTGTTTAGTTTTCAACGTAAGGCATCCTTCTATTCACTAAGAATAATAGAACTGCCAATCCTGACTCATTCGTGTTTTTGAATAAACCTTTAATTGTTTATGGTGAGACTTTGTTATATCTTTTCTCCGGCCCAGGAATAATGGCTCTATAAGTGCAATATATTCAGTTGTGTTTTTGGTACCATCATAGCAATGATGCATTCAGGTCCAATGGCCTTGGGGCTTCATCAGAATCAGTTGACCACAGATATTAGATGAGGTCGCCCAGTTAACATTCCAAAATAGTTTAGGTCCTTCACGGCCATATGGTATATCTATTACCCAGTGAATCAAACTTCCTGTGTTTGTCAGTCCACAAAGTCTAGTCTCAAATCAAGCTGCCAAAAGTATTGCGATGCTCAAACTACAATTGCCACTGATCAGGCACTGGTCAATATGAAAGATTGTAAGTTAATTCATTGTTCAACTCCCTAAGTAGACTGTAAACCACCAATTTCCTTCCTGTATTCCAATCATCAGTCTTCAACATTCAAAAGAATCTATAAATATTAAAAGTAAAATACTGTGGATGCTGGAAATCTGAAATAAAAACGGAAAATGCTGGCAAACTCCCATCTGAAATGAAATGAAAATCGTTTATTGTCACAAGTAGGCTTCAAATGAAGTTACTGTGAAAAGCCCCTAGTCGCACATTCCGGCCCCTGTTCGGGGAGGCTGGTATGGGAATTGAACCGTGCTGCTGGCCTGCCTTGGTCTGCTTTCGAAGCCTGCGATTTAGCCCTGTGCTAAACCAGCCCCTGACCGGTCTGGCAGCATACTGGTGCTAAGAAGCAGCAATGTTAACCACTGTGCTACCGTGGTGCCTATCCGGAGGTAGTGAATCTTTGCAACTCTTCTCCAGAGAGCAGTGGAGGCAGGGTCAATAAATATTTTTAAGGCAGAGATAGATGAGATTCTTGACCAGCAAGGGAGTCAAAGGTTATAGGGGGTAGGCAGAATGTGTTACGGCCACAATCTGAGCCCCATAATCTTACCGAATTGTGGTACAGGCTCGAGGGCCCGACTCCTATTCATGACATGTATGCTAATATATAGGACAGGGACAAATCCCACAACTGTCAGCAAGTTGTATGGTGTCATTTTGGCCTATTCACCTGACAAGGAGAAAATAAATTGACCCTTCTGAAATATTTGGAATTATCTTTTACCCATGTGCTGCAATCTTTATTGGAATCATAGAAAAGTTACAGCACAGAAGGAGTACCAGGGGCTGGTTCAGCGCAGGGCTAAATCGCTGGCTTTTAAAGCCGACCAAGGCAGGCCAGCAGCACAGTTCAATTCCCATACTAGCCTCCCCGAACAGGCGCTGGAATGTGGGGCTTTTCACAGTAACTTCATTTGAAGCCTACTTGTGACAATAAGAGATTTTCATATTTGGAGAGAAACATTGTCTGTTTATCTGTCCGCCAGCCCTGCTGAGTTTTTCCAGCATTTTCTTTTTTTATTTTACAAAACTTTAATCTATTTGCCATTTTTGTTTCCCAGAAGATAGGATGGACAGAATAAAATTGTTTTCCCTGCTGGAGAATTCTAGAACTGGCAACATGGATTCAAGATAAGTGGCAGAAGGTGTAGAGGGGACATGAGGAAAAACTTTTTAGACAGATGGTAGTGGGAGGGAGTCTGGAATTCGCTGCCCACATTGGTGGTGAAAGCAGAGAACTTAAACTCTTTTAAAAGGTACCTGGATCTGCACCTTAAGTGCTCTAAGCTACAGGGCTATGGACTGGGTGCAGGAAGGTGGGATTAGAAAGGGCAGCTGGGTGTCCAAGGGCTGGCATGGACAAGATGGGCCAAATGACCGCCTTCTGTGCTGTAACTTTTCTATGATTCCAATAGAGATTGCAGCACATGGGTAAAAGATGATTCCAAATATTTCAGAAGAGTAAATTTATTTTCTCCCTGTCAGGTGAATAGGCCAAAATTACACCATACAACTTGCTGACAGTTGTAGGATTTT
Source organism: Scyliorhinus canicula (assembly GCF_902713615.1). Lineage (NCBI taxonomy): Eukaryota > Metazoa > Chordata > Chondrichthyes > Carcharhiniformes > Scyliorhinidae > Scyliorhinus > Scyliorhinus canicula. The sequence continues at coordinate 40,040,864 of NC_052151.1, read as the reverse complement.
TCCCTGTCCTATATATTAGCATACATGTCATGAATAGGAGTCGGCCCCTCGAGCCTGTACCACAATTCGGTAAGATTATGGTGCTCTGATTTTGGCCGTAACACATTCTGCCTACCCCTATAGCCTTTGACTCCCTTGTTGGTCAAGAATCTTATCTATCTCTGCCTTAAAAATATTTATTGACCCTGCCTCCACTGCTCTCTGGAGAAGAGTTGCAAAGATTCACTACCTCCTGATAGGCACCATGGTAGCACAGTGGTTAACACTGCTGCTTCTTAGCGCCAGTGTCCCAGGTTCGATTCCCGGCTTGGGTCACTGTCTGTGTGGAGTTTGCACGTTCTCCCCATGCCTGAGTTGGTTTCCTCCGGGTGCTCCGGTTTCCTCCCACAAGTCCCAAAAGATGTGCTGTTAGGTAATTTGAATTCTCCCTCCATGTACCCGAACAGGTGCCGGAATGTGGCGACTAGGGGCTTTTCACAGTAACTTCATTGCAGTGTTAATGTAAGCCTACTTGTGACAATAAAGATTATTATCTTCCTGCTCCTCTACCTTCACCCTCAACAATGCATAGGTACCCCAGGACCTCCGCCTCTAAGGACATGATCCGATCGCTCTAGTTGGCACCACCTCCCGTTTGCTTCGTGCCTCGCAGCAATTCTCTATACGGTCCATCAGTCCTCGCAGAAGTGCGCCCTCAATGGCCTTTGATCAGCCACTGTACATCTCCTCCCTTTGCTGCCCAAATTCGTCTTTGGTGGCCATCAACTGTTCCATCTGGGCCTTTCCCACTGGCGGAGACCCTTCCACCTCCACCATTCTCGCATTGTTGCTGCACCACAGGTCCCCCACCAATTCCTGAGCCAGCTCTTTGTTTTTTTTCTGGGTCTGGTAGCCAATGGGCATGGCAATCTTGGGGAGAACCTCTCCCTCTTCTCCACTACTTTCCTCCTGGAACTACCCCACTAACGGGTATAACGTGTCCAAACCAATGAATTTGAGCCAGTGCTGCCCTGTGTGCAACCACACACTACATGTCCCGCCACCGGAAGTCCAAAAATTGGCAAGTCATGTTACAGCTGTACAGAACCTTGGTGAGGCTACTTTGGAATATTGCGTACAATTATGGTCACCACACTACCAGAGGGATGTGGATGCTTTGGAGAGGGTACAAAAGAGGTTTACCAGAATGTTGCCTGGTCTGCAGGGGAAGCTGTGAGGAGAGGTTGGATAAACCGGATTGTTTTCACTGGAACGACAGAGGTGGAGGGACGATCTGATAAAGGTTTACAAAATTGAGTGGCATGGACAGTGTGTATCGTCAGATACTTTTTCCCAGGGTGGAAAAGTCAATTGCTAAGTTTATGGTGCAAGGGGGAAAGTTTAGAGGAGATGCGCGAGGCAAGTGTTTTTTTTTTACACAGTGTGGTGAGTGCCTGGAATGCGCTGCCAAGGGAGGTGGTGGAAGCAGATACTGTAGCGCCATTTAAGAAGCTTCTTGATTAATACATGAATAGGATGGGAATAGAAAGATACGGACCCCGGAAGAGCGCAAGGTTTTAGTTTAGACAGGCATCATGATCAACACAGGCTTGGAGGGCCGAAGGGCCTGTTCCTGTGCTGCAAAGTTCTTGTAGGTTGTGCAAAAAGCCCAACGCAGGCCATACAGTTTGCCACCTTTAAGTTCCTGGGCTGAAAAATTTAAAAGGGCCAGATGCAAAAATCACCTGTGCACTCCCCAAAAAAAGGGTACTTTGCTTGTGACCAAAGTATTCTATGTAAATTAAGCCATAAATTAGTTTTGACGTTGATCTTGTGTTGCATTTATGCGCTTTTGACAGCAAAATCTAACTTGGCTCTCTTAATATGGAGAACACTACTCTCCTCACAGTAGTCAAAAGAAGGTTTGGATATTTCTAGTAGCTTGCTTGTCTAAAAGGTCCATCATTATTAAAATAAATTACACATTGCTATCAGTAAATTTGTGCTGTGTTACCTCAAAGTAGGTGTGAATGTTTGGAGCATCTGGAGCATAAGAAGAAGTTAAGATGAGCTTTTCATATAATTTTCCTTCTTTTTTCCTTTTCTAGGTTAGTGAACTGAAGACTTTTTGCCAAATCTGCTGTCAGCAAGATGATATGAATTGGATTATACTGTTTATTTGACAGCTGTAAACCTGACGTTTCGTCTGCAATGGAGACAGTTCTTGGAATTGCATCTCAACCAACACAAAAGACGTTAACCAGAAGAATGTGAACTGCAGTTAAAATGAATCCTGAACTGTCTCAAAATGAAATCTCATTGTTTAAACTGTATAGTTTCCCCGTGTCCCATATCTTAGCCCTATATAAATTGTTGGTTGATACGGGTAGGTGCATATTTTAAGTTTTGGTGTTTTATGTCTGATATGAGCATCTGCCCTTGGCCTACATTGTAGCTATCATTGAAGTGTTGATGGAATGGGACAGTGCCATCAAAGGCATGAATATTGATGAGGAAATGAGCGTATATGCTGACAGAATAAACCAAGACAAATTGGCATCGTCAGAATGCCAGAAGACTTATTACACAAATGAAGGTTTTTATCCTTTTTAATCTGCTAATATGCAATTGATTAACAGGCATTTTGAGTAATTTGAAATTGCATGAGCTTATTAACAGAAGTTGAAGTGTGACTTTGAATGAATCTTTACAATTTATGGCCTAACGTTGTGTGGTCTTTTTATAATAGTGTCAAGTACCTAGTTTAGTGGTGGTGGGGAGAGGGTGGTAAAAGCATTAGTGTATCACCATTACATCTAACCTGGGAATAATACTGCCTGTAAAACTTTGCTTGGCTTTACAGACCAATCTTGTGAACAAATCTTTTATCTTGAGAGAGTTAGGTAGTTGGAAAAAAAGAGTAGAGACTTTCATATGTTTACAAATTATTGTGTCTAGAGAAAACAGCCAAAATAATTTTCTCTTCTGAAGTAATCTTTGCATGGATTGAGATCTAAATGTATTCACAAGGTTGGAAAATATGACCCATATACACATCTGTCATCATTTGTAGAAAACTTTTTAGGGTGTGCGTCTTTTTTAAAAAAGTTTTTTTTAAATCTCTTTTCTTATCCATTCTTTTGAGTACAGATTAATCTGGTATAAGGACAGATTACACCACCAGATAACAAACTGCCTCCCTTCTGAACAGATCCCTCATTGGTCGACTTTAATGTGGTCTATTTTCTGTGGATACATTTACACTTTTAGTAAATAGTTTTGCATACTACATTTCTGTATGACATTTGTACATTTATTGAAAGTTTTATTGTCCCTTGATCACCTTTTTGAACAGTTTCTATATAAATATAGACCAGCTCAGATTGCACCAATTTATGCATATTTCTTCAAACTAATGTGTAAGATTTCCTCTTTTTACAATAGGGTAATGCACATTTATATTTTATTATGGGCCGAGACAAATCATTATGCATGACTGTTTAGTAAGTAAATTAGTTTGTCTCAGTTCATTGCATGAAATTCCAGGTAGTCACATTCATTGACGTTAGTGCCCCTGGAGAGCTGGCAGTGAAACAAAATGTGATGGAATATTGTTGTATAACCTAGCTGTCTCGTATAAATGGATATTGTCTTTTCATCATGCAATTTGCTATTCTATTTGTAGAATAATAGCATATCAATTATGGTAATTGAATTACTTTCATCAAATGTAAATGAGGTTTAAGGTAGTATATTCATTCCTGCCATTTTTGTTTAACATTTTCACTCGAGTTGTAGTATCCAAGTGACTTCCATACCAATATTCCGAGACCGTTCTGCAAAAATCCATATTCTTAAAGCTGCATGGTAGGAATGCAGCTAAACTGCTCATGTTACTGCTGTAGTCTGTTTGGAATCTTACTAAAACTGAATCTGTCACCCAGTATTAGTTCTCATCCAGGCCAGAAAGTTTGCCAAGTCTCAGGCTAGCATCTCAGGAAGTGGAGAGAAGGTACTGCAAGGATCTACAGTAAATGCATATTCACCCAGCCTCTTTATGATTTAAGTATACATGTGGAAGTGACAAACCAGTTACGAAGGGTGCAAAATAAAAATACTTCCACTTTTTAAGCGCTTGAAAAATTAATCCAATTTAAAATTTACTTAACACTAATCTGATCTTTTAAAACTCATAACTTTATATATACCCTATTTAGGTTTACTGTTATGCACTGTGTGCAAGACCAAATTTTGTGGCCAAATTACTGCTATAACTCACTAACGTGACTAACATCACCTATCACCTGCCTCTTACTTAGTTTGATGTATCACCTTGGAAACTGCCACTGTTCAAGTTTCTGAAACATGCCATGCAATATTTCATAGTTATGTCTGTTGATAGTTCAATTCAGCTTGCACCCATCATTCAGAATTTGTGGTGTTTAGCACTGGATAAAACTGAGCAGTAAATATTCTACATTTTGTTTTTGAAATGCATACCTTGGGCTGCATGAAGGCAATGAAACACTTTACACAATATATGTTTCCTCCATATAATGAGACCAATGAATATACTATCTTCTCCTCTTTCCCCCCCCCTCCCCCCCCATTTTAAATTGTAAGTTTTTTGACAGGAATAGGATGGTTCTCTTGAACTGCAGGTTTTTTATTGCGTAAATTATTGGTATGTATTGCCCTGTGTATTTCATTAATCTGTGCTCTAGGAGAAGAGTGCGCATGTAAAATAAAGCTTGATAACACTATATTGAAATGAACTTGGTCCCCAATGGCACTCATTTTCGTATGTAAATTCTGTTCATCGGTTGCTCTAAATGGTAGATCATAAGAATTACTGCATACCAGGTTACTATTTTTGGCATGCTAGTTTCAACAGGAGCTTATCTACCTTTTTTTTTGTTTCTCTATCTGTACTCTATTCTTTTTCAGTTACAATGCATTTTATTTTAAATAAGTCTGTCTCAATATTCACTTATGATAAAGCTGTCCATATTCTAATAATATTGCTAACAATTCTTCTGACTTCTTTCTTCATTTTCCCTCCGAGTCTCTGCCACCTTATTACAGTATCTGAACACTAGTGAAAATGATCATTCACTGTGGTTACCTGCATTATTTTTAAAAACCTGTTGTCCACCTCTTTTTTTTTTTCCCTGTCCAGTGAAATTCCAATTTTCCAAATACTTCTTCATAACTATAACTTTGGTCCTGGGGTTCCCTGGGTTATAAGAAAATCACAGCTCATATATTTACATATATTTAAAAACTTCCAAAATTGCTTTAATTTAACATTTCACTCCCTTCTATGGGTCCTGAAAATTGGTTTTGGCCTGTTTTCTGAAGGGTTCAATAAACCCTTTAAATGTCTGCCATTATTAATTCAGAATTTAACAGGAAGCCTTTCCCTAATATCAGTTCTAATTCTATTCTGCCGCTTAACTGTTTCATACTCGAGTCTCAAAGATTCCAAAAGGTGTCTGTAGGTAATCAGAAAATTTAAGGACTCCTACATCAGGAGCATGTGGTATATAGGTTACGCAATCTCTGTTCTACCATTTGCTTAACTCCATGGAGGAAAATCTTCCTGCATTACTGTTTCTGTCATGGAGACCTCCGGTATATTATAAAGGCACATTCATTTGGCAAAATTTTAATAAGATTCTAATGTCAACACTGCTTGAGTTGAAAGACAGGAACTGAGAAATGTGCAAAGAAGGTCTCTTTGAATTATGAATTTGAAAGAATCTTATTTCAATTTCATGAAGTTGGGGTATTTGCTAATGGTTTTAGGAAGTCTTGAGAACAGAAGAAGATAATCTGACATGCATGTTTGTTGATGTGGTTCTCAGTTAATTTCTAATTTTTAGAAATACGTTTTCAGTGGGCGTAGCTGGGAGGGTCACATTTATTACCCATCCATATTTTGCCTTGAGAAGATGGTACGTCTTGTCCTTGGACTGCTGCAGTCACTTAACAAGTTCGGGCCCGATTTAAAAGATTCCCAATAAAGCCAATTTTATAGTGTGTGGAACAGTAGGAATCCCAATGTTTTATTAACCTGGAACATTAATTCCACTTTTATTAAGTGGAACATACATGTGAATTGGGAGCAGGAGTAGGCCACTCGGCCCCTCAAGCCTTCTCTTCCATTAATAAGATCATGGCTGAACTGATTGTAATTTCAATTCCATATTCCTACCTACCCCAATAACCTTTCACTCCATTCTTATCAAAAATCTATCCAACTCTGCCTTAAAAATATTCAAAGACTTTGCTTCCATTGCTTGTTGAGGAACATTTCAAACAATTCGCTGTCCTCTGGCAGAGAACATTTCTCCATTTGTCTCAAATGGGCAACACATTTTTAAAAAGTGACCTCTAGTTCTAGATTCTCCCACATCCTTTCCAAAGCTACCCTGCCAAGGCCACTCAGGATCTTGTGTTTCAAGTAAGTCACCTTACACTTCTAAACCCCAGCAATACAAGCCTAACTGTCCAACCTTCTATCATAAATCTATCCTCCCATCCCAGGTATCAGCCCAGTAAACCTTGTCTGAATTGTTTCCAAAGCTTCCAACATTTTCCCAGTGACAGATGTCCCGGCGGATTGGAAATTGGCAAACGTGACACCACTGTTTAAAAAAGGAGGTAGGCAGAAAGCGGGTAATTATAGGCCAGTGAGCTTAACTTCGGTAGTAGAGAAGATGCTGGAATCTATCATCAAGGAAGAAATAGCGAGGCATCTGGATGGAAATTGTCTCATTGGGCAGACACAGCATGGGTTCATAAAGGGCAGGTCGTGCCTAACTAGTTTAGTGGAATGTTTTGAGGACACTACCAGTGCGGTAGATAATGGGGAGCCAATGAATGTGGTATATCTGGATTTCCAGAAAGCCTTTGACAAGGTGCCACACAAAAGGTTGCTGCATAAGATAAAGATGCATAGCATTAAGGGTAAAGTAGTAGCATGGATAGAGGATTGGTTAATTAATAGGAAGCAAAGAGTGGGGATTAATGGGTGTTTCTCTGGTTGGCAATCAGTAGCTAGTGATGTCCTTCAGGGACCAGTGTTGGGCCCACAATTGTTCACAATTTACATAGATGATTTGGAGTTGGGGAGCAAGGGTAATGTGTCCAAGTTTGCAGACAACACTAAGATGAGTGGTAAAGCAAAGTGAAGCAGTTGAGGCTCCTTCATTAAATGTTTTTAAGATAAAGATTGATAGTTTTTTTTTGAAGAATAAAGGGATTAAGGGTTATGGTGTTCAGGCTGGAAAGTGGAGCTGAGTCCACAAAAGATCAGCCATGATCTCATTGACTGGCGGAACAGGCCGGAGGGGCCAGATGGCCTTCTCCTGCTCCTAGTTATGTTCCTAAGTTGACTGGTCTGTGGTTTTCTGCTCTCTGCCTCCCCTTTAAGAGAAGAGAAATTGCTCATTTCCAACCTACCGAAACCTTCGGCAAAACGGTGGGCTTGTGGTAGCCGATAGTAGAGAATTCATAGGTTCTCAACTAGTACATCAAGAAAAGGGTGCTGATTGGCACCATTTCAAAGGTGAATTTGAGTGCAGGGTGGACCATGTTCAGGTGTGTAAGGTGTTGCATGCAGGTTCAAATACAGAAAACTATAATTCATGTATCAGAAACATGCCATGAGTAGGAAGGTAGGGGTTATTCCAGTGAAGATGTTAGCGAGAGCTAGTGCGAGAAGGGATCCCATTTGGGCTTACATGTCATCAAAAATGAACTCAACTGCATGAGTTGCCAAGTTCATAAGTTCAGTGAATACAGCTTAAGGCAATGGCAATAGATCACCATGATATCGTGACATGATGCAAATGTCTGGTTTCCTTTGAGCATTATATTGGTGAATAGGCTAGCAATGTTGAACAAGCACATGGATGTGCATTCCCATCAAATGCAAGTCCCGCATTGTCTTCGCAAAGGTGAAGGAATCCATCACTATGAATGTGGGAAAACTCGCTCAACTGGTTGTTGCATGTTGCTCAACCATTTGGCAAATTCATGTTGTGCAGAACAAGTCATAGTTAAGATAGGACATAAAAGGACAGCAGTTTTGTGTGTCTTGGGCAGCCCAGAAAAACTGAGCCACAATGAAATAGAAACAGTGATCTGTTGTCCATGTCAGGATGGTGTGCCCATGACTTAGCTGCTATTCTCAGTAGTACAGATCAGGACAGGGAAGTGCAATCAAAGTAGCCTTGGTGAGTTGTTGAGGAGGTGGTGGCAGTGGTTTTGTCACTGGACTAGTAAACCAGGAAACCAGGGTAATGCTCTGCGACGTGGGTTTGAATCCTGCCACTGCAGATGGTGAAATTTGAATTTAAATCTGCAATTAAAAGTCTAATGAGGATCATGAAACCATTGTCGATTGTTGTAAAAACCCATATGGTTCACTAATGTCCTTGTTGACTCTTAACTGCCCCCTCAAGGGAAATTAGGGATGGGCAATATATGCTGGCATAGCAAGTGATGCCCATGTCCCATGAACATAAACAAAATACACTCTTTAGGTCTTGCATACTGGTCACTGTACATTAGTCTTCATGAAAATCGCTTATTGTCACAAGTAGGCTTCAAATTAAGTTACTGTGAAAAGCCCCTAGTCACCACATTCCTGAAGTCTGTGCTGGGTGTTGTCAAACATGCACCCATCCGTGCAAATGATGAACATTCCACCGAGCTTCCCTACCATGAGCCTTTTAAATGTTGGGACAGGCTTGAAGTCGAGATGGGCTCAAGCACTCAGCCTTTAACCTGATTTTGTAGTTTCTGTTGATAAAGCTATTCCAGTTAAGACTCTGACCAGTGCCAATTCCCAGAAGTAGATGGTGAAAAGCATGGTGATGGTATTGTTGAAGATTTGTTACTGGCCACTTGTCTGTTGAAGTATAAGCAATTCAACCCCTTGAGCCTGCTCCACCATTCAATTAGTTCTTAGTTGATCTGCATCCTAAATTCATCTGCATACTAACTTAATTTAACTGTCTTGGCTCCATACCCCTAACAAATCTATAGAGCAGCCTGAAAGCTGCAATTATCCCTGCATCCACTGTCTTTTGGGGGGCAGAGAATTCCACATTTCACTACCCTTTGTGTGAGAAGCGCTTCCTGATTTCAATCCTGGATGATATATCTCTAATTGTAAGAGTATGTCCCCTCATTCTTGATACCCCCAGCAGAGGAAATAATTTCTCTGTACTACCCTATTGAATCCTTTAACATTATTGACACTTTAATGAAATTACCCGTTAATTTTCTCTGGAGTTTAAGGGAATGCAATCGGTTGAATATTAAGGACAGCAGTCCCTTGAGGAAGCCTGGTACTGATGTCTTGGATCTGTGATCTCTTAATTTTGTCTCTTGTCATATTTGATACTTCTTGGTTTGTTCTTATGTTTTCAGGACCAGCTTAGATAGATAATTGGTTTATTGAAAAATCTTGGCGGTGGGTATCGAATTGTAATGCTGATTCAATAAAACAGGTAATCATTCATAATAGTTTTCGACAAACATTAAAATAAAAATAAAGTATTAAGTAAAAGAATTGCACAATTAGGAATATTTCAATATGTAAATTGCAAATATGTTGCAATATGCAGATCTCAATTTACAGAATAAAAACGAGAAATCTACTGCACTCTACATTTTGTATTAAAGTCCACAGACTATGTGTTGACAGATTGATTTAATTCTCAATCATTTACATACTCTAATATAAACAAATGGTACTCCAAGATGGTAGATTCTGAAACATTGCTGTTTACTTGCAGCCCTGTAATGTTTTTTACCCCTACTTTGGCTGCTCCAGAAGAACCAGATGAAGAAAACTTTATTAAAACATAAGCATAATGTTTGCATGTCTGCAGTTCTTTGTTCTCCTTCCTGTTCCTTCCTCCTTTCCCCTGCTTAAATTGATTTTAAGCTTTGACAACTCTGTAAGCGAAACAACTAGGGTTTCCTCCGGGTGCTCCGGTTTCCTCCCACAGTCCAAAGATGTGCTGGTTAGGTGGATTGGCCAGGCTAAATTGCCCTTAGTGTCCTAAAAAAATAATGTTAATGGGGGTTGTTGGGTTACTGGTATAGGGTGGATACGTGGGCTTGAGTAGGGTGATCATTGCTCGGCACAACATTGAGGGCCGAAGGGCCTGTTCTGTGCTGCACTGTTCTAATTCTAAAAAAAAAAAAGAGTCCAGGAAAGAAAAGATCACTTAGAGGGCACAAAATATGCTCACTTAGCACCAAGTGATCTTCTAGCCACTGAATTGAGCAAGCTAGGTGTTCAATTCAGGTGGGTCCAGTATGTTTTCTAATAGGAAATCTAATCTCTCTGAGCACTTGCAACTGAATTTACTTGTTACAATAATTTGTTTTCCGTTAGAGATCCTGCTAATGAATAAGGTTTTGTTGTAAAATTGTTTGTCCTGACCTAATGTCCCCTTCTGCCCAATGAACAAGTGCAATTTTCTCAATTTGTAAGACTGTTACTCCGAATGACAGATTATATTCCTTCCTACAGGGCGCAGTTGTCCCACATGGGAAAGTAATTATCATGCTATCTGGCTTGGATGTCCAGAGCTAAAGCCAGTTGCATAAGACTTGCAAATGAAATCACTTTATTTTTGGATCGGAAAATGAATTCCAATCAAGTCAGCTCCTTACAAAATAAGAGCAGGAAGGAGTAGGCCACATATACCCGTTCAAGTCGTCTCCGTCATTCAGTACTGATGTGGAGATACCGGTGTCATCAGGTGAAGGAGCTACACTCCGAAAGCTAGCGAATCCAAACAGACCTGTTGGTCATTCAGTAAGATCATGGTTAAAGTTCGGTGGATTTTTCAGTCCTTCCCCACCCGTTTGGGGATTTTCTTTCTAGGGCAAAAGGTGTGAGAGTGCCCACGGAAGGTAATACTCCTCTGGTGAGACCGCCATATGGATCAGCGGACAAGAAGTGTCACGTGAGACAGAGAGCAGCTGGAGCAAAAAGGTTTTTGTAGTGTGCCACAGGTGAAGAAGGCTGAGGGCAAGGTGGCACACTGCCCACCCAGTGGTCGATGGAGCAGCTGGTGGAGTTTTTAAACGATAACTTCCAGCAGCAGAGGAAAGAGGCTCTGGAGGATTTGGCCAAGGTGGTGCAGCCGATTGAGAGAGTGAAGCAGGAGGCTCTGGGCCTGGCGATTCAGAAGTCTGAGGGAGCATGAGGAGCGGCTGGCTTCGCTGGAGACTGAGCTGGGGATGGTGTTGACCAGCCAAAAGAGAGAAATTGGAGGACCGTGAGAACCGCTCCAGGAGGCAGAATCTGAGGATCATTGAGGGAACGGATGCCGCCAAGAATGTGGCAAGCATGCTGGAAAGGTTGATGGGGGGGAAAAGGCCTTTGACTGGGCCCTCAAGGTGGATCGCGCGCACAGGGCACTTGAGGAGGAAACTGCAGGTGGGGGATCCACCGAGGGTGATGGTGGTGAGCCTGCATCGATTTTTGGACAAGGATAAAATTCTGAAATGAGCAAGGCAGATCAAGAAATGCACCTGGCAAGGGAGTCTTTCAGGACCTGGGTACGGAGCTGGCGAATCAAAAGGGCCGAGTTCAACTGGATAAGGGCTGCCCTATCTAAGAAGGGGCTGAAGTTCGGGGTTTTGTAACCTGCCCGCTTGTGGGTGACACATCAGAAGCCGGAGTTTTATTTTGACTCGCCAGAGGAGGCGATGGACTTTGAGGGATCATGGACTGGGAAGAATGTGACCATAATTTTGGAGAGAAGCTTTGTGTTCATTGTAAAGTGTATGGAATGGACAATTTGGGGTGGGTTTTGACAGGGGAATGGCGATGGCGAGTGTTTCTTTTGTTTCTCTTTGGTGGTGGAGAGGATCAATGGGGGGAGGGGTGGACTGGAGGGATATGGGGAAGTCTGAGGCCTTGGGTGGGGGCTGTCATAATATACACCAGTATATCATGGTGCAGACACACACTGATTGACACACAGCAAGACCAATCAACACACACAACACCACAGCCAATCACCAGTTAGAGCACACTCACTATAAAGAAAGAGGGCATCAGTTTTCCCGCTCATTCGGGATGCAGCCTCTCAGAAGGACCGAGCTCACAGCTTGCAGCACAGATCTTCACCATGTGCTGAGTGCATAGACTGGTTAGGATAAGCATAGGTCTTTAGTTTAATCTAACATACTTTCACTGTGGGTCGACACTATGTTCAACAGTTTCTAGCTTAATAAAATAGTGTTGAATTATTTCAGGTGTTGGTAGCCTGTATGTGTTACTGCCGAGGTAAACACTATCTCCACGGATCCAGAGTACCCAACACATCATGGTACCGGTAGTTGATGTTAGGACTTCTTAGACTACCTGCAAGTGATCTGCCTTCCACCAACATACAGCCATCCTGCAGACTGGACAGCGTCCACCCGCCACTGCCGCTCCGCATCACCGGTAACCCAGGGGCCAACTGGAAGATCTTCAAACAACGCTTCCAGCTCTACCTTGAAGCCACAGACCTGGAAGCTGCTTCAGACGCCAGGAAGATCACTCTCTTCCTCTCCACGGCCAGGGACCACGCCATCCACATCTTCAACTCTCTCACCTTTGCTGATGGTGAAGACAAATCAAAATTCAAGACGGTCCTCCTCACATTTGACAGTCACTGCGACATCAAGGTGAATGAAAGTTTCGAGCGCTATGTCTTCCAACAGCGTTTGCAGGGTAAAGATGAACCTTTCCAGTCCTTGCCCACCCACCTCTGCATCCTTGCACAGTCCTGTAATTACGGGTCCACCTCCGACTCCATGATACGCTACCAGATAGTTTTCGGTTTTCAGTCGGACCAGCAGCTCCTCGAGGTTAAGCAGCTCACCCTAGAGATTGCCATCGAGACCTGCGTGCTGCATGAATATGCCACTAATCGGTATTCACACAACCAAGCGGTTGAAACAGTGCGGCAAGGTCCCCACGAGGCAGAACGGGTACAAGCAATCAAGCAACTCCAGGGCCTCAGCCTGGATGACGGTGGCCATTTTGAGCGCTTTTCGCAGCCTTCCTCACATGCGCGCATTGAATGAGGGGACGGCGATGATCGCACTGCGCAGGTGCGCACCACGTACAACCACACCGCGCATGCGCGCACCACGTACAACCACACCGCGCATGCGCGGTGGCGAAGCGCGCGTGCTGACGCTACAACGTGCGGCAACTGTGCCTCCGCCCACTTAAAGTGCCAATGTCCTGCCAAATCCCGATGCTACCTACAATGTGGCAAACTTGGCCACTATGCTGCTTTATGCAGGTCTGCTCAGCCTGCCAACTCTCGCAGCTCCAGCCAGCCTCGCAGGGATGACCATGCCATTCAACCCACGGTCACCGAACCCGCTTCTGACCTGCTGCCCGATATTGACACTGAGGACCCGAAGGCACCTTTTCGAGTCGGTATCATTACTAAAAACAGGATGCCCCCGAAGCAAAAAGTCCAGCCTCTATCGGTATACAGCATCGATCTGGACGATGAGTGGTGTGCCACCCTTACAGTCAACCGGTCCCAAATCCGATTCCGCCTGGACACTGGTGCCTCCGCCAATCTCATTGCGCGGTCTGACCTCCAAAGCCTTTGTGTCAAACCAGCCATCCTGCCATCAGCCTGTCAGCTATTAGATTATAATGGCAGTGCCGTTGCTGCCAGTGGCTCATGCCAACTTGAAGTGACGCACAAGTCACGCAAAGCCATCCTTCCCTTTAAAATCGTGGGATCCTCGAAAGCCTCCCTGCTTGGTGCACAGGCATGCAAGCTGTTGAACCTAGTTCAGAGGGTTCACACTCTCCTGCTGACGCGTCTGCCTTTCAGGACACTGATTTTAGGGCACAGCTCGACACCATTATTAACCAATACCACAACGTCTTCAAGGGCATGGACACGCTTCCGTACCTTCCGGCGAACTGCGAATATGCATTGATCCCAAGGATCTCAACCGCAATATTATGAGAGAGCACTATCCCATTCCCAAGCGCGAAGAGCTCACATGTGAGATGGCTCACGCCAAGTACTTTACCAAACTCGACGCCTCAAAGGGATTCTGGCAAATCCAGCAGGAAACTCTGCACGTTTAATACCCCCTTTGGAAGATATTGCTTCAATCCGATGCCGTTTGGGATAATCTCTGCATCAGAAGTGTTCCATAGGATTATGGAACAGATGATGGAAGGCATTTAAGGCATTCGCGTCTATGTCGATGACATAATCATCTGGTCCACCACTCCGCAGGAGCATGTCAATCGCCTCCAGCGCGTCTTCAGACGGATACATGAGCATGGCCTCAGCCTCAACAGGGCCAAATGCTCCTTTGGTCAGACAGAACTTAAATTCCTCTTGAGACTACATCTCCCAATTGGGTGTGCAGCCGGATGCGGACAAGGTAGCTGCCATCAAGGCTATGAATACACCGGAGGACAAGAAGGCGGTCCTCCGCTTTTTGGGCATGGTCAACTTCTTAGGGAAATTCATCCCTAACCTCGCCTCTCATACCACGGCTCTCAGGAACCTGGTCAGGAAGATGACAGACTTCCAATGGCTCCCTGCCCACGAACACGAATGGAGGGAACTCGAGGCAAAACTGACCACGGCCCCGGTCTTAGCTTTTTTTGATCCAGCCAAGGAGACCAAAATCTCTACGGATGCCAGTCAAACCGGCATTGGAGCAGTGCTACTTCAACGTGATGAGGCCTCGTCATAGGCCCCCGTTGCATCCGCGTCACGTATGATGACCCCCACCGAGCAGCGCTACGCGCAGATTGAAAAGGAGTGCTTGGGCCTTCTGACTGGTGTCGTTAAATTCCACGATTATGTCTACGGACTCCCTCAGTTCACCGTCGAGACAGACCATCGACCGCTGGTCAATATCATACAAAAATACCTGAACGACATGACGCCTCGCCTCCAATGTATTCTTCTCAAGCTCCGGCGATACGGCTTCCAGCTGGTATACACCCCAGGCAAGGAACTCATCGTTGCTGGCACTCTCTCCCAGGTCAGTCACCACTCCATGTGACCCAGCAGGATTTGTCTGCCAGGTTGATGCCCATGTGGCATTCGTGGCCTCCAATCTACCTGCCTCGGATGAACGCCTCGTCCAAATTCTTAATTCCATAGGGGTTGGTTTAACACAGGGCTAAATCGCTGGCTTTGAAAGCAGACCAAGGCAGGCCAGCAGCACGGTTCAATTCCTGTACCAGCCTTCCCGAACAGGGGCTTTTCACAGTAACTTAATTTGAAGCCGACTTGTGACAATAAGCAGTTTTCATTTCATTTTTCATGTCATACTTTTATTATTTGTTGATTAATCCATTGGGTCAATCATGACATTTTCCGTGCAACAATATTATGCAAAATCAATATTTGGTGCACTCTATTGTTCGTGTTATATGAAGGAGTAAAAACCTTTTACTCTCCCTTGACCCGGTATTTTACTTGCACATTATCAGGTTGAAAATATATTGGGGCATAATTACTAGTTGGCTTGTTATTTTATTGTAAACCAAGTCATCAGAACATGTTATGGTCAAGAAGCTCCATCAGGACCTCTGAAGCGGTGCTGATTGATGACTCACCAGCTGTACAAACTGAAACCCTTCCAAATAAAACAGTTGGAACACGGCCAAACCACTTGTTGCGTTCATGTTCCATAAAATGTTGTTATTATTGATGCTGTTGGAGACACAGATGGGGCAATATCAATGAGAGCATTCCTGTGCTGATAGTGGAATCTTGTGGGATAGAATCTTAAGAGTGACCTGCCTGCTTTCTATCTCACATAATACCTAGTTCTTCAAGAAGTTTTTGCTTTTCAGAACATGTTGGGTGATGCTGCTGCGATTCTCAACTCCAGGATATTAAAACCCTTTACACTAAATAAATATGACAGGAATATCCACTTTGACATCAAAATGTCCTAGCTGCTCACACTGAAGATGGGAGGAAGGAGATCAGCTCACCTGGTTTTCCTGTCTGTAATATTGTGAAAACTCAGGCTGATCAGGCCTCTTAAATGGGAAATAGAATTTGGAAAAACTTTGCTGAAACAGGACACCGTAAGTGTCAAATTCCATTGTTGGTCTCTTTGAAAAAGGCGAACCTCATAAAGCTTAAAAATGACAAGCTTGATATCTTTTGTGCCAAGTTGTTTATTTTTCTTTAACCACCTGTAGCATGAGATCAGTACACTGTCACAATATGCATCCATGTATATAAAGGAGTGCAGACAGGCAGTGATTGACACACAGGATGACCAGTAAGCACACAGAACAGAGCAGCCAATCACCAGACAGGACACGACCACTATAAAGCCAGAGGGCACCAGTTTTCCCGCTCTCTCGGGATCCAGCCTCTGAGACAGTCAGAGCTCATGAGCATAGCCAGTGCAAACACCATGTGGTAGTCAGTAGGTTTGGTCAGGCTAGCATCAGGTCTCCAGTCAAGTCAGCATAGTGTCAACCCACAGTTGGACATGTAAAATAGTTAGATTTTGAAAGTGTTGGAAGTCTGTCTCTCACCACACTGCATCAAACACAGTCCACATAGACCCAGCCTGCCCAACACATCATGTTACCAGGTATGGATGCTGAAAATTGAGTGAATCGGCATTGACCAGCAAACAGCCATCTGGTGACATGGAAAACATCCGCCCTCCTCCGCAGCTCCGCATCGCGGGCAACCTCGGTGCAAATTGGAAGATCTTCAAACAAAAGTTCCAGCTCTATCTCGAAGCCACCAACCTCGAGGCCACATCGGATGCCAGGAAGATTGCACTCTTCCCCTCCACAGCCGGATACCATGCCATCCACATCGACAACTCACTTACATTCGCTGAAGGCGAAGACAAGACAAAATTTAAAACGGTCCTGCTGAAATTCGACAGCCACTGCGACATAGAGGTAAACGAGAGCTTTGAACGGTACGTTTTCCAGCAGAGGCTTCAGGGTAAGGATGAACCTTTCCAATCCTTTTTGACCCATCTCCGCATCCTCGTGCAGTCATGTCACTGTGACTCGACAACTGATTCCATAATCCGGGAACAGATCATTTTCGGGGTCCATTCCGATTCCCTTCACCAGCAGCTCCTGAAAGTCAAGCAGCTCACCATCACCATCGAAACGTGCGTTCGCCACGAGCATGCTAACAACCGGTACTCCCACATCAGGGTGGCAGAAACGGCAAAGCTAACCCCCCACGAGGCAGAAAGGGTGCAGGCCATCACACAAATGCAGGGCCTGAGTCTTGATGAGAGTGGCCAGTTAGCGTACATTTCCCACGCTCCAGCGCATGCGCGCCACGACCGAGGGGACGGCAAAACCGACGACCAGCCTGCGCAGGTGCGTACGTCATTCAACCACACTGCGCATGTGCGTTGGCGCATGGAACGCGCTGACGTTGGCATCATGACGTGTCCGAATTGTGGCTCCGCCCATTTAAAGCAGCAATGTCTGGCAAAATCTCGACGGTGTCTACAGTGTGGCAAGCTTGGCCACGATGCAGCCCTTTGCAGATCTTCTCCATTGCCCAGCATCCAGTAATTCCAGCCACGGCGCAGAAGCGTCCGTTCGGTACAGCAGGCCGTGCCAGACTCCGACCCCGACAGCCCAATAGATCCTGACGCCGAGTGCCTCAAATCCCCATTCTGGGTGGGCATCATTACTAAGCATGCGCTGCCTTTCTCAAAGATGGTGAAGCACCTCCCAATCCTAAGCGTAGATCCTGACGACGAGTGGTGTGCTGTCCTCACAGTTAACAAGGCTCGCATCCGTTTCAAGCTGGACACCGGCGCATCAGCGAACCTCATTTCAAAATCTGATCTCGACACCATCCGCATCAGACCAAGCATTCTTCCACCGGCCTGCCAGCTCCTTGACTACAATGGCAATGCCATTGCTGCCAGTGGCTCATGCCAACTCGGAGTTTCCAATAAGTCATTTAAAGCGACGCTGGGATTTGAGATCGTAGGACCTGACAGAGCATCCCTGCAGAGCTCGGGTCTGCAAACTCCTGAGCCTGGTTCAGCGAGTCCACACCATGTCATCCTCAGGCGACGGCCTCACCTGATAACTTCCAAGCTCAAATTGATGACATCATAGCGCAGTACCATAGCGTGTTTGACGGTATGGGCACACTCCCATACCGATATAAAATCCTGCTGAAACCAAACGCCACCCCTGTGGTTCACGCACCATATCGGGTGCCGGCAGCCCTCAAGGACCGCCTCAAGCAGCAGTTGCAAGACCTCCCAGGACCAGGGCATCATATCAAAGGTCACAGAACCCACGGACTGGGTAAGCTCCATGGTCTGCATCAAGAAGCCGTCGGGGGAGCTTCGAATCTGTATCGGCCCCAAAGATTTAAACCACAACATCATGAGGGAACATTACCCGATACCAAAATGAGAAGAGTTGACCAGCGAGATGGCTCATGCCAAATTCTTTACGAAGCTGGACGCCTCCAAGGGATTCTGGCAAATACAGCTGGACGCATCCAGTCGCAAGCTGTGCACATCCCGATCGGTCGCTACTGCTACAACCGGAAGCCTTTTGGCATCGTCTCTGCCTCCGAGGTATTTCACCGCATAATGGAACAGATGATGGAGGGCATTGAGGGGGTGCGAGTGTACGTTGACAATGTCATAATCTGGTCCACAACTCCTCAAGAACACATCGATCGCCTCCAGCAGGTATTCCACAGGATCTACAAGCATGGCCTCCAACTCAACAGGGCCAAATGTTCATTCGGTCAATCAGAAATCAAATTCCTTGGCGACCACATCTCGCAGCAAGGCGTGCAGCCAGATGCTGTCAAGGTTACGGCGATCAACGCCATGAAGACCCCAGAGGACAAGAAGACGGTTCTCCGCTTTCTAGGGATAGTCAACTTCCTTGGGAAGTTCATTCCCAACATGGTGTCCGGTTACAACAAATCTCTCTCAAGCTACGCCGCTGCGATTTTGGGGTCTACACCCCAGGCAAAGAACTCATTGTTGCAGATGCCCTTTCCAGGTCTATCACCACACCGTGTGAGCAAACTGACATCGTATGTCAAATCAACGCACAACTGTGCCTCCAACTTTCCGGCCTCTGATGTCATTCAAATTCATGAGGAAACAGCCAGGGATCCTCTGCTCTAGCAGGTGATGCAGCACCTCACAAATGGCTGGCAGAAGGGACAGTGTCCCCAGTTTTACAATGTCAAGGACGATCTGACGGTGATAGACGGCATCCTCATGAAGTTTGATCCCGCAGAGCATGCGAGCTATGGTGCTCGGCCAACTCCACGAGGGTCACCTTGGGTTCGAGAAGTGTCAACGCAGAGCTCGGGAGGCAGTCTACTGGCTGGTCGTCAGCCAGGACGTTGCCAACACGGTCCTCAACTGCCCTACATGTCAAATATTTCAGCCAGCTTAACCTAAAGAAACTCTGCAGCAACATGAGCTAGTGACCTCCCCATGGTCCAAAGTCGGTGTCGACCTTTTCCACACCAAGGGGCGTGACTATGTCCTCCTGGTTTTCCAATTACCCCGAAGTGGTGAGACTGTCCGACCTCACGTCGGCGGCGGTGATTAAGGCATGCAAAGAAACATTTGCCAGACATGGGATACCACTCACGGTGATGAGTGACAACGGCCCCTGTTTTTACAGCCAGGAGTGGTCTGATTTTGCCCGGCTATACAACTTTCGTCACATCACATCCAGCCCCCACTACCCGCAGTCAAACGGTAAGGCCGAAAAAGGGGTCCACATTGTCAAAAGATTACTATGTAAAGCTGCAGACTCAGGCTCCGACTTCAACCTGGCGCTGTTGGCATACAGAGCGACCCTGCTGTCCGCTGGGTTGTCTCCAGCGCAGATGCTCATGAACTGCACTCTGCGAACAACGGTTCCAGCCATCCACATTCCAGACCCTGACAACTTCCCGGTCATACAGAAGATGCAGCAGTCTCTGGCCCAACAGAAATCAGCATACAACGCTCATGCCACGGATCTCCCCGAGCTGGTCCCATCTGATCGAGTTCGTGTATGGCTGCCTGACGGCGGCTGGTCCGCCACAGCTGTGGTGGTCAAGCAAGTGGCCCCAAGATCGTTTCTCTTTCGCATGGCTGATGGCTCTTTCCTACGACACAACAGGCGGGCGCTGCGCAGACTTCCACGCCCGCCACCCAACCGTAATGTCCCACCTCACACACTGCTTCCTCTGGACACGCCCTGCCACGAGGCCACCGATCTACCAACAATCCTGCTGACCTCTGCGCCTGCCGCGTTGGTGGCAGTCCCGCCTATCCAAGTGTAGGTGGCCCCTGATCCACCCATGAGCGGTCAACCAGAATTCGTCGCCCGCCATAGAGACCAAACTTAGACTGAATGTTTGCACAATTTTGTTACTTAATCATTTTGACATCTGTAAATATCGTTTTTTTACCGTTTCATCTGCCCTATATCTGCACTAGCGACACTTTTCTATGTATATAAGTCCATTTTAGCATATTTTGTATAAGTCACGTACATATACACATCTTCACGCACGTGAATCTTAATATTTATTATCTGAACAGAAACTTCAAAAGAAAAGGGGGGGGATGTCATAATATACATTCATGTATATAATGGAGTGCAGACAGGCAGTGATTGACACACAGGATGACCAGTAAACCAATCACCAGACAGGACACGACCACTATAAAGCCAGAGGGCACCAGTTTTCCTGCTCTCTCGGGATCCAGCCTCTGAGACAGTCAGAGCTCATGAGCATAGCCAGTGCAAACACCATGTGGTAGTCAGTAGGTTTGGTCAGGCTAGCATCAGGTCTCCAGTCAAGTCAGCATAGTGTCAACCCACAGTTGGACATGTAAAATAGTTAGATGTTAAATACAATCATGTTGCATCTCATCAAGTGTTGGAAGTCTGTCTCTCGCCACACTGCATCAAACACAGTCCACATAGACCCAGCCTGCCCAATACACCATATACTTTCCTGATCACATGATGATGCTGCATTGGTGAGAGTTTTATTGGATTATTCCACCACTCTTCCTTGCCCTCAGTACATCTACATGTGGAAAGTTACACGTGGGTTGTCTGTCATTGGAATAATGGATTTACCAGCTATGCATCGTCAAACAGACCCACCCAACTCATTCAAACAAGTGAAGAATTTAATTTTTAACATCTTTATTGTCACAAGTAGGCTTACATTAACAATGCAATGAAGTTAGAACATAGAACATTACAGCGCAGTACGGGCCCTTCGGTCCTCGATGTTGCGCCGACCCGTGAAACCATCTGAAGCCTACCTGACCTACACTATTCCATTTTCATCCATATGTCTATCCAGTGACCACTTAAATGCCCTTAAATTTGGCGAGTCTACTACTGTTGCAGGCAGGGCGTCCAACACCCCTACTATCTGAGTAAAGAAACTGCCTCTGACATCTGTCCTATATCTACCACCCCTCAATTTAAAGCTATGTCCCCTTGTGTTGGTCATCACCATCTGAGGAAAAAGCCTCTCACTGTCCACCCTATCTAACCCTCTGACTATCGTCTATGTCTCTATTAAGTCACCTCTCAGCCTTCTCCTCTCTAACGAAAACAACCTCAAGTCCCTGGGCCTTTCCTCGTAAGACCTTCCCTTCATACCAGGCAACATCCTAGTAAATCTCCTCTGAACCCTTTCCAAAGCTTTCACATCCTTCCTATAATGTGGTGACCAGAACTGCACGCAGTACTCCAGGTGCGGCAGCACCAGAGTTTTGTACAGCTGCAGCATGACCTCGTGGCTCCGAAACTCAATCCCCCTACTGATAAAGGCTAGCACACCATATGCCTTCTTAACAGCCCTATTAACCTGGGTGGCAACTTTCAGGGATTTATGTACCTGGATGCCGAGATCTCTCTGTTCATCTACACAACCAAGAATCTTGTCATTGGCCCAGTACTCTGCATTCCTATTACTCCTTCCAAAGTGAGCCACCTCACACTTTTCCGCATTAAACTTCACCTGCCACCTCTCAGGCCAGCTCTGCAGCTTATCTATGTCCCTCTGAAACCTATAACATCCTTCAGCACTATCCACAACTCCACCGACCTTCGTGTCATCTGCAAATTTGCAAAGTTACTGTGAAAAGCCCCGAGTTGCCACATTCCGGCGCCTGTTCGGGTACACTGAGGGAGAATTTGGAATGTCCAATACTATTTACTGCATATCTTTCAGGACTTGTGGGATGAAACCGGAGCACCCGGAGGAAACCCACGCAGACATGGGGAGAATGTGCAGACTCTGCATCGACAATGACCCAAGCTGTAAAATGTTAGTATTAAATGCAAAGCTACAGCGTGGCATTTTAGTACATTGCAGAATGTTCAGATAATGTCATTCATAATTCAGTAATTAAAATAATTTGAGGTATTTCCTCTACGTTCTCCCCAATGCCAAGGATTTTATTCGCCCTTGTATTCATAATTAGTGAGGAGTTAGGAGACATTTATGGTGCACCCTGGCTGGGAAATGTGAATGGTATCACTAAACCACCTGTGGAGGCGAATATCGTCTTTATTGTCAAATTTAGGGGTGTCACGATAGAATGTGGTTAGCACTGATGCTTCACAGCTCCAGGGTCCCAGGTTTGATTCCCAGCTTGGGTCACTGAGCGGAGTCTGCACCTTCTTAGGTAGATTGGCCATGATCATTTTCCCTTAATGTCAAAAAAGGTTAGGTTGGGTTACGGGATAGGGTGGAGGTGTGGGCTTAAGTCGGGTGCTCTTTCCAAGGGTCGGTGCAGACTCGATGGGCCAAATGGCTTCCTTCTGCACTGATACTAAATCTATGAAATTTTATTTAAATATCTATATCAACCCCTGCAGTCCTTCTAGTCATATACCACCCCCACCTTTTAAAGGAATTTTCAAGATCTTATAGCCTTAAACCTCCACAACCTGTGCAGTGAAAATAGTCCCACAGTATTATTCTTTGTAGCAGTTTGATAGAATTAAGTGGCTTGCTGGGGCAGTTTAGAAGGCAGCCGAAGTCAACCATACAAGTATAGGACTCTAGGCCGATATCGGCCAGACTGGAAAAATGCCAGCTAAAGTTCCCTAAATGGCATAACTCAATTAGTTAGTGATAGGAACATAGGAATTAGGAGCAGAAGTAGGCAATTCAGCCCTTTGAGCCTGCTCCACCATTTAATCAGATCATGGCTGATCTCTTCCTGGTCTCAAATCCACCTCCCTACTTGTTGCCTGAATACCTTTGACCCGTTTTTAAAATCAGAAATATATCTCCTTCTTGAAACCTTTTAATGATTCCGACTCCACTGCACTATGGGGCAGCGAGTTCACCACCCCCTCTGCGAGAAGTAGTGCCTCCATATCTCAGTTTTAAATCTACGGCCTCTCAACCTATATCTGTGACCACTCGTTCTAGATTACCCCACAGGGGAAACATTTTGTCTATATTTACTTTATCAATCCGATTTAGTATTTTATATGCCTCGATCAGATCCCCTCTCATCCTTCTAAAGTCCAGCAAGTATAATTTCAAACTGTTTAATCTCTCCTCATACGTCATACCCCTTCATCCCTGGAATCAATCTGCAGAACCTCCTCTGAACTGCCTCCAATGCCACCACATCCTTCCTCAAATAAGGAGACCAAAACTGGACACAGTGATGCACATTCAATGGACACGAAACGTAGGAGTAGTCCGAATCGAAGGCTTTAATCAGCAAAAAGTGAGCCCAGCAGTAGGAGTACAGAAATGGCTTGGCTGCTGGGGAACACTGGTTCTTATACCCCGCCTAGTAGGCGGAGCTACCTTCCTTTCGACCAATGAGAATACAGAGAACACGATACTTGGGCCAATGGGCAGCGAGCCCTCTGCGCCAATGGCAGCTCACACTCCCGGGTACCGTAATACCCCTAGTCATACTACCACGCACACTACTCCAGATGTGGCCTCACGAACACCCTTTACAATTGCATCAAGTATCAGTGGGGGGGGGCATTGTGTAGTCAGCAATCATAATTCTGTTAGGTTCAAGATTACTGTGGAAAAGGACAAGGGTGGGCCTGAAATCATAAATGGGGAAGGCCAATTTTAATAAGATCAGAATTTATTTAGCCAGAATGGACTGGGAGCAGACACTTTGAGGTAAATCTGTGAAAGAACAGTGGGATGAATTCAAGAAGGAAATAGGGAAAGTATAGGGCCAACATTTTCCAATCAAGAAAAAAAGGTGGGACCAACAAATCCAGTGAACCCTGGGGCAGCATGGTAGCATAGTGGTTAGCACAATTGCTTCATGGTTCCAGGTTCGATTCCCAGCTTGGGTCACTGTGCGGAGTCGGCACGTTCTCCACGTGTGTGCGTGGCTTTACTCCGGGTGCTCCAGTTTCCTCCCACAGTCCAAAAATGTGCAGGTTAGGTGGATTGGCCATGCTAAATTTCCCTTAGTGTCCAGAATTTCCCTTGGTGTTGGGTTGGGTAATGCATCTAGGGTGGAGGTCTGGGCTTGGGTAGGGTGCTCTTTCCAAGAGCTGGTACAGACTCGATGGGCTGCATGGCCTCCTTCTGCACTGTAAATTCTATGATATCAAGGGATAGAGAGCAATGGATAAAAAAAAGGAGGCTTATGGCAGATATTGAGAGCTCAAAACCACAGAAGCCGTAGAGCTGTCTAAAATGTGCAAAAGGGAACTTTAAAAGGAATTGTGTTGCCTATGAGACATTATTCACGACGCTCTATGTTGCTCTTATGTCATATTTTGCCCTTGTTCCATATTGTAACTAAATACTTAATTGTCGATGTATTGTGTACTTTTTCACAATCGCTATAACTACTTTTTTTTTGTCTACTGTGTACGTTTCCTTGGCTGCAGCAAAATACTTTTCACTTCCCTTCGGTACATTTGACAATAAATCAATCAATCAAATAAATCAATCAAATTAGGGGAGCAAAAAGGGACATGGAAGGATACTGGTAAGTAAAATAAAGGAAAATCACAAGTTTTACAAGCACATTAAGGGTAAGAGGATAACTAGGGAAAAAGTAGGACCCATTAAGGACCACATGGGAATTTGTGTGTGGAGGCAGGGGATGTAGATAGAGTTCTAAATTAAACTTTGTGTCATTGTTCACTCGTGAGCGGGGCAGTGTATGAATAGAAATCAGGGAGAAGAACTGTGATAATAATAATCACTCATTGTCACAAGTAGGCGTCAGTGAAGGTACTGTGAAAAGTGAAAAAAATTAGCATAGACAGTGAGGAGGTTCCGAGTGGTCTGGCAACCTTAAAAGTAGATAAATCTCCAGGGCCAGATGAAATGTATCCCAGGCTGTTGAGTGAGGCAAGGGGGGAAATACCAGGGATGCTGGCAATAATTTGCAGTTCCTCTCTGGCCACAGGAGAGGTACTGGAGGATAACCAACATGGTACCACTGTTCAAGAAGGGATAAACCAGGAAGCTGCAGGCCAGTCAGTCTAACTTCAGTGGTGGGCAAACTATTGGAAGCAATTCTGAGAGACAGAAGTAATCTGCATTTGGAGAGCAGGGATTAATCAAGAACAGTCAGCATGGTTTTGTTAAGGGGAGGTCATGACTGACCAACTTGATTAAGTTTTTCGAAAAGGTGACCAGGTGGATAGATGAGGTCAATACAGTTGACATAGTTAGTTTGACTTCTGCAAGGCTTTTGATAAGATCCAGCAGAGGGCAGCAGAGCAGAGCTACTGATCAGCTGTTCCGGGGAAATTTGCATACGTGCAGTGCGGTCAGCCTAAGTTGAAGGTGAATCTGCGAAGGAGACCCGAGGAGTTTGAGTGAAGGCAATCATCCAGCAGAGGGCAGCAGAGCAGAGCTACTGATCAGCTGTTCTGGGGAAATTTGCATACGTGCAGTGCGGTCAGCCTAAGTTGAAGGTGAATCTGCGAAGGAGACCCGAGGAGTTTGAGTGAAGGCAATCATCCAGCAGAGGGCAGCAGAGCAGAGCTACTGATCAGCTGTTCTGGGGAAATTTGCATACGTGCAGTGCGGTCAGCCTAAGTTGAAGGTGGTTTGTGGAGAGGCTGTTGGCAAGTGACAGTTAAACCCGAAACACTTCGTGAGTGTTTCCCACCCTACCTCCTCCTCTAACCAACCCCCCCACCCCACCTCCTCCTCTAATCAACCCCCCCACCCCATGGTGGTTGGGAAGAAGGAGCAGGGGCCTGTCGTGAAGGTGAGTGAGTGCCTTTAAAGTTGCTTACCTTTCAGCGGGAGCAGGGTTTGAGGTAATATCAGGTAAGCTCTTCCTTTTTCTTTTTCTTGTTTTTTTTAAAATCTAGAGGTGATGTCAGGGAAGGCAGTACAATGCTCCTCCTGCAGAATGTTTGAGGTGCGGGACGCCGTCAGTGTCCCTGCTGATTTCATCTGTGGGAAGTGCACCCAACTCCAGCTCCTCAAAAACCGTGTTAGGGACCTGGAGCTTGAGCTGGATGAACTTCGGATCATTCGGGAGACAGAGGGGGGTCATAGATAGGAGCTTCAGGGAAGTAGTTACACCAAAGACTGGAGATAGATGGGTGACTGGGAAGAAGCAGTCAGTGCAGGGACCCCCTGCGGTCGTTCCCCTGAGTAACAAGTATACCGTTTTGGATACTTGTGGGGGGGACGACTTACCAGGGGTAAGCCATGGGGTACGGGCCTCTGGCACGGAGTCTGTCCCTGTTGCTCAGAAGGGAAGGGGGGAAAGGAGTAGAACATTAGTAATTGGGGACTCAATAGTCAGGGGCACAGATAGGAGATTTTGTGGGAGCGAGAGAGACTCACGTTTGGTATGTTTCCTCCCAGGTGCAAGGGTACGTGATGTCTCGGATCGTGTTTTCCGGGTCCTTAAGGGGGAGTGGGAGCAGCTCCAAGTCGTAGTCCACATTGGCACTAACGACATAGGTAGGAAAGGGGACAAGGATGTCAGGCAGGCCTTTAGGGAGCTAGGATGGAAGCTCAGAGCGAGAACAAACAGAGTTGTTATCTCTGGGTTGTTGCCGTGCCACGTGATAGTGAGATGAGGAATAGGGAGAGAGAGCAATTAAACACGTGGCTACAGGGATGGTGCAGGCGGGAGGGATTCAGATTTCTGGATAACTGGGGCTCTTTCTGGGGAAGGTGGGACCTCTATAGACAGGATGGTCTACATCTGAACCTGAGGGGCACCAATATCCTGGGGGGGGAGATTTGTTAGTGCTCTTTGGGGGGGTTTAAACTAATTCAGCAGGGGCATGGGAACCTGGATTGTAGTTTTGGGGTACGGGAGATTGAGAGTATAGAGGTCAGGAGCACAGATTTGACTTCGCAGGAGGGTGCCAGTGTTCAGGTAGGTGGTTTGAAGTGTGTCTACTTCAATGCCAGGAGTATACGAAATAAGGTAGGGGAACTGGCAGCATGGGTTGGTACCTGGGACTTCGATGTTGTGGCCATTTCAGAGACATGGATAGAGCAGGGACAGGAATGGTTGTTGCAGGTTCCGGGGTTTAGGTGTTTTAGTAAGCTCAGAGAAGGGGGCAAAAGAGGGGGAGGTGTGGCGCTGCTAGTCAAGGACAGTATTACGGTGGCGGAAAGGATGCTAGATGGGGACTCTTCTTCCGAGGTAGTATGGGCTGAGGTTAGAAACAGGAAAGGAGAGGTCACCCTGTTGGGAGTTTTCTATAGGCCACCTAATAGTTCTAGGGATGTAGAGGAAAGGATGGCGAAGATGATTCTGGAAAAGAGCGAAAGTAACAGGGTAGTTGTTATGGGAGACTTTAACTTTCCAAATATTGACTGGAAAAGATATAGTTCGAGTACATTAGATGGGTCATTCTTTGTACAATGTGTGCAGGAGGGTTTCCTGACACAATATGTTGACAGGCCAACAAGAGGAGAGGCCACATTGGATTTGGTTTTGGGTAATGAACCAGGCCAGGTGTTAGATCTGGAGGTAGGTGAGCACTTTGGAAACAGTGACCACAATTCGGTGACCTTTACGTTAGTGATGGAAAGGGATAAGTATACCCCGCAGGGCAAGAGTTATAGCTGGGGGAAGGGCAATTATGATGCCATTAGACATGACTTAGGATGTGTTGGTTGGAGAAGTAGGCTGCAAGGGTTGGGCACACTGGATATGTGGAGCTTGTTCAAGGAACAGCTATTGCATGTTCTTGATAAGTACGTACCAGTCAGGCAGGGAGGAAGGGGTCGAGCGAGGGAACCGTGGTTTACCAAAGAAGTGGAATCTCTTGTTAAGAGGAAGAAGGAGGCCTATGTGAAGATGAGGCGTGAAGTTTCAGTTGGGGCGCTTGATAGTTACAAGGAAGCGAGGAAGGATCTAAAGAGAGAGCTGAGACGAGCAAGGAGGGGACATGAGAAGTCTTTGGCAGGTAGGATCAAGGAAAACCCAAAAGCTTTCTATAGGTATGTCAGGAATAAAAGAATGACTAGGGTAAGAGTAGGGCCAGTCAAGGACAGTGGTGGGAAGTTGTGTGTGGAGGCTGAGGAGATAAGCGAGATACTAAATGAATACTTTTCGTCAGTATTCACTCAAGAAAAAGATAATATTGTGGAGGAGAATGCTGAGACCCAGGCTATTAGAATAGATGGCATTGAGGTGCGTAGGGAAGAAGTGTTGGCAATTCTGGACAAGGTGAAAATAGATAAGTCCCCGGGGCCGGATGGGATTTATCCTAGGATTCTCTGGGAAGCCAGGGAAGAGATTGCTGAGCCTTTGGCTTTGATTTTTAGGTCATCATTGGCTACAGGAATAGTGGCAGAGGACTGGAGGATAGCAAATGTGGTCCCTTTGTTCAAGAAGGGGAGTAGAGATAACCCCGGTAACTATAGGCCGGTGAGCCTAACGTCTGTGGTGGGTAAAGTCTTGGAGAGGATTATAAAAGATACGATTTATAATCATCTAGATAGGAATAATATGATTAGGGACAGTCAGCATGGTTTTGTGAAGGGTAGGTCATGCCTCACAAACCTTATCGAGTTCTTTGAGAAGGTGACTGAATAGGTAGACGAGGGTAGAGCAGTTGATGTGGTGTATATGGATTTCAGTAAAGCGTTTGATAAGGTTCCCCACGGTCGGCTATTGCAGAAAATACGGAGGCTGGGGATTGAGGGTGATTTAGAGATGTGGATCAGAAATTGGCTAGTTGAAAGAAGACAGAGAGTGGTAGTTGATGGGAAATGTTCAGAATGGAGTTCAGTTACGAGTGGCGTACCACAAGGATCTCTTCTGGGGCCGTTGCTGTTTGTCATTTTTATAAATGACCTAGAGGAGGGAGCAGAAGGATGGGTGAGTAAATTTGCAGACGACACTAAAGTCGGTGGAGTTGTAGACAGTGCGGAAGGATGTTGCAGGTTACAGAGGGACATAGATAAGCTGCAGAGCTGGGCTGAGAGGTGGCAAATGCAGTTTAATGTGGAGAAATGTGAGGTGATTCACTTTGGAAAGAATAACAGAAATGCGGAATATTTGGCTAATGGTAAAATTCTTGGTAGTGTGGATGAGCAGAGGGATCTCGGTGTCCATGTACATAGATCCCTGAAAGTTGCCACCCAGGTTGATAGGGTTGTGAAGAAGGCCTATGGTGTGATGGCCTTTATTGGTAGAGGGATTGAGTTCCGGAGCCATGAGGTCATGTTGCAGTTGTACAAAACTCTAGTACGGCCGCATTTGGAGTATTGCGTACAGTTCTGGTCGCCTCATTATAGGAAGGACGTGGAAGCTTTGGAACGGGTGCAGAGGAGATTTACCAGGATGTTGCCTGGTATGGAGGGAAAATCTTATGAGGAAAGGCTGATGGACTTGAGGTTGTTTTCATTAGAGAGAAGAAGGTTAAGAGGTGACTTAATAGAGGCATACAAAATGATCAGAGGGTTAGATAGGGTGGACAGCGAGAGCCTTCTCCCGCGGATGGAGGTGGCTAGCACGAGGGGACATAGCCTTAAATTGAGGGGTAATAGATATAGGACAGAGGTCAGAGGTGGGGTTTTTACGCAAAGAGTGGTGAGGCCGTGGAATGCCCTACCTGCAACAGTAGTGGACACGCCAACATTGAGGGCATTTAAAAATTTATTGGATAAGCATATGGATGATAAGGGCATAGTGTAGGTTAGATGGCCTTTAGATTTTTTCCATGTCGGTGCAACATCGAGGGCCGAAGGGCCTGTACTGTGCTGTATCGTTCTATGTTCTATGTTCTATGTCCCAGATAGGAGACTGATAGCGAACGTAAGAGGCCATGGGATCCAAGGAAATTTAGCAAATTGGATCCAAATTTGGCTGAGTTGCAGGAAGTGATGGTCGAGGGGTGTTTTTCTGACTGGACGTCTGTGTCCAGTGGGGTCCCACAGGGATCAGTGTTGGGCCCTTGCTGTTTGTGATTTATATAAATTATTTAGACTTGAACCATGGAGGATTGATTAGTAAATTGGTGGGGTGATAAATAGTAAGGAAGATGACCTTCGATTACAGGAGGATATAGATGGGCTGATCAGTGACAAATAGAATTCAATTTGGGTAGGTCTGAGGTGATGCACTTCAGCAGGACAAACGAGGCAGGGGAATCGTACAAAGAACAAAGTACAGCACAGGAACAGGCCCTTAGGCCCTCCAAGCCTGTGCCGACCATGCTGCCCATCTAAACTAAAATCTTCTACACTTCCTGGGTCCGTATCCCTCTATTCCCATCCTATTCATGTATTTCACAAGATGCCCCTTAAATGTCACTATCGTCCCTGCTTCCACCACTTCCTCCGGCAGCGTGTTCCAGGCACCCACTACCCTCTCTGTAAAAAAAAAAAAACTTGCCTCGTACATCTCCTCTAAACCTTGCCCCTCGCACCTTAAACCTATGCCCCCTAGTAATTAACTCCTCTACCCTGGGGCAACGCCTCTGACTATCCATTCTGTCTATGCCTCTCATAATTTTGTAGACCTCTATCAGGTAGCCCCTCAACCTCCGTCATTCCAGTGAGAACAAACCGAGTTCATTCAACCGCTCCTCATAGCTAATGCCCTCCATACCAGGCAACATCCTGGTAAATCTCTTCTGCACCCTCTCTAAAACCTCCACATCCTTCTGGTAGTGTGGCGACCAGAATTTAACACTATACTCCAAGTGTGGCCTAACTAAGGTTCTATACAGCTGCAACATGGCTTGCCAATTCTTATATTCAATGCCCCGGCCAATGAAGGCAAGCATGCTGTATGCCTTCTTGACTACCTTCTCCACCTGTGTTGCCCCTTTCAGTGACCTGTGGACCTGTACACCTAGATCTCTCTGACTGTCAATACTCTTGAGGGTTCTACTATTCTCTACCTGCATTAGACCTTCCTACCTCACATTTATCCGGATTAAACTCCATCTGCCATCTCTCCGCCCACGTCTCCAAATGATCTAAATCCTGCTGTATCCTCTGACAGTCCTCATCGCTATCCACAATTCCACCGACCTTTATGTCGTCTGCAAACTTACTAATCAGACCAGTTACATTTTCCTCCAAATCATTTATATATACTACGAACAGCAAAGGTCCCCCAGCGCTGATCCCTGCGGAACACCATTAGTCATAGCCCTCCAGTGAGAAAAACACCCTTCCATTGCTATTCTCTGCCTTCTATGACCGAGCCAGTTCTGTATCCACCTTGCGAGCTCACCCCTTATCCTGTGTGACTTCACCTTTTATACCAGCCTACCATATACCTTGTCAAAGGCCTTACTGAAGTCCATATCGACAACATCCACTGCCCTACCTGCATCAATCATCTTTGTAACCTCTTCGAAAAACTCTTATCAAGTTAGTGAGACACGACCTTCCCTTTACAAAACCTTCCCTAGTTGGACTATCTACATATTATTTTAAGAAGCCCTCCTGGATGCTCCTTCCAAACTCTGCCCCATCCAAGCCCCTAGCACATGATGATAAACAGCAGGAGCCTGGGAAGCGCTGAGGATCAGAGGGACCTTGATGTGCTTGTACGCTGGTGCCTTAAGGTAGCAATAGCAGATGGGAATATGTTATACTTGCCTTTATTAGCTGAGAGGTAGAGTTTAAGAGCAAGGAGGTTATGCTGGAACGGTATAAAACGTTGGTTAGTCCACAGCTATAATATTGTGTGCAGTTCTGGAATCCACATTATAGGAAGGATGTGATAGCACTGGAAAGGGTGCAGAGGAGATTTACCACGATGTTGCCTAGCCTGGAGAGTGTTAGTTATGAAGACAGATTGGATAGACTGGGGTTGTTTTCCTTGGACTGAGGGAGGACATGATTGAGATGTATGAAATTATGAAGGGTATAGATAGAGTAGACAGGGAGAATAATTTCCCTTGGTGGAGGGATCAATGACCAGGAGGCACAGATTTAAGGTAAGGGGCAGGAAGTTGAGAGGGGATGTGAGGAAAAACATTTTCACCCAGAGGTGTCTGGAACTCACTGTCTGAAAGGTGGTGCAGGCAGAGACCCTCATAACATTTGAGAAGTATTCGGATGTGCACTTGTGATGCCAAGGCATACAAGGCTATGGGTTAAGTGCTGCATAATGGGATTGAGTACTTAAGTGGTTATTTTTGACTGGCGCAGATGCAATGGACCAAAGGCCCACTTCTGTGCTGTAGACCTCTGTCACTCTACCCACAACCTTCTAAAACTGAAGCACGAGTGCCATCAAGTAAGTTAAGCTAACAGGCCAATATCATCATTTTTGATTCCCAACAAAAATTGCATAACTTCACTGTCAAGTTCATGTCCCCCCTTGGCTGCTAATCTGGATTAAGTACAATCGTGTCATAGTGTTCAAACCAGAGCTGAACTCAAAGTCACATCCTACCTGCTTCCAAGATCATTTCTTTCATCTCTGCAATATTGTTTGCCCCATCCATTTCTGTTAAAACTTTTATACATGCTTTCGCTATCTTTTGATTCAACTTCTGAAATGTCCTCCTTGCCAGCTTTCCAATTGCTACCCTTAAAATACATTTCCCACAATCTACTCTGCACTAAAGCCCCTCTGACCAGTCACTTGTATCCTAATTGGCAGGCACTGGTTCTGTATCCTCAACAAATTAAATTGAAAATGCTCATCATTATGGACAGATCCCACTACAGCTAAACTATATTTATATCTTCTCTGCCTTACTTTGTTCCCTGCTCAAGCCATTTGGCTCTGGCCTCCTGTGCATCTGCCTCTACCTGTAGAAAAAGACTATTTTACCTGCTTCAATCCTACTCTTTGGAACTCTTCTGAAACTCTTATTCTCCTCTCCATCTTTATAATCTTTCTAAAAGTGAAGTCCTTTGTCCAAGGTTTTGTTCATCTTTCCTAACCTTCCTACAAATGCTCAGCACTGATTCTTCTCTAAAGCACCGTGGGATGGCTTTTACATTAACAGGTCCAGTTAAATTCAAATTGTTGAACGATGTAATGTACATAGAATCCCTACAGTGATCGCTTTTTGGCCTTTTGGCTAAGATGAGCGTGAGATCAGGTGTGCCTGGTGTCTGGTATGTCTCTCTTGTGGGGACCATGAATTGGATTCAATTTGAATTGGTTTTTTGGAGCAGGCAAGGAGCTGGATTAGGGGTTTGCCCCTGTCCACGCTCAGCCCTGGCTTTGTAACTCTGATAAAGTAATAATAAAAAAAATCCCTGCAGTGCAGAAGGAGGACATTCGGCCCATTGAGTCTGCACTGAGCCTCCGTATGAGCATCCTGCAGAGACTCACTCCCCCGCTCTTCCTCCATAACCCCACCAAACCTTTGGACACAAAGGGGCAATTTATCATGGCCAATCTATCTAACCTGCACAGTTTGGACTGTGGGAGGATACCAGAGCACCCGGAGGAAACCCATGCAGACATGGGGAGAATGTGAAAATTCAACAGAGATAGACACCCAAGGTTGGAATCAAACCCGGATCCCTGGTGCTGTGAGGCAGCAGTGTTTGATCCAAGATGTACCAGTGGCCTTGCTATATTATTTCAACAGTCACAACGGTGCATTTGGATTATAGATGTATAAAAAGATAAGTGCTAACTTTAGCTATACATACAACTAGATGCATGCCATGGAATCCGAGAATGGTTACAGCACAGAAGGATACCATTTTGCCTCACATGTCTCTGCTAGTCCTTTGCATGAGCAACTCACCTAGCTCCAGACGCCTGGCTTTTCCCTGTAGCCCTACAAATGTATTCTCCTTGAGTGCTTATCCAATTCAATCTGTGATTAAATCTGCCCCACCACGCTGTGAGACAGTACTTCCAGATTCCAAGCAGTCACTGTGTTGACTCTTTTGCCATTCGCTTTATATTAGTGACCTTTGGTTCTCAACCCTTCCATCCACGGGAATAGTTTCTCTCTGTCTACTCTGCTTCCACCCCTCGTGATTTTGAACACTTATTAAATCTCCCCTCAATCTTCTTCAACCTATCCACCTAACCAAAGGCCCTCACCCCTGGAACCGTTCTCGTAAATCTTTTCTGCATCCTCTCTTCACATCGATCCGAAAATAATTGTTGTTAAAGTAAAAGTTATTAATGTCAACTGATAATTAAATGTCGCAGACATTTGTCAGAAGGTTTGTAACACAGGCAAATTCTACAATTTACTTCCATCTAACCTTTCTTTTCCACTGTTAATGAGAGTTTAGGAATGAAAACAACAGTTCCACTTTGCTGGAGACTTGGAACTAAACAACAGGATGTTGAAGGGAAATTCTAGGCTCCAGACAACTTCTATTTAAATTGACGGAACATCATCAATATCTGGCCACTGGCACTGATGTGTCTTTCTCATTTTTTCTGTGCGTTGAAAGTAAGTTATTAACAAAAAGACTAATCAAGTACTGAGATTTATCTCACGGATATTGAACTCGAATGTTGAAACAAGTTATTTAATTCCATTTTTCATGGTTGGTTCTAGTATTCTGCATAAATTTGGGGGGTAACTACCCCCATATTTTCTTTTTGCCATTTTTCTCTCTGCCTTTCCTGAAGGCACAAGGCACTGTTCCACAGGCACTGGCAGCCATTTGGCACTTTGACCAAGTTGCCATTATTCATGTCTGAGCTTAGAAAGAGTGTTTTTGCATCGTGTCCTGTTGGTGAGGATTGCAGATGTATATGATGCCATGCTCACCCAAAGTTCACCAGATAACACTTTACAGCAGAATTCAATGGATAACCTGACTGACTGATTGTTTTCTTTCTAAAGCGGAAACAATTGAGGTGACCGTGTCCAAGATTAGCTAAATACACCTGGAATATACTGAGATCTTCCTGGTCTGTTCTCAATAATAATAATATTCTTTATTATTGTCACAAGTAGACTTATATTAATATTGCAATGAAGTTACTGTGGAAATCCCCTAGTCACCACACTCCGGCGCCTGTTCGGATACACAAAGGGAGAATTCAGAATGTCCAATTCACCTAACAGCACGTCTTTGGGGCTGGTTTAGCACAGGGCTAAATCGCTGGCTTTGAAAGCAGACCAAGGCAGGCCAGCAGCACGGTTCAATTCACATACCAGCCTCCCCGAACAGGTGCCTGAATGTGGCGACTAGGGGCTTTTCACAGTAACTTCATTTGAAGCCAACTTGTGACAATAAGCGATTTTCATTTCTGTTTTTAATTTCTTTTGGGAGGAAACCGGAGCACCCGGAGGAAACCCACGCAGGCACAGGGAGAACGTGCAAACTCCGCACAGACAGTGACCCAAGTGGGAATTGAACCTGGGACCCTGGAGCTGTGAGGCAACAGCGCTACCATGCCATCCATTCCACATCAGCCAAAGCCATTGGGAGAGCTCCACCTTCAATAGAACAATGATTCACTGGGGATGATTCATTGCAGAGCAAAAGGGGTGAATATGGGACTTAGAGGACTGTAATTTAAGCAGAATTATAAACATAATTTAGTCAGGTTTCCTGTGACTTTGGTAACAGAATGCTTTACAGAGATTAAGCTAACTTGTTTGAACATCCAGTATTGTGAAGAGTGTTAGTGGACTATTTAGCTAAAATTACATTGTGCACACATTTGTGTGGAAAGTCTTCCAAGTTCTCTTTCTCCTTGTCAGCCCTCTTCTAAGAAACTCTCAATCACCTAACCAATAATTTCATAGAATCATAGAATCCCTACAGTGCAGCAGGGGACCACTCGGCCCATCGAGTCTGCCCCGACCCTTCGAAAGAGCACTCTATCTAGGCCCAATCCCACGCCCACCCCATAACCTAACCTCCCTGGACACCTAAGAGGCAATTTAGCATGGCCAATCCACCTAACCTTTGCACCTTTTGACCAATTTCTCTAATTTCATTTTGTTGTGCACAGCCTGTACATTTCAATACGCAATTACCTTTACTTCTGGGAGGCCCTGCACGTGCGCCAGCTGAAATGGGATAAATGTGAGTGTTCTGTGTCTTGTCTGTGTTGTTGCACATCCATTATCATGGACAACTTAGAGAAAAAAAAACACACTTAACTTCCCTTCCTCTCTGTCACTGGCGGGTCGGGTACAGGCGGTTAAAATGAATGTGTTGCTGCGATTTCTGTTTATTTTTCAATGCTTGCCGATTTTCCTGCCAAAGGCATTTTTCAGAGAGATTGAGCAAAGGATTATTTCGTTCATGTGAGAAGAGAAGGTGGCCAGAATTAGAAAGGTGCTGCTACAGGGGGGAAGGCAGGCAGGGGTTTGGTTCTTCCGAACCTGATGTATTACTACTGGGCGGTGAATGTGGAAAAAGTACGGAGCTGGGTCAGAGGGGTTGATTCCCAGTTGGTCAGAATGCGGGAGAGTTTGTGCAGTGGGTCGGGATTGAAAGCACTAGCAACAGCGCCGCTCCCGATGGCCCCGGGAAATACTCAGGGAGTCCGGTAATAATAGCTTCATTGAAAATCTGGAGGCAGTTTCGCCAACACTTCGGATTGGGGGCAGGGTCAAGGGAAATGCCGATTCGGGGAAACCACAGATTTGAGCCAGGGAAGTGGGATGGAAATTTTCGGAAAATTGGAGGAGATGGGGGATTAAGACACTAATAGATTTGTTTCTTGGGGGTCGGTTTGCAGGATTGAAGGAGCTGGAAGCGAGGTATGGGCTGGAGCAGGGGGAAACATACAGGTTCGAGATTTTGCCAGAAAGGCGATACAGAACTTCCCGGTGGAGCCGGCCTCCACATTGCTGGAGGAGGTGCTAACGACAGGGGGACTGGAGAAGGGGGTAGTGTCGGCGGTTTACGGACCTATTTTGGAAGAGGACACGGCACCACTGGAAGGGATCAAAGCAAAGTGGGAGGAAGAGTTGGGAGAGGATATGGAGGAGGGGTTCTGGTGTGAGGTGCTCCGGAGAATGAACGCCTCCACCTCATGCGCGAGGTTGGGGCTGATACAGCTGAAGGTGGTATACAGAGCACACCTCACGAGGGCAAGGATGAGCCGATTCTTTGAAGGAGTAGAAGATGTGTGTGAACAACAGGGAAGGCCCCGCTAATCACGTTCATGTGCTTTGGTCCTGTCCAAACTTATGGTCCTGTCGAAAGCTAGAGGATTACTGGAAGGAGGTTTTTAGGGTAATTTCTAAAGTGGTGCACGTGAAACTGGACACGGGCCCTCAGGAGGCCATATTCGGGGTGTTCCAACAGGGTTGGAAATGGGTGCGGAGGCAGATGTTGTAGCCTTCGCCTCGTTGATCACCCAAAGGCAGATCCTGATGGGATGGAGAGCAACCTCTCCATCAGGTGAATGAAAAGGTGGGTTCTACAAACACATATATAGACAAATTCAATGATGCAAGATGATACTTTGAATGCAAATCTTTGCAGGCAATTAAGTCTTTACAGGTCCAGATGGTGCGACTGGAGAGAGGGATAATCACAGGTTAAAGAGGTATGGATTATCTCAAGCCAGGACAGTTGTTAGGATTTAGCAAGCCCAGGCCAGATGGTGGGGTGTGAATGTAATGAGACGTGAATCCAAGGTCGCTTGGGTTTGGGAGGAGGATGTCACGGTTTGGCAAGAAGAAAGTTTTTATATTCCTTCGGTAATGGTATATCCAAAATTAGACACAGATTGTTTTGTAAATATGTTCTAGAGTCCAGGGTTAGCTTAACATTACTTTCTTGCATGTCTCAAAGTAAAAGATCACGCTGAACCATCACTCCTCACTCCACACTGAGGATACGTCCCTGGTCTTGTCCTCTTCCTCAGCTACATGTTTCCCCTTGTTGGTGCCATATTCACAGACATGGGCGCCAGATGCCGTATTTACACTGGTGATCAGCTCTATTGTTCCATGCTTTCCAGCTTTGACAAAGAGTCATCCAGACTCGAAACATTCGCTCCCTTCACTCTCCACAGATGCTGTCAAACCTGCTGCGATTGTCCAGCATTTTCTGTTTCTATTTCAGATTCCAGCATCCGCAATAACTTGCTTTTATCTATTTTTCCATGAATTATTTTTGAACTCTTGAATGCTTGTACACTAATTTGGATGGTTGTTCAACAGGCTGTCTTGGATGAATGATTTGCATCAGCTAAATAATGTCGGGATGAAACCCAGATACAAATTCCACTTTCCTGCTAACCATTATCTCGGGCTGAATCAGCTTTCTCACAACCGTCTTCCTATTTGGCACACAGCTGAATTTCTTTCCATCCCCACGACCACCTACTCCCAAATCCCCAATTGTCAGTTTCCAACCATCCAGTCCCCCGTGCCTTCATCTTCAAAGTTGATTATCCAATTCCTTTGTGGCTGGTTTCCTCGTCCTCCACCCTTCAGGACCTTCGGTTTACCTAAATTAGAATCATAGAATCACAGCATTTACATTGCAGAAGGAGGCCATTCGGCCCATCGAGTCTGCACCAGCTCTTGGAAAGAGCACCCTACCCAAGGTCAACACCTCTACCCTATCCCCATAACCCAGTAACCCCACCCAACACGAAGGGCAGCATGGTAGCACAGTGGCTAGCACTGTGGCTTCACAGCAGCAGGGTCCCAGGTTCAATTCCCGGCTGGGTCACTGTCTGTGCGGAGTCTGCACGTTCTCCCCGTGTCTGCGTGGGTTTCCTCTGGGTGCTCCGGTTTCCTCCCACAGTCCAAAGACGTGCAGGTTAGGTGGATTGGCCATGCTAAATTGCCCTTAGTGTCCAAAAAGGTTGGGAGGGGCTATTGGGTTACAGGGATAGGGTGGAAGTGTGGGTTTATGTGGGTCGGTGCAGACTCGATGGGTCGAATAGCCTCCTTCTGCACTGTATGCTCTATGTTCTATTTCCTTTGTGAAACAGACGTTATGGAGAGGCAGTGGTGCAAGGTTTGTTCTAAATTTTAGAGTACCCAATACTTTTTCTTTTCAATTAAGGGGCAATTTAGTGTGGCCAATCCACCAAACCTGCACATCTTTGGGTTCTGGGGTGAAACCCACGCAGACACGGGGAGAATTTGCAAACTCCACACAGACTGACCCGGAGCCAGGATTGAACCTGGGTCCTCAGCGCCGTAGGCAGCAGTGCTAACCACTGCACCACCGTACTGCCCATAGTGGTGCAATGTTATTGTCACTGGATTAGTAATCCAGCAGCCAGCATAATGCTTTGAGGATTGGGATTCAAATCCCACATTGGATTTAAAAGTCTAATGATGACCACAAAACCATTGTCGATTGTTGTAGAAGCCCATCTGGTTCACTAATGTCCTTTAGGAAGGGAATGCCATCCTTACCTGGTTTGGCCTATGCAACTCCAGATCCACAGCAATATGATTGACTCTTAAATTGTCCTAAATGTCAAGGGCAATTAGGGATGAGCAACAAATGCTGGCCCAGCCAGCGATGCCCACATCCCGTGAATGAATAAAAAAAGGTATCTATTTCTTCGAGGTTTTTAAAAAGTGAGCAATACTAAACAAAGCAGAAAATAAATCAAGTTTGTGTTTGTAAATCCGTATCTGAATATTTAGCCAACTAAACAGAGTACAATGTTTATGTAATCAAATTTATTTTGCACAAATCATACAGCATTTAATAACACACTGGAAAATGTGATATGCATTTGGTGAATGGATCATTTCTCAATGACATGAATTGTCCTGTTGGGAGATAAAACCATTTGAAAAATGTATTCAGAGAATGAATGTGAAACAGTATTGCTTTGGTGAAATGACAACCATAATTGCAACTGAATTATTAATAGATCAACCTTTACTCAATTTATAATAAAACAGATTAACCTGGCATTGACCTTCCTCACTGCTGATTAATAAGCAGAAATTGATTAACAGAAAATCCTGGAGAATCATTAATCTATGACTTGTGGTTTGACTGGGCAAAGCTCAGAACACTTTTTGAATATATTAGATTGTGGCTGTATAATGTAAAATAGATGCCAGACCCTCGAGAGGTACTGCAAATGCGAACTCGACGGTCCACCAAAACCTTTGTTTGGTTTGTGAATAAGAGTTAAATACCAACTGTTTTATAAAAGAAAAAAAACAAAGACCCTAGTGTCCTACTTACATAACACGATCATGTGAGTTTTCATTTATGAGGGAGTCTTGCATCAGAATCCCTATTAAAATAAAACAATTCCAAAGAATAATATGCTTTCTGGCTTGCCCTATTCACTCCAGTTGTATTTTATTTAAAGATTGAATGCTAATGAAATTTTTGGGGTCACTTGCCTAGAAGGGTTACTGACCTCGTGACTAAACGAGCTGGATTAACAATATTTAATACTGTTGCTGGGTTTTAATGACCTCCAGTCCATTTAAAGGTAGCGTAGCAGACTTGTATTAATTTCCATTTCTGCAATTTAACACTAAGGCGCAACTAGGGGCTTTTCACAGTAACTTCATTGAAGCCTACTTGTGACAATAAGCGATTTTCATTTCATTTCATTTTCAACATAGGTTTAATTCCATGGTAAATCCTAACTGGCAGTCAAGAAAAACTGCAGGACCAATTTGTGGGTGTGGAACCACTTAAATTATGTAGAGTGTCCTTTACCAGAGCTACTTGTCTTTTATGTCACATGTATTATATGTTGCAGTTGAATCAAACTTTAACAATGGAAGGTTTTACACCAAGTAGCCTTTCGACCAAGCGTGAGCAACATGACAATGATTTGTGGCCAACTCTTATTCTTATAAAAAGGTGACTGCAGATATCAGGGGTAGTTTTATTTATTTTGGCCAGGATATGGTGTCAATGTGTATTCAAAACATGACCGATGTCCTGGGAGGTTAGTCAGCTTGTTCATTTCTTCACACATGCATCTCATAGCAAAGATGCTATTGCTTAATTCTCCAGAGCACTGGTTGTGATGATGCATATCCATGCAAAGCTCTGGTCATCATTAGTTAATCCAGTATACATGAACTATTAGGGTGTCTATTTTCTTAAAAAGCAGGTGGTCTGAAAAATTCAGAAAAAGCCTTACATGTGAAGGTCTAGTCACCCTTTCATTTTAAATTAACCCCTGCTTATTTGAACAGAATAGGAAATCTGGCTTTTAGGGGATTGCAGTTATCCATTGAAGCCTGTAGTCAACCCAATGCCAGCGTGGGTATTTAGTATGAAAGGCTCATAAAGTATTCCATGAGAAATCAAACTTCATTATGTTCTTGTGTTGAAACATAGAACATGTTGAATATTAGGGCAGCAGGGTAGCATGGTAGTTAGCATAAATGCTTCACAGCTCCAGGGTCCCAGGTTCGATTCCCGGCTGGGTTACTGTCTGTGTGGAGTCTGCACGTCCTCCCCGTGTGTGCGTGGGTTTCCTCCGGGTGCTCCGGTTTCCTCCCACAGTCCAAAGATGTGCGGGTTAGGTGGATTGGCTATGCTAAATTGCCCGTAGTGTCCTAATAAAAGTAAGGTTAAGGGGGAGGTTGTTGGGTTACGGGTATAGGGTGGATACGTGGGTTTGAGTAGGGTGATCATGGCTCGGCGCAACATTGAGGGCCGAAGGGCCTGTTCTGTGCTGTACTGTTCTATGTTCTATGTTCTATGTTTGGGACATAGAGATGGTCCATCATTTCCCATGCCAGTTAAAACAAAGGCTGTCCATCCCACCTTCCAAATCCTGGTCTGTAGCCCGAGATCTTTCAAATGTGAAGATGGTTTCAGCCTCTACCTCCTTTTCAGGCAACAAGTTCCACCACCATCTGGTTGAAAAGAATTTTCCTCAGATCTGCTCTAATCCTTTTTTGTTGCAAAAATATACTTGATTCATAAAATATCTGAAGGAAAATTTCAAACTGGACATTATGGTGCAATAATATTCATGTTCTCTATGTGCATTGGGCACGATGGGAACCAAATGGGAACTATGTCCCAAAGTGACCGCGTATAGCCGTGTGTTTCCTGGCGCTTGTAGCGGCGAGAAACACAGCGCTATCTAACGAGACTCCGGTTAGATATGAGGGCGCGGCAGGGAACACTTGGCCGAAGCCACACTTAGTCCCGTTTCCTGCACTAAGGACCCCTACTCACTAAACCTCCTCAGTGCAGGGAGAGAGCGGGACGCCATTTTTAAATGATCCCGAACCTCCTTAAAGCCCCAACTCACCCATATGGGTGCCCCCCTCTGCCACGTGCAGAGGACACCCTCCGGATAATCACTGCTGCTGAACAAATGCCATGTTGGCACCCTGGCAGTGCCCTTGCCAACTGGCAGTGCCACCTGGGCCTTGGCAGTGCCAGGCTGTCACCCAGTTGGCATTGCTAGGGTGCCACCCTGCCCTGAGGACAAGCATCTGGGGGCCTCCGATTCTCTGGGTGACCCCCACGAGTGCCATTCCATCTCATCCCTGCTTGTGGAGACCAGTACTGAATGGCGCTCGCCCAAGGTCTCCAAAGGCAAATGAGATAGATCCCAATGCCTGGGATAGATCCCAATGCCTTGATTACCTCCGGGAACAGCATATTAGAGTGAGACTATCTGTCTCGCTCTAATATGCAGATTCGTCAAAAATTGATCCCGCCCACAATTGGTGGCCTTCACATCACGAGTGGTTGCGAGCCGGCTAGATCCCGGGAGCAGGGTCACCTGGCATTTTCTGGCTACATTGTGCCGCGGTGCGCTGCTTTTCAGGTGCAGAGTGGCCGGTAGATCGCGCACATCATGTTGTACTCTTGAGGTTCTTCAATACTGTCAAAGAAACAGTACAGACATTTCAAAATGGTTGTTACAAATGGTGCAAAGGCAACTTGTCTAATAGATCAATTCGCTGTGGTGCTTCAACAAAATTGCGATACATGTAACATTCACTGTGAGTCATAGAGCCTAACTTAATCCTTCTCTTTAGATCCCTCAGAATATTATACAGAGCCCAACTTAATCTTTCTTTTTTGATCCCTCAGAATATTATACATATGCCTTTGCTTTAATATTATCTGCTAGCCTTTGTCACATTCCCTTTTGGTGCTTCTATCTCACTTTCCATCTCCCCATTGCATTTCCTATGCAAATTATACATGTGTTATCTTTTGAAAAAGTCTTAAAAAAATTCAAAGTACATTTGCATAAGCTTTTGGCTGTTTTTACTATTGTGCAGAGACATGGATACAAACGTATAAAATGCAAATTTTCGAAACAGACCTGAGAGGCCTGCCCTTCCCCTAACAATACCAACATCAGTTTGTTGTGGATGTGAAGCAATCTTCTTGTTGCTGTTGATGGAACAATGTAATGTCCCAGTACAAATTACAGACATGTTCTATTTTGACATTTGAATTAAGTAAGCAATACTTTGGTGCGCACCTTTCATAATAGCATGATAGGCAAAAATTGATGGAGATTACAGATTTTGGTGGTGCTTGTTGGATTTGTTATGTGATCCAGTTATCCTAGCATTTAAATATTTTTGTGCATAGAAAAATAGAAAATGGGAGGAGGAGGTCATTTGGCCCCTGAAACCTGCTCCGGTATTAAATATGATCATTCCTGGTTCTCTATCTCATTGCCATACTTCCACGCTTGCCCTATACTGCTTGATGCCTTCAGCATTCAAAATCTACTGAGTTCCTTCTTAAATATTTTCAGTGACTTGGCCTCCACAGCCTTCTGTTGTAGAGAATTTCATGGGTTCACCATCCTCTTGAGTGAAGAAGTTTCTCCTCATCTCAGTCCTAAATGGACCATGATATCTACCTGGTATCATGAGGCTGTGACCCCTTGTTCTAAACAACCCCCCCCCCCCCAGCCAGGGGAAACATCATTCCTGCATCCAATCTGTCCAGCCCTGTCAGAATCTTATACAATTCAATGAGATATTCTCGGGGAACATCTTTTTCGTCAGGACATGTTCAGTCCAACAAAAGAAAAGACAGCTTGGGGATGAAGCAGGGCTGCTGGAAGGATGGTGGGAGAGTATTTTAGTGGTAATAATAATAATTCAGTTAGATATACCACAGTTAAGGAAAAGAACATAAATAGAACAAGTGTAAGAGTTTTAATTTGGAAATTGGCCAGTTTTACAAAGCTGAGATGTGTTTTGGTAAAAATGAACTGGAACCAGCTACTTGGAAAGTTACTTTTCAGTTACTTTTTTTCCAGAAAAATACCGCTATTGAGTAGCGGTAACCATTTGAAGACGAGACGGTTCAGCATAAGTAGGTTCCCACATGAAAAAGGTGCAGTTCTCAAATCTAGAGCCCCTGGATGTCAAAGAGCATAGAGTAGCTGAGGCAAAACAAATTGGAGGCTTTCATCACATTCCAAGAGCTGAAGTAATGCAGAAAGCTGAGAAGCATATATAAAGTGTGG
The DNA here is from genome assembly GCF_902713615.1 of Scyliorhinus canicula. NCBI lineage: Eukaryota > Metazoa > Chordata > Chondrichthyes > Carcharhiniformes > Scyliorhinidae > Scyliorhinus > Scyliorhinus canicula. The sequence goes on along the minus strand of NC_052151.1, from coordinate 39,996,023 downwards.
GATAAAATTAAAAAGGGAATTAGGAAAGCAAAGAGAGGATATGAAAAAATATCGATGAGTAAAGTAAAGGAAAACCCAAAAATGTTTTATAAATACATAGAGCAAGAGGATCACGGTGGTGCAGTGGTTAGCACTGCTGCCTCACGGTTCCGAGGACCGGGTTCGATTCCGGTCCCAGGTCACTGGCCGTGTGGAGTTTGCACATTCTCCCCATGTCTGTGTGGGTCTCACCCCCACAACCCAAAGATGTGCAGGGCAGGTGGATTGGCCATGCTAAATTGCCCCTTAGTTGGAAAAAAAGAATTGGCTACTCCAAATTTATTTTTAAAAAGTGCAAGAGGATAACTCCAATGAGTAGGGCCTATCAAAGGCCAACAAGCTAATCTGTGTATGGGGATATAGGTCTTTGCAAAGAAAATGGACAATATAGGCATTGTAGTTAAGAAGGAATGTGAAATATTGGATGGGATAAGCATGTTAAAAGAGGAAATATTAAGTAGTTTAACACCCAGACACAGATGGAATGCATCCCAGGTTGCCGAGAGAACAAAGGAAGGAAATAGCTGTGCCATTTTGATCATCCATAGAATAGAATCCATAGAAGACCTACAGTGCAGAAGGAGGCCATTCAGCCCATTTGAGTCTGCACTGACCCTCTGAAAGAGCACCCTACCTCGGGACATTCCCCTACCCTATCCCTGTGACCTCACCTAACCTGTGCATCTTTGGACTGTGGGAGGAAACCAGAGCACCTGGAGGAAACCCACGCAGATACGGGGAGAAATTACAAACTCCACACCATCACCCAAGGCCGGAATTGAACCCGGGTGCCTGGCGATGAGAGGCAGCAGTGCTAGCCACTGTGCTAATGTGCCGCCCTCAATTTCTGACTATTGGCAAGGAGTACTGGCTAACCTTGCATCTATTTTGAAAAAGGCAGGAAGTGATATTAAAGGGCAATAAAGCTAACTTTGGTGATGGACAAATTAGATGATTGAGCCAGGGCATTGCCCCAAGGAACTTCTGCGGTGATGTCCTGGGACTGAGATGATTTACTTCCAATAGCCACAACCATCTTTCTTTGTGCTAGGCATGACCAACCAGTGGAAAGACTACACCCTAACTTCAATGTTGTTAGGTCTCCTTAATGCCACACTTGTTTAAATGTTGTCTTGATGTCAAGGGAAGTCACTCTCACATCCCGAGTCAGTTCCTTTTGTTTGGACTAGAGCTGTAATGAGGTGATGAGATGAGTGTTCCTGGTGGAACCCAAACTGAGCATCAGTGAGCAGGTTATTGCTGTGTAAGTGACACTTGGTAGCTCTGTGGACAACACCTTCCATCACTTTGCTGAATGATCAAAAGTAGACGGATGGGTGGTAATTAGCTATATTGGATTTGCCCTATTTATGGACAGGGCATACCTGGGCATTTTTCCATGTTATCGGGTAGATGCCAGTGTTGGAGCTGCACCAGGACAGCTTGGGGATGGGTGCAGCTAGTTCAGTAGCAAAAGTCTTCAGCCAGGATGTTGTCATGGCCAATAGTCTTTTCTGTGCTGCATTATCAAATGTGCCATCTCTTAGATAAAACATTAAGATAAGGTCCCTTCATCTGGACATGAAAGATCCCATAACCTTTTTCAAAGAGCTGGGGATTTACTCTGGGATCCTGCCAATATTTAAACCTCAACCAAGATCGTGAAAACTGCTTTATTAGTCATTTATCACATTGTTTCTGAAACATACAGGAGGAGGGCATTCGGCCCTTTGAACTGCTCCGCCCTTCATTATTGATCATGGCTGATCATCAAATTCAATAACCCGATCCCGTCTTCTGCCCCCCATATCGTTTGATCCTCTTGACCCCAAGAGCTGTATCTAATTCCATCTTGAAATTCCACAATGTTTTCGTCTCGACTACTTTTTGTGGTAGCAAATTCCACAAATTCACCACTCTCTGGATGCAGAAATTTCTCCTCACCTCAGTCCTAAAGGTTTACCCTTATCCTCAAACTATGTTCTGGACTCTCCCACCATCCGGAACATTCTTTCTGAATCTACCCTGTCTAATCCTATTAGAATTTTGTACGTTTCTATGAGATCCCCTCTCACTCTTCTAAACGCCAATGAATATAATCCTAACCATTTTAATTTCTCCTCAAATGACAGTCCTGCCATCCCAGGAATCAGCCTGGTAAACCTTTGCTGCACTCCCTTCATAGAAAGAACATCCTTCCTCAGATAAGGCGACCAAAACTGCACACAATCCTCCAGGTGTGGTCTCACCAATGCCCTATATAATTGCAGTAAAACATCTCTATTCCTATACTCAAATCCTCACTATGAAAGCCAATATACCATTTGCCTTCTTTACTACCTGCTGGACCTGCGCGCTTCCTTTCAGGGACTGGTGCACGACAAAACCAGTCTCACTGAGTACTCACCACTCTCAATTTACACAAAGGGGCTTTTCACAGTAACTTCATTACTTGTGACAATAAGCGATTTTCATTTTTTCACCCATTAAGATATTAATCTGCCTTCCTATTTTCGCTACCAAAGTGGATAACCTCACATTTATCCACATTATACTGCATCTGCCATGCATTTCCCCACTTACTCAGCCTGTCCAAATCCTGCTGAAGAATCTCTGCACCCTCCTCACAGTTCAGCTTTCCGCCCAACTTTGTATCATCTCCAAATTTGGAAACAGTACATTTAGTTCCCTCGTCCAAATCATTAATATATAATGTGAACAGTTGGGATCCTAGCACAGATCCCCACTAGTCACTGGCAGCAATCGGAAAAAGACCCATTTATTACAACTTTTTGCTTCCTGTCTGCTAACCAGTTTTCTATCCATCTCGAGACACTACCCACAATCCCATGTGCTTTAACTTTTTATAGTAATCTGCTATGTGAGACCTTGTCGAAAGCCTAAGTAAACCACATAGTCCCCCTGGTCATCTCTACTAGTTACATCTTCAAAGAATTCCATGATTTCCCTTTCATAAACCCATGCTGACTTTGCTGATTCCGCCACTGCTTTCCAAATGCTGTGCAATGAAATCCTTGACAATGGACTCTAGCAACTTCCCTACTCCTGTCCAAAGTTAGGCTCACTGATCTATCGTTCCCTACTTTCTCTCTCCTTAGATGTTGAAAAATTCATTCCATGCATCACTACATTTCAAAAATACTTCAATAACTGAAGACTTTGAGACAGTTTAAAGTCACAAAAATTGAAGTTTTTTTTTCCCAGGCAGGAAGTCTTCTATTATTCTTTCTGGTGTTTTTTCTAAGGCAATCCAGTTTCTTTGGGTGGAATTTTAGTCGAGATGGGTTTGAGTAAGTGTAGGGAGTACAATCCCTTAAAAGTTACCTCGAGTAAGGTTTCTGGCATCATTCTTCCCTCTTCTGGGTTTCACCTTGTACATGTTTGACGGGGAGCCGGGAATCCTCATGCAGCTTTTGGGTAAGGTATTTAAATATTCAAATAGGATTTTTGCATAAACAGCAAACGGGCCTATTTCCTCAGCTGTCAGCAACTTGCCAAGGAATGTCTCTTCCGTGAAACTGACAGGCTTGGAAGGTTTTGTTCAGTGAAACTGACAGGCTTGGAAGGCTTTGTTCAGTGAAACTGAAGAACTCCAGTCATCACCAAGCGAGAGGCTGCTGCTCACTTTCTCAGAGAGTGCTTTCAGTGCTTGACATGTGATTGCCAACTTCTTGGACGTCACTTTAATTTCCTTACAAATCAGGAGCAGGAGTAGGCCACCCGGCCCTTCAGGCCTGCTCTGCTTTCAGTAAGATCACAGTTGATCTGATGATAACTTCAACCCCACAATACTGCCTACCCCCGATAACCATTCACCCCATTGTTAATCAACATGTTGCCTATCGCCGCCTTAAAAATATTCAAAGACAGATTTTTGAGCTACAAGGGAATCGAGGGTTATGTGCAGTAGGCAGGGGAATTATTCCCACAATCAGGTCAGCTGTGATCTTACTGAATGGAAGAGCAGGTTCGAGGGGCCGAGTGGCCGATTGCTGCCTAATTCGTATCGTATGATTGCTCACGGTAGCACAGTGGTTAGCGCTACTGCTTCACAGCGCCAGGGTCCCGGGTTCAATTCCCTCTTGGGTCACTGTCTGTGCAGAGTCTGCACGTTCTCCCCATGTCTGTTTAGGTTTCCTCTGGGTGCTCTGGTTTCCACCCACAAGTCCCAAAGGATGTGCTGTTAGGTAAATTGGACATGTCTCTCTGTGTACCCGAATAGGTGCCACAGTGTGGCAACTAGGGGCTTTTCACAGTAACTTCATTGCAGTGTTAATGTAAGCCTACTTGTGACAATAATAAAGATTATTATTATTATTAAACTTCCATTTACCCTAATGTCTATACAAATTCATCCTGTTGTTAAAACTAGCTGGTAGATCATGAAATTTAGAGGAGTTAATTTTAACTTGACTGAACTGAATGTTATTTCAATTTTACCAATAATAATTAAATGTCAGCATTAAAGCTTTAATTGGTGGATAGTTAATACAACAATTAGTCGATTGATTGATTTGATTTATTGGCACGTGCACCGAGGTACAGTGAAAAGTATTGTTCTGCATACAGTTCAGACAGTTCTTGCCATACATGAAAAAAAACATAGGACAGTGTAGTACTACTCAGTAGAGAAGATGGGTGAAGAGATCAGTTGAGTCCACAACAGGGCCATTCAGGAGTCTGGTAACAGTGCGGAAAAAGCTGCTTTTGACTCTGTTAGTGAGTGATTTTCGACTTTTGTATCTTCTGCCCGATGGAAGAGGTTGGAAGAGAGAATAACCTGGGTGGAAGGGGTCTTTGATTATGCTGCCCACTTTCCCAAGGCAGCGGGAGGTGTATACAGGGGTCTTTGATTATGTTGCCCACTTTCCCAAGGCAGTGGGAGGTGTATACAGAGTCAATGGATGAGAAGCGGGTTGGCATGATGAACTGGACTGTGTTCACGACTCTGTAGTTTCTTACAATCTTGGGCCGAGCAGTTGCCATACCATGTTGTGATGCAGCTAGATTGGATGCTTTCTATGGTGCACCTGTAAAAGTTGGTAAGGGTTAATGTGGACATGCCAAATTTCCTTAGTTTCCTGAGAAAATATAGGCGCTGTTGTGCTTTCTTAGTCGCAGCACGACATGGGTGGACCAGGACAGATTTCTGGAGATGTGCACGCCTACAAATTTGAAGCTGTCAACCAGCTCCACCTCGGCACCATTGATGCAAACAAGATGTATACGATACTTTGTTTCCTGAAGTGAATAACCAGCTCTTTAGTTTTGCTGGCATTGAGGGAGAGATTGTTGTCTTAACACCACTCCACTAGGTTCTCTATCTCCCTCCTGTACTCTGACACATCGTTGATCGAGATCCGACCCAGTACGGTCGTGTCACCAGCAAACCTGTAGATGGATTTGGAGCCACATTTTGCCACACAGTCGTGTGTGTGTAGGGAGTATAGTAGGGGGCTAAGTACGCAGTCTTGCGGGGCCCCGGTATTGAGGACTATCATGGCGAGGTACAAAGTACAATACAGCACACAAATAGGCTCATCGGCCCTCCAAGCCTGTACCGGTCTTGATAGCAACCTTTGCCAAAACCGTCAGCACTTTCTTGTGCGGTATCCCTCTATACCCATATTATCCATGTATTTGTCGAGATGCCTTTTGAACGCCATTTATGTATCTGCTTCCACAACCTCCCCTGGCAACACGTTCCAGGCACTCACCAAAGCCTCCACATCCTTCTGGTAGTGTGACGACCAGAATTGTGCGCAATATTCCAAGCGCGGACTTACCAAGGTTCTATACAAATGTAGCATAACTTGCCAGTTTTTATACTCAGTGCCCTGTCCAATGAAGGCAAGCATTCCGTATGCTGTCTTGACTACCTTGGCCACTTGTGTTGCCACCTTCAAAGATCTGTGGACCTTCACACCCACATCTCTCTGACTTTCTATATTCCTCAGAGTTTTACCATTTACGGTATATTTGCCCTCTAACTCCATTTGCCATTTCTAACTACATTTGCCGTTTCTTGTTTATCCTTACTGATTGTGGTCTACGGGTCAGGAAGTGAAGGATCCAGTTGCAAATTTTGGAGGATTTGCAGTTTTGGTATGAGCTTGGCTGGAATTATGGTGTTGAAGGTGGAGCTGTATAGTAGTCTGATGTAGAAGTCCTTGTTGTCGAGATGCTCCAGGGATGAATGTAGGGCCAGAGAGATGGCGGCTGCTGTGGACCGGTTGTGGCAGTATGCGAATTTCAGCAGATCAAAGGCATTCTGGGAGTATGGAGTTGATGTGCCTCATGACCAACCTCTCGAAGCACTTCATAATGATAGATGTCAAGGCTACTGGACGGTAGTCATTGAGGCACATTGCCTGGTTCTTCTTTGGCACCGGTATTTCTTGAATCAGGTCGAAACCTCGGAACAGAGTATGGAGTGGTTGAAGATGTCCACGAACACACCTGCCAGTTGGTCCATGCAGGATCTGAGTGCACGACCTGGGACCCCATCAGGACCCATTGCTTTCTGAGGGTTCACTTTCAAGAAGGCTGAACTGACTTTGGAAGCTGTGAGGTAGGTATGGATGTGTCCAAGGTTGCTGGAGCAGTTGACAAAGGTTTGATGGTTTCCTGTTTGATACGAGCAAAGAATGCATTGAGTTCATTGGGGAGGGGTGCGCTGCTACCAGAGATTCTACCCGACTTTGCTTTTGAGCCTGTTTTGTTTAAGCCTTGCCACAACCGACGACAGCCCGTGTCATTAGTCTGTGACTCAAGCTTAATCTTGTATCATCGCTTGGCATTCCTGATGGTTTTGCGGAGGTCGTACCTGGATTTCTTGTATAGGTCAGGGGCGCCTGTCTTGAACCCCTCAGACCTGGTCTTCAGTAAGGAGTGGATCTCCAGGTTAAACCATAGTTTCTGGTTGGGGAACGTACGTAACGTACATACTACCTGCTTTGGCATGCAACCTTCTATACACTTGCTGCTGAAGTCTGTGATGGTGGTGGCATACTCGTTTAGGTTTGCCGCTGAATTCTTGAATATGGACCAGTCCACTGACTCCAAGCAGTCTTGTCGGAGCTCTTCTGTTGTCTGGGGCCAGCATTACATGATCTTCTTAACCGGATTCTCCCGGTTAATTTTCTGCTTGTATGCCAAGAGAAGGAGCGCTGTCTTTTGGTCCGGTTTTCCAACGTGCGGTCGGGGATGGATCGGTAGACGCCCTTGATGTTTGTGTAGCAGTGGTCGAGAATGCTGCCGCCTCTGGTGGGACCGGAGATGTGTTGGTGGAATTTTGGCAGAGTCGCCATGCTCCAGCACCATCAGGGAACAGACACTGTTCTCTGCAGCAAAGAACGAGAGTCCAGGCGGCTGAATTGGCTACTGGATGCCAGGATTTGGCTCAGGTTGGAGAGAAAATTATAGTGGGAGGGAGAGGCTCCAGTTGTTGTGGCCCATGGAGGTACCAACAACATAGGTAGAACTAGGAAAGAGGTACTGCAAAGTCAGTGTGAGGAGCTAGGTTCTAAATTAAAAAGGAGAACCTCCAGTTCTAAGTTAGAATCCGAATACTGCAGATGCTGGGGATAAAAACATCGACCTGAAACGTTGTACGGAATATTGAGGCCGCTCTTGGGTGAAAAATCTCATGAGAATTGGAAAACGCGATTATCGTAGAATTTACAGTGCAGAAGGAGGCCAATCGGCCCATCGAGTCTGCACCAGCTCTTGGAAAGAGCACCCTACCCAAGGTCAACATCTCCACCCTATCCCCATAACCCAGTAACCCCACCCAACACTAAGGGCAATTTTGGACACTAAGGGCAATTTATCATGGCCAATCCACCAAACCTGCACATCTTTGGACTGTGGGAGGAAACCGGAGCACCCGGAGGAAACCCACGCACACACGGGGAGGATGTGCAGACTCCGCACAGACAGTGACCCAGCCGGGAATCTAACCTGGGACCCTGGAGCTGTGAAGCGATTGTGCTATCCACAATGCTACCATGCTGAGAGATTGCATGTCCCAATTTCCCCTGCCCCTCCCCTGCGTTGTCACAAGATTCACACCCACAAAAGGCGTGAACCTCATTTCCATAAATTTCCATTCATTTTAAGATTATTAGCGGCCCCCCAGAAATGATCCCACTTCATGAGAACTTCAAACCTTGCTGGCATGATTTTACATCAACAAGATTTACAACATGTTGGGCCTGATGCACGTTGAGTGGATCTCTTCTGGGGTGCAAAGTTAAGTATAGCCCCCTCTGGGAAGGGGGTATGGTTATAGGAACGTGCCCTAGCACTGTCCCCAGCACAGGTTGGCAGTACCAACCTGTGGCAGGGGCAGGCCATAGTGGAAATCCCGTGGTGGTGATGGTTGGGGTCGGGTGCATTTGTGTATGGTGGCTGGAGGAGTGGGGGTGGAAAGCGGACACTGAGGGGGGTTGTATTGTCGCCAATGAATGTCCAGTGAGAGGGGTTGTATTGCCAACTATGAATGTGGAAGGGGGAGTGATGGTATCAGGAATTAATGTCGTGGGAGGGGGGAACCGCCGTGATAGGGGCTGGAGGCAATTACTCTTGTGTTGATTGGGGTGTTCTTTAAAGATGGTGCTCCAATCTCTTTGGAGACAGTTCCTGGCACTAGACGCACTAGAGTGATGGCGTAAACGCCTACTCACTTTTATTTTGCCATGCCTCAAGATTCTGAGGAAACTGGGATTGGATTCTCCATTTTGGGGCTATGTCCGGAGGAGCCATGACGTTTTACATGCTAAAATTCGGCAAAGCCCCAGCACTGATCCTCCGATGGTGAAGGGCTAGCAGCTGCACCATGTAATACACATGACCTTTCCGATATAAACGGCCGGAGAATTGCCGGGTCCGTGGCCGATTCGATCGTTAAAAAGGCATTCAGTCCAAAGATGTGCAGGTTAGGTGGATTGGCTATGCTAAATTGCCCTTGGTGTCCAAAAGGGTTAGGTGGGGTTACTGGGTAAAGGGGATAGGTTTGAAGTGTGGGCTTAAGTGGTGTGCTCTTTCCAAGGGCCGGTGCAGACTCGATGGGCCGAATGACCTCCTTCTCCACCGTAAATTCTGTAATTCTCCACCCGATTGCCGATGACGAAGTCGCCATCGGCAAGCGGAGAATCCTGCCCCTGGTCTGTGGAACTGGCCGGATGGCCCGACGCCGGCGCCGAGAACGATGCAAACCACTCCGGCGTCGGGCCGATCGGAAGGTGCGGAATCCTCTGCACTTTTGGGGGCTAGGCCGGCGGCAAAGGGGTTGGCGCCACCAGTCGGCGAAGGGCTGGCGCGAATTGGTGCCAGCGCAGAACCACTGGCATGGTTCCGCACATGTGCAGACAGGCCGGCGTGTTCCTGCGCATGCGCAGAGGGGTTTCTTCTCCACGCTGGTCATGGCGGAGCCCTACAGAGGCCAGTGTGGAAGGAAAGAGTGCCCCTACGGCACAGGCCCGCCCGCAGCACGGTGGGCCTCGATAGTGAGCCAGGCCACCATGGACCCCCCCCAGGGGCCGGCCCCCTCCCGCCCCCCTGAGGACTCACCTAGTCTACAAGCCAGGTCCCGCCGTGATGGACCAAGTCCATTTCACGCCGGCGGGACTGGTCAGGAAACGGCGGGCGCTCAGCCCATCGGGGCCCGGAGAATTGCCATGAGGGCCGCTGCCAACGGCCCCCGACTGGCTCGGCGTAAACCCATCCTGAAAACCGGCGCCGGGGAATACGGCAGCCGGCGTCCGAGCGGCGGGGCCAGATTCACTTCCCCTCCGGGGATTCTCTGACCCGGCGGGTGGTCGGGTATTTCCAGCATTTACTGTTTTGTTAAATTTAGTTAAGTCTGAGGAACATGTTGGCTTGTTGGGGAGGGGAATCACGTGGCATGTCTGCCCCTGCACAACCCTCTGTCTTGTTATGCTCTAGGTGTAGCATAAGCAGCTTCCTTGTGGTGCACTTCACAAAGGAAGGTTCAGACGTGGAGATAACTTCAACACGTTTATTAAACTATATACACTTATATAACTTGGGTTCGACACTACTGCTAATCCTACTATAGCTATTCAGATTGACTAACCAGACTGCTACAATCCACGTGGTGGGAATTATATCGAATCAACCCTGTGTCTCTACTCACTGACTGTCTCCACTGGAAATGGAAGATCATGTGTGTGGTGTCCTTTTTTATGGGTTGGTGTAATGCCCTCCTGTGGTCGTGTCACCTCTGTGTGTATCGTGAATGCCCATTGGTCGTGTCCTATCTAACTGATCTATTGGTTGTGTGTGTGTTATGTCTCTGGTGCTCCCTCTAGCTTCTAGCTAGTCTACATGTATTTACATTAACCCCTTGTGTATTTACAGTGATGCACATCACTGCACCCTCCACCCCCAAATACGTACACACACAGCCCCCCCCCCCCCCCCCCCCCCCCCCAAAACCTTAGCTGGATTCTCTACACAACTATTTACCAGTTAGGAGGGTAGAATCATTTCTTGGGTTGGGTTCACCTGATTACTATTTCCCAGATTTCTTTGTAAATCAGCCAGCAAGATATATAATACAAGAGTTTCAGGGTCAGGTTATTCCGACTTGAGATGGAGCTGGTTGCTTTTTTGTGGCATTTTATAGAACATAGAACAATACAGCACAGTAGAGGCCCTTCAGCCCACGATGTTGTGCTGACCATTTATCCTAATCTAAGATCAACCTAACCTACACCCCTTCAATTTACTGCTGTCCATGTGCATGTCCAAGAGTTGCTTAAATGTCCCTAATGTCTCTGACGCCATCACCTCTGCTGGCAGTGCATTCCACACACCCACCACTCTCTGTGTAAAGAACCTACCTCTGACATCTCCCCTATATCTTCCTCCAATCACCTTAAAATGATGTCCCCTCGTGACAGCCATTTCCACCCTGGGGAAAAGTCTCTGGCTATCCACTCTATCCATGCCTCTCATCACCTTGTACATCTCTATCCAGTCACCTCTCTTCCTTCTTCGCTCCACTGAGAAAAGCCCTCGCTCCCTCAACCTTTCTTCATAAGACATGCCCTCCAGTCCAGGCAGCATCCTGGTAAATCTCCTCTGTACCCTCTCCAAAGCATCCACATCCTTCCTATAATGAGGTGACCAGAACTGGACACTGTCATAATATACACACCAGTATATCATGGTGCAGATACACACTGATTGACACACAGCAAGACCAATCAACACACACAACACCGCAGCCAATCACCAGTTCGAGCACACTCACTACAAAGACAGAGGGCACCAGTTTTCCCGCTCATTCGGGTTGCAGCCTCTAAGAAGGACAGAGCTCACAGCTTGTAGCACAGATCCTTACCATGTGCTGAGAGCACTGGTCAGGTTAGGCATAGGTCTTTAGTTTAATCTAACATAGTGTCGATCCACAGTGGAAGTATGTTCAACAGTTTCTAGCTTAATAAAATTGTGTTGTACTATTTCAAGTGTTGATAGCCTGTATGTGTTACTGCTGAGGGAAACGTAATCTCCACGGATCCAGAGTACCCAACATATCAGACACAGTAGTCTTAAGTGTGGTCTAACTAGAGTTTTATAAAGCTGCAGCAAAACCTTGCGGCTCTATAAAACTCTAGTTAAACCACACTTAGAATTTGCTGGGCTGGAGGAAAACCAACATAACTCATTCAACTGGAGCATCCAAATTTCAGGAACAGGTCGTCTCATGGATTTAATAGCGTCATTGTTCAGAATCAACTAATGTTACTTGGTCAGTGAGCTGGCTTAATTTTTAAAAAATAATAAATTCTTAATGTCGCCGTGGCTTTATATGATTCATTCTTTGGATAATGTCCACACCCCTATTGCCCATTGCAGTACTGAGGCCTTTTTTCTGTTGGGTTCAAAATTTGGGAGGAACAGAAGTTATACAGCAAAACAAATGACCACATAGCCAGATCTGAAAACAAAAGATTTAAACCCACGTCAAGGTGCTGTGGGCAATGCTTATCGGTAGCAGTTTGATTATCAAGAAAATTGTGCACCAGGATAAAAATTGGCTTGTGTAATCTAGAATGTAGTGCAGGATGGTGAAACTATAATGGCAACAGAGCTGGACAAAAGATGTATTGTCACAATATCACAGCACACAGTTCGAACTGACTTAGCACCTTTGTCTACTACAGGGAGAGAAACAAACTGTTTGGTGAGTATCTGTGAAGTGGTTAAGGTCTATTCCATTCCTAATGTTTAAAATACTACAGGAGCTAGTGGTAAGTTTAATAAAATATATTAAAAAGGAAATTAAATAATGGAATAAAAAATAAAGTAGTTAATTTGACACATTAAGGATGGCGGACAGGTGATGTGTCACAGCCGCAGCATGTGGGAGCTCCTGGATGCCAGTATGATCCAAGGCAAACAGGTATTCAGTAAGGGGGGCGGGGGAGTTAACCTGGACGCTTTGTACCAGGAGGCAGTCACACCTCAGAACAGGGTCTGACACGAGGGTGTGACTGCAAGTGAGGCAGATAAGGAGACTAATAGAGGAGCAGGGCAGAAGCCTCAGCCTTTGCAACTGTCCAATACGTTTGAGGTTCTCTCAGCTTGTTTGGATGAGAGTGGTGGTTGCAGGGTGGATGGGCTGACTGACCATGGCACCATGGTAACAGGAAGCCGGGGGAGGGGGGGGCACAAAAATGAATGACAAATGAAAATCGCTTATTGTCACGAGTAGGCTTCAATGAAGTTACCGTGAAAAGCCCCTAGTCGCCACATTCCGGCGCCTGTCCGGGGAGGCTGGTACGGGAATGTAGTGGTGGCACGGGACAGACGCTGTTCTCTTCGGCAAAGAACGAGAGTCCAGGCGGCTGTGTTGGCTACCGGATGCCAGGATTCAGGACATCAGCTCAGGTTGGAGTTAATATTGTAGTGGGAGGGAAAGGACCCAGTTGTTGTGGTCCATGTAGGTACCAACGACATAGGTAGAACTAAGAAAGTGGTTCTACACAGTCAGTATGAGGAGCCTGGCTCTAAATTAAAAAGGAGAATCTCAAAGGCGATAAGCATGCAAGTTGGCATAGGGTACATAAAATTAGAGAGATGAATGAGTGGCTCAAAGACGTGGGGGAGAAGAGTTCTGGTTTGTGGGGCACTGACAGTACCTTTGGGATGGTCTACACCTGAACTGCACTGGGACCGGACCAGTATTCTAGCAAGCTGCATAACTAGGGATGTAGAGAGGGTTTCAAACTAAACTAAATAGTGGAAGAAAGGGATCAAATTTTGGAAGATGTGGTAAAACAAAGAGTAGAGACGAGGCAAGAGAGGAAGGTATTTAGGAAGGACAGGAAGTTAGAAAAAGATGGCGGGGTAGTTAATTTAGTTAAGAATGGTATTTTCACAATAGAGAGAGATGGCATTAGTTGTGGAAACTAGGGTATTGAAGCGATTTGGGTCGAGATGAGAAATGATAAAGCAGGAAGTCACTGGTGGAAATGGTGTTCAGGCCCCCCAGCAGTAACCATATGGTAGGATAGGATAGAAAGGAGGAAATAATGGAAGCTTGTCAGAAAGGTACAATGATATTCATTCATTTTAAAAAATATATATTTATTAAAATTTTCAACAAAACACTCCAAACAGAAAAAAGAATAAAGCACAAAACAAGCAAAAATTATACATGGGATTTCCAACAAAATACAATAACCCCCATTTAACAAATAAACACACCAGTAAGGAAAGCGCCCCACTCTAATCTAAACAAAAAAGAAAAAAACCAACCCCCCCCTCCCCCCGGGTTGCTGCTGCTGTTGACCTCCACCTAACTTTCCGCGAGAAAGTCTAGGAATGGTTGCCACCGCCTGGAGAATCCCTGCGCAGACCCTCGCAAGGCAAACTTTATCCTTTCCAGCTTGATGAACCCTGCCATATTGTCAATCCAAGCTTCCACGCTTGGGGGCTTCGCATCCCTCCACATTAGTAGGATCCTCCGCTGGGCTACCAGAGACGCAAAGGCCAGAACACCGGCCTCTTTTAGCTCCTGCACTCCCGGCTCGTCCGATACCCCAAATAATGCTATCCCCCAGCTCGGCTTGACCCGGGTGTTCACCACCTTGGACATAGTCCTCGCAAAGCCCCTCCAGAGCCCCTCCAGCGCCGGGCACGTCCAAAACATATGGGTGTGATTTGCTGGGCTCCCCGAGCACCTCGCACACCTGTCCTCCACCCCAAAAGACCTACTCATCCTCGCCCCCGTCATATGCGCCGTATGAACAACTTTGAACTGTATTAGGCTGAGCCTGGCGCAAGAGGAGGAGGAATTAACCCTACTCAGGGCATCAGCCCACAGATCCTCATCCAGCTCCTCCGCGAGCTCCTCCTCCCACTTGCCCTTTCCCTCCTCCACCGAGGCCTCCTTCACTTCCTGCAGTTCCTGATAGATCGCCGAGACCTTGCCTTCTCCAACCCATACGCCCGAAATCACCCTGTCCTGAATCCTACGTGCTGGGAGCAGCGGAAATTCCCTCACCTGCCGTCTCACAAACGCCCTCACTTGCATGTACCTAAAAGCATTCCCGGGATGTAACCCAAATTTCTCCTCTAGCGCCCCTAGGCTCGCAAAAGTCCCATCGATGAATAGGTCCCCCATTCTTTAAATCCCTTCCCGATGCCAGCTCAGAAACCCCCATCCATCCTACCCGGAACGAACCTGTGGTTCTCTCGAGGCCCCCACCTCACCCCTATGTCTCCTCCACTGCCCCCAGATCTTCAGAGTCACCGCCACCACTGGACTCGTGGTGTACTTTGTCGGCGGGAGCGGCAACGATGCCATGAGCGGCAACGGTGCCATCACCAGCGCCCCCAGACTCGTGCCCACGCAAGACGCCATCTCTAGCCTCTTCCACGCCGCCCCCTCTCCCTCTATTACCCACTTATGGATCATCACCACATTAGTTGCCCAATAATAGCCACATAGATTCGGCAGCGCCAGCCCCCCTCTGTCCCTGCTACACTCCAAAAACACCCTCTTCACCCTCGGGTTCTTATTTGCCCATACGAATCCCATAATGCTTGCCAGTGCAAACAGCAAGGGGGATAAGGGACACCCCTGCCTCCTCCTATGGTACAACCTAAAATACTCCAACCTCCACCGGTTCGTAGCCACACTCTCCACTGGGACCCCATATAACAGCCTGACCCACCTTATGAACCCTTCCCCGAATCCAAACCTCCTGAGCACTTCCCAGAGATACTCCCACTCCACCCGATCAAAGACCTTCTCTGCGTCCATGGCCGCCACTACCTCCGCTTCCCCCTCCACTGAGGGTATCATGATCATATTTAAGAGCCTCCGCACATTCGTGTTTAACCGCCTGCCCCTCACAAACCCCGTCTGGTCCTCATGGATCACCCCCGGGGCACAGTCCTCAAAGCCAGAACCTTCACCAGTAACTTAGCGTCTACATTGAGGAGCGAAATCGGCCTATACGATCCACATTGCAATGGATCCTTGTCCCGCTTTAAGATCAGCGAGATCAGTGCCCGGGACATTGTCGGGTGCAGGGTCCCCTCCTCCCTCGCCTCATTAAAAGCTCTCACCAGCAACGGGCCCAGCAGGTCCACATAAAATTCAACCGGGAACCCGTCCGGTCCCGGAGCCTTCCCCGCCTGCATGCAACCCAATCCCTTAACCAGCTCCTCCAGCCCAATCGGCGCCCCCAAACCAGCCACCTGCTCCTCCTCCATCTTCGGGAACCTCAGTTGATCCAAGAATCGCCGCATTCCCCCCCCCCCACCCCCCCCCCCCCCCCCCCCCCCACACCCCCCCTCCGGGGATTCAGACCTATACAGATCCCCATAGAAGTCCCTAAATACCTTGTTTATTCTCACCGCACTCCGCACCGTATTCCCCCCTCTATCTCTAATTCAACCAATCTCCCTCACTCTTACAAAGCTGGTGTGCCAGCATCCGGCTCGCCTTCTCCCCATACTCATATACCGCCCCCTGCATTTTCCTCCACTGCGCCTCTCCTTTTCCCGTTGGTCAATAGATCAAATTCCATTTAGAGGTTTTGTCACTCCCTAAGCAGCCTCTCTCCGGAGGCCTCTGCATAGCTCCTGCCCACCCTTAATATCTCCCCCACCAATCTCTCCCTCTCCCTCCTCTCTCTCTTCTCCTTATGGGCCCTAATGGAAATTAGCTCTCCCCTAACCACCGCCTTCAAAACCTAGACTGGTAGTATGGCTAGAGAGATCATATTACCGGAGAACCAGGCTGCCATTGGTACAGCAGCCTCGCTGCCTATTGGCCCAGGCAAGTCATGTGCCTCTCTGCTAATTGGTTGTTGCTGGTCATGTGACTCCCCGCCGAGTGGCTGAGGTTGGTAGCTCCGCCTACAAGGCGGGGTATAAGAGCTCGTGTTGGCTGGCAGTCGGCCTTTCTCTGTACGACCACTGCCTGGCTCACATCTAGCGTATTAAAGCCTGTTGTTTGGAACTTCACCACGACTCGAGTCCAATTGCTGGTGCATCAATTTAATACGCTAGACTTTGAAAATGGAACTACGGATTAAGCCAGAATACCTCCGGATCAGCCCGCATGCTGCAAACGCGTCAGCAACTTTTAAACATTGGCTGGCGTGCTTCAACAGCTACCTCACCACTACAGAAAATCAACCAACAAAGGAGCAGAAACTCCACATCCTCCACTCGTGCGTGGGCACCGCCGTTTACTCGATGATAGAGGACGAACTGGACTATGATATCGCCATGGATCTCCTAAAAGGACACTTCATCAAGCCAGTAAACCAAGTCTATGCACGGCACCTCCTGGCAACAAGGCAACAATTCCCCGGTGAGTCCCTCGATGAATTCTATCGGGCCCTCATTGTCCTAGGGAGAAACTGCGCCTGCCCGCAGGTCACTGCTGCGGAGCACACCAAACTCTTGATTAGGGATGCCTTTGTGGCGGGCATGCAGTCACCCCAACGGCAGAGACTGTTAGAGAAGGACGCTCTCAGCCTCACAGAGGCACGGACCCTTGCATCCTCTTTGGAGGTTGCTGACCGCAACGCGCGTGCGTATGCCCCCGGCCACGCGGCAGCCCCTTGGGCAGCGTGGCATAGCCCCCTCACCCCCGCCGACTCGGACCCCCAGACCTGTGCTGCAGGATGCCCAGACAAGCCCTCGGGGCCTGCTGCTATTTCTGTGGGCAGGCCAAACACCCCCACCCGCGCTGCCCGGCCCGCACCGCAGTCTGCAAGAACTGCAACAAAAAGGGCCATTTCGCGGCCGTCTGCCTCTCTAAGCTGGTCGCTGCCGTTCCAGACAGCGACCGCGGGGCCCCCCCTGCACTCCTCTAGAGCCCCGTGCGGCCCTCGGACCTCGCTGCCTCCACCCCCCCACCGCCACGAGTGATCCACGGCCGCCGCCATTTTGGGCCCCCGACTCCACGTGTGACCCCAGGGCGCCACCATCTTGTTCATCCCCCACCACGTTTGGCCGACGGGCACCGCCATCTTGGATCGGCACTGAGGACCCCGCAAGCGATTACTCCGTCCTGGATGATGACTCTGCGTTCCTGCCACGACTCGCCTCGGTGACACTGGACCAGACACGGCCCCGCACGCTTTCCATGGCGACCACACATCCACCTCAACGGTCGCGAAACAAGCTGCCTACTGGACTCCAGGAGCACAGAGAGTTTCGTCCACCCCGACACGGTAAGACGCTGCGCGCTCCCCGTTCACCCTGTAAAGCAAGAAATAGCTCTGGCATCTGGTTCGCACTCCGTCCAAATCACTGGGTGCTGCGTAGCGTACCTCATGGTCCAGGGGAGGGTTTTTTAAAATTATAAATTCCTCGTCCTCCCCCACCTCTGCGCACCGTCACTTCTTGGACTGGATTTTCAGTGCAACCTGCAGAGCCTAACTTTTAAATTCGGCGGCCCTATTCCCCCCCTTACTGTTTGCAGCCTCGCGTCCCTCAAGGTCAACCCCCCTTCATTGTTTGCGAACGGATTGCAAACCCGTCGCCACCAGGAGCAGACGGTACAGTGCCCAGGACCAGTCCTTCATCAGGTCTGAGGTCCAAAGGCTCCTGAAGGAAGGGGTCATAGCGGCTAGCAACAGTCCCTGGCGAGCACAAGTGCTGTTGGTTAGGACTGGGGAGAAAAACCGTATGGTCATCGATTACAGTCAGACCATCAACCGGTTTACACAGCTGGACACGTATCCTCTCCCCCGTATCTCTGACCTGGTTAACAGGATCGCGCAGTACAAAGTCTTTTCCACGGTGGACATTAAGTCCGCCTACCAGCAGCTCCCCATCCGCACGAGTGACCGAAGGTACACTGTGTTCGAAGCGGATGGGCGACTCTACCACTTTTTAAGGGTTCCCTTTGGTGTCACGAATGGGGTCTTGGTCTTCCAAAGGGAGATGGACCGAATGGTTGACCAATACGATTTATGAGCCACCTTCCCGTATCTCGACAATGTCACCATCTGCGGCCATGACCAGCAGGACCACGACACCAACCTCCGTAAATTCCTCCGCACCGCAAAACTCCTTAACCTCACGTATAATAAGGATAAGTGCGTGTTTAGCACCAACCGTCTAGCCATCCTCGGCTACGTAGTGCGTAACGGAGTGATAGGCCCAGACCCCGAACGCATGCGCCCCCTTATGGAACGCCCCCTTCCCAACTCCCTCAAAGCCCTCAAACGCTGTCTATTATGCCCAATGGATCCCTAACTACGCTGACAAAGCCCGCCCCCTCCTCCAATCCACCACTTTACCCCTGTCGATGGAGGCCGGCCAGGCCTTTAGCCACATCAAAACTGACATTGCGAAGGCCACGATGCGAGCTATCGATGAGTCCCTCCCATTCCAGGTCGAGAGCGACGCGTCTGATGTAGCTCTGGCGGCCACCCTTAACCAAGCGGGCAGACCTGTGGCATTTTTCTCCCGGACCCTCCACGCTTCCGAAATTCGCCATTCCTCGGTGGAAAAGGAAGCCCAGGCCATAGTAAAAGCTGTGCAACATTGGAGGCACTATTTGGCCGGCAGGAGGTTCACCCTCCTCACAGACCAACGGTCAGTGGCCTTTATGTTTGATAATGCACAGAGGGGCAAGATCAAGAACGACAAGATCTTGCGGTGGCGGATTGAGTTGTCCACGTACAACTACGATATCTTGTATCGTCCTGGGAAGCTCAACGAGCCTCCTGATGCCCTGTCCCGCGGTACCTGCGCCAGCGCGCAGATTGACCGCCTCCGCACTCTCCATGCGACGTCTGCTATCCAGGGGTAACCCACTTCTTTCATTTCATTAAGACCCGCAACCTGCCCTACTCCATCGAGGAGGTTAGGACTGTAACTAGGGATTGCCACATTTGCGCAGAGTGCAAACCGCACTTCTACCGCCCCAAGCAGGTGCATCTGGTAAAGGCCTCCCGCCCTTTTGAACGTCTCAGCATGGACTTCAAGGGTCCCCTCCCCTCCAACAACCGCAACATATACTTTTAAAATGTGATTGATGAGTATTCCCGCTTCCCTCTTGCCACCCCTGCCCCGACATGACCACTTCAACTGTCATCAAGACCCTCCATTCCATTTTCTCCCTGTTCAGTTACCCCGCGTACATCCACAGCGACCGGGGGTCCTCTTTCATGAGTGATGAACTGCGTCAATTCCTGCTCAGCAGGGGCATCGCCTCTAGCAGGATGACCAGTTATAACCCCCGGGGTAACGGGGGACCGTCCTACTGGCCCTGCGGTCCAGGTGTCTCCCAGTCTCCCACTGGCAAGAGGTTCTCCCCGACGCCCTCCACTCTATTCGGTCCCTCCTTTGTACTGCCACGAATCAAACACCTCATGAACGTTGTCTTGTTTTCCCCAGGAAGTCTTCCTCTGGGACCCCACTCCCGACCTGGCTGGCCACTCCCGGGCCCATCCTGCTCCAGAAGCATGTGCGGGTGCACAAGTCCGACCCGTTGGTTGACAGGGTCCAGTCACTCCACGCAAACCCGCAGTATGCGTACGTCGAGTATCCCGACGGACGACAGGACACGGTCTCCAATCGGGACCCGGCATCCACCGGCGTGCGGCCACAACCCCCAGCATCAGCACCCTCCCCCCAGTTCCGACCGCCCCCAGCGCCCCCGCAATCCAGCGCACAGGAACCCCTTCCCCCGGCCCGGCTACCACCAACTCTGACCAGGGGTACGGACACAGGACCACGACCACAGCTCCCGGAGTCACGGACGACCACTGATAAAACGTCACCGCCGCCGCTGCGCAGGTCCGGCAGGACACCGAAAGCACCCATCTGGCTGATCGAGTCAATTTGATGGACCTTATGGACTTTCATGTTTTGCACATGTTCCTTGCCGTTGTTTTTTTAAATTATTACTATGGTTATTGTTGTTTTTTTCCTCTCTTGTACACTGTGTATAGCATGGCTTTCTTGCTCGTTTGTCACGGGCCAGTGGGCAGCCATAGTTACCTCGGTACTGCCCGAGAAGGTCTCCAGTCATACTACCAGTTTTTTGGGCCATGCACCCCCCCCCCCCCCCGGTCTCTCCTGACACCCCCCCCCCCCCCCCCCCCCCCGCTTCTTTCTCCACAAGGGGTGACTGTGGTAGTATGGCTAGAGAGATCATATTACCGGAGAACCAGGCTGCCATTGGTACAGCTGCCCATTGGCCCAGGCAAGTCATGTGCCTCTCTGCCAATTGGTTGTGGCTGGTCATGTGACTCCCCGCTGATTGACTGAGAGGTTGGTAGCTCCGCCTACAAGGCGGGGTATAAGAGCTCGTGTTGGCTGGCAGTCGGCCTTTCTCTGTACGACCACTGCCTGGCTCACATCTAGCCTGTTGTTTGGAACTTCACTACGTCTCGAGTCCAATTGATGGTGCATCACAGACTACCCCCACCTGCACCTCCCCATTATCGTTGGCCTCCATGTATCTTTGAATATATCCCCGGATCCGCCCGCACACCTCATCTGCCAACAGTCCCACATCGAGGCGCCATAACGGGCGCTGGTCCCTCTCCTCCCCAACTCCAGCTCCAACCAATGCGGGGCATGGTCTGAGATGGCTACAGCCAAATATTCTGTTCCCTCCACTTTCTGGATTAGTGGCCTACTCATTATAAAGAAATCTATCTGGGAATAGGCTTTATGGACGTGGGAGAAAAAAGAAAATTCTCTGGCCACCGGCCTGGTAAACCTCCACGGATCCACTCCCCCCATCTGGTCCATAAACCCCCTGAGCACCTTGGCCGCAGCCGGCCTCTTACCCATCCTGGACCTGGAATGGTCGAGCGCTGGGTCCAGCACCGTGTTGAAGTCCCCCCCCATTATCAAGCTCCCTGCCTCCAGATCCGGGATCCGACTCAACATACGTTTCATAAGTCGGGCATCATCCCAATTTGGGGCATAAACGTTCACCAGTACCACCCGCGTCCCCTGCAACCTACCACTCACCATCACGTATCGACCTCCATTATCCGCCACAATATTCATCGCCTCAAACGACACCCGCTTCCCCACCAGTATCGCAACCCCTCTATTCTTCGCATCCAGCCCCGAGTGAAAGACCTGCCCTACCCATCCCTTTCTCAGCCTGACCTGATCTGCCACCTTCAAGTGTGTCTCCTGAAGCATGTCCACGTCTGCCTTCAGTCCCTTTAAGTACGCGAACAGCCGGGCCCTCTTGACCGGCCCATTCAGGCCCCTCATATTCCATGTTATCAGCCGGATCAGGGGGCTATTCAACCCCCCCCCCCCCCCCCCCCCCCCCCCGCCGACTAGCCATCCCCTTTCTTCGGCCAGCCACGTGCCCGCGCCTCCCACATCCTCCAGTCCCCCAGGCGACGGACCCCCGCCCCGACTCTCTCTTCTACCTCCAGCTCCCCTTTGGCCAATACAGCAGCAACCCAGTTCCCCCCCCCCCCACCCCCCAGCCAGACCACTGTCCAGCCCTTCTGCTCCCCCCCATTACGCTCCCGTAAGTCAGCTGACTCCTGCTGACCCTGGCCCCTCCCGCCATTCCAACGACCCCCCCCAGTGTGGGAATCCCCCCCCCTCCCCCTGCCGATCAATATGCGATCTCCTTCAGTACCGCCCTTCCCCCCCAGGCCCCGCCCCTCCCTTCCCTAGCGCGGGAAAAAGCCCGCGCTTTCCATCCGAGCCGGCTCCGCCCCCAATGGCGCAGCTCCTTTTTCTGCGACCTTGCCCCAGTTGCCCGACCCCAGGCCTCCAACCCCCCCCCCCTTCATCAGCGGGGACCTGCCCCTGCCAGACAGGCACCCACACTCTCACACAGCCCCCACATCATATCCACTCACCCCTTCCCATGTCCCCTCTTCCCAACCCAAAACCAGAAGAACACCCCCACAATACAGTAAACCCCCCCCCCCCCCCCCCCCCCCCCCCCACCCAGCCACCCGCAACAAACCCTCAGTTCGTCCAACTTTTCAGTCTGAATAAAGGTCCACGCCTCATCTGCTGTCTCAAAATAGTGGAGACGGTCCTGAAACGTAACCCACAGTCGCGCTGGCTGCAGCATTCCAAACTTCACCCCCCTTCCGATGGAGAACCACCTTGGCCCGATTAAAACCAGCCCCCTCTTGGCCACCTCCGCACTCCAGTACTGGTAGATACAGATCTCCGTATTCTCCCACCTGCTGCTCCGTTCTTTCTTCGCCCATCTCGGGACATAGAACATAGAACATAGAACAGTACAGCACAGAACAGGCCCTTCGGCCCTCGATGCTGTGCCGAGCAATGATCACCCTACTCAAACCCACGTATCCACCCTATACCTGTAACCCAACAACCCCCCCCTTAACCTTACTTTTTAGGACACTACGGGCAATTTAGCACGGCCAATCCACCTAACCCGCACATCTTTGGACTGTGGGAGGAAACCGGAGCACCCGGAGGAAACCCACGCACACACGGGGAGGACGTGCAGACTCCGCACAGGACAGTGACCCAGCCGGGAATCGAACCTGGGACCCTGGAGCTGTGAAGCATTTATGCTAACCACCATACTACCGTGCTGCCCGCACTCCCTGTCCATAAAGCGGTGGAGCCTCACCACGACAGCCCTTGGCAGCTCGTGCTTTGGGCCTCCTTGCCAGGACTCGATGAGCCCCATCCAGCTCCAGCGGCCTCGGGAAAACTCCCGCGCCCATCAGCGTGTTGAGCATTGTAACTACATATGTCTCAGTGTCAGACCCCTCCGCTCCTTCAGGGAGACCCAGAATCCAAAGATTCTTCCTCCTCGACCTGTTTTTCAGGTCCTCAAACGTCTCCTGCCACTTCTTGTGTAGTGCCTCGTGCGCCTCCACTTTCACTGCCAGACCCAAAATCTCGTCCTCGTTCTCTGAGGCCCTCTGCCGCACCTCTCAAATCGCCACCCCTTGGGCCTTTGGGTCTCCACCAGCTTTTCTATCAACGCCTTCATTGGCGCCAGCATTTCTGCTCTCAGCTCCGCAAAGCAGTTCTTGAGGAACTCCTGCTGCTCCCGCGACCACTGCGCCCACGCTGCTTGATGTCCACCCGCCGCCATCTTGCTTTTCCTCCCCCGCTCTCTCCGCTGCTCCAAAACCACTTTTTTGATGGCTGCACTCCTGGTCCACTCCATACAGTGCTGAGGGAACCTTACTATCACCTTCCCACACTGGGAACCGTCGTACAAGTGCCGCTGGGGCTCCTCAAAAGGGCCCAAAAGTCCGTTCTTGGCAGAAGCTGCCGAACGTGCGACCTAGCTAAGCATGACCGCAACCGGAAGTCCATGATATTCATTCATGGGACCTTTTAATCTACATATAGATTGGAAAAATCAGATGAGCAAAGGTTCCGAAAATGAGGAATTCATGGAATATTTTCAGGGTAGTTCTTAAAACAGCATGCTCTGGAGCCAAATAGAGAGCAAGCTTCAGCAGACCTGATATTGTGTAATTGGTTAGGATTGATTAATGATCTCATAGTGATGGCGCCCGTAGGTAGCAGCAATCATAATATGATTCAGTTTTACATTCAGTTTGAGGAAGAAAAAAGTGGACCTAAGACTAGTATTTTAAACTTAAAGAAAGGCATGAAAACAGAGGTAGCGAAAGTGAATTGACAGGGTATGCTGAGGGATAGGTCAATGGAGATGCAGTGGCAGACATTTAAAGGAATATTTAGGAATACTCCGAATAGATACATTCCAACATTCAAACAAGAAAGAAAAATTTGTTGGGGTGGACTCGCATCCATGGTTAACTAAAAAAGTTAACGATAGTATCAAGCTTAAAGAAAAAACATATAATTGCAAAAAAATGGGTGGCAGGTTGTACCTGCAGTAATTAGGAAAGCTAATGGATAGTTGTAGTTTATTGTGAGGGGAATAGAATACAAAAGTAGGGAGGTTATGCTTCAGTTGTACAGGGTATTGGTGAGAACGTTATGCATGACGTGCGCAAACGGCAGGCGGGACCAGAAGCGGCTATGTTTCTGGTTCTGCCCAAGATGCTGGAAGGAATTTGATAACACACTGGCTGGCCAATTAGGTGCCGGCTAGTATGAAACGCATATGGATAGGGTCTGTGAGGCCAGCAGGGGTATGGCAGGTGCCGGGTCCAATGGTGGCTTTAAAGGCAGTTGACCGAGATTGACCGAGACTGCTGAAGACATCGGAGGAGGCAGAGTGAGATCTGCATCATGGCAGCAGCACTCAGCAGACCTCAAGGCGGGAGGGCGCTTCAGGTGGGTAGCAAACTCACCAATTCTCAATTGACTGTCTATCTGCTCCAGTGGAGGTGGTGGATGCCAGGAGGGACATCCTGATGCCATGGGATGGCGAGGAGGCCACCCCATCTCACCAATAAATCCTGGGCAGAGGTGGCAACCAAGATCGGTAGGGTACGATCTGATCTGGCGCACATAGATACAATGCCCAAAGAGGTTCAATAATCGTCTGTTCTCGGCAAGGGTGAGCCACTGAGTTGGCATGGGTCCACTGTGGAAGGGTGCTCGTCCTTGGTTTCTCTCATGGGTGCAGGAATAAGTGATTTTCAGAACACAACTCTGCTTATGTGTGTGTTAAGGCTGGAGAGAAGATTGGAAGCCCTGGGTCCATCAAATGGTCAGGTGTGCAAAAGCGTTGGTAACATCCACATGGTTCATGGGGGTGGGGGACAGCATGTTATAGTGTTGGAAGTGGGGATTTGAGTACTGAATAGAACTTTGCAGGTACAGGAGAAACACAGCCACAACAACGCAATGAGGTCTACCACTGGAGGTGGGTTGGCAAACTTGGCCATCCTCACCAGCCAGGAGCTGGGAGCCCTGGAGCTCGACTACGAGTGACGAGGAAGATCCTCCGGTTGCAGAGATGCTGGAGTCTCAGAGGAAGATAAGAGCCCAGTGAGCAGCAGCAAGATGGGCGGAGAATGAAAATAATGTGTGGTCATCACATCCCTCATTAGAACTTCTGAGAAAGAGTGATCTTCAATCATTGAGCCACAGTGATGCCATTGATATCTCTTACGGGCAGCACGGTAACGTAGTGGTTAGCACTGTTGCTTCACAGCTCCAGGGTGCCAGGTTCGATCCCCGGCTTGGGTCACTGTCTGTGTGGAGTCTGCACGTTCTCCCCATGTCTGCGTGGGTTTCCTCCGGGGGCTCCGGTTTCCTCCCACAGTCCAAAGACGTACAGGTTGGGTGGATTGGCCATGTTAAATTACCCTTAGTGACCAAAAAAGGTTAGGTGGGGTTACTTGGTTATGGGGATAGGGTGTAATGTGGGCTTAAGTAGGAGCTCTTTCCAAGGGCCGGTGCAGACTCATGGGCTGAATGGCCTCCTTCTGTACTGTAAATTCTATGATTCTCACCTGGACACGTACCATTCGCAGTGACTGGGTGAAGTCTAATTGTTATCCTCCATCAGATAAGCCATCCTTGACTTCCAGTGGCGTTTGCGAGCGGGTCGGCCGCATCGAGAGGAGCTCCCGCCGGCGGTCACTATTTGCAGCGCTTTCGGGGGTTTCCCCGATTCTTCGCTCCCCCCCCCCCCCCCCCCCCCCCCCATTATTGTCGGCCTTTGGGGCCGTCCCGGGCATCAAGCGGGGCCAATTTGAAAACCAGTGAGGAACCCCGCATGAGTATCGGGCAGCTGGTGCTGAGGCGTCGGGCCCAGCGCACGTGGAGGTGGGAGCAGCGGGGGCGGAGCCAAACGGAGGGCGAGGCAGCAGACCCGAAGCCAGGGCGCGATGTAGGTGAGATGTCCCACATTGGGTGGCCCCTGCCGAGAATGTGGTAAGAAGACTGAAGTCCGGTCCCAGGGAAATACTGGAGGAATACAAAAAGAAGAGAAAGAAGTTTTAAAGAAACTTGGTGAAAGTTTGTTTTACTTTTTATTTTAAGCAAGAATTTTTTGTTTTTCTACAAAATTAAAAAAAAGATTGAAGAAGGAAAGAAGGGTGAAAAAAAAAGGAAAAATTATAAGTCGTTAAAGGATGCGAAAAGCAGCGCGAGGAAGGGAGGAAACACGGGCTCGCCGTTGAATGAGAGGACCAGCAAAAGTGCTGACAAGATGGCGGTAATCGGACCGCATGGTGGGGCCGCACTATTTATGGTGGAGAAGATGATCGAGGTGATGGTGGTGGAGCTGGAAAAGCAGTTTGCGAGGCACATGGAGGCCTTGAGGAACGAGATGGCTGTCGCATTGAAGTCATTGGTGGAGGAGACATCGCCCCGGTGAGGGTGGCGGTGACAAAGACATCGGCCGAGGTGAGAGAGCAGGGGGAGAAGATGAAGGAAATGGAGGAGGCCGTGGAGTTCGCCTCGTTGGGGGACGAGCTGCAGAGGGTGGTGGAGGTCAACAGAGGACTCCGAGCAAAGCTCGAGGACTTGGAGAACCGCTCGAGGCGGCACAATCTGAGAATTGTGGGCTTGCCCGAAGGGACAGAGGGCCCAAGGACAACAGAGTACTTTGCTGAGAAGTTGGCGGAGCTGATGGGGAGGGTGAGAACTCCTCCCAGTACGAGCTGGACCGAGCTCATCGGTCATTAAGGCCAAAGCCCAAGGTGAATGAGCCGCCAAGAGCAGTAATGATCTGCTTCCATAAGTACTGCATGAAGGAGAAGGTATTAAGCTGGGCGAAGCAGAAGCACGAGGTGCAGTGGGACGGTGCTGGAGTTCGGATCTACCAG
This sequence comes from Scyliorhinus canicula, assembly GCF_902713615.1. Taxonomy (NCBI): domain Eukaryota; kingdom Metazoa; phylum Chordata; class Chondrichthyes; order Carcharhiniformes; family Scyliorhinidae; genus Scyliorhinus; species Scyliorhinus canicula. The sequence goes on along the minus strand of NC_052151.1, from coordinate 39,968,745 downwards.
GACTTGACGGTGGAGTTGGCAAAAAGACGAGCAGCGTTCGGGTGAGTATAGACAGCACTGTACAAGAAGGGAGTGTGATTTGGTATGGTATACCCGGCGAAGCTGAGAGTAACATATAACGCCGAAGACTTTTATTTTGAGACAGCGGAGGCGTTCGTGAGTGCAGAAGGCTTGGGACAGACGTGAGGAGCAGAGCTGGAAGAGAGACTGTGGACTGTGATTCGGGAGCTGGAAAATGTATAAATGCTATAACTTTGTTTTTACTGACGTGTATTGTAATTTACTTCTCTTCACATTGTTACAGAGTTCAAGTTATTGGTTGGGTTGATTGGCATTCTGTGTTGCGACGGTTATATCTTATTTTAGTGAATTGTAGGGGTTGGATTGTTGTTTTTGTTTTTTCTTTCTCTAGGACTGGGTGGAGGGAGACGATATATCTTGGCGGGGGGGGAGCCACCCGCAATAGCTAACTAAAGTCGGCTAGTGAACGGAGGTGAGATGAGAGGAGGGCTGCGGACGTTGGAGCCTGGATAGCAGGCTTCAATGGGCCTACGAGGCGAGCGAGGGGAGGGGAAGGGATTGATGCTGGGAGATGTTTTTTCGAAAGGAAATGTAGGGGGGAAGGTTTTGGGGAAGGGGTTCGATGTTAATAATGGATAGGGGCGGGTCAGGCTCATGGGGCAGGACCTGGTGGTATGATGGTGGTGGATAAGAAGGGTGGGGGGTGATAGACCCCCAGTTAGGATAGTCATGTGGAACGTGAGGGGGTTAGGAGGTCCGGTCAAGAGGTCAAGGCTGCTTGCGCACCTTAAAAGTTTGAAAGCCGATGTGGCAATGCTGCAGGAGACTCACTTGAGGGTGAAGGACCAGGTGAGATTTAAAAAGGGCTGGGTTATTGATGAGACCATCAATTCATGCGACACTTGGTTAGAAGTGAACAGTGGTTTTAATCGTCTTACAACAGAGCCTGCCTATGACAAGATGAACTCCAGATGAACTGGCAGGCAGGCTCTCAGCATTAACCTTTATACTTCCGGTTAGGGGAGGAGCCGTGGGTGGAGCCAAGGGTGGAGCCCCGTACAAACTCCCGTACACTCCCAGTGCATCTCCCCCTAGTGGCAGAGTAGCGCAACGGCTCATGTGCTGAGCTTACAGAGACATAGTACAACATGTGTAATACAGTGTGAATTACACTACTGTGATTCACCACATTCACCCCCTGTAAAAAAGAATCAAGTCCTGCGGGGGTGGTGGCTTACAGATTGAGTCTGTCCGGTGGCCGAGTTGTCCGCTGTGATCGGCGGAGCACCTGGGTTGCAGCCCCTTCTGGTGGCTGGATGAGCACCGTCGGTTGGGGTACGATGGCGGACTCCGGGGGCGATTCCGCCCAAGCTTCGTACCCGTCTGGTTCGACTGGGGGCGCTGGGAGCTAGCTGGTGCGGGCGCGCAAAAAAAATGTAGAGAACTGGTAGGTGCGGGGGCGTGGGGGGCGAGTTGGGTGGGATGTAGTGTGAGGGGTACCTCGGCGGTGGTAGTGGGGGGGTTAGATCCTGCAGGTGCTAGGTCCCGGAGGGATACAGTGTCCTGACGGCCGTCAGGGAACTCTACAAAGGCGTACTGGGGGTTTGAATGCAGTAGGAGCACTTTCTCTACGAGTGGGTCAGTTTTGTGCGCCCTGACGTGCTTCCGGAGGAGTACTGGGCCCAGTATCTTCAACCATGCCCGGAGCAGGATTGGTAGGCTCCCACTGAAGCAGGCAGGGAAGAGCTTCAGGTACCATGGGGTCCAGGTGGCTGGGAGTTGGGGGGCCCTGCACAAGCTGAACCTCACAAGGTTGGTGGAGCAGATGGAGGAGGAGTTTAAGAGCTGGGATATGTTACCGCTGTCACTGGCGGGGAGGGTGCAGTCCGTCAAGATGACTGTGCTCCCGAGGTTTTTGTTCTTGTTCCAGTGCCTCCCCATCTTTATCCCAAAGGCCTTTTTCAGGAGGGTATCAGCAGTATTACGGGATTTGTGTGGGCGCATGGGACTCCAAAGGTTCGAAGAGTGTCCCTGGAACGAGGCACGGATAGGGGGGGGCTGGCATGCCCAACCTCTGTGGGTATTACTGGGCGGCCAACGCAGCGATGGTGCGTAAGTGGGTAATGGGCGAGGAGGGGGCAGCGTGGAAGAGGATGGAGGCGGCGTCTTGTGTGGGCGAGAGCCTGGAAGCGCTAGTAACGGCGCCGTTGCCGCGCCCTCCAACGAGGTATACCACGAGCCCGGTGGTGGCGGCTACCCTCAAAATTTGGGGGCAATGGAGACGGCACAGAGGAGAAATGGGGGGGTCGATGGAGGCCCCGATACGGGGGAAACATCGGTTCATCCCAGGGAGCATTGATGGCGGATTCCGGGGCTGGCACAGGGCAGGGGTTAGGAGGTTGAGGGACCTGTTTGTGGAGGGGAGGTTCGCGAGCTTGGGGGAGTTAGAGGGGAAGTTTGGGCTCCCCCCGGGGAACGTGTTTAGGTACATCCAGGTGAGGGCGTTTGCCAGGCAGCAGGTGGAGGGGTTCCCCTTGCTGCCTCCACGAGGGGTGCGGGATAGGGTGCTCTCGGGGGTGTGGGTTGGAGAAGGGAGGAGTTCGGACATATACCGGGTGATGCAGGAGGTAGACGAGGCCTCGGTGGAGGAACTGAAGGGTAAATGGGAAGAGGAGCTGGGTGAGGAGATTGAGGAGGGGACATGGGCGGATGCCCTGGAGAGAGTGAATTCCTCCTCTTCCTGTGCGAGGCTTAGCCTCATACAGTTCAAGGTGCTGCATAGGGCCCACATGACTGGGACAAGGATGAGTAGGCTTTTCGGGGGCGAGGACAGGTGTGCTAGGTGCTCGGGGAGCCCAGCGAACCACGCCCATATGTTTTGGGCGTGCCCAGCGTTGGGGGAGTTTTGGAAGGGGGTAGCAAAGACGGTGTCGAGGGTGGTGGGATCCAGGGTCGAGCCAGGCTGGGGACTCGCAATTTCTGGGGTGGCAGTGGAGCCGGGAGTGCAGGAGGCGATAGAGGCCGGGGTCCTGGCCTTTGCGTCCCTAGTAGCCCGGCGGAGGATCTTGCTCCAGTGGAAGGATGCGAGGCCCCCAAGCGTGGAGGCCTGGATCTAAGATATGGCGGGGTTCATTAAATTGGAGAGGGTGAAATTTGCCCTGAGGGGATCAGGACAAGGGTTTTTCAGGCGGTGGCAGCCCTTTCTGGACTTCCTGGCGGAACTGTAGGGAAATAGACCGACAGCAGCAGCAACTCGGGGAGTGGGGGTAAGGATGGGGGGAGGCAGAACTGTACACATGGGTTTGTGGAGGGTGCTATCTCTCTCCCTTGTGTTTTTTTTTCTCTTTTCTCTGTCTTTTGGTTTCTGTTTTTTTTTCTTTTGTTTGAAGTTGCTTTTGCAGCTGGGGGGCATTGTTTACGGGGTGTTACCGCGGGTGTACGTTAATAGAGTTATGATGTTTATATTTTGTACTTTGTAAAAACTTCAATAAAAATTATTTATAAAAAAAACCATGCCGGGAGCGAAACCCCCGTGGTAGTGCCCCTGGAAAAAATAAAGAGCCGCTCGTGAGGGGTCTGGTTGGTAGCGGTACATAAGAGGGACCTAATAGCGTGGAGCGCGTCGGGAAGGACTTATTGCCAGTGGGAGATCGAGAGATTCCTGGACCGGAGGGTCAGTAGGACGGTCTTCCAGACCGTCGCATTCTCCCTCTCCACCTGCCCATTCCCCCTGGGGTTGTAGCTGGTAGTCCTGCTCGAGGCGATGCCCTTGCCGAGCAGGTACTGACGCAGCTCGTTGCTCATGAAGGCGAACCCCGGTCGCTGTGTACATAGCTGGGGAAACTAAACAGGGTGAAGATACTATGCAGGGCCCTAATGACTGTGTGGGAGGTCATATCGGGGCACGGGATAGCAAAGGGAAAACGGGAGAACTCGTCTATGACATTCAGGAAGTACACATTCCTGCTAGTCGAGGGGAGTGGCCCTTTGAAATTGAGAGCGAGGCTTTCAAAGGGCCTAGAAGCCTTGACCAGGTGGGCCCTGTCTGGTCTGTAGAAGTGCGGTTTGCACTCCGCGCAGATTGGGCAGTCCCTGGTGACCGCTTTTATCTCCTCAGTGGAGAAAGGCAGATTTCGGGCTTTAATGTAGTGGGCGAGCCGGGTGACCCCCGGATGGCAGAGGTCATTGTGGATGGCTTTTAAGCGGTCGCTCTGTGCGCTGGCCCACGTCCCGTGGGACAGGGCATCTGGGGGCTCGTTGAGGTTCCCCGGTCGATACATAATATCGTATTTGTAGGTGGAGAGTTCGATCCTCCACCTCAGAATTTTGTCATTTTTAATTTTGCCCCTTTGCGAGTTGTCAAACATGAAGGCAACCGATCTATGGTCAGTGATGAGGGTGAACCTCCGACCTGCGAGGTAGTGCCTCCAGTGACGAATAGCCTCCACAATGGCTTGTGCTTCCTTTTCGACTGAGGAGTGTCACAGCGGGGAGGGTTCGGGAGAAAAATGCGACTGGTCTCCCTGCCTGATTTAGTGTGGCTGCAAGAGCTACCTCTGAGGCGTCGCTCTCAACCTGGAAAGGGACGGATTCATCCACCGCCCGCATGGCAGCCTTGGCGATGTCCTCCTTGATGCAGCTGAAGGCCTGGCGAGCCTCAGCTGACAGGGGAAAAAGTGTGGCCTTAAATAGTGGGCGGGCTTTGTCCGCATATTGAGGGACCCACTGGGCATAATACGAAAAGAATCCCAAGCACGGTTTGAGGGCCCTGGGACAATGAGGGAGAGGGAGTTCTAAGAGGGGCGCATACGGTCCGGATCGGGACCCAGGACTCCGTTTTCCATGACATAGCCGAGGATGGCTAGTCTGGTTGTGCGGAAAACGCATTTCTCCTTGTTAGACGTGAGGTTAAGCTTCTGGGCCGTCTGGAGAAATCGGTTGAGGTTGGCATCGTGGTCCTGCTGGTCGTAGCCGCAGATGGTGACGTTATCCAAGTACGGAAACGTGGCCCGCAGCCCGTACTGGTCCACCATTCGGTCCATTGCTCGTTGAAACTCCGAAATCCCATTCGTGACGCCAAAGGGGACCCGGAGGAAGTGGAAGAGGCGGCCATCGGCCTCAAACGCCATGAAGTGGCGGTCCTCCGGGCGGATTGGGAGCTGGTGGTATGCAGACTTCAGATCCACCGTGGAAAAAATCCGATACTGGCCGATCTGATTCACCATGTCTGCAATCCTGGGGAGGGGGTACGCGTCGAGGAGCGTAAACCGATTAATAGTCTGACTATAGTCCATGACCAAGCGGAATTTTTCCCCGGTCTTGACAACCACCACCTGAGCTCTCCAGGGACTGTTACTGGCTTCTATGATCCCCACACGTAAAAGCCTCCGGACCTCGGATCGAATGAACACCCTGTCCAGTAGGCTGTACCGCCTGCTGCGAGTGGCTACGGGTTTACAGTCCGGAGTGAGGTTGGCAAAGAGAGGAGGGGGGGAGATTCGCAGCATGGCTAGGCTGCCGATAGTGAGTGGGGGTAGGGATCCGCCGAAGCTGAGGGTGAGGCTATTGAGATTGCATTGAAAGTCGAGACCCAATAAGAGTGTGGCGCAGAGTTCGGGCAGGACGTATAGTTGGAAATTAGAGCAGCTAGCGCCTTGGATTGTTAGAGTTGCGACGGTGCGCCCTTGTATATGGACAGAGTGGGAGCCCGAAGCGAGGGAGATAGTTTGCCGTGCAGGGAAAACGGGGAGCGAACAGCGTCTTACCAAATCTGGGTGTACGAAGCTCTCAGTGCTCCCGGAGTCGAAAAGGCACGGTGTACTGTACCCGTTGATTTGGACCGTCGTCATCGAGTTGTGGAGGTGCTTTGGGCGCGATTGGTCCAGCGTGACTGCGTTGAGTTGCGGGTAGTTGGCGGCTCGGTCAGCTGTGCTGGGATGGCCCCGCGATGAGTGCCCGCTGAGGTCGCAGTCTTCAATCGAGTTTTCTGAGTGAGGAGAGGATGGGGCCCAAGATGGCCACCCCCGTGGATCGCACGTGGCGGGTGGCGAGGAAGATGGCGTCCAAGATGGCGGCCCCCATGAGTCGCCCGTGGTGGACCGCATGGTGGGGGTCCGCCAAGATGGCGGCCCCCATGGATCGCCCGTGGCGGGTGCGGCGGAGTCAGGGCATAGGCTGCTGCGTTCCAGGGCCTGTGTGCCTGCGAGTGCGGAGGGCGATTACTTTGTGCCGCTGGAGGTTTAGGGGTTGGGGCCTTCCTTGCCAGGCACACTCTGGCGTAGTGGCCTTTTCGCCCGCAGCTGCTGCAGGTCGCGTTGCAGGCTGGGCAGTGCTGCCGTGGGTGCTGGGGCTGGCCACAAAAGTGGCAGGCTGGGGCAGCATGGTGGCTGGATGGCCGCGTGGCGCAGGCCTGGGGGAGTCGCTGGTCGGGGGCCCATGACGGGGTCGCGCAGTCGGCAGGAAACGAGGTGAGGCTATGAAATGAGACCTCCATAGTTGTAGCGAGTTCAACAGTATCTTCTAAATTTAAGGCCCCCTTCTCCAGCAGTCGCTGGCGCACGTAATTCGATCTAAGGCCTGCAACAAAACATCGCGGACAGCAAGTTCTCTATGTTCTGCCGCAGTTACAGCCTGATAATTACTGTCCTGGGATAAGGCTTTTAAGTCTCTGAGGAATTCTTCTCGCGATTCTGTAGAGCGCTGGCGGCGAGTAGTAAAAACGTGGTGAGCGTAGACCTCATTGATAGGCCTCACGTACATTCTATCGAGTAGGGCCAGGGTCTCTGTATATGAGCCGGTACAGTTTAGCTGAGTAGATATACGATGGCTCACCCTCCCGTGCGGTAGACTGAGTTTCTGCTCCTCCGTCGTTTCTGTGGTGCTTGCTTCAGCCAGGTAGGCCTTAAAACATCGGAGCCAATGCAAAAAGATTTCTTTCGCCTCTGCATCCTGCGGGTCGAGTTCCAGTCGATTAGGCTTGAGGGCTGATTCCATGGTCATTCCTTACTGTTTCTTAAGCCGATTAAATTGATGAGACCATCAATTCACGCAACACGTAGTTAGAAGTGAACAGTGGTTTTAATCGTCTTACAACAGAGCCTGCCTGTGACAAGATGAACGCCAGATGAACTGGCAGGCAGGCTCTCAGCATCAACCTTTATACTTCCTGTTAGGGGGAGGAGCCGTGGGTGGAGCTAAGGGTGGAGCCCAGTACAAACTCCCGTACACTCCCAGTGCATCTCCCCCTAGTGGCAGAACAGCGCAACTGCTCATATGCTGAGCTTACAGAGACATAGTACAACATGTGTAATACAGTGTGAATTACGCTACTGTGATTCACCACAGTTATGATGTGTTAGGCAGGTTTACATAGATAGATTACATAGAATTTACAGTGCAGAAGGAGGCCATTCGGCCCATCGAGCCTGCACCGGCTCTTGGAAAGAGCACCCTACCCAAGTTCAACACCTCCCCCATATCCCCATAACTCCGTAACCCCACCCAACACTAAGGGCAATTTTGGACACTAAGGGCAATTTAGCATGGCCAATCCACCTAACCTGCACATCTTTGGACTGTGGGAGGAAACCGGAGTACCCAGAGGAAACCCACACAGACATGGGGAGAACGTGCAGACTCCGCACAGACAGTGACCCAAGCCGGAATTGAACCTGGGACCCTGGAGCTGTGAAGCGATTGTGCTATCCACAATGCTACCGTGCTGCCCCTAGGTGGAGTATAAATATGTGGGCTCTCCGAACTGCAGCCATTTCGGCAGCAGCTGCGGGAGGCTACACATCTCTGCGCAATAAAGCCTCGATTACACTCTACTCTCGTCTCGTCGTAGTTGATAGTGCATCAATTTATTTTACAGAGATTTTACAACGATGGATCTCCGCATCAAGCCTGATCGCCTGCAGCTGCACCCTCAAGCAGACAACACCAAGTCGGCCTTCGCACATTGGCTAGCTTGCTTTGAACCATAAATCGGATCTGCGACAGAACCACCCACAGAGGCACAGAAGCTCCAGATCCGGTATACGCGGCTGAGCTCCGATATCTTTCCCCTCATCCAGGACGCGCCTACCTACACTGAGTCCATGGCGCTACTGAAGGAGAACTATGCTCAGCAGACCAACAAAATCTACGCCAGGCACCTCCTGTCCACGCGGCATCAACTCCCCGGTGAGTCTGTGGAAGATTTCTGGCTTGCCCTGCACGCCCTGGCGAGGGACTGCGATTGCCAGGCCGGTTCGGCTGTTGAACATTCTGAACTTCTAATTAAAGACGCGTTCGTTACGGGCATAGGGTCAGCTTACATCCGGCAGTGCCTCTAAGAAGGGGCTATCCTCGACCTCGCGGCGACCAAGAAACTAGCGATCTCACCCAGTCGCCTCCCGTAATGTACAGGCGTATGCCTCTGGCTGCACGGCCCACCCCTCCTGGGCATTGTGGACCCCACCAGCGACCGTCCCCTGCCAACCCCAGGCCTGCGCCGTGCGGCAGCCAACCAATCCCGGGGGACCCAAGCGCTAATTCTGCGGACAGACAAAACAACCCGGCAGCGCTGCCTGGCGCGGAACTCACTCTGCAAGGCCTGTGGGAAGAAAGGACATTTTGATGCTGTGTGCCAGGTCTGCTCAATCGCCACTATTGCCCCTGCACCCCCCACATGCGACCCATGGGCGCCGCCATCTTGCTCGCCTCACAACACATGCGGCCCGTGGGCGCCGCCATCTTGCCGCCATCTTGACCGCTCATTGCCTGCAACCACCGCCGGCCAGCCGTGTCTTGCCTCCATCACGATCGGCCAGTCCCGACCGCACAACCTCGCGACCGCATTGATGACAGTGATGGTCGATGCGCACGAAATATCCTGCCTTCTGGACTCCAGGAGCACCAAGAGCTTCATCCACCCCAATACGGTAAGGCGCTGCTCCCTCACGGTACACCCCATTAACCAGAAAATCTCCCTGGCCTCCGGCTCCCACTCTGTGGCGATCCAGGGGTACTGCACCGGCACCCTCACCATCCAGGGCGTAGTGTTCAGCTACTTCCGGCTCTACATCCTCACCAACCTCTGCGCTGCCTTGCTACTCGGCCTGGACTTGCAGTGCAACCTCCAGAGCCTAACACTGAAATTTAGCGGACCTCTACCACCCCTTACTGTTTGCGGTCTCACGACCCTTAAGATTGACCAGCCTTCTCTGTTTGCGAACCTCACCCCGGATTGCAAACCCGTCGCCATCAAGAGCAGATGGTCCAGTGCCCAGGACAGGACCTTCATCAGGTCTGAGGTCCAGCGACTGCTACGGGAAGGTAGTATCGAGGCCAGCAACAGCCCCTGGAGAGCTCAAGTGGTAGTTGTGAAAACTGGGGAGAAAAACAGGATTGTTGTTGACCACAGTCAGACCATCAATTGGTACACGCAGTTCGATGCGTACCCCCTCCCTCGCATATCTGATATGGTCAATCAGATTGCACAGTACCGGGTCTTCTCGACGGTGGACCTGAAATCTGCCTAACACCAGCTCCCCATTCGCAAGGCGGACTGCGTTTGAAGTGGATGGCCACCTTTACTACTTCTTCCGGGTTCCCTTAGGCGTCACTAACGGGGTCTCGGTCTTCTAACGGGAGATGGACCGAATGGTTGACCGGTACGGACTGTGAGCCACCTTCCCGTACCTGGATAACGTCACCAACTGCGACCACGACCAGCAGGACCACGACGTTAACCTTTCCAAATTCCTCCACACTGCCAAACTCCTCAACCTAACTTACAACAAGGAAAGTGCGTGTTCAGCACTAACCGATTATCCATCCTTGGATATGTGATTCAAAATGGAGTCCTAGGGCCCGACCCCGATCGCATGCGCCCCCTCATGAAACTCCCCCTCCCCCACTGCCCCAAGGCCCTCAAACGGTGCCTGCAGTTCTTCTCATACTACGCCCAGTGGGTCCCTAACTATGCGGACAAGCCCCGCCGACTCATTTACTCCACTGTTTTCCCACTGACGGCCGAGGCTCACCACGCCTTCAACCATATCAAGGCTGACATCGCCAAGGCCGCGATGCTCGTGGTCGACGAGACGCTCCCCTTCCAAGTCGAGAGCGATGCAACAGACATTGCTCTGGCAGCCACCCTCAACCAGTCGGGCAGGCCCGTGGCATTCTTTTCACACACCCTCCATGCCTCCAAAATTCGGCACTCCGCAGTCGAGAAGGAGGCCCAAGCCATCGTAGAAGTTGTGCGGCATTGGAGGCATTACCTGGCTGGCAGGAGATTCACTCTCCTCACTGACCAATGGTTGGCTGCCTTCATGTTCAACAACACACAGCGTGGCAAGATCAAAAATGATAAAATCTTGAGGTGGAGGATCGAGCTCTCCACCTACAATTACGAGATTTTGTATCTCCCCGGTAAGCTCAACAAGCTCCCCGATGCCCTATCGCGAGGTACATGTGCTAGCGCACAAGTGGACTGACTCTGAACCTTGCACGACGATCTCTGTCACCCAGGGGTCACCCGTTTGTTCACTTCATAAAGGCCCACAATCTGCGCTACTCCATCCAGGAAGTCAGGGCTATCACCAGAGACTGCCAGGTCTGCGCGAAGTATAAACCGCACTTCTACCAGCCAGACCGAGCTCACCTGGTGAAGGTCTCCTACCTCTTTGAACCCCTCAGCGTGGATTTCAAAGGGCCCCTCCCCTCCACCGACCGAAACACGTACTTTCTTAACGTGGTCAACGAATACTCCAGATTCCCCTTCGCCGTCCCATGCCCCAATATGACGTCTGCCACCGTCATCAAAGCCCTCAACTCCATCTTTGCTCTGTTCGGTTTCCCCACCTATGTCCACAGCGACCGGGGATCCTCATTTATGAGCAATGAGCTGTGCCAGTTCCTGCTCAACAGAGACATTGCCTCGAGCAGGACAACCAGCTCCAACCCTCGGGGAAACGGGCAGGTGGAGCGGGAAAATGGGACGGTCTAGAAGGCCGTCCAGCTGGCCCTACGGTCCAGAAATCTCCCAGCCTCCCGCTGGCAGGAGATCCTCCCCAAGGCCCTTCACTCCACTCCTTTGCACTGCGACTAATGAAACCCCCCATGAACGTCTCTTTGCCTTCCCCAGGAAGTCCACCTCCGGGATTTCGCTCCCAACGTGGCTGGCAGCTCCAGGAACCATTCTCCTCCGCAAGCACGTGCAGCTCCACAAGGCGGACCCATTGGTTGAAAGGGTACAGCTGCTTCACGGGAACCTGCAGTATGCCTACGTGGTGTACCCCGACGGCCGCCAAGACACAGTCTCCCTCAGGGACCTGGCACCAACTGGGTCCCCACACACACCCTCCTCTGCCTCGGCGCCACCATCCCTCCCCCCAGCGCACCCCACCACAGTCCCCGCTCCAGGACAATCCGTCCTCCCCTTGGTCCCACCCGGGGATGAAGATGAGGTCGACACGCTCCCAGAGTCACCGACAACAGAACCGATGCCTGAATCGCCACCGGGACTGCGGCACTCGCAACAACGGATCAAGGCGCCCGATCGTCTCAATTTGTAAACTTTTCCTAAAATGTTAAACACCTGCATGTAAATAGCCTTCCACCACCCCCGCTGCACTCTTATTTTTACCAGGGGGTGAATTTGGTAGTCACCACTGTTGTATTGCATATATCACATGTGAGGTGTATTACGGTAAGGCTCCTGTACTACAGGTACGGGGGTAGATCCTTGCCTCCTGGCTCCGCCCAGTAGGTGGAGTGTAAATGTTTGTGCTCTCCGAGCTGCAGCCAATTCGGCAGCAGCTGCGGGAGGCTACACATCTCTGCTTAATAAAGCCTCGATTACTCTCTACTCTCGTCTCGTTGTAATTGATAGTGCATCAGGGACCGAGTGTGTCGATAGGGGGAATATTGGAGCTGCTTCGAGTGTTTGGGTCTTTCTCGGGGTACAAACTAAATCTAGACGAGAGTGAGTATTTTGTGGTGTCTTGGCCGGGGGTGGGGGCAGGGGTGGGGGGGCTGCCATTACGTAGGGCATGGACTCACTTTAGGTACCTGGGGGTGCACGTTGCCTGGGTGTGGGGGGGCGGGGGGGGGGGGGGGGGCTCCGCAGGTACAACATTTCTAGTTTGGTGGGGAGAGTGAAAGCTGACCTGGCAAGGTGGGATGGTCTCCCTCTGTCACTGGCGGGTCGGGTACAGGCGGTTAAAATTAACGTGTTGCCGCAATCTCTGTTTATTTTTCAAAGCCTCCCGATTTTCCTGCCAAAGGCATTATTCAGAGAGATTGAGGGAAGGATTACTTTGTTCATATGGGGAGGGAAGGTGGCCAGAGTTAGAAAGGTGCTACTATAGAGGGGAAGGCAGGCAGGGGGTTTGGGTCTTCCGAACCTGATGTATTACGACTGGGCGGCGAATGTGGAGAAAGTGCGGAGCTGGGTCAGAAGGGTTGATTTCCAGCGGGTCAGAATGGAGGAGAGTTTGTGCAGGGGGTCGGGATTGAAAGCACCAGCAACAGCGCCGCTCCCGATAGCCCCGGGGAAATACTCAGGGAGTCCGGTAATAATAGCTTCATTGAGAAGTTGGAGGCAGTTTCGCCAATACTTCGGGTTGAGGGCAGGGTCAAGGGAAATGCTGATTCGGGGGAACCACAGATTTGAGCCAGGGAGGTGGGATGGAAATTTTCAGAAATGGGAGGAGAAGTGGATTAAGACACTAAAAGGTTTGTTTCTTCGGGGATGGTTTGCAGGACTGAAGGAGCTGGAAGCGAAGTATGGGCTGGAGCAGGGGGAAATGTTCAGATACATGCAGATTCGAGATTTTGCCAGGAAAGAGATACAGAGCTTCCCAGTGGAGCCGGCCTCCACATTGCTGGAGGAAGTGCTGACGACAGGGGGACTGGAGAAGGGGGTAATGTCGGCGGTTTACGGAGTATTTTGGAAGAGGAGAAGGCACCACTGGAAGGGAGCAAAGCAAAGTGGGAGGAAGAGTTGGGAGAGGCTATAGAGGAGGGGTTCTGTTGTGAGGTGAACCGGAGAGTGAATGCCTCCACCTCGTGCGCGAGGTTGGGGCTGATACAGCTGAATGTGGTATATAGAGCGCACCTCACAAGGACAAGGATGAGCCGGCTCTTTGGTTCTGTCTGAAGCTGGAGGATTACTGGAAGGAGGTTTTTAGGGTAATCTCTAAAGTGGTGCATGTGAAACTGGACCCGGGCCCCCGGGAGGCCATATTTGGGGTGTTGGAAACGGGTGCGGAGGCAGATGTTGTAGCCTTTGCCTCGTTGATTGCCCGAAGGCGGATCCTGATGGGATAGAGAGCAACAGCTCCACCCTGTGCCCTGGCATGGTGAGGGGACATGTTGGAATTCCTGACTCTTGAGAAGGTTAAGTTTGAACTGAGGGAAAGGATGGAGGGGTTCTATAATTCATGGCCATTATTCATTATGCACTTTCAAGAACTGGATAACATCGAACAGTAGTTGGGGCGTGTGGGTGGGAGGGTTGGGGGGAGGGGGACTGTGTGTGTTAATGGCGACTATGGGTGATCCCTAATTCCTTTTTGTCATTTGTTTGTGTGAACATGCGAGCTAATGTCTGGGGTTTGGTGGGAGGATGAGATTGTTGTTATTGATATGGGGATTGACATATCTATTGCTGATTGTTGTTTAGTGTTGGTGGGTGTAAATGTGGGAGAAAATGTGAAAAAGGAGGAGAATAAAAAATATTTTTAAAAAGATAAGCCATCCTCCAGAGCCTGCCAGGACTCTGATGACCCTCCCTTAAAACCGGAGCAGGTGGGGATGGAAGCTGCACCCCCATCTCACCCTCTCTCCGCACCATGCATGAGCTCAGGTACTGGCATGTCAGTGGTAAATAGAAAGCAGTGGAAGCAGAGATCAATTCTCTGCCTTCATTTCTGGGCAACTCCCCCTCCCTCCCCGCTCCTCCCCCAACCCCACCTCCCTCCCCGCTCCTCCCCCAACCCCACCTCCTTCCTCGCTCCTCCCCCAACACCCCCTCCCTCCCCGCTCCTCCCCCAACCCCACCTCCCTCCCCGCTCCTCCCCCAACCCCACCTCCCTCCCCGCTCCTCCCCCAACCCCACCTCCCTCCCTGCTCCTCCCCCAACCCCACCTTCCTCCCTGCTCCTCCTCCAACCCCACCTCCCTCCCCGCTCCTCCCCCAACCCCACCTCCCTCCCCGCTCCTCCCCCACCCACCCTCACCCCAGAACATAAAGGTGGAAGCCACAAAAATACACAAATTGATCACTGCTTTTTCACTTGTAAAAACAAGCCTTGCTCAAATCCAAGCTTGCCTCTTGTCAGAATGACAGTAAAGATGGTCTGTACTGCGATGTGAGTTTTAAGGGAGCAAACATGGAACTTGCTGATGAGCGACGAGATGGAAAAATCAGCCAATGGTATTACTGCAGCACAGGCCAGTGCAGGACAGAACTAGCCAGTCCAGTGCAGGAGCAAATACCCCAATCAACAAGACGCATATGCTGCCATTCAGTATATTCCACAGTGTCATTCAATTTCAAAAATAAAAGTTCACTTCCTCACTCAAAATCAAAGAGGTTATTGCGATAAATTCATGCGAGTGGAGTCCAGCAAGTCCAAGTCGGAAATCAGATGGCTTTGTCTGGCAGGATTCTATTCTTTATCCTGAAGAGACTTTCCGAAGACCAATCTTGAGAGCGAAGGTGGTCAGAACTACCAGCATGTGACCAGCTGTAACCATTATATCAGACCAGAAATGGTCAGTTTTGAAAAACCGAATTTAAACAAGAGAATATGGAAGTGTGACTGATTTTTAAGATTTTCTTGCTTAATTCCTTGTTGGCAGGGCAATTTTGATAGTTCCCCCCCCCCCACACTTTTTCATTACAAAATCATCAATTCCATCATTGTAGGTCAAATCTTGTATATATATATATTTTTTTCCCCACAGACCCATGTACACAGTTCTCCCTCCCCTCAATCCAAACCCCCCCCTCTCCCCCCCCCCCCCCCCCCCCACCCTCCCCCCCCGGGTTGCTGCTGCTGTCGGCCTATTTCCCTACTGTTCCGCCAGGAAGTCCAGGAAAGGCTGCCACCGCCTGAAAAACCCTTGTACTGATCCTCTCAGGGCAAATTTCACCCTCTCCAATTTAATGAACCCCGCCATATCATTGATCCAGGCCTCCACGCTTGGGGGCCTCGCATCCTTCCATTGGAGCAAAATCCTCCGCCGGGCTACTAGGGACGCAAAGGCCAGAACACCGGCCTCTATCGCCTCCTGCACTCCCGGCTCCACTGCCACCCCAAAAATTGCGAGTCCCCAGCCTGGCTCGACCCTGGATCCCACCACCCTCGACACCGTCCTTGCTACCCCCTTCCAAAACTCCCCCAACACTGGGCACGCCCAAAACATATGGGCGTGGATCGCTGGGCTCCCCGAGCACCTAGCACACCTGTCCTCGCCCCCGAAAAACCTACTCATCCTCGACCCAGTCATGTGGGCCCTATGCAGCACCTTGAACTGTATGAGGCTAAGCCTCGCACAGGAAGAGGAGGAATTCACTCTCTCCAGGGCATCCGCCCACGTCCCCTCCTCAATCTCCTCACCCAGCTCCTCTTCCCATTTACCCTTCAGTTCTTCCACCGAGGCCTCGTCTACCTCCTGCATTACCCGGTATATGTCCGAAATCCTCCCTCCTCCAACCCACACCCCCGAGAGCACCCTGTCCCGTACCCGACGTGGGGGCAACAAGGGGAACCCCTCCATCTGCCGCCTGACAAACGCCCTAACCTGCATGTACCGAAACATGTTCCCGGGGGGAGCCCAAACTTCCCCTCTAACTCCCCCAAGCTCGCGAACCTCCCCTCCACAAACAGGTCCCTCAACCTCCTAACCCCTGCCCTGTGCCAGCCCAGAAATCCGCCATCAATGCTCCCTGGGACAAACCGATGGTTCCCCCGTATCGGGGCCTCCATCGAGCCCCCCATTTCTCCCGTGTCGTCTCCATTGCCCCCAAATTTTGAGGGTAGCCGCCACCACCGGGCTCGTTGTATACCTCGTTGGAGGGAGCGGCAACGGCGCCGTTACTAGCACCTCCAAGCTCGTGCCCACACAAGACACCGCCTCCATCCTCTTCCATGCTGCCCCCTCATCGTCCATTACCCACTTATGCACGATCGCTGCATTGGCAGCCCAATAGTACCCACACAGGTTGGGCAACGCCAGCCCCCCCTATCCCTGCCACATTCCAGGAGCACTCTTCTAACCCTCGGGGTCCCATGCGCCCACACAAATCCCGTGATACTCCTTTTGACCCTCCTAAAAAATTCCTTCGGGATAAGGATGGGAAGGCACTGGAACAGGAACAAAAACCTCGGGAGCACCGTCATCTTAACGGACTGCACGCTCCCCGCCAGTGACAGCGGTAACATATCCCACCTCTTAAACTCCTCCTCCATCTGCTCCACCAACCTTGTGAGGTTGAGCTTGTGCAGGGCCCCCCAGCTCCCCGCCACCTGGACCCCTAGGTACCTGAAGCTCTTCCCTGCCTGCTTCAATGGGAGCCTACCAATCCCTCCTCTTGATCCCCCGGATGTACCACAAACACCTCACTCTTGCCCAAGTTCAACTTATACCCCGAGAAACCCCCGAATTCACTAAGAATCCTCACCGGGTCCGCCACATACAGCAACAGGTCGTCCGCGTACAGCGACACTCGATGCTCCTCCCCACCCCGCACCAGGCCCCTCCAGTTCCCTGACTCCCTCAATGCTATGGCCAGGGGCTCAATTGCCAACGCGAAGAGCAAGGGGGACAGGGGGCACCCCTGTCTCGTCCCCCGGTACATCCGAAAGTACTCCGACCTCCTCCTATTTGTGGCTACACTCGCCATCGGGGCCTCATAGAGCAGCCTCACCCACCGGATAAACCCCTCCCCAAACCCAAACCTCTCCAACACCTCCCACAAATACTCCCACTCAACCCTATCAAAGGCCTTCTCCGCATCTAATGCCACCACTATCTCCGCCTCCCCTTCCACAGCCGGCATCATAATAACGTTGAGGTGCCTTCGTACGTTTGTATTCAGCTGCCTTACCTTCACAAACCCCGTCTGGTCCTCATGGATGACGCCGGGCACGCATTCCTCTATTCTAGTGGCCAGGATCTTTGCCAGCAGCTTAGCATCGGCGTTCAGCAGTGAAATCGGCCTATATGATCCGCACTGCAGAGGGTCCTTGTCCCGCTTCAGGATCAAGGAAATCAGCGCCCGTGACATAGTTGGGGGCAAAGCCCCCCCCCCCCCCCCCCCCCTTGCCTCGTTAAAGGTCCGGACCAACATGGGGCCCAACAGGTCCAAATACCTTTTTTTAAATTCCGCCGGAAACCCGTCCGGCCCCGGCGCCTTCCCCGACTGCATGCTCTCTATCCCTTTGACCACCTCCTCCAGCTCGATCGGCGCCCCTAGTCCCTCCACCTGCTCCTCCTCTACCCTTGGGAATCGCAGCTTGTCCAAGAAGCGCCCCATTCCACCCCCCTCCACCGGGGGCTCCGACCGGTACAGTTCCCCATAGAAGTGCGGGTTAGGTGGATTGGCCATGCTAAATTGCCCGTAGCGTCCTAATAGTAAGGTTAAGGGGGGAGTTGTTGGGTTACGGGTATAGGGTGGATACGTGGGTTTGAGTAGGGTGATCATTGCTTGGCACAACATCGAGGGCCGAAGGGCCTGTTCTGTGCTGTACTGTTCTATGTTCTATGTTCTAAGTCTCTGAAGACCCCATTAACATCTACTCCCCTCCGCACCACCTTCCCAGCCCTATCCGTCACTCCCCCAATCTCCCTGGCCGCGTCCCGCTTTCGGAGCTGGTGTGCCAGCATCCTGCTCGCCTTCTCCCCGTATTCATACACCGCCCCCTGTGCTTTCCTCCACTGAGCTTCCGCCTTTCTGGTAGTCAATAGGTCAAATCTGGCCTGAAGGCTACGCCTCTCCCCCAGCAATCCCTCCTCTGGGGCCTCCGCATATCTCCTATCCACCTGCACCATCTCCCCTATCAGTCTCTCCCTCTCCCTCTGCTCCCCCCTCTCCCTATGGGTTCAAATGGAGATCAATTCCCCCCTCATCACCGCCTTCAATGCCTCCCAGACCGTCCACACTCGAACCTCTCCGTTATCATTGGCCTCAAGGTACCTCTCGATACACCCCCGGACCCTCCCGGCCACCTCCTCATCTGCCAGCAGCCCCACCTGCATGCGCCAGAGCGGACGTTGGTCCCTCTCTTCCCCCAGCCCAAGGTCCATCCAGTGCGGGGCATGATCCGAAATGGCAATGGCGGAGTATTCCACATCCTCCACCCTCGACACCAATCCCCTGCTCAGGACAAAAAAATCAATCCTCGAGTGGGCCTCATGTACGTGGGAGAAAAACGAGTATTCCCTGGCCCTTGGCTTCGCAAACCTCCAGGGGTCCACCCCTCCCATCTGGTCCATGAAGCCCCTCAGCACCTTAGCCGCCGCCGGCCTCCTACCCGTAAAGGACTTGGATCGATCCAATGGGGGATCCAGTACTGTGTTGAAGTCCCCCCCCATGATCAGGCCCCCCACCTCCAGGTCCGGAATGCGGCCCAACATGCGCCGCATAAACCCCGCATCGTCCCAATTTGGGGCGTAAACATTCACCAACACCACCCGCTCCCCCTGCAGCTTGCCACTCACCATCACATATCTCCCGCCACTGTCAGCCAACACATTTAACGCCTCAAACGATACCTTCTTCCCCACCAGGATCGCCACCCCCCTACTCTTCTCATCCAGCCCTGAGTGAAATACTTGGCCCACCCACCCCTTCCTCAGCCGGACCTGGTCCACCACTCTCAGGTGTGTCTCCTGAAGCATGGCCACATCCGCCTTCATTCCCTTCAGGTCCGCAAATACCCGGGCCCGTTTGACCGGCCCATTCAGCCCCCTCACATTCCAGGTTATCAGCCGGATCCAAGGGCTCCCTACCCCCCTCCCCTGCCGATTAGCCATACCCCATCCCTTGCCCACCCCCGGCCAGCGTCCCCCGCTCTGCCAGTTTCCCACGGCGGCAACTCCCCCCCCTCCAGCACCCCCTGCGTCCTCCAGCTCCTTCCTGCCCATTTCAGCAGCAACCCGGTACCCCCCCTCCCCTCCCCCCCAGGCTAGGACCCCTCCTAGCCGCGCCCCTCCCTCCACAGCACTCCCGTGAGCCAGCTATCTTCTGCTGACCCCGGCGACTCCCGCCCTACCTTCGGCTCCTCCCCACGTGGGACTGCCCCTCCTCCATTGTGCCCGTCAATGGGTCCCCCCTCCCCCCGCTCTTGCGCGGGAAAAGAAAACAGCCAGCAACGACCCGCGCTTCTCAGCCCCGGCCTCGCCCCCACCATCTCCCAGCGCGAGAAACCCGCAGAAAGCCCGCGCTTTCGCCCTGCCAGGCCCCGCCTCTTCCAGGGCCACTCCCATTGTCAGTCCCCCCCACCAGCTCCCCGAACTTCCCGTTTACCCCTCTGCCCGAACCCATCCACCCGATCCCTGCTTAAAAACCCATAAAGAAAAAACAGTACGACATCACCCCAACCCACTTCTTACACTAAACCAAGCAAATGCAAATACAGTATTATACAACATCCCCCATCCTAGACCCTCAGCTTGAGTCCAATTTCTCGGCTTGCACAAAGGCCCACGCCTCCTCTGGGGACTCAAAATAATGGTGCCGATCCTTATAGGTGACCCACAAACGCGCCGGCTGCAACATGCCGAACTTCACACTCCGTCTGTGGAGCACCGCCTTCGTCCGGTTAAACCCGGCCCTCCGCTTCGCCACCTCCGCACTCCAGTCCTGGAAGATCCGCACCTCCGTGTTCTCCCACTTGCTGCTCCGCTCCTTCTTGGCCCACCGGAGCACACACTCACGATCCACAAACCGATGAAACCTCACCAACACCGCCCGTGGTGGCTCGTTCGGCTTGGGCCTCCTAGCCAGAATTCTGTGGGCCCCCTCCAACTCCAGGGGCCCCTGGAAGGACCCAGCCCCCATCAGCGAGTTTAACATAATCACCACATAGGCCGCTAGGTCCGACCCCTCCAGCCCCTCCGTGAGGCCCAGGATCCGCAAATTCTTCCTCCTCGACCGGTTATCCAGCTCCTCGAACCGCTCCTGCCATCTTTTATGGAGCGCCTCGTGCATCTCCACCTTCCCCGCCACGGCCACGACCTCGCCCTCCCTTTCGGAGGCCTGCTGCTGCAGCTCCCGGATCACAGCCCCCTGGGCTGTCTGGGTCTCCATCAGTTCCCTGTTAATTACCTTCAGGGACTCCAGCAGCTCCAACTTCAGCTCCTGGAAGCAGCACAGCAGAGTTGCCTGCTGCTCCTCGACCCACTTCCTCAGCTCCTCGAGGTCTCTGCCGGCCGCCATTTATCTTCTTGCCCCCGTTTTTCCAGAGGTGCTTTCTTTGGCTTTTTCTCTGCCCCACTCCTGGTCCGGACCATGGGACCGTTGGGGTCGACTACTTCCCTCTTCCCCCGTTGGTGTTTGCCGCTACAGCTCCGTTGGGGCCCTGAAAAGAGCCCCAAAGTCCGTTCTCCGCGGGAGTCGCCGAATGTGCAGCTTACCTGCTCATCGCCGCCACCGGAAGTCTAGGTCAAATCTTGTAAAGATACACTTTCAATTGTGCGAATATTGCTGAACTTGTCAAATGTTCCTGACTCATAGTACTTTCCAAATAATTTTTCACTCTCTTCAATACAGAAAAAGAATGTTTACCAGAAGCATTTGTGACAGGTATTGTTAAAAATGTTCACATTTGGAAAGGTTGCCTAAAACCATCAGGTACAAGTCAGCTCGTGATCTCAAAGCATTGAGCTCATCATTATCAATTAAATTAATTAAATGTTTCAATTCATCTTCACAAAGATTTATGTTTATATCCCCTGATGAAATTCACTTAATTTATTATGGCAGTGGATTTTAGCATTTTCATCCAAACCTCTGTCAAAAGTCAACGGTTTCATTGTCTCGATTCATAAAAAATATGATAAAAAATTCCTATGTCTTCTACACTTCTCATCAGATATATCAGAGCAACCTATATTTTTTGTTCATCATAGAATCCCTACAGTGCAGAAGGAGGCCATTCAGCCCATAAATTCTGCACTGACTCACTGACCCTACCCAGCCCCACTCCCCTGACCCATCCCCATAACCCCACATAAACCTTAGACACTAAGGGGCAATTTAGCCTGGCCAATCCACCTAATGTGCACATCTTTGGACTGTGGAAGAAAACCCATGCAGACAAGAGGAGAATGTACAAACTCCACACAGACTGTCACCCAGGCTGGAATCGAACCCTGGTTGCTGGCGCTGTGAGGCAGCAGTGCTAACCACTGTGCCACCGCGCTTCCCTTGTTAGTGCTTCTGCTTTCCTCAAACAATGGTCATTTTTCTTCCATATTTGCGGCATTATAGAAGCTCTTCCCACGATAATTTTTGATGTCCAAACCTAAATTTGCAATGATTTCCAAAACAGTTGTCCCCACACAGGCAGAAATGTGGGATTTTAGCTGGACAAAACAAAGAAATCATACTACAACTTCACCATCGCTGGTCACAGATCTTACATCCACATGACTCGCATCTGGTATTGAATGAACTATTATGGAATAGTATTTGTCACCTTTTACTTCATTAGTGAATTGGTTTCTGAGCTTGCAACCAAGAAACACTGGCACACTTTATTTCCAGTGGCTCAGAGTGCATTCAGAATGTTTTTGCACTGAATTCTCCTATAATTAATAAGAGTGGGCCACTTGGCTTCAATGACAGATTCACTCACAGTGCTGCTTGCTTTGAACCAGTCAACACTTTTCCACACTTGTTTCTGTATGGTTGAGGGTATATGTTGTAGATGCTGTCTTCAAATATGTCCCATTTTGCTTCTGAACTTGGTGTGGGAATGCTGGAAGAAGGGCTGGTTCAGCACAGCGGGCTAAACAGCTGGTTTGTAATGCAGACCAATGCCAGCAGCGCGGGTTCAATTCCCGTACCAGCCTTCTTGAAGAAGCGCTGGAATGTGGCGACTAGCAGGTTTTCACAGTAATTTCATTGAAGCTTACTTGTCACAATAAGTGATTATTATTATTATTACTAAATGTCTGTTCAATCGAGTTGCAAAACTTTTGATTTTATCTGGGTTGGCAGTACGGCTGATGTTGAAATAAAGACGGCATTTCTGCTTTGAACCTAAAACTTCAAAGGTTGCATTTGTGCAAACCAAAGAGTGGTCTGTATTGCAGTCAGCACTGTGGTATCTGCATGTATTGAGAATGCTGTTTAGAGAACGGTTGATGATCAGATCCAGTTGGTGCCAATGACCTGATTTTGGATATCTGAATGAAACTGTTAGTTACACAAAGTTTGTGATAGTAGCAAAACTGAAGCAGTCTCTGTTCTCTTTTATCTTTCTCAGGCCATGACGTCCAAGGCAAGATGACCATGCTTCTGAACACTTCCCCTGCCAGGTGAATGAGTAATGTTTTTCTTTCAGCGATCCAGTCTTGCTGAGCCTGATCTCTTGCAGGGAAGCGATGTCAATATTCCATGTCCATCACATCTGTCTTGCGTGGATTATCAACTAGCTGCAAGTTGTCTGCCAGTCCTCTGCACGTGGTCCTGATGTTCAAGCTTGTCAATCAAAGAGTTGGCATTTTTTTTCATTTTGTTTGTTCCTTTTGTTTGCCTGGTGTGATGGAATCCATCCACATGAAGCACTGTTGCTTCACAGCGCCAGGATCCCAGGTTCGATTCCCGGCTTGGGTCACTGTCTGTGCGGAGTCTGCACGTTCTCCCCGTGTCTGAGTGGGTTTCCTCCCACAAGTCCCGAAAGACGTGCTTGTTAGGTAAATTGGACATTCTGAATTCTCCCTCTGTGTTCCCGAACAGACGCCGGAATGCGGTGACTAGGGGTTTTCACAGTAACTTCATTGAAGTGTTTATGTAAGCCTCTTTGTGACACTAATAAAAATTATTATTATTAAATCGGGAAACGTGATTGGTGGAGAATAGGTTCCGATGCCGAAATTGCGAGGGGCGCCGATTTGATGCCAAATCGCGATTCTCCGTAACCTCAACAGCAGCGTCAATGCGGTCCAGAACGCACATACAGCAAATATTGTTTGCATATCATTAGGGGGCCTGCGGTATTCTCCGGAGCCTCCCCGATTCTCTACCTCTGATGGGCTGAGTTCTCCATAGCGCAATTCACTTGTGCTTTTAAAAATCGGGAAACCAGCATCATGGCTGCTGAGGGAGAGAGAGGGGGTACGGAAAGTGTCCAACATCAGCATAGATTGCTGACAGTGGTGCCGCTGGCTGGGGGCTTCTGCCAGGGCCGGGAGCATGTGGAGGTGGGCTGTGGGGTTGGGGTGGACGGGCACGGAACACCATTGCCGCAGCCGGCAAGGCAGCCATGCAGCTGCGCACACAGCCAACAGCAGAAACCATGCTGGCAGTCTTCACCTACACGTTAGATGCATCACTTTAACCTGTTGGAGAAAGAACAGGTCACTCCTTGGTACAAATGGCTGTACACTCTGCCCATTTGCACATTAAAATTGTAACTGGGGTCCGACAATGGTGTTAGTCCAAATTTATAAATTTGAGCAATCTGTCTCCCTTACAGTGCTGATCACCTAGTTTCACAACTGCCTGGAAATTGCTGGTCAATTAAGCAGTGCTGTAAACCAGGTACTATATTTAGCTCCCAATTGTAATAATTGACCTTGTTATTACCAAATTTAAAACTGTATATTTATTTTCTTATGTTCCCACATGTTGCAATCTATACTTAAGGCAAATTAATCATTTTAATTTTATTGCAAATGCTTACTTACATTAAACATTGCCTAACTATGTTATAGAAATTCAATAAATCTCATAAACTGCAAATGGCTTTATTTTTTATACAGTCCGGTAGGTTCCACTGCCAAAATGTGGCCTTTGTAATCAAATGGTTACCAATTTATTATAGCTCACTTTGACAAAAATATTTAAATCTTTTACCTTAAAACATTTTAGTTTTAAAACAGAGAACAAATGTATCTATCTATAAGTATGTTTATGTATATATATGGAATCCATTCCTGGGTAACATTTGCAACCTTATCAATTGCGCTCAATGTAATGTCATTAAACATAAAACTAAAGGACTGTATTTGTGTTGTTAGTGAAATATTCTTTTTTTTTATCCCAGCAACAGACATACTATTGGTTTCTAGAACCACTGCATGTCTTCAATGATTGGTTGAAATTGGCCTGCCAACTAGAGATGCAGAAAGTAAGGTACAACTGTTATTGGCTGATAAAAGAGACCTCCAAGACAAATGAGAGACTCTGTATCTAAGGGAATGAGTCATGTGAAGCTATTTTTGCCTCTTCAGAATATAGGAAATGCAGTGCCTGCCTGAGCACTACGTCAAACAGCTGAAGTTGAATAATGTCATCTGAAAGCACAGTGTCCATCTGAATTATTCACACCTCTGTTAGCAGCATCCAAGTAGAGATGACCAGAGGCTAAGCACTATGTACGCTGTGGTAACTTAATATAGAATATGGTATTTAGAAAGTAGATCAGTTTGGTAAATGTGGCCGATAATTCATTTCATTATTTGACTTATGATTTACAACACTTGCTACAAAACACTGCACAAGGATAAAAAGTCTGCAAATTTGTCAGTGTGGAGTTTGCACATTCTCCTCGTGTTTGTGTAGGTCTCACCCCCCCCCCCCCCCCCCCCCCCCCCCCCCCAACAACCCAAAGATATGCAGGGTAGGTGAATTGGCCACGCTAAATTGCCCCTTAAATTGGGGAAAAAAAGAATTGGGCACTCTAAATTTATTTTTAAAAACCTGCACATTTTCAGTATGAAAATGTAAAGCAACAAAGCACATTTGGCTGAAAGGCAGTATGTGACGGGGCTCTTTTTCAGGCGGTGATATGATGCAAAGTTCCTACATTAGTTTTACAGCCTGATATAAGCCTCAGATAACAGCAGTGGTTAACACTAACTTAAATCGTGGAAACTCGAATTGTATGATTGCAATCCTCACTGCAACAGGATTATGTTTTATTGCAATAGCTGTAATTGTTTTTCAAAAACCATCGGTAGCAAGCCTTTCCTTAATATTCCATAATCTTCAGTTTTCAATTCAATTCAGCAATTATTAGTGACTGGTGTTGCTGCTAACGATTGTATGCAGTCACCACAGAATTCAAATGCATGTTAGACCACATTTAGGCTTTATTTATTTTACTAATCCTCCTCCTCCAAGTACCATGCCCTAAGAGGGTGCTGGCAACCATGGACTTCCATTGGATTAGAACATAGAACATAGAACAGTACAGCACAGAACAGGCCCTTCGGCCCTCAATGTTGTGCCGAGCCATGATCACCCTACTCAAACCCACGTATCCACCCTATGCCCGTAACCCAACAACCCCCCCTTAACCTTACTTTTTAGGACACTACGGGCAATTTAGCATGGCCAATCCACCTAACCCGCACATCTTTGGACTGTGGGAGGAAACCGGAGCACCCGGAGGAAACCCACGCACACACGGGGAGGACGTGCAGACTCCACACAGACAGTGACCCAGCCGGGAATCGAACCTGGGACCCTGGAGCTGTGAAGCATTTATGCTAACCAGCATGCTACCGTGCTGCCCCGGATTGGTGCAGGATTATGCTTGGCAAAGTACTGCAATGGTTTAATGATGCCTTCTCCAGTGTGGCTGTCCAGGAAATTCTCCTCTGATTGCAGCCATCAGGAAAATTGGAATGATTTGCAATCTGATAACCCATTTGGCCACATGAATACACCTCTCAGGCCACCAAATCCTGAAGTGAGACTTGAACCCGGAGATGCTGGCCAGCCTGGAGGTAAGGACGCTTCTGTTTTGTTGTGTGGCACGACAACCAAACTAAATGGGATAGATTTCGAGCAGATCTAGCAATTCAAAGACTGGGCGCCATGAGGCACCGTGGTCCATCAGCATCAGCAGAACTGTATCTGTATCCACAATCTGGAACTTCATGGCCTGGCATGATACACCCCTTGCCAAGCTGTTCCACTTCAGCCACAACATTAGCATCTACCCAGAAATGTGGAATATTGCCCAGGTAAGTCCTGTACACACAAAGCAGGTCATTTCCAACCCAGCCTTTCAGTCTACTCTCAATCATCAGTAAAGTAATTGAAGGGGTCATCAGCAGCGCTATGATGCAGCACTTTGCTTAGCAATTGTATGCAGTTCTGGAATTCACATTATAGGAGGGATGTGATAGCACTGGAAAGGGTACAGAGGAGATTTACCAGGATGTTACCCAGCTGGAGAGTTTTAACTATGAAGAGAGATTGGATAGACTGTGGTTGTTTTCCTTGGAGCAGAGGAGACTGAGCGGGGGATACGATTGAGATGCATGAAATTATGAAGGACATAGAGTGGACAGGAAGAAACCTTTCCCATTGGTGGAGGGATCAGTGACCGAGGGCACAGATTTAAGGTAAAGGGCAGGAGGTTTAGAGAGAATGTCCCTCTATCTATCCCATTCATCATCTTATACACCTCAATTAAGTCACCTCTCATCCTCCTTCAATGAGAAAAGCCCTAGCTCCCTCAACCTTACCTCGCAAAACCCACCCACCAATCCAGGCAGCATCCTGGTAAATCTCCTTTGCACCCTTTCCAATGCTTCCACATCCTTCCTATAATGAGGTGACCAGAACTGCACACAATACTCCAAATGTGGTCTAACCAAGGTCTTGTACAGTTGCAGCATAACCCCACGGCTCTTAAACTCAACCCCCCGTTAATAAATGCTAACACACTATAGGCTTGATCTTAGTTTCAGACTAGTTCGGCACAACATCGTGGGCCAAAGGGTCTGTACTGTGCTGTACAGTTCTATGTTCTATGTTATGTTATCACCCAGAGGGTGTTGGGAGTCTGCAACTCTTTGCCTAAAAAGGTGTTTTGAGGCAGAGACTCTCATAGCAGTCAAGAGGTATTTAGATGTGCACTTGCCATGCCAAGGCATACAAGGCTCTGGGCCAAGTGCTGGAAAATGGTTGTTTTTGACCGGCACAGACTCGATGGGCCTTTTCTGTGCTGTAGAGCTCTTTGACCCTATAACCTGCTTATTGTTGCTCAGTTTGGGTTCTGCCAGGGTCACTCAGTTCCTGACCTCATTACAGCCTTGGTCAAAACATGGACAAAATAGCTGAATGGCAGAGGTCAGGTGAGAGGGACTGCCCTTGAAATCAAGGCAGCATTCAACCGAGTATGACATCAAGGAGCCTGAGCTAAACTGGAGTCAATGGCAATCAGAGCGGAAATCCTCTGCTGGTTGGAGTCATGCCAGGTACAAAGGAAGATGGCTGTGGTGGTTGGAGGTCAATCATCTCAGTTCCAGGACACACTGCAGGGGTTCCTCAGTATAGTGCCAAACCATCTTCATCAATGACCCTTTATCCATCATAAGATCAGAAGCAGCTCAAGGGCTTCTCCAGGGCAATTAGGGAAGGGCAATAAACGATGGCCTAGACAGCGACATCCACATCCCATAAAAGATCATGGAAGTTACAGTGCAGAAGGAGGCGATTCAGCCCATCGAGTCTGCACCGGCTCTTGGAAAGAGCACCCTACCCAACCCCACACCTCCACCCGATCCCTATAACCCCATAACCCAGTAACCCCACCCAACACGTAGGGCAATTTTGGACACTAAGGACAATTTAGCATGGCCAATCCACCTAACCTGCACATCTTTGGACTGTGGGAGGAAACTGGAGCACCTGGAGGAAACTCTCACACACACACGGGGAGAACGTGCAGACTCCGCACAGACAGTGACCCAAGCCGGGAATCGAACCTGAGACCCTGGAGCTGTGAAGTAATCGTGCTAACAATTATGCTATCGTGCTGCCCAAAAGAATGAAAACAAAAATGAATCCAATGCGTCTGAATTTTCAAGTCCTATGTCATTAATATGTTTATTGGCTTTTCATATGATTTACCTTATTTCTAGAACTGCAAGGTTGAGTATCATAATATTAAAACATCTATGGGTTGAGTTTTACTGGGATGGCAGATATCCTGCCACCAGAGCCTACAGTGGGAGATGACTAACCTTTGGCTGGCAGTGGGTATTGGGGAGGTGTATTCCTGGTAGTGGCCAATTAAACAGCTGCTGCCAGGGCCACTTTCCAATTAAGGATGGTGGCCCAAACCAAAAACTAGCAGCCCAGTCAGAGGGCCAGCAACTCAATGATTAGGCCACCAGCCAGGCAGCCTCCGCATTGCCACTGATAGCAGGGGCATTGCAGAGGCTGCAGCTGCAAGGAGAAGGCAGCTCAATGGCGGGGCAACTACAAAGAGAGGTAAGTGGAGTTGAGGGGATGCCAGGACTCAGTGGTCAGATTCCAGCACTTGGCGGGAGTCATGAGACACCGACAGTAACTTTGCTGCAGGAGTTCTCTCTCTGTCTCACTCCTCTTCCCCCCCCCCCCCCCCCCCCCCCCAACCCCCCACTCACACACACTGGTGCTGTTATGGGGGTAGGGCAGAGAATGGGCCTCAGTAAGGTACTCATTTGGAGAGTCGCTGCAGGCTTGATGGGCCAAATGGCTTCCTTCTGGGTGGACTCCCCAGGTGGCAGTGGGATAGTCCATGCAAACAAAATGCTGTGGAGGCTGGAAGGGGCACTAACTTGGGGTCACCTAAGTGGCTCATTTGGGCACCCAGTGGGAGTCCAATCTGCCAACTTTCTTGCCAGACTGGCCAGCCCCCCAAAACCTTCCCATGTCGTTTTATCAGTCTTCCTGGGAGCTAGCCCATAGCCAAATGGCTGGTATAATTATGGGCTGTATTTCCAGAAAACAAAGTTTCAATGTTTGAAATCACAGCTTCAACTTTGGCATTTTGCTGACTTCCTAAAAATATTTCATGGTTATTTAAAAATTTTCTAAAACTGTCAAATTAATGATTCGACAAGCTGCGATGAACATTTGACCAAGTGTGGCAGCAAGGAACCCTAGTACAATTGGAAAATGGGGGGAAAGGTATCCACTGGCCTGAGTCATACCTGGCACAAAAGAAGTTGGTTGTGGTGTTGGAGGTCAGCATGGATTTAGTAAGGGGAGGTCGTGCCTGACAAACCTGTTAGAGTTCTTTGAAGAGATAACAAATAGGTTAGACCAAGGAGAGCCAATGGATGTTATCTATCTTGACTTCCAAAAGGCCTTTGACAAGGTGCCTCATGGGAGACTGCTGAGTAAAATAAGGGCCCATGGTATTCGAGGCAAGGTACTAACATGGATTGACGATTGGCTGTCAGACAGAAGGCAGAGAGTTGGGATAAAAGGTTCTTTTTCGGAATGGCAACCGGTGACAAGTGGTGTCCCGCAGGGTTCAGTGTTGAGGCCACAGCTGTTCTCTTTATATATTAACGATCTAGATGACGGGACTGGGGGCATTCTGGCCAAGTTTGCCGATGATACAAAGATAGGTGGAGGGGCAGGTAGTATTGAGGAGGTGGGGAGGCTGCAGAAAGATTTAGACAGTTTAGGAGAATGGTCCAAGAAGTGGCTGATGAAATTCAACGTGGGCACCTATTCTGCCTCCTAGAACGACAAGGATAGTAGATGCATGGGAACACCATCACCTACATGTTCCCCTGCAAACCGCATCATCACCCTGACTTGGAAATATATCACCATTGCTTCACTGGCAGTGGTTCAAAACCTGAAATTCTCTCCCTAACAGCACTGTGGCCGTACTAACGCCAAATGGACTGCAGTGGTTCAAGAAAGTAACTCACCGCCACCTTTTCAATGGCGATTCAGGACGGGCAACCAATGTTGGCCTTCCCAATGATGCCTACTTCCATTGAAGGTTTGTGAGCTGTCCAGAAGTCGACTTGTATTGTGCGGTTGTATCTTACTTTTATCCTACCGTCCTCCCCACTGCAGACCCCCACCAATTATTTGCTAGAGTAAAGCAGCAGGCGACCATGTACGGCCTGGATGAGTGTGAGCAGGTGAAGCTCACAGTTTTAAGTTTAGACCCCTCAGTTGTAGCAGCCCTTCCCGACCCCCAGAACGTAGGAGGAGGCACCCTTGCAGAGATGCACACGGCGATCCTAGATGCGATCGGTTATAACAGAGGTGACCCAGTTGAAGGCCTGAATAAGTGCAGGCAAAAGAAAACAGAACACCCCACAGCGTTTGCAGATCGTCTGTGGATACATTTTACAGCAGTTTTCGGCGACTTAAACCGCGCCCATTTGACCCCAGACAATACGGCCAAATGGACCCGCACCCTTATCTCCCATGCCACAGAGGCAGGACAGAGAGCCTGTGCAAATTACGATCCCTCAGAGGAAACTCATAATGAGAAATGGGTTTTAAAAAGGTTGTCCCGCGCTTGGGAGCAATCTGTTCATGGTAAACCCGCAGTTAGGAAACCCGAAGATCAGCAGGCAGAGGCTGATATTCAGGCAGTTAGAGCACAGCAGAACCCCGCCTGGGTGAATGAAGGCAGGAACAGCCCCCCACAGAAACCACAGGAGTGTTACAACTGTGGACAATTAGGACACTTTGCACGTGAGTGCAATGCCCCCCAAAAGCCACAGAGCCCAGCAGACAGGCACTCTGAATAGGAACA
The DNA here is from genome assembly GCF_902713615.1 of Scyliorhinus canicula. Lineage (NCBI taxonomy): Eukaryota > Metazoa > Chordata > Chondrichthyes > Carcharhiniformes > Scyliorhinidae > Scyliorhinus > Scyliorhinus canicula. The sequence continues at coordinate 39,937,979 of NC_052151.1, read as the reverse complement.
GGACAAAGCCCATTCACAATGTAGGCACCCGTTCAGATCAGTCAGACGTGGACGGAACAGACTGACGGTGTTCGGGCTCCCCCACTTGGGTCTGTGACACCCTTTGGGATAGGTCCGGATGACCAGTAGTCGCAGCAAAAATACGGGGACAGCCCATTGAATTACTCTGGGACACAGGAGGGTCCCGCACCACAATTAATTCCTCCAATATGTTTCAAAAAGACACGTGGCCCACTACAGCCACAATCACCCTCAGCGGTTTCACAGGCCACTCACAGCAGGAACACATCTCAGCCCCTATATCCATTCAGATAGGTAACATCACAACAAAACACCCCATAGTTTTGGTTGACCTGCCCCACACAGCAGAGCACATTTTAGGCATAGACTTTATGAATTCACACAGCCTGTCATTTGATCCAGTGAATCAATGTGTCTGGAAATGGCAAGGTCAGCAAGAGCCCCCGCAACGCTCACAGTAGGTGAGTATGCAAACAAGATTAGCGCAGTCAGAGAATATTGCTTTGATCCGACCACACTTAGTACGGACAAACAGGTTAGGGCAGTTTTGCAGACGAACAGGCCAGCATTTGCCAGTCACAGACACGACTGCGGCAGAATGGCTGGACATGTTCATATTACAGGACCTGACCCTAGACCCCAACGACAGTATGGATTTCCCCAAGAGGCAGAGGGAGAAATCACAAAAGTTATCGATAGCTTATTAGAGCAGGGCGTACTCAGATCAGTAGCCTCTACTAATAATGCCCCGATTTGGCCAGTGAGGAAGCCCGATGGATCATGGCGACTGACCATCGATTATCGGGAACTCAATAAAGTTACCCCCGCAGTAGCCCCCACGGTTAGCCACAAGTCCCGAGACCATGCTCAAACAGGGACTCAACTCACAATACTTTATGGTTTTGGACATCAGTAACGGATTCTGGTCCATTCCATTGGCAAAGGCATGCCAGTACAAATTTGCCTTCACTTTTAAAGGTCAGCAGTATACGTGGATATGCCTTCCACAAGGATTCCACAACTCCCCCTCCATTTTCCACCGACAGCTGGCAAATGGTTTGTCTAAATTCTCTCGCCCTGAATGTCTGGTCAATATGTGGACGACCTATTACTGCAGACAGACACCAAGGCAGAGCACATCACGCTTCTGTCTGAACTCCTGGAACTACTACAGACAATTGGTTGTAAAGTGAACCCCAAAAAGGCCCAAATTTTGGAAAGTAAAGTGATATATTTGGGTACGATTATCACGCACGGCAAACACGAGATCGTGCACAAAAGGATTGACTCGATTGTCAAATTGCTCCTGCCCCAAAATGTATCAGCCCTCCGGTCGTTTTTAGGACTGGTTGGTTACTGCAGAAACCACATAGACGGTTTTGCCACAAAAGCAGCACCCCTCTCAGACCTCCTTAAGAAAGTAGCCCCTTGGGAATGGCTTCCGCAGCATACGGATACTGTGGACGACTTGAAAAGAGCCCTTATCGCAGCCCCCGCACTACAAGTTCCAGACCCGCTTTCCCCCTACGCTATAGAGGTAGCTAGTACGGATCACACCCTTTCGGCCGTGCTCCTCCAGGAACAGCACGAGCAGTTAAGACCAGTGGCTTATGCCTCCAGAATCTTAGGTCCTGCGGAGCAGGGATTTTCAGCCTGTGAAAGGCACCTGCTCGCGGTTTTCTGGGCAGTGCAATATTTTTCCTACATAACCGGACTGAACCCCATTACAATTCTGACCGAACACACCCCCACACAGCTTTTTTTAGACGGACGACTAAAGGACGGAACTGTTAGTCAGATTAGAGCAGCGAGATGGACCCTTCTTCTGCAGGGGCGGGACATCACAGTAAAAAGGACAAAGACTCACACTTTCTTGGCAGACAACCTCCAGTACCCAGGCACCCCCCATGAATGTGAAATCATCTCCCCACTTAATAACACAGGCCCCTTTATTGCAAATACACCCCCCCAGAAAGATAGGAAGTTCACCCCAGAACCCCCAGCACACAGACACGTGTGCACCTTTAAGGATATATGTGGATGGTTCGTCCACTATATTGAACGGAAAACGCATTACAGGATGCGGTATCTATGTTGAGGACACGCAGGGACGTGCCCTAGATGAGATTTTGTTACAGTTACCAGGTCACTTCGGCGTGCAAGCAGCAGAGCTAGCGGCCATTGCGTACATTGTAGAGCACCCAGATTCATTCCCCAGCCCGGCAGACATTTACTCGGACAGCCTTTATGTCTGTAACAGCCTCACAGAATTCCTACCCCTGTGGAAAGCAAGAGGATTTGTTTCCGCGGATGCTAAACCCCTTCCTTCAGCCCCATTGCTCCGCCACATTTTAGAGAAAGCGAAAGATAGGATTTTTGGAATAATAAAAGTAAGAAGTCACCACCGTTCATCCCCCCCGGAAATGTGAAAGCCGACGCACTGGCTAAGGCAGGTTCCAGGCATGGACATTTTTGGATTCCCCCCGAAAGCGCCCCAGTGAATGCAGTTCAGGTCTCGCAGACTAATATCGAGGATTTAGTGCAGGCCCAAAAGCAAGACAGCAATCTCAGGGAGATTTTAGAAGGAAAGTTCCCAGCCCCATACGATAGGTTTAAAAACGCACTGGCCACACATGACGGTGTGGTTCTGAAAGACACCCTTTATGTGGTTCCTGAACAGGATAGGAATCAACTAATTTGTTTGTTACATGATGGTCATGGACACCAGGGAATTGACCCCACTACAGCCCACCTGAGACAGCTCTGTTGGTGGCCACATCTGAAAGAAGATGTTACCCATTACATAGAGAATTGCGTTATCTGTGCCCAAAACAATCCGGACAGATATTCCAAGAAAGCGCAGCTTAGCCACACCCGCCCCGTTAACGGCCCCTGGACTAACCTCCAGATTGATTTTATAGGACCATTGCCCCCTTGCAGGAATGGTTACAAGTACGTATTAGTAGTTATAGACACTTTTACAAAATGGATGGAGGCATTCCCATCCAGGACAAATACAGCAAAGACCACGGCTAAGATTTTAACCCATCACATCTTTACGAGATGGGGACTCCCCCGCAGCATTGAATCGGACCACGGTTCCCATTTTACGGGACGTGTCATGAAGAACGTCCTCACGATATTTGGCATAACCCAAAAATTCCACATAGCATACCACCCTCAGTCCAGTGGTATCGTGGAGAGAATGAATCGGACGCTAAAAGCAACCCTCAGAAAAATGGTCCAACAGAATAACACAACTTGTGATTCAGTTCTCCCATTCGCTCTAATGTTTTTGTGAAATACTGTTTCAACTTCCACAGGTTTCACCCCACACACTCTCATGACCGGACGCCCCATGAAAGGTACAGAATATCTGTTAGGACTTGACTTGACCAGCCCCGAAGTGACGGCCCTCACCCACGAAAATGCAGTTAAACAATTGGTTGAAAATGTAAAAATGGCTCAGCTAGCAGCCGCAGTAAAATTAGGCACGAGAAAGAAACAGAGTAAGGCCTGTTTCGATAAGACAGCACATGCGACTGAGTTTGAGGTAGGACAACAGGTCATGCTGTCTACCTACAACCCCAGGACATTCCTGTCGCCCAAGTATTCGGGTCTGTATTCGATTGCGGACAAAGTTAGCCCCTCGGTTTATAAAATTAACAGAAGGACTGCGTGGTTTCATATAAATCAGCTCAAGGCATATGGCTCGCAGTCTAACCATACACACCACGTCATGCTTGACGCAGGACACCACGCCACGCCCACAGCAAACTCAACTCCATCCTCTCCCAGCACAACTGTCTCATCCATGGACTCGATCTCGACTCCGCCCCCGAACTCCAGGCTCCGCCTTGGAACGCCCACAAGCAGCAGAGACAGTGACTGTGACACTGATGATAGCCACAGCACGCCTCACTACTATCCCCCAGCAATAGGCCCCACACCCGACAATTCTGGACACGACTCCAGTGATCCCTTCCTCATCACCTTCTTTAACAAACCCCACCTAAGACCGCCACCTTACAATGACGACCCCAACTTCATTCACTCGGACTTAGACACGACTGTTTGACACCGTGACAACTCGTACAGGCTCGTCCGGAATGACGAGATGGACCCAAGGTCACACCATGCAGCCTTAGCAGCCATTATTCATTCGCAAGTATGGCAGAAGAGGATGACAATGAGTCTGACTCCCAAAACGAGAACCCCTTTGCGACCCTGTTCGCAGATGATAATTGAGGTGTCCAGATGATGTAAAAAGAGGAACCGCTTGAGAGAGAAACGGTGTCCTTGCTGATGGAACCTGCACGGTTTACGTTGCATGTTTGTTTGTTTTGTGTTTGTATGTGTTTTGTTTCATGTACACCAGCTCGGCGGCCACACGCCCCATTTGTCCGCCGATACCTTTGAGAACATGCTGGCATGCTTATCAGCCGAAACCGCTGAGAGCTTGCCCGACCCCTGTTCATAACTGCTCTTCTGATTTGAGGATACCCTTATCAGCAGACACCTCTGAGAGTTTTCCCGATCCCAGATCATAATTGCTCTTCTGGTTCGATGGTAGAACCATTACAGCAACCCCCCACGATGACTACATTCTTGCCTGTTCTTGTTGGTTACTCAGGCAGTGGAGAAACGGCAGTGATACCCGCCCTGTCTGAGGACCCCCCCTCTGGTCAGCTACGCCTGGGTACGGCACAGCCTGCCCTACCCAGGGATTCCATCCAAATCTTACCCGTCGCGGCTCACATGCACCTCATTTTGGCTCTTTTGGTTCGAAAATGTTTGTTTTATTTTAGGGTGACCCTTCGGTTGCCACCCCCCATGCTATTTACATCCACGAACATTTGGATGGTAAAACGCAAAGCCTGTGAGACGGCTCACACTGGTACAGTATTTTTGAGTATGTCTGGTCCTGAAATTCGTTTTTTGAAAAAAAAATGAGGGAGTCACAGAGAGTGACCAATTGTAAAAGGGAAATTGACATTAGAGGACAGACATGCTAATGTCCAAGATATTAAGCAAAATAGTAACAGACACTATGCTTGATCCCATAGACTTCCAGACGCTCCAAGAAGAGATCAGAAGAAGAAGAAGAGAAAATGAAGATAGACATGTTTTTAGTTCTAATTTATGTACATTTGTGTGCAAATGCAAATCCCCTCACCCCAACCCCCCCCCCCCCCCCCAGCCGTTAATGATTCACTTCCCCATAGCACCCTGAGCCCAGTAACCAGTAGCAATGTACTATCATGGTGTGAGAAGTTCATAACATGGTACTCCCTTTCCTATGTAATCGAATCACTTTTAGTGTTGGCAATATTCTGCAGCATCGTGCAGACGATCTGAATGAGAAAATGGCGAAGGAGAGCCTACCATTCTCGCACCCTGGTTTACAGAATTAGATCCCCTATTTTCGGTCTTCACCAGGCCCCCGAACCCCTGGAGATGGAATAAAGAACTTTCATTCATTTGCATTTTTTTTGTCAATAAAGAAATGTGTTTCGTTTGCGACTGTAAGATTGTATTGCTCTGTGCTTGACTGCCAAGCCAGAGAACATTGTGAATGCTGCTATTATTTGTGTATGGTTAGGAAGGTAGTATGTTTGGATGTTTGAGTAAGTGTAGTTTATGAAGGATAGCTAGAGGTACCGTTTTTCTTGTTTTGTAGTGCATGTCCCTGTTATGACATAGCACCACTTAGAAATTGTTAGGTAAAAAATGTTCTTGCATAGTTGAGGACAGTGTAGAGGCCATGGAAGAAGGTTCGCTGTGGTCAGGGAATGAAGACGACATAGTTGTGTGATCCTTCACGCTTCCTGTTAGGATCACAATGAGGGAGTGTAGCCACCTGGGTTGGCCACTTCCTGACTTAAAATGGAGATTAGCAAAGAACGCAGGGAAAATTGGACAGTATGAGAAAACAAGCAGTTTGCAGAGTTCTTCTGTATATTCGAGTTGCAGAAAGCAGACAGCATTGAAACCAGCAATCTGAATATTAATGAGCGATTCCCAGGCACAATAGCAACAGTTAGGATAATCGAGGTAAAACCAGACTTCTCGGCGCCAGCAGGAGTCCAAGACAAAAGAGGCTAACGAGCACCCAAGGACCGCCCAGCGATCAGGAAACAGTCCCAGTATTGGGGGAATTCAAACCGATCGATTGGTACGTGATCCAATCGATTGGAGTCAGGTCGGGGTCCGCCCAAAAGGGCGCGAAGCCCCTGGGGCCTATAAAAGACAGGTCCCAAGTTCAATTCGCTCTCTTGCCAGTTTCTCTCGATAGGCTTCTCGGCAGGGTCACGCAGCAGACAGAAACAACACTTGACCCTGAACTGCCTTGCAGCTGCACCAACAGGTAAGTGTCCAGTCAACGCATGCTACGAGATAGGGGCTCCTGACCCTTAGTCCGTACCAGCTGGAAGCCTGCAGTCTCAGGATTAAACAATAGGCCATTGTTCCCTGACCCAGTGGGTTCCTTTTCCAGAAGATAAGTATTGGCCTTTAGTGGTAGACGTAGCTTAGTTTTATGCATGAGTAGCGATTGACTGTGTATATAATAAATGTGTTTTGATTTGAACCTTACTAACTGGTGTATTGAGTTATTGATCAGCACTTCAACTTGAACCTCGTGGTGGTATCATAAAGATACCTGGCAACTCTAGAGCAAGGTAATAAAACAGAGCCAATTGAGTGTAAAGCACAATCACCAAAACAAGCAACACATGGAAGAGGTAAAGGGGCAGGTGTTACACCTTCTGCGATTGCATGGGAAGGTGCCATGGGTGATGGGAGAGGTACTGGGTATGGTGGAGGAGTGGACTACATTGTCTCGGAGGGAATGTTCTCTGCAGAATGCTGACAGAGGGAGTGAAGGGAGGACATGTTTGGTGGTGGCATCACGCTGGAGTTGGCGAAAATGGCGGAGGATTATGCTTTGCATACGGAGGCTGCTGGGATGAAATGTGAGAATGAGGGGGACTCTATCCTTGTTCTGGGAGGGAGTGGAGGGGGCGAGGGTAGTGGCGCGGGAGATGGACCGCACACTGTTGAGGGCCCTGTCCACAACTGTAGGTGGGAAATCATGGTTGAGGAGGAATTAGATCATTTTGAGACTTGGGCGGAGAGATGGAAGATAGAATTTAATCCGGACAAATGTGACGTAATGCATTTTGGAAGGTCTAATGCAGGTAGGGAATATACAGTGAATGGTAGAACCCTCAAGAATATTGACAGTCAGAGAGATCTAGGTGTACAGGTCCACAGGTCACAGAAAGGGGCAACACAGGTAGAGAAGGTAGTCAAGAAGGCATACGGCATGCTTGCCTTCATTGGCCGCAGCATTGAGTGTAAGAATTAGCAATTCATGTTGCAACTGTATAGAACCTCAGTTAGGTCACACTTGGAGTATAGTGTTCAATTCTGGTCGCCACACTACCAGAAGGATGTGGAGGCTTTAGCGAGGGTGCAGAAGAGATTTACCAGGATGTTGCCTGGTATGGAGGGCATTAGCTATGAGGAGAGGTTGAATAAACTTGGTTTGTTCTCACTGGAATGACGGAGGTTGAGGGACAACCTGATAGAGGTCTACAAAATTGAGGGGCATAGACCGAGTGGATAGTGCAAGACTTTCCCAGGGTAGAGGGGTCAATTACTAGGGGGCATAGGTTTAAGGTGCGAGGGGCAAACTTTAGAGGAGATGTAGAAGGCAAGTTTTTTACACAGAGGGTAGTGGGTGCCTGGAACTCGCTGCCGGAGGAGGTGGTGGAAGCAGGGACGATAGTGATATTTAAGGGGCATCTTGACAAATACATGAATAGGATGGGAATAGAGGGATACGGACCCCAGAAGTGGAGAAGATTTTAGTTTAGACAGGCAGCATGGTCAGCACAGGCTTAGAGGGCTGAACGGCCTGTTCCTGTGCTGTACTTTTCTTTCTTCTAGATCAGTTTAGTTCCTAAGAGGGTCATTCAGGAGTCTGGTAACAGTGGGGAAGAAGCTGTTTTATACGTTGATGCATAGATACATAGAAAATAGGAGCTGGAGGAGGCCTATTTTTGAACCTATTAGTACATATTCTTAGACTTGTATATCTCCTGCCCGATGCAAGATGTTGGAAGAGTGAATAACCTAGGTGGGAGGGGTTTTTGATTATTTTGCAGCTCAATGCTCCGATGAATGCCCTCTCAATCACACACATTCAGGAAGAACCACCTCCAACAGCGTAATTTAATGGGATTGTCTGCTACTTTCTGGTTAGTCTCTGATTGATTTGTCCTGACTTGTTACAATTGAAAAAGTGTTTGGTGCTTTCTAGAAGTTACTAAAGTATACAAGGAGTGGTGTGGCTAGTATGAATGGCATCTGTGCAGATCAGTTATTTGCAGACATGATTCGGAATACAACATGATCAGGATCATGCGCAGAGGTGACACAGAATAGGATAAACTGCTCAAAGAGGGAGGAGGGGGAAAAGCTCTGAGTCGGAGGTCATATCTGCCCAGCATGCTCATATCTGCCCAGCATGCTCATATCTGCCCAGCATGCTCATATCTGGCCAGCATGCTCATATCTGGCCAGCATGCTGATATCTGCCCAGCATGCTCATATCTGCCCAGCATGCTCATATCTGGCCAGCATGCTCATATCTGCCCAGCATGCTCATATCTGCCCAGCATGCTCATATCTGGCCAGCATGCTCATATCTGGCCAGCATGCTCATATCTGCCCAGCATGCTGATATCTGCCCAGCATGCTCATATCTGCCCAGCATGCTCATATCTGCCCAGCATGCTCATATCTGGCCAGCATGCTGATATCTGCCCAGCATGCTCATATCTGCCCAGCATGCTCATATCTGGCCAGCATGCTCATATCTGCCCAGCATGCTCATATCTGCCCAGCATGCTCATATCTGCCCAGCATGCTCATATCTGGCCAGCATGCTCATATCTGCCCAGCATGCTCATATCTGCCCAGCATGCTCATCTGCCCAGCATGCTGATATCTGCCCAGCATGCTGATATCTGCCCAGCATGCTCATGGGGCAATTCTCTATCTGAACCACAGATAATCATACTTTGGTCAGGATGTCCTCACCGAAATCTGTCACCTGCTGCAGCGACAACTGCAACCTCAGGGTAGGGTGAGAACTGCATAATTAATGATTGTGAAGGGGATGGGTCTGGAGATAATTGCAGCATCTTGCAGTTTGTCACACACTATTAAGTAAGGGTAGTCACTGATGCTCTCTATTCAAAGAGATTGGGATGATGCTGGGTTCGTGAAGAGAGTGTATAGTGCCATCCTGGATATCACGCTCCGCATTGGATGGACATGGTATTCGAGAAGGAGTAAGCCCAGAAGCTGGGGGGGAGGATGGATGTGGTGTTGTTGGCGGATCAGAGCTTCTGTGACAAGATAGGGAAGATGATTGAGAAGTATGTGGGATTCAATTGCATGGGAGAGGTTTCGCAGTCAGTGGATTGGGAGGCTCTGAAGGTGATGATGAGGGGGTGATCTAGTTTAAGGCTAAGGTGGATAGGGAGGAGAGGGAGGAACCCCAACGACTGATCTCAGAAACTTTGGAGGTGGATGGGAGGTACGTGGGGGACCCGGGCCCGGGCTCCTGGGAAAGAGGAAGGAGTTGCAGACGAGGTTTGACTTGTCCACAGGGAAAGTGGTGCTTCCGCTCAGAAGGGCGAGGGGCACTCTCTATGAGTACGGGGAGAAGACAGGGCCTACGCTGGCAGGCCAGGATCGTAGGGAGGCCCCGGTGAGGGAGATAATTCAGGTGCAGGACAGGATGGGAGAGTTGGTGGTCACTCTGGAACAGATTAATTAGCAATTCGAGGAGTTCTATAGGGACTTGATTAAGTCGGAGCCACCAGAGGAGGACCGGGAAATGAGCGAGTTTCTGGGTGGGTTAGAGTGCCCGAGGTTGGGGAAGTGGAGAGGGCAGGGTTGGAGGATGGTGGAGGAGGTGAAGGTGACAATCGGGAGAATGCAGGCAGGGAAGGCGGTGGAGTAAGATGGGTTCCCAGTCGAAGTTTATATAAAATTTAAGGACAGGCTGACGCCGTTGATGATGGATGTTCGATGATGTGATGGATATTGTGTCTTGCCGCAAACGATGGGGTAGGCTTCCATCTTGTTGTTACTTAAGAAGGAGACGGGTCCAATGGCGTGTGGGTCGTATACACCCATATGTCTGCTGAATATGGATGCCAAGATATTGCCAAAGATGCTGCTGTTAAGGTTGGAGGTTTGCCTTCAGAAGGTGATTAGGAAGGACCAGACAGGGTTCATAAAGTGAGACAGTTGTTCTCGAATGTGAGAGGCTGTTAAATGTGGTGCTTTCTCTGGCAGAGGGCAGGGAGACGGAGGTGGTGGAGCCGTTAGATGCAGAGAAGGCGCTTGATTGGGTGGAATTATTTGATGCGATGTTGGAGAAATTTGGGATTGGACCGAAGTTTGTGGCATGGGTGCAGCTGTTGTATAAGGAGCCGATGGCACATGAATAGTATGAATTAAAAGTGCTTTGCATGACATCGGGGTACAAGGCAGGGATGCCCCATGCCTCCTTTTCTGTTTGCATTGGCTATGGAGCCCTTAGCCATTGCGTTGAGGAGCTCGGGATTGTGGAAGGGGATAGTGAGGGGAGGGTGCGTGGATCATAGGGAGTCCTGATTTGCAGATGACTTATTGTATATTCCGGAGCCGAGCTCTTTGGTGGGCAGCTTCAGAGATTTGGGACATTTTCGGGGTACAAATTGAATTCAGGGAAAAATATTTTGTGTCTCCCCTCCAGGAGTGGGATCGGGGGTGAGGGGACTGCCATTCCGTCTGCCAGTGTCTCACTTCAGGGGCGGAATTCTCCGACCCCCCGCAGGGTCGGGTAATAGCCCGGGGATGGCATAAATCCCGCCCCCGCCGTGGTGGGATTCTCCGGCACCCGGTCGGCGGGCCCCCCGCGGCGATTCTCCGGTCCACGATGGGCCGAAGTCCCGCCACTGTCAGGCCTCTCCCGCCGACGTGCTTTAAACCACCTCTGCTGCTGGCGGGAGCAGGCGGTGCAAGCGGGCCCTGGGGTTCTGGAGAGGGGCGCGGGACAATCTGACCCCGGGGGGTGCCCCCACAGTGGCCTGGCCCGCGATTGTGGCCCACCGTTCCTCAATCTGACCCGCCAAGGACTTCTCATGCTCCCTCCTAGCTCTCCTAAGCCCTTTTGTTTTAGCTCATTCCTTGCTACCTTGGAACCCTCAAGCGACCCAACTGAACCTTGTTTTCTCATCCTTACATACGCTTCCTTTTTCCTCTTGACAATAATAAGATCATTATTCTTATTTTACGCACAGGCCATTGAGTTGACCAAATCTGTAAGTTCTTCTATTTTCCTGATGACTCGAAGTTGTGGCATCCTGTCTAACTCTACGTTAGTCACACAATGGTGCTAGAAATCTTCAAAGAGCATGTATCACCAGTTCAGCATCCTCTCTTTCTTTAAAAAATATTTTTTATTTTCCTCCTTTTTCACATTTTCTCCCAAATTTACACCCAATAATAAACAATAATCAGTGACGAATGTAATGTCAATCCCCATATCAATAACAAAGATCCCATCCTCCCACCAAACCCCAGACATTAGCCTGCATTTTAACATACACAAATGACAAAAAGGAATCCGGAATCACCCATAGTCACCATGACCACATACAGTCTCTCTTCCCCCCCAACCCTTCCAGTCTCCCCCCGGCCCCACTAATGCTCGATGTGATCCAATTCTCGAAAGTGCATAATGAATAACACCCATGAATTGTAGAACCTCTCCATCCTTCCCCTCAGTTCAAATATTACACTTTTCAAGCATCAAGAATTCCAGCAGGTCCACCCGCCACACCAGGTCACAGGGTGGTGAGATTGATCTCCACCCTAACAGGATCCGCCTTCAGACGATCAACGCGGCGAAGGCTACATCTGCCTCCGCTCCCGTTTCCAACCCCAGCTGGTCCGACACTCCGAATATGGCCTCCCGAGGGCCCGGGTCCACTTTCACGTGCACCACTTTAGAGATTACCCTAAAAACCTCCTGCCAGTAATAAGAACATAAGAACTAGGAGCAGGAGTAGGCTATCTGGCCCCTCGAGCCTGCTCCACCATCCAATGAGATCATGGCTGATCTTTTGTGGACTCAGCTCCACTTTCCGGCCCGAACACCATAACCCTTAATCCCTTTATTCTTCAAAAAACTATCTATCTTTACCTTAAAAACATTTAATGAAGGAGCCTCAACTGCTTCATTGGGCAAGGAATTCCATAGATTCACAACCCTTTGGGTGAAGAAGCTCCTCCTAAACTCAGTCCTAAATCTACTTCCCCTTATTTTGAGGCTATGCCCCACTAATCCTCCAGCACCGCCCTATGGAATCTATGGAATCTCCCCCCCCCCCCCCCCCCCCCCCCAACGTTCACACACATCTTTGACCCCCTCAAAGAGCCGGCTTATCCTCGCCCTTGTAAGGTGCTCTCTATACACCACCTTCAGCTGTATCAGCCCCAACCTCACACACAAGATGGAGGCGTTCACCCTCTGGAGCACCTCACACCAGAACCCCTCCTCCATACTTCTGCACTGTAAATTCTATGATACACTCTCCCAACTCTTCCTCCCACATTGCCTTGATCCCTTCTAGCGGCGCCTTCTCCTCTTCCAAAATAGCCCCGTAAACCGCCGATACAACCGTCTTCTCCAGTCCCTCTGTCGTCAGCACCTCCTCCAGCAATGTGGAAGCCGGCTCTACTGGGAAGCTCTGTATCTCCTTTCTGGTAAAGTCTCGAACCTGCATGTATCTAAATATTTCCCCCTGCTCCAGCCCATACTTCGCTCCCAGCTCCTTCAATCCCGCAAAACGACCCCCAAGAAATAAATCTTTTAGTGTTCTAATTCCTTTCTCCTCCCATCCCCTAAAATTTCCAACCCACTTCCCTGGCTCAAATCTATGGTTCCCCGAATCGGCATTTCCCTTGACCCTGCCTCCAAACCGAAGTGCTGTCGAAACTGCCTCCAAATTCTCAACAAAGCTATTACTACCGGACTCCCCGAGTGTCTCCCCGGGGCCGTCGGGAGCGGCGCTGAGGTAGATAGATTCTTTTTTTTAATAATTATTTTTATTAGGGTATTTGCAAGTTTTTATAATAAGAACAATAACACAAAATAAACATTTCCACCCCCATCACAATCTTCACACACCCCAACTATAAAGCAACAGTCCGGACCTCTCCTCCCACCCCCCCTTTGGAATTCTGCTTCTGCTGACATTTCAATGTTCCCCGATTTTCATTGACCCTGCCCCCAACCCGAAGTGCTGGCGAAACTGCCTCCAAATTCTCAACAAAGCTATTTCCACCGGACTCCCTGAGTATCTCCCCGGGGCTGTCGGGAAGGACACTGTCGCTAGTGCCTTCAATCCCTACACAAACTCCTCCATTCTGACCCATTGGGAGTCAACCCCTCTGACCCAACTCTGTACCTTCTCCACATTCGCCATCCAGTAGTAATACATCAGGTTCGGGAGACCCAAACCGCCTTCCTGCCTTCCTCTCTATAGTAGCACCTTTTTAATTCTGGCCACCTTCCCTCCCCATATCATAGATATCATAGAATTTGCAGTGAGGAAGGAGGCCATTCGGCCCATCGAGTCTGCACCGGCTCTTGGAAAGAGCACCCTACCCAAGGTCAACACCTCCACCTTATCCCCATAACCCAGTAACCCCACCCAACACTAAGGGCAATTTTGGACACTAAGGGCAATTTATCATGGCCAATCCACCAAACCTGCACATCTTTGGACTGTGGGAGGAAACCGGAGCACCCGGAGGAAACCCACGCACACACGGGGAGGATGTGTAGACTCCACACAGACAGTGATCCAAACCAGAATCGAACCTGGGACCCTGGAGCTGTGAAGCAATTGTGCTATCCACAAGGCTACCGTGCTGCCCCATATGAACGAGGTAATCATCCCCTCATTCTCTCTTTTTTTTTAAAAATGCGTTTGGTAGGAAAATCGGCAGGCATTGAAAAATAAACAGGAATCACGGTAGCACATTAATTTTAACCGCCTGTATCCGACCCGCCAGTGAAGAGGGAGACCATCCCACCTTGCCAGATCAGCTTTCACCTTCCCCACCAAACTAGAAATGTATCCATAGAGCCTCCCCCCTCAATCTCGAGCAACCTGCATCCCCAGGTATCTAAAGTGAGTCCCTGCCTTACGGAATGGCAGCCCCCGCTCCCACCCCTGGTTGAGACACCACAAAATATTGAGCATCCTCTCTTAATTGTATTTTATATGTGAAAGGCAAGCACCAAAGCCCTTGAATATTTCCGGAAAGGCCTGTATTGAGCCACTGTGTGTACTCAGTGCACAGTCAGTGACTCTTCGCGCCACTTCCAGTGCCTCACACGCTTCATCACCCAATAATGATTCACAACCTTCAACAACAATTGAGAACTTCTGCTTGTGCACTTTATTTTTTTCTTGTACGTCTAATTCGCACATACCTAAAGTCTCAATCTTCTTACCATTGTAGCCTTTAAGTAAGACTGGCTTATTTTGAATTCTCAGCTTTAGCTTCATGGTCTTGATATCACTTACGCTGATTAGGTTTGCCTACGCACCAGTATCTAATGCAACAGTAATTAGCAATCAATTAATAATCAATGTTACAGTCCATTTGTCCCTTGTTACTGCTACAATATCACTTTCAGCACTCCTTATACTTGTGCGTGACATTTGATTCGGTATGGCTTCATTTGCTGTGTCTTCATCTGACACCAGGCCAACAAAAAATGTAATTTAAATGAGTGTCATCGATCACGTTAATTGACTGCACTGCATTAATTTTCTTATTTGAGAAAGTGTTTAGCGAAGTGATTCTTCCCTTTCCACTTTGTGCATATTTTGCCAAAAGCTGGACATTGCCTTGGTAGGCTCTTATAACCACCTCGTTTACATGCAATGGCTGTATGTTCAGACTGTTTAGAATGGCTGCTGAGACCATGGGCAGAATTCTCCGACCCCCTGCAGGGTTGGGGAATCGCCCGGGGCCTTTGTAAATCCCGCCCCGGCTGGAATTCTCCGCCACCCGGGAATCGGCGGGGGCGGGAATTGCGCCCTGCCGGTTGGTGGGCCCCCCGCAGCACTTCTCCGGCCCACGATGGGCCGAAGTCCCGCCCCTGTCAGGCCTCTCCCGCCGATGTGGTTTAAACCACCTCTGTGCCGGCGGGAGCAGGCGGTGCGAACGGGCCCCGGGGGGGGGGGCGATCGGACCCCGGGGGGGGTGGGGGGGGTGGGGCGATCGGACCCCGGGGGGTGCCCCCACGGTGGCCTGGCCCGCGATCGGGGCCCACTGATCGGCGGGCGGGCCTGTGCCGTTGGGGGAACTCTTTTTCTTCTGCCGCCGCCACGGCCTCCATCATGGCGGAGGCGGAAGAGACCCCCTCCACCGCGCATGCGCCGGTGGTGACGTCAGCGGCCGCCGATTCCTGCAGGGGGTCGGAGAATTCAGCCCATGGACCTGCGAAGGCCTTTCGGCCAGCCCCGACGCCGGTTGGCATGGCGCCAAAAGCCGTTGGCGCCAGTCGGCGGAGAGGGGGCCACTCCGGCATCGGGCCTCCAGAGGGGGCCACTCCGGCATCGGGCCTCCCCAAAGGTGCGGACCCCCTGCCCTGCCAGGTAGAGAATACCACCCCATATTTCTTTTCTAAATGCATCACAACACCAATGGCAGCTGCATCGCTTGCAGTATTTGCGCCAAAACATCTTGCATTAAACATATTAATATGTTACTCAGCTAGTTTGTTCGCATGGCAAATTTTTATGGCATCTTCTAATTGGAGCTCCTTTTCTGGTAAAAGACAGTCTCACACCTTAGTATCATGCAATCCAAAAACAATTTGATCTCTAATCATGGAGGATTTCAGAGTCGCGAAAGCTAGAAGTCTGTGCTTTCAGTTTAAGGTCAGTAAGAAAACTATTGAATGATTCGCCAGTCTTCTGCATGTGCATTCGAAAATGAACTTTTATGTTTCACTTTTCTGAGGTGCACAATGTTCGTCAAATTGTTTGATCATAGCATCAAATTTCTTATTGTCTTCCTCTTGCTCATACATTAATGTATTATATATATTTCAATCGCCGGTGGGCCTGCTGCTGTGAGCAATAATGCAATTTTTCTCATCAGGCTGTGCCTGCAAGCCAATCGCTGAGACATACAGTTTTCATCCACATTACCAGTAAGTTGAAGCTGATCTCGAGCTTTCAGAATTTCCATTTGAAGAACGTGGTTTTTCTTGTAGCAATCTTTCTTCTTTGTTTGACGACTGTGCCATTCAAATCTCTTCTGGTGCCATGATATGTTTGTGTACTATGATAATAAATGAATCAGTGTACGGCAGAAATTTTAGTTCAAGACTAGTTATTTAATGTTGAATAAACTGTGGGTAAACTAAACTATTGTTAACCAAACTGTGGAGCTTCTAACTATACTACTAACAGCTTCTGTAACACTGACCAAAGCTGTTTTTGTCACATTCCAATGTCTGATTCCTCTTGTATGACACCTAGTGGTCGGAGGCTATATACACTTGTCATACACTGTTGTATACATTGTTACTGCATATCATTACACAAAATTGTTTAAATCAAATCATCAGGAACTGCAATTTTTAAGTACTAAATTTTCACTTTGCTATATTTTTTGTAATCAATAATGATCTTTATTATTGTCATAAGTGGGCTTACACTGCAATGAAGTTACTGTGAAAATCCCCTAGTCGCCACACCACACGGTCGTCTGTTCGGGTACACTGAGGGAGAATTCAGAATGTCCAAATTACCTAATAGCACGTCTTCCTTTGGGACTTGTTGGAGGAAACCCATGCAGACATGGGGAAAAGGTGCAGACTCTGCACAGACAGTGACCAGACCGGGATTTGAACCTGCGACTGGTGTTGTGGAGCAACAGTGCTAACCACTATGTTACCGTAATCATTGGATAATTCAAAAGTATAGTATTTAAAAAACTTAAAATGATCACAAGTAAATCACAAAATGAATTAAAGGAAAGGTAGAAAAAATCTTTACGCAGAGGATGGTTACAATGTAGAACTCCTGAATGATGTTAATTCCTGTGCCATCCAAACATCCGGAAAGTCAACCCCAGAGTGTAATTAAAGGGTTGGTCAAGTTTTTTAAAAACTTTGTATTGGATGTGTAGAACATAGAACATTACACCGCAGAACAGGCCCTTCGGCCCTCGATGTTGCGCCAACCTATGAAACCACTCTAAAGCCCATCTACACTATTCCCTTATCATCCATATGTTTATCCAATGACCATTTGAATGCCCTTAGTGTTGGTGAGTCCACTACTGTTGCAGGCAGGGCATTCCACACCCTTACTACTCTCTGAGTAAAGAACCTACCTCTGACGTCTGTCCTATATCTATCTCCCCTCAATTTAAAGCTATGTCCCCTCATGCTAGTAATCACCATCCGAGGAAAAAGGCTCTCACTGTCCACCCTATCTAATCCTCTGATCATCTTTTATGCCTCAATTAAGTCACCTCTTAACCGTCTTCTCTCTAATGAAAACAGCCTCAAGTCCCTCAGCCTTCCCTCATAAGATCTTCCCTCCATACCAGGCAACATCCTGGTAAATCTCCTCTGCACCCTTTCCAATGCTTCCACATCCTTCCTATAATGTGGCGACCAGAATTGTTTAGCACAGGGCTAAATCGCTGGCTTTGAAAGCAGGCCAGCAGCACGGTTTGATTCCCGTAACAGCCTCCCCGAACAGGCGACGGAATGTGGCAACTAGGGGTTTTCACAGTAACCTCATTTGAAGCCTACTTGTGACAATAGGTGATTTTCATTTCAATTGCACGCAATATTCCAAATGTGACCGCACCAGAGTTTTGTACAGCTGCAACATGACCTCATGGCTCCGAAACTCAATCCCTCTACCAATGAAAGCTAATACACCGTACGCCTTCTTAACAACCCTCTCAACCTGGGTGGCAACTTTCAGGGATCTATGTACATGGACACCGAGATCTCTATGCTCATCCACACTACCAAGAATTTTACCATTAACCCAGTACTCTGTCTTCCTATTACTCCTTCCAAAACGAATCATCTCACACTTTTCTGCATTAAACTCCATTTGCCACTTCTCAGCCCAGCTGTGCAGCTTATCTATGTCCCACAGTAACTTGAAACATCCTTCCGCACTGTTCACAACTCCACCGACTTTAGTGTCATCTGCAAATTTACTCGTCCATCCTTCTACGCCCTCCTCCAGGTCATTTATAAAAATGACAAACAGCAATGGCCCCAAAACAGATCCTTGTGGTACACCACTAGTAACTGGACTCCAGGCTGAACATTTCCCATCAACCACCACCCTTTGTCTGGGGGGGAGATTTGTTAGTGCTCTTTGGGGGGGTTTAAACTAATTCAGCAGGGGCATGGGAACCTGGATTGTAGTTTTGGGGTACGGGAGATTGAGAGTATAGAGGTCAGGAGCACAGATTTGACATCGCAGGAGGGTGCCAGTGTTCAGGTAGGTGGTTTGAAGTGTGTCTACTTCAATGCCAGGAGTATACGAAATAAGGTAGGGGAACTGGCAGCATGGGTTGGTACCTGGGACTTCGATGTTGTGGCCATTTCAGAGACATGGATAGAGCAGGGACAGGAATGGTTGTTGCAGGTTCCGGGGTTTAGGTGTTTTAGTAAGCTCAGAGAAGGGGGCAAAAGAGGGGGAGGTGTGGCGCTGCTAGTCAAGGACAGTATTACGGTGGCGGAAAGGATGCTAGATGGGGACTCTTCTTCCGAGGTAGTATGGGCTGAGGTTAGAAACAGGAAAGGAGAGGTCACCCTGTTGGGAGTTTTCTATAGGCCACCTAATAGTTCTAGAGATGTAGAGGAAAGGATGACGAAGATGATTCTGGAAAAGAGTGAAAGTAACAGGGTAGTTGTTATGGGAGACTTTAACTTTCCAAATATTGACTGGAAAAGATATAGTTCAAGTACATTAGATGGGTCGTTCTTTGTACAATGTGTGCAGGAGGGTTTCCTGACACAATATGTTGACAGGCCAACAAGAGGCGAGGCCACATTGGATTTGGTTTTGGGTAATGAACCAGGCCAGGTGTTAGATCTGGAGGTAGGTGAGCACTTTGGAAACAGTGACCACAATTCGGTGACCTTTACGTTAGTGATGGAAAGGGATAAGTATACCCCGCAGGGCAAGAGTTATAGCTGGGGGAAGGGCAATTATGATGCCATTAGACATGACTTAGGATGTGTAGGTTGGAGAAGTAGGCTGCAAGGGTTGGGCACACTGGATATGTGGAGCTTGTTCAAGGAACAGCTATTGCATGTTCTTGATAAGTACGTACCAGTCAGGCAGGGAGGAAGGGGTCGAGCGAGGGAACCGTGGTTTACCAAAGAAGTGGAATCTCTTGTTAAGAGGAAGAAGGAGGCCTATGTGAAGATGAGGCGTGAAGTTTCAGTTGGGGCGCTTGATAGTTACAAGGAAGCGAGGAAGGATCTAAAGAGAGAGCTGAGACGAGCAAGGAGGGGACATGAGAAGTCTTTGGCAGGTAGGATCAAGAAAAACCCAAAAGCTTTCTATAGGTATGTCAGGAATAAAAGAATGACTAGGGTAAGAGTAGGGCCAGTCAAGGACAGTGGTGGGAAGTTGTGTGTGGAGGCTGAGGAGATAAGCGAGATACTAAATGAATACTTTTCGTCAGTATTCACTCAAGAAAAAGATAATATTGTGGAGGAGAATGCTGAGACCCAGGCTATTAGAATAGATGGCATTGAGGTGCGTAGGGAAGAAGTGTTGGCAATTCTGGACAAGGTGAAAATAGATAAGTCCCCGGGGCCGGATGGGATTTATCCTAGGATTCTCTGGGAAGCCAGGGAAGAGATTGCTGAGCCTTTGGCTTTGATTTTTAGGTCATCATTGGCTACAGGAATAGTGCCAGAGGACTGGAGGATAGCAAATGTGGTCCCTTTGTTCAAGAAGGGGAGTAGAGATAACCCCGGTAACTATAGGCCGGTGAGCCTAACGTCTGTGGTGGGTAAAGTCTTGGAGAGGATTATAAAAGATACGATTTATAATCATCTAGATAGGAATAATATGATTAGGGATAGTCAGCATGGTTTTGTGAAGGGTAGGTCATGCCTCACAAACCTTATCGAGTTCTTTGAGAAGGTGACTGAACAGGTAGGCGAGGGTAGAGCAGTTGATGTGGTGTATATGGATTTCAGTAAAGCGTTTGATAAGGTTCCCCACAGTCGGCTATTGCAGAAAATACGGAGGCTGGGGATTGAGGGTGATTTAGAGATGTGGATCAGAAATTGGCTAGTTGAAAGAAGACAGAGAGTGGTAGTTGATGGGAAATGTTCAGAATGGAGTTCAGTTACGAGTGGCGTACCACAAGGATCTGTTCTGGGGCCGTTGCTGTTTGTCATTTTTATAAATGACCTAGAGGAGGGCGCAGAAGGATGGGTGAGTAAATTTGCAGACGACACTAAAGTCGGTGGAGTTGTAGACAGTGCGGAAGGATGTTGCAGGTTACAGAGGGACATAGATAAGCTGCAGAGCTGGGCTGAGAGGTGGCAAATGGAGTTTAATGTGGAGAAGTGTGAGGTGATTCACTTTGGAAAGAATAACAGGAATGCGGAATATTTGGCTAATGGTAAAATTCTTGGTAGTGTGGATGAGCAGAGGGATCTCGGTGTCCATGTACATAGATCCCTGAAAGTTGCCACCCAGGTTGATAGGGTTGTGAAGAAGGCCTATGGTGTGTTGGCCTTTATTGGTAGAGGGATTGAGTTCCGGAGCCATG
This sequence comes from Scyliorhinus canicula, assembly GCF_902713615.1. Classification (NCBI taxonomy): domain Eukaryota; kingdom Metazoa; phylum Chordata; class Chondrichthyes; order Carcharhiniformes; family Scyliorhinidae; genus Scyliorhinus; species Scyliorhinus canicula. Next base: position 39,917,024 of record NC_052151.1, on the reverse strand, counting down.
AGGTCATGTTGCAGTTGTACAAAACTCTAGTACGGCCGCATTTGGAGTATTGCGTACAGTTCTGGTCGCCTCATTATAGGAAGGACGTGGAAGCTTTGGAACGGGTGCAGAGGAGATTTACCAGGATGTTGCCTGGTATGGAGGGAAAATCTTATGAGGAAAGGCTGATGGACTTGAGGTTGTTTTCGTTAGAGAGAAGAAGGTTAAGAGGTGACTTAATAGAGGCATACAAAATGATCAGAGGGTTAGATAGGGTGGACAGCGAGAGCCTTCTCCCGCGGATGGAGGTGGCTAGCACGAGGGGACATAGCCTTAAATTGAGGGGTAATAGATATAGGACAGAGGTCAGAGGTGGGTTTTTTACGCAAAGAGTGGTGAGGCCGTGGAATGCCCTACCTGCAACAGTAGTGAACTCGCCAACATTGAGGGCATTTAAAAGTTTATTGGATAAGCATATGGATGATAAGGGCATAGTGTAGGTTAGATGGCCTTTAGTTTTTTTTTCCATGTCGGTGCAACATCGAGGGCCGAAGGGTCTGTACTGTGCTGTATCGTTCTATGTTCTATGTTCTATGTCTTCTTCCAGCTAGCCAATTTCTGATCCAAACTGCTAAATCACCCTGAATCCCATGCCTCCATATTTTCTGCAATAGCCTACCGTGGGGAACCTTATCAAGCTCTTTACTGAAATCCATATACACCACATCAACTGCTTTACCCTCCTCCACCTGTCTGGTCTCCTCCTCAAAGAACTCAATAAGGTTTGTGAGGCATGACCTACCCTTCACTAATCAAATTATTCCTTTCCAGATGATTATACATCCTATCTCTTACAAACCTTTCCAAGACTTTGCCCACAACAGAAGTAAGGCTCACTGGTCTATAGTTACCAGGGTTGTCTCTATTCCCCTTCTTGAACAAGGGGACAACATTTGCTATCTTCCAGTCTTCTGGCACTATTCCTGTAGACAATGATGACATAAAGATCAAAGCCAAAGGCTCAGCAATCTCCTCCCTAGCTTCCCAGAGAATCCTAGGATAAATCCAATCCGGCCCAGGGGACTTATCTATTTTCAGAATCGCTAACACCTCCTCCTTATGAACCTCAAGCCCTTCTAGACTAATAGCTTGTATCTCAGTATTCTCCTCGACAACATTGTCTTTTTCCTGTGTGAATACGGATGAAAAATACTCATTTAGCACCTCTCCTATCTCCTCGGACTTAACGCACAACTTTGAACTACTGTCCCTGACTGGCCCTAGTCATTCTTTACCCTGACAAATCTATAGAAAGCTTTAGGGTTATCCTTGATCCTACCTGCCAAAGACTTCTCATGTCCTCGCTTGGCTCTTCTTAGCTCTCTCTTTAGAGCCTTCCTCGCTAACTTGTAACTCTCAAGCGCCCTAACTGAACCATCACGTCTCATCTTTACATAAGCCTCCTACTTCCTCTTGACAAGTGTTTCAACTACTTTAGTAAACCACGGTTCCCTCTTTTGACCACTTCGTCCCTGCCTGACAGGTACATACTTATCAAAGACACATAGTAGCTGTTCCTTGAACAAGCTCCACATTTCAATTGTGCCCATCCCCTGCCAAGTCTTTGACATCTTCTGGATTATGCACAAAAACCTGTTGAAAGGGTTAATTTTCCTGTAGAAACAAAAAAGGGCATTTGGTGGGTGGATAACTTGGAATGATGCCATCTGCATCTCTAAACGTTTTTTATGTATTTCACACAAATGGACTGGGAGTAAAAGTTGGATTGCTGCCAAATTCCCGTTATCTACTGTCTTCAGAACAGTGTGTTCTGAAACAGTGTTCTTCAAACTTTTTTTCCGGGGACCCATTTTTACCAACCGGCCAACCTTCGGGACCCAACCTGGCCGACCTTCGCGACCCACGCTGGCCGACCTTCACGACCCACGCAAGCCGACCTGCGCGGCCCACAATTTTCTCTTACCTTGTTTGCTGCTGACAAAAGTGGAGGAAATGGTTTTGGGTCCCTTTGGCCCTCGTACACGCTCCTCCAATGGAACCTGTTGGATGAAGGTGAAGCCTTCTGGTGTCGGAAAGTATGGAGTCGCCATCTGTCCAAAGTTCTGCATATTTTTCCTGTAAATTTTTATCAAATAAACCCCCCCGAACTTGTAAAAAAAATGAATAAAATAAATGAAAAAAATATAAATTAAATGAATAAAATAAATGAATAAAAACACTACAGAACTAGTAAACCAAAAATAGCAGTCGCACTGCGCATGCGTGCCCGATTATCGGCGCGCTTGCGCATTCTGCAAACGTGTTTTTAAAAAATCAGCCGCATTGCGCAACTCCGTGACCCTCCCAACGTCCACCCGCGACCCACCCGCGGGTCGCGCCCCCGACTTTGAAGAACACTGTTCTGAAACATAGCTTTGCTTTTAATCAGAGTTGTTTTTCTTAAAAACAGCTTCCACATTGTCTGAAGTTTTAATTTCCAAGCTAATTTTAAACATTTATTTTAAAATATCAAACACAATAACTTTTTGAATATATGACTGAATCAATCTTGTGCTGAATGAACTTGGTTTTCTGTAGATGAATTCGCTGTCTGTTAAAGAAAGCACACCTAACAAGATTTGTTAATTTCTTAAAATGAATAAAGCAACATTCAAAATAATGACAGTTTTCTCAAGTTAACAGTTCTTGGCAACTTTTTGGCGATACGTGACTTGGGGCGTATACCTGTAGCCAGGAGACGGGTCTTCATCGTAGGAGTCCAGTTTGTAATCATGAAATCTGAAATTCGAAAAATGGCCGTCTTCAACACGGGAAAGGAATTTCATATCTTCACTGGTATTCTTTTTCAAAGTGAGTACAGGGGTCGGATTTGTTGTTAACGGAAGAGGAAAAGCAACAATTGATGTGCTATTTTTAGCAGTTGCTGTTTCGGACTGGGACTGATATCTGGGTAGGATCAAGTTTAAAGCTGCAGATAGTTCTGGTCATAAACCAGTGACAAAATGGGTTTTAAATGATCCTAATGCACTAATTTCACACTTTTCCTCTTTTGGCTGGAGTTCCATTCCAGAAAACCTCTTCCAAACTGTTTCAAACATTTCATCATAGTTTTTGAGATCTTTTAAATGGTGTAAAACCCAGGCTGTTGTCGTTATCACTTCAACTCCAAGCTGTTTGGTGCTTAATGGGTTAAGTTGTATTACACTTTGTTTGCCACTAGGCTCGTTGTTCAACTGAATAGGCTTTTCTTGTTTAAAAATCTCAGTCTATTAAAGCTGCCATGAGAGGCTTTTGGATCGGGGCCAGTAGCATTTCTTGGTTGGTTTCAGAGTAAGATAACGGTTTGTTCTGGGGAAAAAGTGTCCTTGAACCCGGAACAGACAAATGGAATATCTCTTCCATTTGGCCAGACTCCCACTGTGGAACTCCGATCACAGTAAGAAGTCTTACAACACCCGGTTAAAGTCCAACAGGTTTGTTGGACATTAACCGGGTGTTGTAAGACTTCTTACTGTGCTCACCCCAGTCCAATGCCGACATCTCCACATCAGAACTCCAATCAGTGTATTCATTGTTTTCACATCAGTAGCAGCTTGCAATAATGCAGGATTTGATTTAGATATCACTGGTACATCGTGGGCCTTAGTTATAATCATTTCAATTCTTGCCGTTGGTGGGACTGTTTGCTTTAGAGAGTTGAACTGAGATTTTAAAGACAGATTTGAAGGCTTTTGAGTTGTTAATTTGTCCGTCAGTAATTTGTTATGACATTTCATGGTGTCCATGTCACTTTCCAAAATACATTTTTCCTCAAGTAACTGGCAATTTTGACTTTTAAGACCATCATTTTCTGATATTAACTGTTGAAGTTTGGATTCTGAATCAGTATTTCTCTTTTGGAGTTCATCAATTTGTAATAGTAATAGCTGAGTTCTGCATTTTGAGTCTGTCAATAGTATTTCAGTTTGATCAGATTTCTCGAGCTTAGATTTTACAGCTCGCACTTGGTCAATGACTGCCACTAGTTTTTCTTTGGCAGTTTTAAGTTCGCAATTGTGTTTTGTGTTTGTGATTGTTTCTTGCTGCTTATAGAGCTGTGCCATTATTGCAAAAGACCATTTCATAGGTTTCTTTTTGGTCAATCGTGTGGTTTTTTCCCCAAATTGTTTTGATGTCGTCAAGGGACCACTGTCCTTTAGGGATGTCATATTTTGATTAAATTTGCGTAGATACTTTAGACAATCCAAAATGCCTATAAATCAAAGATCTAAAGTCACCCTATATATTGTCAACAGAGACATCTGGTACAACTCGGCCTCCCTTAGAGGTTGTTGGAAGTAGTTCTCTACCATTTGAAGGTTCTGAATCTATTTTAGGATTTTTGTCAGCAATAAACTCAGCCTTACACCCAATTATTTGGCCGTCAACTACGTTATGTGCAATTTGACGATCACACCGCTGCAACTATTTATTATTCAGTCCGTTTTATTTAGTTTCCACGACCGGCACCCGATTGAATAACACTTTCTTAAAAGGTCCTTTCTTAAGGGGTCGAAGCACTAGACGTTGCGACTTTGAGACTTCTAATGGGTGAAAAGAGAGATTTTCTTACCCCAGTCTAACCGTTTTTCTTTGGGTCTTCGTCCTTCTGGGCTTCCGCTAACGGTACGATATTCAGTCTTCCGATCTCCTCCGGCTCTGCGGAATGCGCCAATTGTAGAGATCTACCATGCGGTTCAATTGCAGTCTCGCGAACACTATACAACTCGGTAGAAATTTGAGTTACACTTCTTGGATGCAAGTAAGAATCTTTTATTGCCTCTACTGATTACAATTGAGAGAAACTTAAATCTATTCTCAATAAAGCCTTGCCAGCAAAAAATATAAGAGAAGTAATTTATAAAACAATTTTAACTTTCAAAAATATTACAGAAATAGTTTCTTGCTTAACGCAAAACAGCTTGCGTGAACTTCAAGAGTTAGAGTGGGAAAGTGAAAATACGAATCAAAAGATAGCAAGTAGTTAGATCAAAGTATAGAATGATCCTGGATAGAAAATGGCTGTCTGAACTCTCATGTTTAAGGAAAACGTTATCAGTCTGAGGCCATCTGTCCATATCTCTGTCGTCCTAATTGGTTTGGGTGAGTTTCAAATACATTTGATTCGATGGTTAACTGTCAATCCTCAATGTGCAACTTAAGTTTTAAATGTTTCATGTTTGAATATTTGTGCTATGGAATGTAATTTTGTGCTGTAATCAAGTCTGATTTTTACTGGTTTTCTGCTGACTTTCACTTCATCCATTTTCTGAACAATGGTGGCTTCATATTGCTGTGGTGCTTATTTCGACCTTGATCTTGATTACTGGTACAGCTCATTTCTTAATATGAAACTTACTTTGAAGAACAATAGTCCATTCATATTGTCAGTAAATATGTTGTTTTTATCTTCAATTAGTTTGTGGATGTGTCAAGCTTTGTACCTCTGTTTAGGTTATGTGTTTTGTCATGGCCTAAGGTTATGAATACTGAAATCCTTATTTTAAAATGGGTATTAAAGACTGGGCTTTAATATTTACCTATCAGAAACAGCTGATTTCCTTCACTCCCCAAAATATTGATGTGTAAATATTAAATGCTCCACCTGAATGAAGGATTGCTTACTGACAGCCTGGGGTAATAATAATAATCTTTATTGTCGCAAGTAGGCTTACTTTAACACTGCAATAAAGTTACTGTGAAAATCTCTCAGTCCCTACATTCCGGCTCATGTTCGGGTACATGGAGGAAGAATTAAGAATGTCCGAATTACCTAATAGCCCACCTTTCGGGACTTGTGGGAGCAAACCGGAGTACCCGGAGGAAATACACGCAAAAGGAGAATGTGCAGAGTCCGCACAGTGACCCACGTCGGAAATTGAATCTGGGACCCTGGCGCTGTGAAGCCTTAGTGCTAACCACCATGCTACTGAGCAGTGCTTCAGGATTTCTGTGGGTGAGACACATAAGCTGATACTCGGCTTGTTTGGGTGATTTGGTGTTATCTCGCTTCAATGTACTCCATTATGATTTCAGACTTTTTCAATGTGTTTCAATATAATTTGTCTTTGTTATATTCGATGATTTGTTTTAATTTGCATGTTATTCAAAGTAGGAATCTACCGTGCTGCACATGCACAGAGCAATATTTCACCTGTCTTTAACGTTAACTCTTTGGGAACCATCATTCACATTAAATTGTCTGAGATCAGGTTTAGAGTGAGGAGAATACTCAAGGAAGGGTTTGCACCTTTACGTCACACCCGACACGTGCCAATGACATCACCGCGACCCGGCCACGCATGCGCGGCAGGCGGGTGTCTGAGCGTTCGCCGCGTGACGGTTGGTGCGAGGAAAACCCCAGACCCTCAACCATAAAAATAATTTTTAAAAAGCAACCCCTGACAGGTTAATTGCAAACCCAAGGCGCGATGGCAACCTTCGAGTCTTGGACATCGGAAGTTCCAGCTTCGCAGAAACTCTGAAGCTCAAATTTAGTAAGTTCGGTTCGGATGGGGATGTTGAGGATTCTCTGCGGCTCCCTACCTCCTCCGAAAAATATCATCCGCCCTGTAGTCTGAGATGTCGATAGGCGGACTGGAGGGACATGGTTGTGGAGTTTGACGGCGGGTTTCTTACCGTCTCTGTGCGGAACAGATCAGAGCGGTCCGCTGGCTGTGTATGGTTGCCACGGAAACGGCGGGGGGCGCCGTGCATGCTGGGAGGGCCGTGAGGTAAACAATGGTCGCTGTTGTCATAACAACGGACGGGGAATGGCGTCAACCCCGCCGTTCGAATTGGACATGTTGCAATCGGGGTTTGAGGAATTGTGCCTCACGTCCCTCCCGCAAGCGAGTCTCCCCACCTCCTAAAATTTAGTATTGTTAGAACACTGGAAACATTTTACTGGCGCAGTTTCAAGCAACATTGTTAACCGTTCCAGAAGTTGTTGCTGCTGAATTATTTAATGCGATAATAGTATCGGACATACAAAAAATAATTAATGTAATAATATACGACATAGAAATATAGTTAAGAGGTGAAGATTAAAAAAAGCTGCAGCTACAAAGCTCCGTTTCAATAACACAGTAAGCCTGTACTAGCATTTTATATTAATTTACAGTGTTTTCAGAACAGTGGGTACTTAATTAGTGGAATAGTGCTTTAATTAGACCAACTACATGAAGGAAGTCGGTGGCATATTGGGTAATGTTACTGGGTGCTGCGGCTATCTGCAGTCTTTCTCCATTTAAATAATATTCAGCTCATTTGTTATTCCTATCAAAATGCATAATTTCACTTTTTTCCTACATTATATTCCATTTGCCAAGTTTTTGCCCACTCACTTAACCTGCCTCTGTAGACTATGTGTCACCCTCACCACTTGCCTTCCCACCTATTTTTGTGTCATCCACAAACTTGGCAATGGTACATCATGTCCCTCGCCCCACACTGTAACCAATCACTATTTGTTGATGTACTTTGCTGAATATTCTTTTTGTCTACTGTGTACATACTGTATATGTTCCCTTGGGCACAGAAAAATGATTTTCAGTGTATTTTTGTACATGTGACAATAAATCAATCAATCAGTCAATCAATCAATCAACCAAGTCATTCATTGTGCCTTCAGCACTGAGTCACAGTTTGCCATCCTGAAAATGCTCTCTTATCCCAACTCTGTCTTCTATCAGTTAACCAATCCCTAACCAAGCTAATATACTGCCCCCAAAACCAATGGGCTCTTATTTTATTAAGTAGCCTTTTGTGTGGTACCTTATTAAATGCTTTTTGGAAATCCAATTATGTTACATCTATTGGTTCTCTTTTATCTATTATGCTCATGGCCACCTCAAAGAATTGTAATATTGGATTGGATTTGTTTATTGTCACGTGTACCGAGGTACAGTGAAAATTATATTTCTGCAAGCAGCTCAACAGATCATTAGAAAAGGGAATTAAACAAAATTCAAGAAAATACTAGAAAATACATGAGAATACATAATAGGGCAACACAAGATATACAATGTAACTATATAAGCATTGGCATCAGTTGAAGCATACAGGGTGTAGTGTTAATGAGGTCAGTCAATAAGAGGGTCATTTAGGAGTTTGGTGACAGTGGGGAAGAAGCTGTTTTTGAGTCTGTTCGTGCGTGTTCTCAGACTTCTGTATCTCCTGCCCGATGGAAGAAGTTGGAAAAGTGAGTAAGCCGGCTGGGAGGGATCCTTGATTATGCTGCCCGCTTTCCCCCGGCAGCGGGAGGTGTAGATGGAGTCCATGGATGGGAGGCAAGTTTGTGTGATGGACTGGGCGGTATTCACGACTCTCTGAAGTTCCTTGCGGTCCTGGGCCGATCAGTTGCCATACCAGGCTGTGATGCAGCCCGATTGGATGCTTTCTATAGTTCATCTGTAAAAGTTGGTACGGGTTAATGTGGACATGCCGAATTTCCTTAGTTTCCTGAGGAAGTATAGGCGCTGTTGTGCTTTCTTGGTGATAGCGTCGACGTGAGTGGACCAGGACAGATTTTTGGTGATGTGTACCCCTAGGAATTTGAAACTGGCTGGTTTAGCTCACAGGGCTAAATTGCTGGCTTTTAAAGCAGACCAAGCAGGCCAGCAGCGTGGGTTCAATTCCCGTACCAGCCTCCCCGAACAGGCGCCGGACTGTGGCGACTAGGGGCTTTTCACAGTAACTTCATTTAAGCCTACTCGTGACAATAAGCAATTTTCATTTCATTTCATTTCATCTCCACCTCGGCCCCGTTGATGCTGACAGGGGTGTGTACAATACTTTGCTTCCTGAAGTTGATGATCAACTCTTTAGTTTTGCTGGCATTGAGGGAGAGATTGTTGTCGTTACACCCAGTGGCGGACTGGGTATAAAAATATTGGTTGCCAGGAGACAAAGGGGGCCCACCCACAACTACAATGCTATCATTTAATTTTAATAACGAATAAATAAAATTTTCAAAAAATATATATGGAAAAAAGGGTACAATTAAAATTTTTGTGGAAAAAATGTGTATTTCCTAGTAATTACAGTGTACATGTACTGTACATATTACTGGCAGTAGATACCAAATGTAAATACAGAATGTTATAATTGAATTTTTAATTTTTTTTAAAATTGTAAGTAATTGGTTGATATTTTTAAATAGTTTACTGCACAATTTGCACATTAACAGATAGTTCAAAAGCACAATAGAGCATTGCATGCAGTCCACTATATTAAGAGCAATCGCTTGTGTTCGCTAGATGATTGTGCGAATCTGCCAATAATTGCTTCTGCATCCAATTCATCTAACAATTCCTTTTCAATGGACAGCAACATGTATGATTCCAAATTCTCCTCAGACAGCGAATTTCTTAACCTTGTCTTTATGATCTTTAGCTTTGAAAATGTCCTCTCACATTGGACTTGAGTAACTGATAGTGCGCAGATGACTTTATAAAGTTCATAAAGGTTATCATATGCCTTGTCATGAAGTCTGTTGGATGCCAGAATTTTTAGTACACACAATGGGCAAGTGCTGCAGATTTTACAATTGTTGCAACTGGAATCCATATTCTCACCATCATTAAGCAATAGCTTTAATACATCAAAGTTTGAAGCAAAAGAAAACAATTCCAATATTACTTGATCTTTGCTGATTTGTGGAAACACCTTAATAATACCTTCCAATGCTTCATCTTCAAGGCCCTTTTCTGCAATAGTTTTAAACTTTGCTGGGTCCAAGCAGGACAAATCTTTATACAACTGTTTGTGTTGTACAAAGCGTGATTCTGGTCACTGGACAATGCGATCCATTATTAGGTTAAACACATTTACTCGAAAATCAGCTAGAGAATCTGAGGAATTTCTTTCATCATCAAGAAGCTCATCTGCCATTCTTTTCTTCTTCCTCTGCCTCTTAACTGGCAATGCTGTTTCCAACGCATCAATTTCCAATGTTTGATTTTCATCCATATTCATCTGTGAAATCCTGTCATTACATTTATTTATAAATTCCAAAGCCTTGCTGTGAACGTTATCAAATGTTCTTCTCTGTTCCTTCAACTTAGTTGTAGCTAAATCTACCAAACTCCATGCAGTAAACATATCTAAACCACTTGTCTGTAGATAACTTGATAACGGGGTTGTAGTTTCAAATATATACAAGTAAGTAAATGCTGTCAATATGGTTTCAAACTTTAGAAGACTTTGAAGTAAAACATTTGCTTCCTGTTTTGTTTTTGCATCAAACTTTTCTGAATCTTGTATCATTGATAAGCATGTCAATAGATTTACGAAAGTACTGGCAGCGGCATCATCAAAACGTCCAAATATAGTTGTTGTTGCATTGGATTTTCCTGACCATCTGGTCTCACCAATTAGCTTTAATCGTTTCATTTTTTCTTGTCCTAGATGTTTTCCAACAACTTCTATCCATACAGCCATTCTCTTGTATGATGCTTTCACAAAAGTTGCTATATTCTGGAGCAAATTGAAAAAAGAAACTGCAGGCACACAACATTTTGTTGTTTCAGTTATCACCAAATTCAAGACATGGGCATAGCACCATATATGAACATGTTGATCAGCCACATCAGCAATTTTACTTTGTAAACCATTATACTGGCCATGGTAGCTTGCAGTGCCATCTGTGCTATCAGATAAACATTTTTGGGGTCAATTTTAAGATGCTGTAATGTTTCAATCAATAGATCAAAAAGTCCCTGTACTGTACCATCATTACTTGGCACAACTGAAAGTAGTCGCTCACAGATAATACCTTTAAGCACATACCGAATAATAATGCTAAACTGATCGATGGATGAATTATCTTGTGTTGAATCAACCTGAATAGAATAATATTTTGCTTGAGAAACTTCATGACTAATTCTTTCTTGTATCATATTCTTCATAATTTTGATTAACATGTTTATAGTTGTTTTACTCAGGTATGTAACAAGTCCACCACGGTCTTTACTTTGAGCCTTTCCTTGTTGCTCTAATCGTTTGCTTCTTTGTTTAGACTTGTTTTGCATTGCAGAAACGTGAGCTGCCATAATGGGGTCATATTTTGCCATCAACTGCACTGTAGCTAAAAAATTGCCATGATTCAGAACCTCATTATCTAGAGTGTAGGCCGATTCATTTCTGTGACCTCGAAAAGGAAGTGCTTGCGTGCCTAGCATTTTTATGATGTCTATAATCCTCATGACAATACTTCTCTGCTTCAATACTTCTTCTTTCCTTTTAATTAGTAATGCTGCAAAAAATGTATCTAAGGTGCCATCATTAACCACACTGATATATTGCTGAGCATTTCTGACATGTGTTGTCGATTCATGTAAAGTCAAACTCTGGCTAATACGGCTGTAGTCACTAAAGCCACGTACAAAGGGTGATGGATTACAAGTGTTGGGAAACTCAAAGGCTAAGCAGTATGAACAATATAAGCATCTATTTTCTTTGTTATATGTTAGCCATTTTCTTGGGACTGAGTCATTCATAATTTTCCTCTCATACAAACGAGCATCAAATGGCAGATCATCAAGTGGCTGAAGTGGATGTTCAGCAAAAAACTGTTTTAGCTTTGCTCGTGATGGATATTGGAAGATTCCAGTAATTGATCTTTCATTTTCTTGCGTAGGTTCATTTACAGGATGTGCTTCAGAAACCAAGTCATTTATGCTTGAAGGAATATCTGATTCCCTGTCACTAGTTGAAGCTATGTGTTCAGATGTTGCAACTACAGGCAGTACAAATACCGGAACAAGGAAGCCAGAAGAAATATTGGGCCTGGGTTGATTAGTAATGGATGCACTTGTATTTGTCTCTACATTCAAAGTAGCTCTTCTCTGTTCTTGTAACTCGCATGTCATTGCATCATCACTATGAGCATTGTTTCTTGCTTCTTGATAATTTGTTGCAGAACTGGATATTGATGTGGATTGTGCTTGTGGTATTATAAACTCTGTAATAGGCCTGCATCGCTTGGCTGATTCCTTCCTTTCTGCTTCTTTTTGTTCTTTGCATTTTAGTGACCCAGATTTATGCGTTTTCTTTTCCATGCTGGTAGGGCTAATATTCCTGAAATAAAACTTAATTAAAAATAGCCCACATTGGGAAAAATGAATATTTTTTTTTATATATAATTTTTATTGGAATTTTTTACAGAAAATATAAAACATAACGACAAACAATGAAATGCAACACAATAACCCATAATAACTGTGACACCCCCAGACCGTATCGGCGCATGTATCACATCCCCCCACCCCCCCAACCCTAATGAACAACAAAAGAACTTTAAAAATATTAAAATTAAATAAACAAACATAGTCATTGTCGGCCCCCCCCCTTTTCCCTCCCCTTTTCCCTCCCCGGGTTGCTGCTGCTGCTGTTCCCGTACCCTATCGTTGAGCCAGAAAGTCGAGAAAAGGCTGCCACCGCCTAAAGAACCCTTGTACCGACCAAGGGAAAAATGAATATTGATGATTGCAAGAATAACTTGAAGGAACGCCAGATAAACCCCTACTTGATAAAAAATATAAAATAACTTACTTACACTTCAATAGGCTATGTTCATTAGTCAATACTGCTGTGGCCGATGCAGCTTCAGAAGAGGAGACAATCCACTGTCCAGTGTTCACACCAGCAAGCAACTGAGACAACTGTTGAAACTTAGAAGTTTGGTCCGACTATAGTAAGACATTAAGAATGGTCCCACGACCAAAGTTAACATGTCCAGTTTGATACCAGTATCGTGTTACAAGTCGCAACCCTTTGAGTTTAACGATCATGGCTTATCACTTCAATATCTTTGACCTCATGATTCATGGTCAAAGGTACCGCTTCTCCTTTTCGGTAACCTCACGACCCTATGTACTGCTTGATATCCTTTCAAGTTGCCGACCATCTCAAATCACGAACTGTAACTTTATCTTTAAATTCACACACTCTTGCTGAAAACATGGATTTCCAACTATGTCCGACCCGAGTGAACCAGCCCCCCCGCCCCCCTCCACTCCTTTTCACATCCGTTTAACACTGCTTCGTTCCTTCATACACAGTGATTATTTGTTTGTTTCTTTATTGCAGTTTTATTTGGTATTGCTCTTTTTAAAAACAATTATATTTTATTAAGTTAGAATACAAATCTCAGGAAAGAAGTTGGAGATTTATTTATCTAATTAATTATAATTTTTAAGGGCCCTTCAGAGATTCACAGACCCCTTCTTGGCTCTCCGGGCCCCGGACCGATGTACCGGCTGAACCAAGACTACTGCTTGATATCCTTTGAAGTTGCCGACCATCTCAAATCACAAATTGTAACTTTATCTTTAAATTCACACACTCTTGCTGAAAACATGGAATTTCCTTAATTATGCCCGACCCGGGCCCCCCTATTCCACATCCTTCCACTACCTCCCCTGCTTCGTTCCTTTTCATGCACTGCTTATTTGTGTCCTGTTCTCTCTTTTTTCTTATTCCTTTTTATTACTAAAACAGTTGTTTGTGTTTGTTTCTTTATTGCAGTTTTATTTTATATAGGGGGCTCACTTCATCAGGGGCCCACTTGCCATCGGGCAAGCTGACACCTTGGCCAGTCCGCCACTGGTTACACCACTCCACTAGGTTCTCTATCTCCCTCCTGTATTCTGACTCGTTGTTCTTCGAGATCCGGCCCACTATAGTCGTATCGTCATCAAACTTGTAGATGGAGTTGGAACCAAGTTTTGCCACGCAGTCGTGTGTGTACAGGGAGTAGAGTAGGGGGCTAAGTACGCAGCCTTGCGGGGCACCGGTATTGAGGACTATTGTGGAGGAGGTGTTGGTGTTCATTCTTACTGACTGTGGTCTGTTGGTCAGAAAGTCAAGGACCCCGTTGCAGGGTGGAGAGCCATGTCCTAGGTTTTGGAGCTTTGATATGATCTTAGCTGGGATTATGGTGTTGAAGGCGGAGCTATAGTCAATAAATAGGAGTCTGATGTAGGAGTCCTTGTTTTCGAGATGCTCTAGGGATGAGTGTAGGGCCAGGGAAATGGTGTCTGATGTGGACCGGTTGCGACGGTATGCGAATTGAAGTGGGTCAAGGCGTTCCGGGAGTATATTTGTAGATTTGGAATGAATCCATGCTGAATGACGCCATGCTGACACTGCTTGATTATATTATATATTTTGAAATGCTCTGCTATTACATCCTTTATATTGGATTCTAATGTTTTCCCAATGACCGATGTTAAGCTAACTGGCCAATAGTTATCTGTTCTTTGTCTCCCTCCTCTTTTGAATAAACAATTTTCCAATTCTCTGAAACATCACTCTAAATAACACTTTTCCAGAATTTAAGGATTCTTGGAAGATTAGGGCAGCATGGTACCACAGTGGTTAGCACTTATGTTTCACAGCACGAGGGTCCCAGGTTCGATTCCCGGCTTAGGTCACTCTCTGTGCAGAGTCTGCACTTTCTCCCCGTGTCTGCTTCGGTTTCCCCACAAGTCCCGAAAGACTTGCTGTTCGGTAATTTGGACGTTCTAAATTCTCCCTCTGTGTACCCAAACAGGTGTATGGCAACTAGGGGCTTTTCACTAACTTCTTTGCAGTGTTAATGTAAGCCTACTTGTGACAATAAAGATTATTATTATAAAAAAGATTACTACCAGTGCAGCCACTATCTCTGTAGCTACTTCCTTTAATATTCTAGGATGCAATCCTCAGGCCCAGGGACATATCAGCGTTTAGCCCTATTAATTTCCCTCGTATTTTTCTCTCGTGATAATTATTGTATTTATATCCTTCCCTACTTTTGCCCATTAATTATTTTGTGTTATATTGGAATGTTATTCGTGTCTTCCACTGTTAAGACTGACAAAGTATTTATTTAACTCCCCTGTCATTTCCTGGTTCCACAGTATTATGTCCCCAATCGCATTCTATGGGGCCTGTTACAGACACCTGGTCAGCCCTTAACAATGGCTAAGGGATTGAACCAGATGCGTTGCTTTTTCAAGTTTTAAGACTGTGCAGAAAGATCGATTCATTCCGGGAGTGATAATATAAGAAATAGGGCATGGTTATTTTATAAGCAACATTTATTAAAATAAAAGAAAACAATATTTAAACTCTTAAACTTCAATTCTAACAGATTACATGTAGTTTCTTAACCTTAACACAATCAGTTCCTATTAAACATCACTCTAAATAACATGCGGCTCTCTTTCCACTTACATTGACGGGCAAAGATGATTCTTGTATTTACAAAGCAAGTCTCTGCTGTAAGTCAAGTTCCTTTCAACCTTTTTTCGAAAGTCTGTCTTCTGGAACCGTTTCCTTCATGACCTCTCTGGGTGACCTCCACAGCCTTCTGCTTGTGACTGTCGAAAACAGCATTCCCTGTCTGACTCTCTCTAAGCTCCGCCCAGCTCATCAAATAAAGGTTCTCCCCTGAGGTGGTCAGACTTGAATCTGGGAACATAGGAATTCAGAGCAGAAGTAGGCAATTCAGCCCTTCGAGCTTGCTCCGCCACTCAATCAGATAATGGCTGATCTCTCCGTGGTCTCAAAGCCACCTCCTTACCATATCCCTTTAATCTGTTTTTTAAAATCAGAAATATCTATCTCCCTCTTGAAACCATTTAATGATTTGGACTCCACTGCACTGTGGAGCAACGAGTTCCACAAATTCACCACCCTCTACGAGAAGTAGTGCCTCCTCATCTCTGTTTTAAATCCACCGCCTCTCAACCGATATCTGTGACCTTTTGTTCTATTCTTGTTATCTTTACTGATTTCCCACTCCCGTTTATATAAAAGAACAGAGCTATGCCATTCATATGCCATTCTTTTCTGCTAAACTCTTTTCCCAGTCCACTCCAGCCAACTCTGCCCTTGTTACTTTGTTAATTATCCTTATTTAAGTTTAGCACGGTTGTTTCTGACCCAGGTTTCTCACTCTCAGACTGAATGCTTAATGTTTCCATGTTATGGTATTGTTTACTAGGGGATCTTTTACCCTGAGATTGTTTACAAAACCTGCTTCATTACACATTACCAATAGCCTGAAACCTGGTTGAATCCACAACATATTTTTCTAGGAAATTGCCCTGAATACACTCTGAATTCTTCTCCATGGCTACCCCTGCCAGTTTGATTTTCCCGATCCACGTGAAGATTAAAGTCACCGCTGATTAATGTACTGCCTTTTGTATACACCCTCATTACCTTTTGATTTATTCACCATTCTACAGTATAGCTACTGTTAGGGGGCTACAGACTACTCCCACCAGTGTCGTCTTCCCTTTGTTATTTCTCACCACCCATATGGATTCTACATAGGGGCTTTTCACAGTAACTTCATTTGACGCCTGCTTGTGACAATAAGCGATTTTCATTTCATTTCCATTTCTTCCGATCTAAGATAATTTCTTGCTATCGTGCTTATTCCATCTTATACTAAGAAAGCTACCTCACCACATCCTGCCTGTCCTTATAAAAAATCACATACCTCTGAATATTAAGTTTCCAACTTTGATTTCCTTGTAACCAAATCTCTGTAATGGCTATAAGATCATGCCCATGAACCTCAATTTGTGCCGTTAATTCATTTAGTGTGTGCCAAATACTATGTGCATTTAAGTGAAGAGCCATTCATTTTGCCTTTTTACCATTTTTGTACCCCTTTGACCCCATTTGCTGTTTGTACTCTCTGTCCCTTCCTGTCACACTCTGGGTATCATTACCTAATATCCGTTTGCTTTGTAAGTCTACTTATCCCCGCTCTGGAACCATTCCCTCTCTATTTAGTTTAAAGCCGTCTCTACTTCCCTACTTGAACGGTTTGCAAGAATACTTGTCCCAGCATGGTTCATAGAGTCATAGAATCATACAGTACAGAAGAGGCCCTTCAGCCCATCAAGCCTGCACCGAAAAACACAAGTGACTCTAATTCCACTTTCCAGCACATGGCCCACAGCCTTGAATGTTGTGACACTTCAAGTGCTCATCTAAGTACTTTTAAAAAAAGATTGTGAAGTTTTCTGTCGCACCTACAAGCGGTGCATTCCAGATTCCAATTACCCCCGGGTGAAAAAATCTTTACTTAAATCCCCTCTAAACCTCCTTTCACCTTAAAATTATGCCCCCTTGTTATTGACCCTCCAACTAAGGGGAACAGCTGCTTTCTATCCACCCTGTTCATGCCCCTCATAATCTAATACACCTATTACAATCCCAGACCAGACCCCAACCTTGAACGAAGAACAGACAGTGCAGAAGGACGCCATTTGGTCCATCGTGTCTGCACTGATCCACTTAAGCCCTCCCTTCCACTCTATTCCAATAACCCAATAACCCCATCTAACCTTTTTAGACACTAAGGGCAATTTAGCATGGCCAGTCCACCTACCCTGCACGTCTTTGGACTGTGGGAGGAAACCGGAGCACCCGGAGGAAACCCACGCAGACACGGGGAGAAGGTGCAGACTCTGCACAGACAGTGACCCAGCAGGCAATCGAACCTGGGACCCTGGTGCTGTGAAGCCACAGTGCTAGCCACGTATGCTACCGTGCAGCCCTGGCTAGGATACTGGACCGAAACCCCAATATTTTAGTTTATTTGTAAGACTTGGGCAGAAAAAAATCATTTGCTGCAGGAACGATTGCATGAAGAAACAGCACTTGGGTATTTTTAAAACAAAACTTTGTTATGAATACAATATTAAACATTTAACTTCACATCCGAAAGGAACAGCTTACAATTCACTAGACATGGGGCTGGTTTAGCAACCTGGGCTAAATCTCTGGCTTTTAAAGTAGACCAAGGCAGGCCAGCAGCACGGTTCAATTCCCGTACCAGCCTCCCCGAACAGGCGCCGGAATGTGGCGACACAGTAACTTCATTGAAGCTTACTTGTGACAATAAGCGATTTTCATTTCACTCATGGACGTTTCCGGCGGATTGGAAATTAGCAAACGTGACACCACTGTTTAAAAAAGGAGGTAGTCAGAAAGCGGGTAATTATCGGCCAGTTAGCTTAACTTCGGTAGTGGGGAAGATGCTGGAATCTATCATCAAGGAAGAAATAGCAAGGCATCTGGATGGAAATCGTCCCATTGGCCAGACGCAGCATGGGTTCATTTTTTAAAAGGCAGGTCATGCCTTCTAATTTAGTGGAACTTTTTGAGGACTTTACCAGTGTGGTAGACAATGGGGAGCCAATGGATGTGGAATATCTGGATTTCTAGAAAGCTTTTGACAAGATGCCACACAAAAGATTGCTGCATAAGATAAAGATGCATGGCATTAAGGGTAAAGTAGTAGCATGGATAGAGGATTGGTTAATTAATAGAAAGCAAAGAGTGGGGATTAATGGTTGGCAATCAGTAGCTAGTGATGCCGCTCAGGGATCAGTATTGGGCCCATAATTGTTCACAATTTACATAGATGATTTGGAGTTGGGGACCAAGGGCAATGTGTCTACGTTTGCAGACGACATTAAGATGAGTGGTAAAGCGAAAAGTGCAGAGGATACTGGAAGTCTGCAGAGGGATTTGGATCAGTTTAAGTGAATGGGCTAGGGTCTGGCAGATGGAATACAATGTTCACAAATGTGAGGTTATCCATTTTGGTCGGAATAACAGCAAAAGGGATTATTATTTAAATGATAAAATATTAAAACATGCTGCTGTGCAGAGAGACCTGGGTGTGCTAGTGCATGAGTCGCAAAAAGTTGGTTTACAGGTGCAGCAGGTGATTAAGAAGGCGAATGGAGTTTTATCCTTCATTGCTAGGGGGTGGAGTTTAAGACTATGGAGGATATGCTGCAACTGAATAAGGTGTTAGTGAGGCCACATCTGGATTATTGTGTTCAATTTTGGACTCCTTACCTGAGAAAGGACGTACTGGCCCTGGAGGGTGTGCTGAGGAGATTCACTTGGTTAATCCCAGAGTTGAGGGGGTTTGGATTACGAGGAAAGGTTGAGTAGACTGGGACTGTACTCGTTGGAATTTAGACGGATACGGAGGGATCTTATAGAAACGTATAAAATTATGAAGGGAATAGATAGGATAGATGCGGGCAGGTTGTTTCCACTGGCGGGTGAAAGCAGAACTAGGGGGCATAGCCTCAAAATAAGGGGAAGTAGATTTAGGACTGAGGTTAGGAGGAACTTCTTCACCCAAAGGGTTGTGAATCTATGGAATTCCCTGACCAGTGAAGCAGTTGAGGTTCATTCATTAAATGTTCTCACGATAAAGATAGATAGTTTTTTGAAGAATAAAGGAATGAAAGGTTATGGTGTTCGGGCGGGAAAGTGGAGCTGAGTCCACAAAAGATCAGCCATGATCTCGTTGAATGGTGGAGCAGGCTCGAAGAGCCAGATGGCCTACTCTGTGCCTTGTTCTTATGTTCTTAATTACCCCTTAAGCACTACTACTCAATTTCCCATTAAACCACACAAAAAGAAACATACAGCTCTCAATCTATCTGTTTTTAAAAAATATTTTCATCCAACTTTACACCCAACAACAAGCAATCCACTGGCCAACAATTCCTCCCTCCCACCAACCCCGAAACAACCCTCAACATTCTAAATACAAACATCAAGAAAAAAGATTCAGGACTCCATCCATCCATTCATAGTCCAACACCCCATCCCCCCCCCCTTCAATCTATCTTACTGCGCGTGAATTGTGGACTCAGTGTCAGGCAGATCAGAATTTAACTCCGCTCTCCGATGCTGTTTCCAAAAACTAACTCGTTGAAGGTTTTTATAATGTGTCTGCATTCCTTGGATCCACCTCATCTCCCCAAGCTAAAAAACAAATTATCTCTGCAGGCGGAAAAGCACATTAATTCCCCAAGGGACTTTCCCAGTCCATTGGTGCAGACTGAAAAACACATTCCTTTGTCAATTTCACCTTCTGGTTGCTAAAAGAAGCCAGGCCCTGTAAAAAATAATTATTTTTAAAAAAACATGACCACTGCAATCGAACACACTCTAACCTCAGGTTTGTAACCCTTAAATTGCCCAATACCTGGAATCCAATATTCCTAATGTGTTCCAGTTGTCACATACCTCTATGAGATCCCTTCTCCGCCTTCTCTGCTTCAAAGAAAATAACCTCTCTTCATGGCTAAAATGCTCCATCCCAGGCAACATCCTGGTGAATCTCCTCTGCACCCCCTCTAAGTGCATCCCCCATATGGTGCAGTGACCACAACTGAACACTGTACTCCAGCTGTGGCTTAACATAGATATCACAAACAATAAGGGACCCAGCACTGATCCCTGTGGTGTGCCCCTGGACACCAATTCCAATCAGAAAAACAGCCTTCTACCACCACCCTCTACCTCTTCACTAAGCCAATTTTGGGATCCAACTTGCCATGTTGCCCTGGATCCTATGTGCATTTACCTTCTTTATCAGTCTCCATGTGAGGCCTTGTCAAAGACTTTGCTGAAATCCATGTAAACTACATCAATTGCACTACCCTGAAACACACACCTGGTCACCTCAAAAAATTCAATCAAATTTGTTAGGTATGACCTCCCTCTGACAAAGCTACGCTGACTGTCCCTGATCAAACCTTGCCTCTCGAAGTGGAGATTTATTCTGTCCTTTAGAATTTTCTCCCAATAGTTTTCCTACCACCGATGTGAGACTCACTGGTCTGTAATTCCTTGGTTTATCTCTATCTATCTTGATAATTTGGGCCTCATTAGCTGTCTTCCAGTCCTCTGGTACCTCCTTGAGAGGGTCGACGGAAGGGCTCTACCTGAGGTGGCGGCAGTTCATTTCCTCCTTCAGGGAGCTGGTCATCATCAGATGTTAGGGGGCTTTTGTTCTTTTTTGGGGAGTGGGGGGAGGCGGTGGGAGGGTTGAAATATTGTAATTGTTGTATGAATATGGTTGTGAAGGTGTTGTATTGGAAAAACCTTTCTTCATCAAAATATTTATATATAAAAAAGTGTCACTTGATAGCACTGTTGATGACCCCTTCCATCACCACTGATGATTCAGGGTAGACTGATTGTGTGTGTGGGGGGGGGGGGGGGGGGGGGGGGAATTGGCCAGGTGGGATTTGTCCTGCTTTTTGTGTACAGGACATACTTGGACAATTTTCCACATTTGCCAGGGAGATGTGTTGGCGGTGGAGGGATGCCAATAAAATGCGCTGCATTGTCTTGGATGCTGTCAAGCTTTTTGAGTGTTGTTGGAGCTGCACTCATCCAGGCAAGGGGAGAGTATTCCATCACACTCCTGTTATGCGTCTTGTAGATGGTGGGCAGGAGGTGAGTTACTCACTGCAGTATTTCTAGTCTCTGACCTCTTTTAGTCACAGTATTTATATGGCTAGTCCAGTTCAGTTTCTGGTCAATGGTAACCACCCAGGATGTTGATAGTGGGGGATTCAGTGATGGTGATACCATTAAATGTTTCAGGGCATTGGCTAGATTCTCTCTTGTTGGTAATAGTCATTGTCTGGCACGTGTATGGTGCGAATGTTACTTGCCACTTATCAGCCGAAGCCTGAATATTGTCCAGGTCTTGCTGCATTTGGACACGAACTGTTTCAGTATCTGAGGAGTCACAAATAGTGCTGAACATTGTGTAGTCATCAACAAACATCTCCATTTCTGACCCTATGTTGGAAGGAAAGTCATTAGTGAAACAGCTGATGGGGGTTGGGCCTGGGACACTGCCCTGAGGAATCCCTGCTGTGCTGTCCCTGGTTTGGGATGACTGACCTCGAACAATCACAACCATCTTCCTTTGTGCGAGGTATACCTCCGCTCTGCGTAGAGTTTCCTCCTGATTCCCAATTACTCCTGTTTTTCCAGGACTCCTTGATGCCCTCAAATGCAGCCATGATTTTCAAGTGTAGTCATTCTCGCCTCATCTGAGCTCCTATTGAGCTGAGGTGTCAACATGGTGAAGTTACAGCACAAGACTACTTGAGCGGCAAACAGCAGAAGCAGTCTGCTATCGACAGTGCTAAGTAATCCCACAACAAACAGATCAGATCTAAGCCTTGCAGTCCTGCCACATCTAGTCGTGAATGATGGTCAACAATTAAACAATTAACTGGAGGAGGAGGCTCCACAAATATCCCCACCATCAGTACAGTCCAGCACATTAGTACAAAAGGCAAGGCTGAAATATTTGCAGCACCATCTTCAGCCGAAGTGCTGAGTGGATGATTCATCACGGCCTCCAGTCTATGGCCAATTCAATTTGCTACACGTGATGTCAAGAAACAGATGAAGTATTATGATCCCAGACCAGACCCCAACAGTGGCTAGAATACAGGGCCAACACCTCAATATTTTAGTTTATTTTGTAAGACGATGCAGAAAGAATTATTTGCTCCAGCAGTGATTGCATGAAGAATTAGGAATTTGGTACTTTAAAACACAAATTTATTATGAATACAATATTAAACTCTTTAACCACACATGCAAAATGAACAGCTAACATTAACCCCTTAAACACAACTACTAAATTCCACATTAAACAACAAAAATATATAGCTCTCAATCAGCTTAAAACCAGCATGGCAAAAATAATGCTTACTTTACAGAACAGATCCTGCCTCTCGTTAGAACCCCATGAGACTCTCTGGCTAAATATCGTCAGTTTGCTGCTTCAACTGAGTTGTTTCAGCAGGGGGCCAAACAAAGCAAATGCATGAGCAAGAGCAGCATAGGGCATCACGAATAGTGTTCTTACAGGGAACAGATCAGTCCGAGGAGGGGAGTCGTGAGGAGTCTTGTAGCTGTGGGGAAGAAGCTGTTCCTGTGTCTGGATGTGCGAGTCTTCAGACTTCTGCACCTTCTGCCTGATGGAAGGGCCTGGAAGAAGGAAATGCCTGCTCTGCTTTTAAATATTATTGCTTTCTTTTGTAAACGTTCCTCCAGGAAAAGAAAACTGTTTTTACTTATGGACTCTATGATAGCCAGATCAGACCTCTTCAAAAGCTTTCTCAAAAGCACAGACATCATCTCCCCATGCTGAAAAAAATAAATGAACTTTCCAGGGACTGAAAGCATATTCTGTAAAAAGCTCCCAGGACCTGCAAAACGGAATCCTTTTTAAAAAAAAGGAGGACCACTGCAGTCAATCACACTCTAACCCCAGGCTTTTGATCCTTAAATTACCCAATACATTTAGAATCCATTTTTCCTTAAATCCTCTATTCTTCACAGAAGGCACTGGATACTGCAAAGATCATGGACCCTGACAACATTCTGGCAATAGTACTGAAGACTTGTATACCAACAAACTAGGAGCAGAAGTGAACCATGCCCCTCGAGCATGCTTCACCATTTAATAAGATCATGGATGCAATCTACCGGTCGCGTTGCACCCGAAAGGCAGCGCAACGCGGCTGGTAGATACTGGGCAATCCCTCTTCTGGAATCTACCAGGTTCACCATTCCCTACTGACGCCACAATCTGAATCCTGCCCATTGACTATTTTGCAAATTTGCATATTCGAGCGAGACAGCTAGTCTCTCTCTTATATAAATTTCCCTCGGGTATCCGAGGCGTTGAGATGTAACCCCTTTGTCTCGGTGACCTCGGGGGAACGCCGTATAGTGATGGCTTCCACAAACGAGAACCAGACGGAACAGCTTTCGTGGGGGTCTCCCAGGGGAACGGAGGTCCCTAGGTGCTTGCTCTCTGGGTAGAGTGGCACCCTGGCACTGCCAGCCTGGTACCCTGGCAGTGCCACCAGGGTGCCAGGCTGGCAGTGCTAAGGTGCCAAGCTGGCATTTCCCCCACGCTGTGGATTGGGCCTGGTTAGGGGTGTCCTGCACATGTGGGGTGTGGGGCAGCCCCGAGGACCTCCTTATGGGTGAGTTGGAACTTGGGGGTAGTTTGGGGTTTGCATTGGGAGGGTGAGAGATTGTGACGCCGTTTTTAAATGGTGTTCCGATCTTAACCTACAGAGCACCTCAGTGCAGGAAAAGGGACTAAGTGCAGCCTCATTAGGGAGATCCCAGCTGAGGCCCCATATCGAACCATAGTCCCGACGGCTAAATGAACTCATCCTGGGTCTCTGTTCCGCTTCAGTTAGATCACAACCCATAACTGATCTAATTATAACCCAACTCCACATTCCAGCCACGCTGACAGCTTTTGCCCCCTTGCTGATCAAGAATCTATCTACCTGACCTCCGGTGGCGGCCATGGAGGAGTAGGTCGCACATTTGATAGCTCCCGCCTGTGACGGACTTTTAGACCTTTTTCTCCCACTGTTTCCCGGATTTTATTGGATAAATCGGTGAAGAGTGAGACAGTGAGGAGAAATCCTCCTCCAGTGTTTGGAGAATTGGACCAGAAGTGGCCGTGTGAGATGACAAAGTTCTACAAGGAAGACGTGAGCAGAGCTGGCAACGTGGGAAAGCATGGCGGAGAAGCAGTGCCGCGGGAAGACGATGCAGTGGTCGACGGAGCAGCTGGTGAAGTTTTTTGAAGATTGCTTCGCCAAGCTTAAGTAGGACAAGCTGGACCCGATCAAGGCTTCGATTGGTGGTGCAGAATCAAGAAACCCACGGACGTGTGATCCAGGAGGTGGAGAAAAAGGTGAGCCGAGCATGAGGAATACCTAACCGTGCTGGAGACCAAGGTGGAGATGATGAACAACCGCCAGAAAAGAATGCAGGGGAAGCTGGAGAACAGGTCCAGGAGGCAGAATCTGAGAATTGGCGGCCTCCCTGAAGGCAGTGAGGGATCGGATGTGAGGGCCTATGTGACGAACATGCTAGAGAAGTTGATGGGGGCTGAGGCGCTCCCATGGCCCCTGGAAGTGGATAGAATGCACCGAGCCCTCGCGAAGAAGCCCCGATCGAACGAGCCGCTGAGGGCGATCGTGGTACGTTTGCAGCGATTCCTGGACAAAGAACACGTTCTGCGGTGGGCCAAGAAAGAACGGAGCAGCAAGTGAGCTGTGCATTTATCAAGAGCTGGTCGCGGATTTGGCCAAGAGGCGAGCTGGGTTTAATCAGGCAATAACGGCCCTCTTTAAGAAGGGGGCGAAGTTCGGGATGCTGTACCCAGCCCGTCTGTGGGTCACATATGAGGAACGAGATTTTTACTTAGGAACACCAGACGATGTATGGACTTTCATCAAAGAAAAAAGACTGGAGGTGAACTAAATCACTGAATCTTTGTAAAGTGTTGTCGTGGCGATTTGTTGAAAATCACTTTTGTGCTTGTTTGAATAAGAGGTTTTATGTGCAATAAGGGGCTGTTTCGATGGCTAAAGTTAACTTTGTCTTACTGGGAGCTGGTTGGACGGGGGTGGTTTCTGTGGTTGTTTTTCAATGACTGTTTTTCCACAGTTTTTTCTGATCTTTGTTTACAGGGAAATGTGATGCTTTGAATATGTTTGTCCAAGTGGCGGGGGGGGGGAATAATAGGGAGACAGACTGGTGCCATGGGTGGGAGCTATCAAGTCAGCTTGGTCAGCTGACTCACGGAAGTGGGGGGCGAGTAGGTGTTAAGCTGGAGCTTGATATGGGGGGGTTGGGTTTCTAGTGCTGTTACCAGGGGGGTGGGGGGGAGCGCGGGGCTGCTTTGCTGACAGGGGAGGAACTGTTACTAGGTGCCAAATGGGAGGTCTGGGTTGGCGAATGCCCGGGGGGGGGGGGGGGGGGGGGGGCTCGAGGATGGCAGGGGCGCGAGCTGGAGGCTGGCCTAAAAAGGGTGATGGCTAGTTGGCAGCAGGGGCAGGAAGCCCCCCGACCAGGCTGATTACTTGGAACGTTAGAGGGTTGAATGGGCCGGTCAAGAGGACTCGCGTGTTTGTGCATTTGAGGGGGCTGAAGGTGGATGTGGCAATGCTACAAGAGGCGCACCTAAAGGCTACAGACCCTGCTAGATTGAGAAAGGGGTGGGTTGGCCAAGTATTCCACTCAGGGCTGGACTCAAAGACCAGGGGGATAGCGATCTTCATCAATAAACGAGTGGCATTCGAGGCAGGGAGAATCGTGTCAGACATGGAGGGTAGGTACATAAGGGTGAGTGGGAAGCTGGAGCGAGTGCGAATGGTACTCGTGAATGTATATGCTCCGAATTGGGACGATATGGAATACATGAGGCAGGTATTAGGTAAGATCCCAGACTTAGAGTCACATAACTTGATTATGGGGCGAGATTTTAATACAGTCATTGATCTGGAATTGGACAGGACAGGGAGGGTGCCAGTTGCAGCAAAGGAATTGAAGGGGTTTATGGAACAGACTGGGGGGGGGGGGGGGGGGGGGGGGGCGGAGTTGACCCATGGAAGTTTGCACGGCCAAGGGCAAAGGAGTTTTCTTTTATCTCCCATGTCCGTAAGGTTTACTCTCGCATTGACGTTTTTATTCTGAGCAGGGCTCTAATACCGGGTGTGGTGGATACCGAGTACTCTGCAATCGCAGAATCGGATCATGCCCCACATTGGGTGGATTTACGGGTTTGTTTGGAGAGAGGACAACACCCACTATGGAGGCTGGATGTGGAGTTGTTAGCGGACAAAGCGATCTGTGGGTGGGTGAACAAGTCCATCCAAAACTACCTGGAAACAAATGATACGGGGGAGGTCTCTGCAGCGACAGTCTTGGAAGCTTTGAAGGCAGTGGTCAGAGGGGAATTAATCTCGATACGGGCCCACAGAAAAAAGGCGGAACGGGCTGAGAGGGATACGTTAATTGAGGAAATACTCCAGGTGGACAGGAGATACTCGGAGGCCCCAGATGTGGGGCTACTGGGGAAGCAGCAGAGGTTACAGGCGGAATTTTGGCTGTTGACCACTGGGAAAGCGGTGGAACAGCAGAGGAAGGCAAGGGGGGCGATCTATGAATATGGGGAAAAGGCAAGCAGAATGTTAGTGCACCAGCTCAGAAAAAGGGAGGCGGCCAGGGAGATAGGGATAGTAAAGAGTAGAGGTGGGATCACGGTCCTGGACCCAGTGGGGGTGATTGAAGTGTTTAAGAACTTTTACAGCAAATTGTATGAGTCGGAACCCCCGGCTGGGGTGGAGTGGATGAGGCAACTTTTGGGCCAGTTGAGATTACCGAGGGTGGATGAAGATCTGGTGGAAGGGCTGGGAGCCCCAATTGAAATTGAGGAAATAATTGAGGGGCTGGAGGGCATGCAGTCAGGCAAGGCCCCGGGGCAGGACGGCTACTCGGTGGATTTCTATAAGAAGTTTTCAGAGATATTGAGCTCACTGCTGGTGGGGACATTTAATGAAGCAAGAGAGAAGGGAGTCCTCTCCCCAACAATGTTGCAGGCCTTGATTTCATTTATCCTGAAACGGGAGAAGGATCCGGAGCAATGCGGGTCATATAGACCAATTTCTCTACTGAATGTGGACGCCAAACTGCTGGCTAAGGTACTGGCCACGAGGATAGAGGATTGTGTCCTGGGGGGGTGATAGGGGAAGACCAGATGGGATTTGTAAAGGGCAGGCAACTCGAGGCCTATGTTCGAAGGCTTTTAAATGTTATTATGATGCCCTCAGAAGGATGGGAGATGGAGGTGGTGGTAGCTACGGATGTGGAGAAGGATTTTGATCGGGTGGAGTGGGATTACCTGTGGGAGGCGCTGGGAAGGTTTGGGTTTGGTGATTACTTCATTGACTGGTGCGGTTGCTCTATCAGGCACCAATAGCGCGTGTGCGTACGAACCGGCTGAGGTCGGGGTATTTTAAACTACACCGAAGGACAAGGCAAGGGTGCCCCCTCTCCCCGCTACTGTTTGCTTTGGCCACAGAGCCATTGGCCATGGCGTTAACAGCCTCTAGGAACTGGAAAGGGCTAGTTCGGGGGTTGGGGGAGGGGGGGGTGGAGCCCCGGGTCTCGCTTTACGCAGATGACCTGCTCTTGTATATTTCAGACCCGTTGGAGGGGATGGGGGAAGTTATGCGGCTCGTCAGGGAATTTGGTAATTTTTCAGGGTATAAATTGAACATGGGGAAAAGCAAGATGTTCGCGATCTCGGCAAGAGGGCAGGAAAAGAGACTGGGAGAGCTGCCGTTTAGAATGGTAGGAAGGAGCTTTCGGTATCTGGGAATTCAGGTGGCCCAGGAAAGGGAGGCACTGAACAAGTTAAACCTATCCCGGCTGGTAGAACAAATGAAAGAGTACTTTAAGAGATGGGACATACTCCCGCTATCACTGGCGGGGAGGGTACAGACTGTGAAAATGACGGTCTTCCCCAGATTTCAGTTGTCTTTCAGTGCCTCCCCATGTTCATCCCGAGGGCCTTTTTCAAGCGAATGAATAAGGTTATTGAGGGCTTTGTGTGGGCGGGTAAAACCCCGCGAGTGAAGAAAGTGTTGCTGGAGCACATTCCGGGGGAGCATGGGTTGGCCCTGCCGAACTTTTGCAATTACTACTGGGCGGCTAATATAGCCATGATTAGGAAGTGGGTAGTGGGGGAGGGGTCGGTGTGGGAGCGGATGGAGGCAGCATCATGTAAAAGACACAAGTTTGGGAGCACTGATATCGGCACCTCTTCCGTTCTCGCTGGCCCGATACTCCACAAGTCCGGTGTTGGTGGCAGCTCTGAGAATCTAGGGCTAGTGGAGGAGATATAAGAGAGTGGAAGGAGCATTGGTTTGGACCCCGATTTATAATAATCATCGGTTTGTACCAGGTAGGCAGTATGGTGGGTTCCGGGGATGGCAAAGGGCAGGAATGAGCAGGATGGGGATCTATTTATAGATGGGAGCTTCCCCAGCTTGAAAGCCTTGGAGGATAAATTTGAATTACCAGCAGGGACTGGTTTTAGGTATTTGCAGGTGAGAGACTTGAGAAATCAGATTCCGGCCTTCCTGCTGCTGCCGCTACGGGGAACACAGGACAGAGTAGTCGCCAGTACCTGGGTGGGAGAGGGGAAGGTATCAGATATTTTTTGGATGCGGATGAAACTCCTGTGGAGGAGCTTAAGGACAAGTGGGAAGACGAGCTATGAGGCAGGATAGAGGCGGGTCTGTGAGCCGTTGCGCTAAGCAGGGTTAATACATCCTCATCATGTGCCAGGCTTAGCCTGATACAATTCAAGGTAGTCCACCGGGCACACATGACGGTGGCCTGGATGAGCAAGTTTTTTGGGGTAGAGGACAGGAGTGCGAGGTGCACGGGAAGCCCAGCAAACCATGTCCACATGTTTTGGGCATGCCCAAAGCTTAGAGGATTTTGGCAGGGTTTCGCTGAGACAATGTCCATAGTACTCAAAACACGGGTGGTGCCGAGTCCGGAGGTGGCGATCTTTGGAGTGTCGGAAGAGCCGGGAATTCAGGGGGTGAAAGAGGCCGACGTCTTGGCCTTTGCCTTCCGGAAGATGGATCTTATTAATGTGGAGGGACTCAAAGCCCCTGAGTGTAGAGACCTGGGTTAGTGACATGGCTGGGTTTCTCAGTCTCGAGAAAATAAAGTTTGCCTTAAGAGGGTCAATTGTTGGGTTCACCCGGAGGTGGCAGCCATTCGTTGACTTTCCCGGGGAACATTAAAATGTCAGCAGAAGCAGAATTCCAAAGGGGGGTGGGGGGAGAGGTCCGGACTGTTGCTTTATAGTTGGGGTGTGTGAAGATTGTGATGTGGGTGAAAATGTTTATTTCGTGTTATTGTTCTTATTATAAAAACTTGCAAATACCCTAATAAAAATAATTATTTAAAAAAAGAATCTATCTACCTCAGCGCCGCTCCCGAAGGCCCCGGGGAGATACTCAGGGAGTCCGGTAGTAATAGCTTTGTTGAGAATTTGGAGGCAGTTTTGTCAGCACTTCGGTTTGGAGGCAGGGTCAAGGGAAATGCCGATTCGGGAACCATAGATTTGAGCCAGGGAAGTGGGATAGAAATTTTGAGAGATGGGAGGAGAAAGGAATTAGTACATTAAAAGATTTGTTTCTTGGGGATCGTTTTGCAGGATTGAAGGAGCTGGGAGCGAAGTAATGTCTGGAGTAGGGGGGAATATCAACAAGGCGAAGGCTACAACAATAGCTTCCGCGCCCGTTTCCAACCCCAGCTGGTCTGACACCTCGAATATGGGAAATATTTAGATACGTGAAGTTTCGAGACTTTGCCAGAAAGGAGATACAGAGCTTCCCAGTAGAGCCGGCTTCCACGTTGCTGGAGGAGGTGCTGACGACAGGGGGACTGGAGAAGGAGGTAGTATCGGCGGTTTACGGGGCTATTTTGGAGGAGAAGGCACCGCGAGAAGGGATCAAGGCAAAGTGGGAGGAAGAGATGGGAGAGGGTATGGAGGAGGGGTTCTGGTTGAGGTGCTCCGGAGGGTGAACGCCTCCACCTCGTGTGTGAGGTTGGGACTGATACAGCTGAAGGTGGTGTATCGAGCGCACCTTACAAGGGCGAGGATGAGCCGGCTCATTGAGGGGGTAGAAGATGTATGTGAACGTTGCGGGGGGGGGGGGTTCATGGTTTGGTCCTGTCCAAAGCTGGAGAATTACTGGAAGGAGGTGTTAAGGGTAATCTCTAAAGTGGTGCACGTGAAACTGGACCCGGGCCCTCGGGAGGCCATATTCGGGGTGTCGGACCAGCCGGTGTTGGAAACGGGCACGGAAGCTATTGTTGTAGCCTTTGCCTCGTTGATCGCCCGAAGGCGGATCCTGTTAGGGTAGAGATCAACCTCTCCACCCTGTGCCCTGGCGTGGCGGGAGGACCTGCTGGAATTCTTGACGCTGAAAAGCTCAAATTTGAACTGAGGGCAAGGATGGAGGGGTTCTACAATTCATGGCCGTTATTCATTGTACACTTTTGAGAATTGGATCACGTTGAACATTAGGGGGATTGGGGGCTGGGAAGGTTGGAGGGAGAAGGACTGTATGTGTTAAAGGTGACTATGGTTGATTCCTGATTCCTTTATGTCATTTATTTATGTTAACATGCAGGCTAATGTTTGGTGGGAGGATGGGATTGTTGTTATTGATATGGGTATTGACATTACATTTGTTACTAATTATTGTTTAGGAGGAGAATAAAAAAATATTTAAAAAAAGGAATCTATCTACCTCTGGTTTAAAATATTCAAAGACTCTGCTTCTACCAACTTTCGAGGAAGAGTGTTCAAAAGACTCGTGACCCTCTGAGAGAGAAAAAATTCTCGTCAGAACTAACTCCCCTAGCCAAACCTTTCAACTACAACTACAGCACTGGAATCTCCCAGGAATGTGTAAAGTGGCCCAGGTATATCCTGCCCACAAAAAACAGGGTCAATCTAACCTGGCCAATTACTGTCCCATCAGTCTGCTCTTGATCATCAGGAAAATGATTAAAAGTGTGGTTGACAGTACTATCAAGCGTCACGTATTCAGCAGTATCCTGCTCACAGATGCTCAGTTTGGATTCTGCCTGGCCTATGCCGCTCCTGATCTTCAACCATGGAGGCCTAGCAAAACATAAATCCATGGGAATCAGACGGAAAACCTTCCATGATGTCATCATACCTAGGATAAAGGAGGATGGCTGTAGTTATCAGAGATCAATCATCTCAGTTTCAGGACAACTTGGGTTCCCAAGGGGCTGGTTTAGCTCACAAGGCTAAATCGCTGGCTTTTAAAGCAGGCCAGCAGCACGGTTCGATTCCCGTACCAGCCTCCCCGGACAGGCGCCGGAATATGGCGACTAGGGGCTTTTCACAGTAACTTCATTGAAGCCTACTCGTGACAATAAGCGATTTTCACTTTCACTTTCAAGGGTAGTGTCCTAGGCCCAACCATTTAAGTGGAGATGTTTTGCAGATGATTTCACAATTTGCAGCATCATTCATGTCTCCTGAAATATTGAAATGGCACGTATGCAGCATAGCAAGACCTGTAAATTGGTCACAGGCTCTTGCTGATAAGTAGAAAGTAACATTCACACCACGCAAGTGCCAGGCAATTACCACCTCCAAGAGAGGATCTAACCACCTCTCCCTGACATTCAATGCCTCTTTGTTCTTATTACAATCACTGAATCCCCCCGCTATCAACATCCTGGGGGTTACCATTGACCAGAAGCTTAACTGGATAAGCCATAATCCACTGTGACTCCAACAGAAGGTCAGAGGCTGGGAATTCTGTAGAGAGTAACTCATACCCTGACTCCCCACAGCGTGTTGAACGTCTAAAAGCCATGGGCATGATTTTCTGCACTCCCGATGGCAAAGGCGGCCTGCCATTATCAGGGGCAGGATCTTCTGATCCTGCTGGGGGGGTGCTCAATTGGCGGGACTGGAAGATCCCGCAAGCGTCAATGGGATTCTGGACCATAATTGAGGAGTGTCATCCTGGATGAGTGCAGCTCCAACAACACTGAAGAAGCTCCACACCATCCAGGACAAAGCCATCTGCTTGATTGGGAACCCATCCACCACCTTCAACATTCACTCCCTCCACGACTAATGTACAGTAGCAGCAATGGGTACCATCTACAAGATGCACTGCAGGAATACATCAAGGGTACTTGAACATCACTTCCAAACCTGCAACGTCTTCAACCCAGAAGAACAAGAGCAGCATATGCATGGTAACACCACCTCCTGTAAGTTCCCCTCCAAGCTGGACAACATCCTGACTTGGAAGTATATCTGCATTCCTTTACTCGTTGGGTCAAAAAAACTGGAACTCCCTTTCATACAACAGTGGGTGGATGCAGTGGTTCATGAAGGTGACTCACCATCATCTTCTCCAGGACAATTAAGGATGAGCAACAAATGCTAGCCATGCCAGCAACACTCACATCTCATTAATAGAAAAAAGCTTCACTAGATTGGTTCTTGGGTTGAGAGCGCTGTCCGATTAATGTGTTGTATAAATTGGGACACACACTCTGGAGTTTAGTAGAATGAATGTTCTGAAAGTCTTGGCAAGGTTTACATTGAGAGTTGATTCCCTGGTTGGGGAATCTGAAACACGACGGCACAGTATTGGGACAAGGGATTGATAGTTTAAGAGTAAGGTACTTCATCATACCTGTGCTTCTGATATATCTTTTTCCTAATCTGAGTAGTCCTCCCATCAGTATTGACAGGGTCCTCGATCATATCTGTTCCATTTTCCACACAGGCTCTTGCACTGTACCAACCTTTCCATTCAGCAGATTATCCTTTACTATTCTGGAGGAAGATGGGGAGAGGGGTGAGGAAAGCTTCAGAATCCTCATGCTCAGCACTGGAAAGAATGATTTTGATGGGAAGGAGATCGGCAAGATTAGTTCCCAGTGGGCTAAGATGACGGGAAAATAAGATGGGGCAGTTGGGGTTGGGGCAACAACAATACCTTTGATGGCCCATTTGGAGTATGCCAAGAGAGGCACAGAAGGAATCTGTAGACTTATCTAAAACGGAGTCAAGCCTGGGTCATTGGCAGAAGGCTAGGAAGATAGAGGAGTGCTGTAAGGTCGGGGTGGAGATTTGGAGGGCAAAGTACCCAGAATGGGAGAAATGAAAAGATGCATGATGACAGGTGAGAATAGTCTGGGATGGGTAAACGGAAACAGTGGAAAAGGGAAAGCAAAAAAAAGGGGAAATGGAAATAATGACCTCAGTTCTAGAGCAGCATCATGTTCATGTGACTAGACACAGAGAAATCTCAAATTATATTAGCCATCAATTGTTTAGTAGTTTTAAAGATACATAGTAGATCAGAAATAGAGAGGAGACAATAAGAGGGAGTGTAAAGGTAAAGAGAAAAGTTTATAGTGGGATAAAGTTGAAGTAGATAGGGTGGAGTTAGCATGGAACATTGACCAAGTTTGGAGACTGATGTGGAGGGAGATTAAAGTCCAAATGCTATTTTTAAGGAATAATGATGGAGGCCACACTTGTGGAGATACTTTTGTGGGAATGAAGATCCAGGAGGTGTGCAGAAACAATTGCAGGGCAAAAGTGCAGCAGGGAAATCAGTGGTCACCGTAAGATCCAGAAATGGCCCGGATGAATGAATCTCTGGTCAGGAACTGGACTGTAGCTGCCAGTCTGCTAGCCAAGTTCAGCAGGAAACAGCAGCTGTGGGGGAAAGCTTATGGCTGATCAAAGTTACTTTCACATTTTAAGCAACGGAGCAGCAGATTGGAGACACAGTAGCTGAGTCATACTTGCGGTGTAGACCAATGTAAAAGTGTGATGGACCCGGAAGTCCAGGAATTTGGAAGTCAAATTTGAGGCATGATCCCACGCTCACTAAGGAAACTGAAGGCTTGGAATGGCTGGTTTAAAATAGCAGCCTAACAGTGTAAAAGAGGAAACTAGGGAGAAAGGCCAAAGATGTTGTACAGTGAGGAGCTCTCGAGGGAGCTGACTGATCAGCGGCCATATTGAGACACCTGTTGTTTAACTGGAAATTACCGATAGC
Source organism: Scyliorhinus canicula (assembly GCF_902713615.1). NCBI lineage: Eukaryota > Metazoa > Chordata > Chondrichthyes > Carcharhiniformes > Scyliorhinidae > Scyliorhinus > Scyliorhinus canicula. Next base: position 39,882,642 of record NC_052151.1, on the reverse strand, counting down.
TCATTTGTTAATATTAAGTTCCAAGAGCCATGTACAGCCAGAACTTTCAGTTATGTTAAGGAATATAAAACAAAAGCAAAGTACACCAAATGCTAATTTCTACTAATCCCATTTGTTCATGATCTGTAATGTTGAAAGAAAAAATAGAATTGGTGGGGACAGTACTGTCAACATCAAAAATAATGAATTGCCCAAGTGAAAATCAGTGACTTTATACAGTAATAATAAGGGAGAGTTGGCAGGTTAATTACAGACATTTGAGTAATTGCAATTCTTTCCTTTGATTATTTGTGTTGTAGCACATCTAAAGGTTTGGCTTTAAGCATTTTATTACTTGTTAAATTATCAAGGAAATTGCAATCTAGGGTAGGTAGAATTACATGAAACTTTCAGTATTTTTTCACTGAGGAATGGATTGTTAACTTTGGTACTTTTTTGTTTCTTTTGATTGTGTTATTGTATATCATGTGGAAAACTTCCAGGCTGCTCATCTGTTATGGTAAAGATGAAGCCTTCGAGGACTAAGAACACTGTAAAATCTGCCACTGTGATTGGAGGTTCACCATCTCAACCGAAGACCAGTGCTGAGATCATTAATGAGGCTCGTTCTTCATTGAGAATTTTAAAGACTCAAAGACCATTTACTCCTAAAGATGATCAGAGGAAACTTTTTGGCTCTACCTCTTCCCGTGCACCTGAGAATAGGCCTCCCTCTGCATTCAGGTAGAAACATCAATCATTTGCATTTATTTCAATGTATGTCTACATTGTAAATGTTCAGCATATTATTATCCTAGAATCATTTAGTATGTCAACATTATTTTGGAGGTGACTAGAGTATTTATCAGGTATTACAGCCTCTATTTTCTTCTAAAATGTGAGAAGAACCAAAGCGAAGTAGCAAAAAGCGTAGCCATTGCTTTATGTACAACAAAATACTGATATTGCAATAATCCACACATTTATGCACAAGTTCTTAACGGTAAGACTAAGCCAATCAGAAGTAAAACTCAAAAAATAGCATGTATTAAGAAAAGCAATATTGTGCTGAGGTCCGTTTCAAGAAAAACTGCAAAAAGCTTAGGCTGCTATTGGTAGTGTTAATTGAAAGGATTTGAATAGTTAGTATGGCGTAGGATTGGAGCAGGGGGACCTTTTTGCTCATCCTATGCAGTTAAATGGGAGTGGAAGAGAATACAGACCTGTGCAGATTTTCATCATCAAGTAAAGTACACCAAATAACTCTTTGGTTGCATTCCATTGCTTCCTGAATGCCATAATTTTAAAATGGAGACTATAAATGAATAAGTTTGACTGGAAAGAGGTGGAAGGGAATACATTTCATGAAGAAATCTTCATAACTGCATTTGTAATACCATCCGACTTAATGAGGGTATTAACTGGCTTTTGATTTGTAGCGTCTTGATGGCTCAGGACTTTAGTGTTCCAATCGGCTATGCTTGTGTTGCCCATGCAATGACCTTGATTCACAAAATGTTGAATATATTGCTTGATTTAACTTCTCAAAAGATCATAGGTTAATATTCAATTATTTTGCTCCAAGTAATTTGTTTTGGTACTTTACGTTGTCTTTAAACCTAACTTATAAAGAAGCTCAAACTAAAAAGGATCTCTAAGAGATAAGTCCCATGCTTTGTTTCTACAGCCTCCATGCTCGGAGTTTTGAAGGTAGTGATTCAAGACCTATATCAGGAGCACGTCTCACCCCACTTGATCATGTGAGTATACCTCTGTGGTATATAGACTGTGGTATCAATTTTCTTAAAATTATTTTAAAATAGGGTGAAAATCTCATCAGGGCTGATGATATACCAAAGTGGGCAAATGCATTGTGTGATATGAAACTATACTGACCCATTTTGAAACCATAGTTTACATCAGGTTAAAGGGCGAGGCAACATCTAGGATTACATAAATTATACAACAGAGCAACGGATCTTTGGATCCCACCAGCCAATGCTGTCATCTATGCCCGACTCGAGCATCCTCCCGTATTTCCTCATTTAAATCTTTGCAGTAACTCTGTATTCCTTTCCCCCCCCTCACATGATTGTTGAGCCACAGCTTAAATGCATCTATTTAATTCATGGCTTTGTAAGTGGAAAATCATGTCTCACGAATTTGATTGAGTTTTTTGAAGAGGTAACCAAGAAGGTAGATGAGGGCAGTGCAGTCGATGTTGTCTACATGGACTTTAGCAAGGCCGCATGGTAGGTAGTTACATGAAGTTAAATCTCACGGGAATCCAGAGTGGGGTAGCCAATTGGATACAAAGGCTTGATGACAGGAGACAAAGGGTGGTAGTAGAGGGTTTTTTTTCAAACTGGAAGCCTGTGACAGAGGTGTGCCTCAGGGATCAGTGCTGGGTCCACCTGTTCTTTGTTCTATATATTAATGATTTGGATCAGAACTTAAGCATGGTTAGTAAGTTTGCAGATGACACCAAGATTGGTGGCATTGTGGACAACAAAGAAGGTTATCTAGAATTGCAACAGGATCTTGATCAATTGGGCCAGTATTCTGTACACAGTATTCCAAGTATACCCGCATCTACTACTGCCTCTAGCAGCTCTTTCCAGACACTCACCACCCTCTGTGTGAAAAAATGTCCCCCCTCTAGAAATAGAACCAGTGATCTGTTTGCTTTTTTATTTATCTTTATTGATTTTCCAATTGTTACCCATTCTTCAAGTTTATCAATGTCCTCCAGTTGCTGCTGTATTGACAGGTCAACATTAATTCCTTCACAATGGATGAGAGAATGGGTGAAGGAGGGGGATTAAAAATTAAAAGTCATGCAGTGTGCTTCCAATCCAACCTGCTGTGATAGCGCGAATTGACATTTTTAGTAGTAGCAGGATGAGTATGTTTATCTCACTCGCTAGAGAAACAAAATATCTCGCACTTAAATTGGGCTCCTGCATCGCAGTGAATAGTCTGTTGTAAGTGTAACATTGGATAAAAGCAAATTACTGCGGATGCTGGAATCTGAAACGAAAGAGAAAATGCTGGAAATTCTCAGCAGGTCTGGCAGCATCTGTAGGGAGAGAAAAGAGCTAACGTTTGAGTCCAATGACTTTGTCAAAGCTTTGACAAAGAGTCAGTGCTTTTTATAATACTGTTTTTTAGCCAAGAGGAGCAGGAATGCTTTCCTTGGCAACCACTTTAGCCTCTTCTTGCTGCCACAATCCGGTGAGATCTCTATCCCCTACTTCAAAGTCTCTGCCCCGTGTTCTGGTGCTGGTGCAAGTCTGTGAAGAAGTGTGGAACCGAGTGTTTTTGGCAAAAACCAAAACTGAATGTTGGCGATTAGTTGTTATTTCATGGCACTGTTTATCGCTCCTTCCCACTAGGCATTGAAGGTTGATATATTAGTTTGCTGGATTTGATTTGTCCTGTTTTTTGTGAATAGGACATATGTAAGTACTTTTGTCAGGTGTCATTGATCGAATGGGTTTTTCCTTTTATCACGGGCATCCGAGTTAAAAATCAGTCAGGGGAGGCGGTGGGGTAGTTGTATTGCCATTGGACTAGTAATTCAGAGACCCAGGGTATTACTCTGGGGACTCGGGCTTGAAACACACCATGGCAGATGGTGAAATTTGAATTCTGGAATTAAAAGTCGAATGATGAAACCTCCGTTGATTGTCATAAGAAACCCATTTGGTTCACTAATGTCCTTTTAGGGAAGGAAATCTGTCATCTTTACCTGGTCTGGCCTATATGTGACGATCCAGGCAACAATGCTGAAATGACCCAGCAAGCCACTCCGTTCAGGGGCAGTTATGAATGGGCAATAATTGCTGGACAGCATTTATAAATATAGCTCAGTTTTTATCATTTTCAAATCCATAGTTCAAAATTGCCCATTTATTGCCAGCAAAAGTAGTAAGCTAATTCTTACTGGCCACACAGTTGGTGTGGGAAAATATCATACTGAGCAGCAATGGATGCTGTTCTGAAATCTGATAAATTGAGCATTATTGGAGAAAACATAAAGTTGGTCTGTTATGTTTCCCAGAAATACTTGGTAATATTTGGTAGCCAATTATAGAAAAGGCTTATAGTATCTAGCTCTGACATTCCACATGTTTCTGAGCGCATATAAACATGCAAACTTTAAAAATATATTTATATTAGCTCAGTTCTTTTTGATTATGTAGGTGATTGTTGTATACTGAATTTAATAGAAGCACTTAATGGGATTTCAAGACTTTGAAAGAATTTCAATTTATTAAATGATTGCAATTTGGTTTAAAATTCTTGTTTTCTCATGTAACAGAAACCAAAAATTCCTACCTCTCCTTCCAAGGATGAAGGACATCCTATTCCAAAACCACCATTGGATCCAATAGAGATTAAAAGAGTCAGCAATGCTCGTGCACGATTATTTAAAGTAGCTTCTCAGGGAAATCTAATACCTGACAAAGTGATTCATCCAGAAGAAAGTAAGTGGCTCCTCAATTCCTGTATGTGTTTGGGTGTCTGTGTACATGCATGTATACAATGTTATATTTTTGATATTGAAACATTTTACAGTAAATTGGAGTTACTCATTAACTCCTTTACTTCTGGGAAAATTAGTTTACCGCTTTACTTTTGGTGTTGGTCGTTCTGGGTTAGTGTGCTTAACACTCAATTTGGTGGGCGGCACGGTGGCACAGTGGTTAGCATTGCTGCCTACGGCGCTGAGGACCCGGGTTCGAATCCCGGCCCTGGGTCACTGTCTGTGAGGAGTTTGCACATTCTCCCCGTGTCTGCGTGGGTTTCACCCCCACAACCCAAAGATGTGCAGGTTAGGTGGATTGGCCACGTTGAATTGCCCCTTAATTGGAAAAAATGAATTGGATATTCTAAATTTATAAAAAAAAAAACAACACTCAATTTGGCTCTGTTTCTTTACTTAGCTCTGGAGTCGCCAGGTATCGTTAAGACACCGCCACAAGTTCAAGGTATAGTTCAAAGCAATAAAACCATACACCAATTAGTAAGTCCAAACAACTGAGTTTATTATAATACAATTATAATAACTATCCATGCACACGCTAAAAGGATTAAACTTACTCCTACCGCTAAATAAACTAATACTTATCTCGAAGAAACTGCTGGGTCAGGGAACAAGGCCTCTTGCTCTGCTCTGGTCTGCAGACTTCAGGTTGGTATAAGTTAAAAGGGGTCAGGAGTGCCTATCTCTGGTAGCGATCGTTGTGAGGCACTTATTTGTTGGCGGCTGCTGTCCGAACCCTCTCCTCTCTCGTTCAAGATCTTCTTGGCAAAAGCTGGTCGAGGCGCTGGTCCACGGAGGAGTGTTGGTCAAAGAGAGAGAAGGGCTGGATCAGAAGACTGAAACATGTGTGGGACCTGTCTTTTATAGGTCCCAGGGGATCCGCGCCCCTTTGGGCGGACTCCCTTACCTGCTTGGAATCGATTGGGTCTCTTCCCAATCGATTATGTTTGAATCCCCCAATAATGGGGCAATTCCTCGGTCACTGGGGCGGTTCTTGGGACTTATTGTTTTGGGCTTCTCTGGCGCCGAAAGGTCTGGCCTTCCATTCAATGTATCGATCTGTGTTTAACTTGTTTCCATTGTATCTGGGGATCACCTGGTATCGCCTCATTAGTAGGTTAACTGGTTTCTTTTCACAGTGCTGTCTGGTTTCTGCAGCAGTCAAAACTGGTTTGTGCAGCAATCCAAATATACAAGTGCTTTGCAAGCTGCTTGCTTTACAACATGTCCATTTTCCCTGCATTCCTTGCAATCTTCCATTTTGTGTTGGGCAGTGGCCACCCCAGGTGGCTACATTGGGAAAATTAGATATTGGCTGGGATCTTCTGGTCCCAACGGCGGAAATCTGGTTAGGTAACCTGAAGTCCATTGACCTATGACAGAAATTCCCGGTTCCACACTGGCCGTTGTCTCCTTCTGTCTCCATATATGCAGTAAATAATAAAAATTAGAAAATTTTTGCAAGTGTTCAGCAGGCCTGGCAGCATCTGTGGAGTGAAAAACAAAGTTAACGTTTCAGATCATGACTGTTTCTTGTGTGTTCAAAAACCCAATCAAAAACATTTATTTTAAAAATGACTGTTTTTTGTTTTGCTGACCTGAAGTGCGGTTTTGGGACTTGGGCTCAGACATATTGCTGCAGTACCTCTTCTGCCACTACAGCGCTGTGTCTGGAGGGCTGGAGATCTGCAGCTAATCTAATTGGCTGACAGTTCTCCAAGGTGGAACTTCTGTCCAAGTGCAGACGGAAGTCCCGCCTGCTGCCAATCAACACCTAGTTGAGTGAAAATGGCAGCGGGCCTGTGGGAGTTGGTGGCGATGCATTTTTCACTGACTCTCAGGATGGCATGTGTTTATAGCTATTGCCAAGCTTCAGTTTAATGGGAATGACAATTGAGTTCAGTTGTTTATGAGCTCTGCTCTCTCATTTATCCCATGTAAATACTACATAAAATCAACACAATATTAAACACATAACTATAGCTGGGAATAACTTGAATATCCAGGCTAAAAGGAGAAATGAGAGGTTTATCAAAATTAATGATGAACTACGATGGGATGAATAGGTTTTGGCTATATTTGGCTATAAACTGCCATCTGAACCTGCATGTTAACCTTGAGAGAATCTTGAACAAGGACTCCCAAGTCCCTTTGTGCTTCCGATTTCCTAAGTATTTCCCCATTTAGAAAATAGTCTATGCCTCCATTCCTCCTCCCAAAGTGCGTAACCTCATATTATTCCACATTATGTTCCATCTGCCATTACTTTGCCCACTCTCCTAGCCTGTCCAAGTCCTTCTGCAGCCCCCCCTGCTTCCTCAATACTACCTGCCCCTCTACATATCTTTGTGTCATCCGCAAATATAGCAACAATGGCGGAACTAGATGTGTATGCTACTACTGCTCTCTTGATTTTTTTCTGATTCCGACATGATTTCAATCGAAATTTGCACAGCAAACATGTGCAATTCTGCAACAATTGTTCAGTCTATTGAATGTTCATATTGGTGTCCAGTGTTGTACTCCCCACTCTAGATATCTATGTGGCTGAACTTGCAAGTCAGTTGACCCTCCCTTCTGTACATTGTGAGGGATATTGTCAGTGATCACTCTCAGTGGGGATAATTTAAATGTTGCAGGTGAACTTATAGCCATGTAAGGACTCCAAGATGGACCAACATTTGGACAGTACTGACACAGACCTCGAGGGCTTTGATTCCATACCTTGCTTGACTGTCCCCACCATCCTCCACCATATTGAGGACACCAGACTCTTTCCTCGTCCATTCATCCATGCCCACAACCCTTTTCTCTTACAGGAGGGAGATAGAGAACCTAGTGGAGTGGTGTAAGAACAAAAATCTCTCCCTCATTGTCAGCAAAACTAAGGAGTTGGTCATTGTCTTCAGGAAGTGAAGAATCGTACATACGCCTGGCTGCATCAATGGTGCCGAGGTGGAGATGGTTAACAGCTTCAAATTCCTAGGCGTGCACATCACCAACAATCTGTCCTGGTCCACTCACGTTGCTGCTACGACCAAGAAAGCACAACAGTGCTGTACTTTCTCAGGAAACTAAGGAAATTGGGCATGTCCACCTGGACTCCAATTTTTACAGATGCACCATAGAAAGCATCCTATCTGGCTGCATCACAACCTGGTATGATAACTGCTCTGCCCAAGACCGTAAGAAACTACAGAGTCGTGAACACAGCCCAGTCCATCACGCAAACCCGTCTCCCATCCATTGACTCTGTTTACATCTCCTGCTGCCTTGCGAATGCAGGCAGCATAAACAAAAACCCCTCCCACCCAGGTTATTCACTCTTCCAACCTCTTCCATTGGGCAGGAGATACAAAAGTCTGAGAACACACACTAATGCAGTACTGCACTCTTGTATGCTTCACCCGATGCCTGTGTCTATGTACTTACATTCTGTATTTATTTGTGCTCTTTTTTTTCTTCTCATGTATGGAATAATCTGTCTGAACTGTACACAAAACAATACTTTTCATTGTACCTCGATACTTGTGACAATAAAACAAATCCAAATCTTCCATTACTCCATGTTCCCAACCACACTCTCTACACCCACCACTCCCCCTTATCACTACTGACACTTGCCGGTGCCGAGCTTGCATTCAAGCTGCCATTCTCCTGCTCCCTTCCTTGGGCTGTTGAGTTCAACGACGATAACCGCTGAACTCAGACATTATTGCAAAAAGCCAACTGGTGCATGCCATCTTTAAACAAATGTGGACCAGGTACAACAAGGTCTTTTGAGCTGCTGACTTTATCTTGATGGTTGGACTATACTTTAAAAATGTTTTGCACTAATGAGTATTCGTGGAATACAAACCTATTTGAAGCATCAACCTACCTCAGGCTGTCATGAGGTTCAACTTGCTGCAAATGTGCTACTGAATGTCTCAACTGTTTCTGCATCTCAATCCACCATTAGGAAATCAAAATTTACGCCGCCGAGGACCCAGGTTCGATCCCTGCCCCGGATCACTGTCCATGTGGAGTTTGCACATTCTCCCCGTGTCTGCGTGGGTCTCAACCTAAAGATGTGTGGGTTAGGTGGATTGGCCATGCTAAATTGCCCCTTTATTGGAAAAAAATTAATTGGGGACTCTAAAATTTAAAACAGAAAGGTAATTAAAATTTTACATCCCACCTAATTCAGACACCCTGCTTTCAGGCTCCATAAAATAGCCTCCAATTCTGTTGATGAACTGAGGGTTCTGGGGAAAGATTTTAAAGTTGAAACCTGTTTTTCTCCACAGATGCTGCTTGACCTGTTGAGTATTTCCAACACTTTGTTGTGGATTTCTAGCATTTGCATCATTTTGCTTTAGTGAGGGTAGAAAAAATCTGTTTATAAAGATAACAGTTAAAGCATGGAGTGCTTTGTTAAAAGTGTGGTTGAGGTAGAGGTAGTTGCATCCTTTAAGGGAACAGCCAATCAATAATAGGCTGAAGGGCACCTTTTTGCATGGTAAACTTCGAAGGTTCTAAATAAGCTGGCGGTGCCTTAGAGGTTGTATATTATTTCATTCTTTGTGGAATGTCTTTCAAATAGCATTAAGAAATCTGGAAGGAATGATCGTAATGGACCCCATTACTCTTAAAGAGCTAGTATATTGTACCAATTACTCGATTATCCATCAACACTGTAAAGGAATAGATACTTTGTAGTCTCACATTATTACCTTATTTAACTGCTAATTAGAAAAAAGCTGGGAGAAGATGTTTAGGACTTTCTCTGAAAAGACACATGAAATTTAGCTCCAGTGACTTAATTGATATAAACTGCTTCCATCAACTCATGGCTCCTCTTCATGACTTCATTGATATAAACTGCTTCCATCAACTCATGGCTCCTCTTCATGACTTCACTGGAGTAGAGCTTCATATCAGTGAGGAATGAAAGATCTGTAGAAAATATATTCACCCAGGCTGTGAAACACTGCAGGTGAAACAACTGGGAGATGCGCAACCATATAGCCAAATGACACAATCCAGAAATCTACTTTATCTTTTTGCAACATTTTTAATACACAGTGTCTTGTTTCCTTGCACTGTTTCTGCAACCCCTATTTGAGAATTCAGATTTGGAAAACTTAGAACTAATTTTTAAAAATCTACCAGCCAATTTCCTGTGCTATTACTCAAAAATGTAAAAAAACAAATGGAATTTGGGCACCTGACACCCATGTCACCTGGGATGCTGACAACTTTCGCTCCAGGATTCTCTGGTGATAGACCTCTCAAAGAACAAAAATCAACTGAAAATTTGAATGGATGGCCTCCAATCTGATCACAAAGAAGTTCATGAGCTCCTAAAAATTAATATCAGTGAATAATAGTGGGGGAAGAGCTTTGATAAACATTTTGTGATGGAGGTTAGGTTTTGTTCTTGTGCTCCAAACTGATCCTGAAGTAATGGGAAACTTTGGCCATAGAGAGGTAGTGGCAATGCTGTCAGTTGATTAAGTCAAATCTGGTTGATCCTAGTCTGTGGCCCATGAACATGGATGCGTGGAAATGACTATTATACTAGGGTTAATGGGGAATGTGAGTCAATCCAAGAATGGTGAGAGCAAAGATGTTGGGCATGGAAGCAAGGCATGTTTCCTGTAAACCTAGGTTGAAATTTTCTTGGAGAACTATTAAATTTGATTCATAATTGTACAACTTTACAATCCGTTCTACCTTTTGAACGTGTGTTTCCATGGTGTTCATGTGTTATAGGACTAGACAGAGTAGATGCAGAGAAGATGTTCCCAATGGTAGGTTCAGAACCAGGGGTCACAGTCTGAGGATTCAGGGTAAACCATTTTGGATAGAGATGAGGAGACATTTCTTCACCCAAAGAGTGGTGACCCTGTGGAATTCATTACCACAGGAAGTAGTTGATGCTAAAACATTGAATATATTCAAGAGGCGGCTAGATTCAAGAGGGGGCAGCAGGGTAGCATGGTGGTTAGCATTAATGCTTCACAGCTCCAGGGTCCCAGGTTCGATTCCCGGCTGGGTCACTGTCTGTGTGGAGTCTGCATGTCCTCCCCCTGTGTGCGTGGGTTTCCTCCGGGTGCTCCGGTTTCCTCCCACAGTCCAAAGATGTGCGGGTTAGGTGGATTGGCCATGCTAAATTGCCCGTAGTGTCCTAATAAAAGTAAGGTTAAGGGGGGGTTGTTGGGTTACGGGTATAGGGTGGATACGTGGGTTTGAGTAGGGTGATCATGGCTCGGCACAACATTGAGGGCCGAAGGGCCTGTTCTGTGCTGTACTGTTCTATGATCTATGTTCTATATAGCACTTGGGGCGAATGGGATCAAAGGTTATGGGGAGAATTGCTTCTCGGTCTTTTGGCTAAGAGGAGCGTGAGGTCAGGTGTAATGCCTGGATCTGGTATGTCTCTCTTGTGGGGACCATGAATTGGATTAAATTTGAATTGGTTTTTGGAGCAGGCAAGGCGTTGGATTAGGGGTTTGCCCATGTCCACACTCTGAGTTCTGGCTTTGTAACTCTGATAAAGTAATAAAAAAAAGGGCAGTAAGCAGGATTAGGCTATTTAGTTGGATGATTAGCCATGATCATGATAGATGGCAGAGCAGGCTCGAAGGGCCAAAAGGCCTCCTCCTGCTCCTTTCTTCTATGTATGTATCTATGTATTAGAGGGAAATTTTAATCCCCATCCTAACACAGACTGGGACTGCCAGTTAAGGGCTTAGATGGGGTGGAATTTGTTAAAGATGTTCAGGAAAGTTTCCTCATGCAGTCTGTGGAGTGTCCTACTTGGGAAAGGGCAAAGCTTGACTTACTCTTGGGAAATAGAGCAGGACAAATTACTGAGATGACGGTGGGGGACCACTTTGGGGCCAGCGACCATAGTTCTATTAATATTAAAATTGTTTTGGAAAGAGACAAAACTGGTCCACAGGGGCAAGTTCTAAATTGGGGCAAGGTGAATTTTGATGGAATTAGACAGGAACTTGAAAGGGTTGATTGGAGTAGCTTATTTGAGGACCAAGGGGCCTCTGGCAAGTGGGAGGCCTTTAAAAGTGAAATAGCTAGACGTCAGGGTCCATATGTTCCTGTTGGGGTGAAGGGCAAGGCTGGCAGGAATTGGGAACCTGGATGACAAAACATATTGAGGTTTTGGCCAAGAAAAAGAAGGAGGCATGTCTCATTTACAATCAGCTGGAATCAAGGGATTTCTTGGAGTTGGTACAGGGGATACAGGAGTGTACTCGAGAAGGAAATTAGGAGGGCAAAACGGGGGCATGAGGTAGCTTTGGCTGAGAGGATTAAGGTGAATCCAAAGGGATTCTTTAAGTATAATAAAGGAAAAAGAATAACTAGAGAGAGAATAGGACCTCTCAAGGCCTAAAGTGGACACATGTGGGCAGCACGGTAGCATTGTGGATAGCACAATGGCTTCACAGCTCCAGGGTCCCAGGTTCGATTCCGGCTTGGGTCACTGTCTGTGCGGAGTCTGCACATCCTCCCCGTGTGTGCGTGGGTTTCCTCCGGGTGCTCCGGTTTCCTCCCACAGTCCAAAGATGTGCAGGTTAGGTGGATTGGCCATGATAAATTGCCCTTAGTGTCCAAAATTGCCCTTAGTGTTGGGTGGGGTTACTGGGTTATTGGGATAGGGTGAAGGTGTTGAACTTAGGTAGGGTGCTCTTTCCAAGAGCCGGTGCAGACTCGATGGGCCGAATGGCCTCCTTCTGCACTGTAAATTCTATGATTCTATGATGTGGAACCGCAGGAGATGAGCATGGTTCTCAATGAATATTTCTCCTCTGTATTTACCGTGGAGAAAGACAAAGACTTGGGAACCAGGGAAGGTTAGTGGAGACAGTTCGCATTACAGTAGAGAAGGTGATGGATGTATTAAAATGTATGAAGGTGGATAAATCTTCTGGCCCTGACCAGGTATATCAAAGAACATTGCGTGAGGCTAGAGAAGAAATTGTGGGAGCCCTGGCTGAGCCACGTGTGAGGTACCAGAAAACTGGAGGGTAGCAAATGTTGTGCCCTTATAATGAATTATACACTGGTAAACCTGACATCTGTGGCGGATAAGTTACTGGAGAGAATTCTGAGGGATAATATATGCAGGCTTTGTGCATGAGAGATCACGCCGTATAAATTTGTTAGAGTTCTTTGATGAAATAACCAGGGAGGTTGATGGGGGCAGGGCGGTAGACATAGTCTATATGGATTTTAGTAAGGCATTTGATAAAGTTCCACATGGTAGGCTGCTCTGGGAGGTTAGATCACATGGAATCCAGGGAGAGCTGGCAAATTGGATGTACAATTGGCTTGATGGCCGGCAGCAGAGGGTAATAGTGGAAGGATGCTTGTCGGACTGGGACCTGTGACTAGTGTGTGCCTCAGGGGTCAGTGCTGGGCCCATTGCTGTTTGTTATCTATATCAACAATTTGAATGAGAATGTACACGGCATGATCAGTAGGTTTGCAGAAGTTTAAGACAGAGATAGATAGGTTCTTGATCAATAAGGGGATCAAGGGTTATGGGGAGAAGGCAGGAAAATGAGGATGAGAAAGATATCAGCCATGATTGAATGGCAGAGCAGACTCGATGAGCCTAATTCTGCTCCTGTGTCTTATGGACATTGTAGACCAGGGGTGGGCAAACTACGGCCCGCGGGCCGCATGCGGCCCGCCAAAGATATTCATGTGGCCCACCAAGATCGAGTCATTAAAAAAAAAAATTTCTTTAAAAAAAATTTTTTTTTTCTTTTTTAATTTTAAGGTTAATGGGGGGGGGTGCTGTTGGGTTACTGGTATAGGGTGGATACGTTGACTTGAGTAGGGTGATCATTGCTTGGCACAACATGTGTTTCATGTGAAGTTTCTACTTTAAAATATTAATTAATAAAAATTAATTGCTTTTTTTTCTTTAAACTGAGTTACTTTGTTTTTCAAATAAATATGTTTCATGTAAAGTTTCTACTTTAAAATATTAATTAATAAAAATTAATTGCTTTTTTTTTCTTTAAAAACCTTTTATTTTGGCTATTTTAAATATTAATTATTTTACTTAATATACTATGCGGCCCTTTAAAATTGTGAATTTCTGAATGTGGCCCTTGCACTGAAAAGTTTGCCCACCCCTGTTGTAGACAGTGAGGAAGGTTATCAAAAATTGCAGGATCTTGATCAGCTGGGGAAGTGGGCTGAGAAATGGCAAATGCAATTCAGTTCTGATAAGTGTGAGGTATTGCATTTTGGACAGTCAAATCAAGGTAGGAATTTCACAGTGAATAGTAGGACTTTAGGGAGTATTGTGGAACAGTGGGACCGTGGAGTTCAGGTGCGTGGATCTCTAAAGGTGGAGTCACAGGTAGATATGGTAGTGAAGAAAGCTTTTGGCCTGCTGGCCGTCATCAGTCAGGGCATTGAGTATCGAAGTTGGGAAGTTATGTTGCAATTATAGAGGATGTTATTGAGGCCGCACCTGGAGTATTGTGTTCCATTTTGGTTTCCTTGCTATAGGAAAGATATTATTAAACTAGAGAGAATGAGGAGAGATTTACAAGGAGTTTGCCAGGACTCGAGGGCCTGAGTTATAGGGAGAGACTGGACAGGCTAGGACTTTTTTCTTTGGAGCGTAGAAGACTGAGGGGTGAACTTACAGAGGTGTGTAAGATCATGAGAGGCATGAATAGGGTGAATGCACTCAGTCTTTTTCCCAGGGTTGGGGAATCGAGAACTAGATGGCATAGGGTTAAGTTAAGAGGGGAAAGAATGAATGGGAACCTGAGGAACAACCTTTTTACACAGAGGGCGGTCCGTATGTGGAATGAGCTGCAGCTGGTTAAGGCAGGGACATTGGCAACATTTAAAAGACATTTGGACAGATACGTGGATAGGAAAGGTTGAGAGGGATATGGACTAAATGCAGGCAAATAGGGTTAGCTTAGATGGGCTTTTTGGTTGGCATGGACCAGTTTGGGATGAAGGGCCTGTCTCCGTGCCGTAGATTCTATACTTCTATCCCAATGATGGACATGGGGGAAGGTTTTTAAATTGTTAAAAATGTGAAGCCCAAACCCAACCTGCCTTGAATGTGGTTACTTTCAGTTTTCGCTTGGCTTTTTGGAGGTTTTTAATAACACACTCAAGTGGGTCGATTATTAAAATATTTAAATGAGAGTCCGTGCTTCATATATTGGCAGCTTTTTGAATGTAATACTGTAAATCCGGATTTCCCAAGAGAGACGACACCGGCAGCTGGAAGCAGAAAGTGCCAGATCGAGCAGGAAAGTATTTTTCCAGCTTGTCGGTGAGGAGGAATTCTGCTAGTCCCTGAAGCCCAGGGTGACCAACTATCCCTGATTTTAAAGGATGTTCCCTTATTTTAAGGGATGTTCCCTTATTTTAAGGGATGTTCCCTTATTTTGACGGTTTGTCCCATGTCTTTTGACGAGTTGACAGACACCCTTTTTTCCCCTAATTTCTAGGATAGCCTGTGGCAAACTCAACCTGGGAGTCCTGAGAGTGATTTTTGAGCAATTTGAGGACTGTAAGTGAGTGAGTTGGTCAGCAGATAAATATTGTGACTCCGCAAAAGATAGATATTGTGACTCAGCAAAATGAATTGTAAGTTTTAGTTGAATATGGTCTCGAGACCCACCCCAACTCGCTCTTATGATGAAACAACTCCCCTCATTCCTCCCCACTCTCGCACTTACCAAGCCCCCCCTCTCCTCCTCTGCTCCCATGTTCACCAAAACCCCACCCCTCATGATCACCAGGACCCTTCCCTCCCCACGTTCAAAGTGTCCCTTATATTATTTCATAAAGGTTGTGTGGTGGTATGATTAGCATAGCTGCCTGCCATTGGTGCAGAACACCGGCTTACCATTGGCCCTGGTTGGTCATGTGCCTCTCGACCGGTTGGTTGAGACCAGTCATGTGACGGCTCCCCGATTCGTCGTGAGGCTGAGTTAACCCCACCTCCAGGGTGGGGTATAAATACCCAGTACTCCCGGCGGTCGTCCTTATACTGTAATCGACCGTAGGGCTAACATCTAGCTGATTAAAGCCATACTTTTGTCCAGCAACTCATCTCGCATTCAATTGATGGTACATCAATTTAATCAGCTAGAAATTTGAAGATGGAGCTCCGGATCAAGCCCGAATGCCTCCGCATCAGCCCGCAAATTCAGAACGCATCGGAAATCTTCAAACATTGGCTGGCGTGTTTCGATGGCTACCTGGCGTCCGCAAGCAGCCTCCCCCCCCCCACCATGGCACAGAAGCTTCATATTCTCCATTCCAGCGTGGGCATGGCGGCCTACGCGATGATAGGGGAAGAAAAAGAGTACGACGCGGCCATGGATAAGCTGAAAGGACAGTTTCTTAAGCCGGTAAACCGAGTGTTCGCCCGACATCTGCTGGCTACCAGACAACAGCTCCCCGGTGAGTCCTTAGACGATTTTTACCAGGCCCTCGCTGTCCTGGGGAGGAATTGCACCTGCCTCCAAGTTTCAGCCACTGAGCACATGGAACTTTTGATCAGAGATGCTTACGTGGCTGGGATGCAGTCCGCCGCTATCCGCCAGCGGATGCTGGAAAAAGACGACCTCAGCCTCACTGAGGCACGGACTCTCTCCACCTCCCTGGAGGTCGCAGACTTAAACGCCCGCGCCTATGTTCCCAGCCGCGCTGCAGCTCCCTGGACCTCCTGGCACGCTTTTCCACTGCCATCCGCCGCTTTCGACCCCCCTCAGGCCTGCGCCGCGGGACACCCCGATAAGTCCGCGGGGGCCCGCTGCTATTTCTGTGGGTTCGCCAAACACCCTCGCCCGCGCTGCCCGGCCCGCTCCGCCCTTTGTAAGAGCTGCGGGAAGAAGGGCAATTTTTCGTCGGTCTGCCACGCAGCGACCGGAGATCTCCTCCTCCGGGCCCTTCCAGCGCACCGAGCCAATCTCCCCGGCCCCTGCGCCCGGCCTGCGCGCCTCTCTGCCCCCACTCTCAGCCGCTCCGATCGGCCCGCCGGCACCGCTACCCCTGCCCCCAGCAACCACGAGGGTCCCGCGGGCGCCACCATCTTGGGCGCCGGACGCCACGTGCGGGTCCTGGGCGCCGCCATCTTGGGGCACCGACTCCACGTGCGGGTCCTGGGCGCCGCCATCTTGGGGCACCGACTCCACGTGCGGGTCCTGGGCGCTGCCATCTTGGGGCCCCGACTCCACCTGCGGGTCCTGGGCGCCGCCATCTTGGGGCCCCGACTCCACGTGCGGATCCTGGGCACCGCCATCCTGGACTGGCACACAAGGTCCTGCCAGCACCTACTCGGCCGACGACGACTACGACGATGGATCTTCTCCACGGCTCGCGGCCATTCAGCTCGACCAGTCATGTCCACGCACGCTCGCTAAGACGACGACGCTAATCCACCTCAACGGGCACGAGACGGGCTGCCTGCTGGACTCCGGGAGCATGGAAAGCTTCGTTCACCCTGACTCGGTAAGACACTGCACGCTCCCTGTCCACCCTGTAAAACACAAAATCGGGTTAACCTCAGGTTCGCACTCCGTCCGCATCACCGGGTGCTGCATCGCGGACCTCACGGTCCAAGGGAAGGTTTTTAAAAATTATAAACCCCTTGTCCTCCCAGACCTTTGCGCACCGGCACTCCTAGGACTGGACTACCAGTGCAACCTGCAGAGCTTGACCTTCCAATTCGGTGGCCCTATACCCACCCTCACTGTCTGCAGCCTTGCGTCCCTCAAAGTGGACCCCCCTCCTTGTTTGCTAATCTCACCTCCGATTGCAAACCCGTCGTGACCCGGAGCAGACGGTACAGCACCCAGGACCGGACCTTCATCAGGTCCGACGTCCAGAGGTTGCTGAAGGAAGGGGTCATCGAGGCCAGCAACAGTCCCTGGCGAGCCCAAGTGCTGGTGGTCCGGACTGGGGAGAAAAACCGGATGGTCATCTTCTACAGCCAGACCATCAACCGGTTTACGCGTATCCTCTCCCCCCGTATTTCCGCCATGGTACACGAGATTGCGAAATACAAAGTCTTCTCCACTGTGGACCTCAAGTCCGCTTATCACCAGCTCCCCATCCGCGCGAGTGACCGCAAGTACACCGCTTTCGAGGCTGATGGGCGCCTCTACCACTTCCTCAGGATTCCATTCGGTGTCACAAATGGGGTCTCGGTCTTCCAACGGGAGATGGACCGAATGGTCGACAAATACGGATTACGGGCTACCTTCCCGGATCTCGATAATGTCACCATCTGCAGCCACGACCAGCAGGACCATGACATCAACCTCCGAAAATTCCTCCAAACCGCAAAACTCCTTAACCTAACTTACAATAAGGATAAGTGTGTGTTTAGCACCGACCGTCTAGCCATCCTCGGCTACGTAGTGCATGACGGAGTGATAGGCCCCGACCCCGAACGCATGCGCCCCCTGATGGAACTCCCTCTCCCCAATACCCTCAAACGCTGCCTGGGTTTCTTCGCTTACTACGTCCAATGGGTTCCCAATTACGCCGACAAGGCCCGTCCCCTCATTCAGTCCACGACCTTCCCGCCGTCGTCAGAGGCCTGCCAGGCCTTTAGCCGCATCAAAGCGGACATCGCAAAGGCCACGATGCGCGCCATCGACGAGTCCCTCCCCTTCCAGGTCGACAGCGACGCATCAGAAGTAGCTCTGGCGGCCACCCTGAACCAAGCGGGCAGACCCATGGCCTTCTTCTCCAGAACCCTCCAGGCTTCCGAACTCCGCCACTCCTCAGTGGAAAAGGAAGCCCAGGCCATAGTCGAAGCCGTGCGACATTGGAGGCACTATTTGGCCGGCTGGAAGTTTACCCTCCTCACAGACCAACGGTCAGTGGCCTTCATGTTCGATAATGCACAGAGGGGCAAGATTAAGAACGACAAGATCTTACGGTGGCAGATCGAGTTGTCCACGTACAACTACGATATCTTGTATCGTCCTGGGAAGCTCAATGAGCCTCCTGATGCCCTGTCCCGCGGTACCTGCGCCAGCGCGCAGATAGACCGCCTTCGCCCCCTCCACGCGGACCTCTGCCATCCAGGGGTGACCCGTTTCTATCATTTCATAAAGGCCCGCAACTTGCCCTTCTCCATCGAGGAAGTCAGGACAGTAACCCGTGACTGCCACATCTGCGCAGAGTGCAAACCGCACTTCTACCGCCCCGGGCGCGCGCATCTGATCAAAGCATCCCGCCCCTTCGAACGTCTCAGCATTGACTTCAAGGGGCCCCTTCCCTCTAGCAACCGCAACATTTACTTCCTGATGGTAATCGATGAATACTCTCGCTTCCCCTTCGCCATTCCCTGCCCCGACATGACCACATCGACCGTCATTAAGGCCCTCCTCTCCATCTTCTCCCTGTTCGGCTACCCCGCGTACATACATAGCGATCGGGGGTCCTCATTTATGAGCGACGAGCTGCGTCAATTCCTGCTCAGCAGGGGCATTGCCTCTAGCAGGACGACCAGCTATAACCCTCGTGGTAACGGACAGGTCGAGCGGGAGAATGGTACCATCTGGAAGACCATACTACCGGCCCTCCGGTCCAGAGATCTCCTAATTTCCCGATGGCAAGAGGTTATCCCCGATGCCCTACATTCTATCCGCTCACTCCTCTGTACCACAACAAATCAGACACCTCATGAACGTCTTCTTGTTTTCCCCAGGAAGTCGTCCTCCGGATCCCCTCTTGCTCCGGAAGCATGTGCGGGTGCACAAGTTTGACCCGTTGGTGGAACAAGTCCAGTTACTCCACGCTAACCCGCAGTATGCATACGTGGAGTACCCCGACGGTCGGCAGGACACGGTCTCCCTCCGGGACCTGGCACCCGCCGGCGTGCGGCCCTCCCCCCCCCCTTCACCACAGAACCCCCCCTGTTATTTTCCCCCCAGCGCCCCACCCAGGCCACCCCTCCCCCATCCATGGCGTCTCCACCACCAGCCCGGGTTACAGAGACAGTTCAAGGACCATTGCTCCCGGTGTCCAGGACATCAGTTGAACCACCACCATCGGCTGAACCAGCATCACCAACTCCACTGCGGCGGTCTGAAAGGACGTCACGGGCAACGAAAAGGTTGATCGAGTCCATTTAACTTTCAACACCACCATGGACCTTGTATGGACACTATGTACTGTTGTTAAATGTCTGGGCCAGTGGGAAGCCAAGGATACATTTTTTTTTCTTCTCTGATTACTACTCATACCATCAGTTCTCCCCCCCCCCAGCTCTCGCTGACACCCCCCCCCCCCGGCTTCTTTCTCCGCAAGGGGTGAATGTGGTGGTATGATTAGCATAGCTGCCTGCCATTGGTGCAGAACACCGGCTTACCATTGGCCCTGGTCGGTCATGTGCCTCTCGACCGGTTGGTTGAGACCAGTCATGTGACGGCTCCCCGATTGGTCGAGAGGCTGAGTTAACCCCGCCTCCAGGGCGAGGTATAAATATCCAGTACTCCCGGTGGTCGTCCTTATACTGTAATCGACCGCAGGGCTAACATCTAGCTGATTAAAGCCATACTTTTGTCCGGCAACTCGTCTCGCGTTCAATTGATGGTACATCAGGTTGGTCACCCTGGCATCATCTTCTGTCATGTTTCCTGCCACCTATCCCTGCTATCCCTTTGCGCTAGCTCCCCTTCATGAGACGTGAATGTTCAGTTAGGGCGCTTGAGACTTACATGTTAGCCAGGAAGGACCTAAAGAGAGAGCTAAGAAGAGCCAGGAGAGGGCATGAGAAGTCCTTGGCAGGTAGGATCAAGGAAAACCTTAAAGCTTTTTATAGGTATGTCAGGAATAAAAGAATGACTAGGGTAAGAGTAGGGCCAGTCAAGGACAGTAGTGGGAAGTTGTGCGTGGAGTCCGAGGAGATAGGAAAGGTGCTAAATGAATATTTTTTGTCAGTATTCACACAGGAAAAAGGACAATGTTGTCGAGGAGAATACTGAGATACAGGCTACTAGACTATGTGGGTTTGAGGTTCATAAGTAGGAAATGTTAGCTATTCTGGAAAGTGTGAAAATAGATAAGTCCCCTGGGCCGGATTGGATTTATCCTAGGATTCTCTGGAGGAGATTGCAGAGCCTTTGGCTTTGATCTTTATGTCGTCATTGTCTGCAGGAATAGTGCCAGAAGACTGGAGCAAATGTTGTCCCCTTGTTCAAGAAGGGGAGTAGAGACAACCCCGGTAACTATAGACCAGTGAGCCTTACTTCTGTTGTGGGCAAAGTCTTGGAAAGGATTATGAGACATAGGATTTATAATCATCTAGAAAGGAATAATTTGATTAGGGATAGTCAACACGGTTTTGTGAAGGGTAGGTCGTGCCTCACAAACCTTATTGAGTTCTTTGAGAAGGTGACCAAACAGGTGGACGAGGGTATAGCAGTTGATTTGGTGTATATGGATTTCAGTAAAACGTTTGATAAGGTTCCCCACAGTAGGCTATTGCAGAAAATACGGAGGCATGGGATTGAGGGTGATTTAGCGGTTTGGATCAGAAATTGGCTAGCTGTACGAAGACTGTAAGGTAGTGGTTGATGGGAAATGTTCAGCCTGGAGTTCAGTTACTAGTGGTGTACCACTAGGATCTGTTCTGGGGCCACTGCTGTTTGTTATTTTTCTAACTGACCTGGAGGAGGGCGTAGAAGGATGGGTGAGTAAATTTGCGGATGACATTAAGGTCGGTGGTGTTGTGGACAGTGCGGAAGGATGTTGCAGGTTACAGAGGGACATAAGCTGCAGAGCTGGGCTGAGAGGTGGCAAATGGAGTTAAATCAGAAAAGTGTGAGGTGATTCATTTTGGAAGGAGTAACAGGAATACAGAGTACTGGGCTAATAGAACATAGAAACATACAGCACAGAACAAGCCCTTCGGCCCACGATGTTGTGCTGAACTTTTGTCCTAGATTAAGAACAAATGAATCTACACCCCATCATTCTACCGTAATCCATGTACCTATCCAATAGCCCGCTTGAAGGTCCCTAATGTTTCCCGACTCAGCTACTTCCACAGGCAGTGCATTCCATGCCCCTACTACTCTCTGGGTAAAGAACCTACCTCTAACATCCCCCCTATATCTTCCACCATTTACCTTAAATTTATGACCCTTCTAATGGTTTGTTCCACCCGGGGAAAAAGTCTCTGACTATCTTCTCTATCTATTCCCCTGATCATCTTATAAACCTCTATCAAGTCGCCCCTCATCCTTCTCCGTTCTAATGAGAAAAGGCCTAGCACCCTCAACCTTTTCTCGTAAAACCTACTCTCCATTCCAGGTGACATCCTGGTAAACCTCCTTTACACCTTTTCCAAAGCTTCCACATCCTTCCTAAAATGAGGCGACCCGAACTGTTACCATTTATATATTATTCTGCGATGACATTTCCAGGAGGAATGGGAAACATCCTCATGTATTTTGACAACACTCAAGATTCTTGGTAGTGTGGATGAGCAGAGAGATCTCGGTGTCCATGTAATAGATCCCTGAAAGTTGCCACCCAGGTTGATAGGGTTGTTAAGAAGGCGTACGGTGTGTTAGCTTTTATTGGTAGAGGAATTGAGTTTCCAGAGCCATGAGGTCATGTTGCAGCTGTACAAAGCTCTGGTGTGGCCGCATTTGGAGTATTGCGTGCAGTTCTGGTCGCCGCATTATAGGAAGGATGTGGAAGCCTTGAAAAGGGTACAGAGGAGATTTACCAGGATGTTGCCTGGTATGGAGGGAAGATCTTATGAGGAAAGGCTGAGGGACTTGAGGCTGTTTTCATTAGAGAGAAGAAGGTTAAGAGGTGACTTAATTGAGGCATACAAGATGATCAGAGGATTGGATAGGGTGGACAGTGAGAGCCTTTTTCCTCGGATGGTGATGGCTAGCATGAGGGGACATAGCTTTAAATTGAGGGGAGATAGATATAGGACAGATGTCAGAGGTAGGTTCTTTACTCAGAGAGTAGTAGGTGCGTGGAATGCCCTGTCTGCAACAGTAGTGGACTCGCCAACATTAAGGGCCTTTAAATGGTCAGTGGGTAAACATATGGATGATAATGGAATAGTGTAGATGGGCTTTAGATTGGTTTCACAGGTTCACGCAACATCGAGGGCCGAAGAGCCTGTACTGCACTGTAATGTTATATTGTTCCCCACCTCCCCAACCCAGCAATCGCAACCTGGCTGACTGCAAGGCAGGAAATGGAATTTTAAAATTCTAATTACTTTCTGCAATTAAGTAGAGAGGAACTTTCTCTCCCCAGGTAATGTGAACTTCCCGGCCACTGATATGCATTCCACCCCTTCACCAGATCCATGTGAATATTGGGGTCTGAGGCCCAGATTTTCATGGAGTTGGGTTTATTCTGGGTCTGCCACATCATGAAATTTCCCAACTTGAGCTACCTGCCTCTGTAGTGAAAATCCAGCCCTAGCTGTCTGATTGTGGGTTGAAGCCATATAATGGAGTGTTTTATGTTTCCCTTGCAGCCATAAAGAGGTTAAATTCAGATTCCTCACTCAACCTTAAAGCTTTCTCACATGATGCTGATGCAGCTGCTTTATCACAGCTTAATGCAAATATCTTAGCAAATGAGAGCACAGAATGTGGGAGAGAAGAGATGATCGTGCCTACCAGGGTGAGGGAACATGTGGGCTCACTATCAACACAGACCAGCCTTGGCAGGTATGTGCATGATCTAAATATTTTGATTGGAGTTATTATTATTCATAAAGCACGTAGCCAGACTGAGCATTTGGAAGTCAACTGATAATTTTCAGTCCAAAGTACAATTATATAATAAGCTCTTGATGAATTAATGCTGCTAAATTTTCTGCGGTGTTGATTTAAAAGAAACATTCTGATCTTAGGCTCCTTGTTCCTGTTAACTGTTGGCATTGTTCTTTTTGTAAATGAGTGGAGCTATTTGTCAACACAGCCACATTGTGGGCTGATGGAAAACAAGGGTTGAATTTTCTCATGGAAATGGGGTTGGAGGCTGAGATGGGAGAGTAGTGGGCTGCACTATAATTTCTTTCTGTTGCCAGTCAATTTTCCCAAGGCTGTTAAATAGTGTCCAAAGGTGTGCAGATTATGGGGATAGGGTGGGAGAAGTGGGCATGGATGGGGTTCTCTTTCAGAGGGTCGGTGCAGATTCGATGGGCTGAATGGCCTCCATCTGCACTGTAGGGTTCTATGGATATGGAAATAGAGTGAGAGTCTGCTGACCAATGGAGGTCATCCATTTGAGGCAGTTAAGATAGTAACAACGGTTTTGTGCCGAGTTTGGAATGTTGTTGAAAGCGCACAGATCTCTCAGAACTTCAGTGGCTTGCTTCAGCAGCACTGAGGTAAGAGCACATGATGTGATTGTTACCTGTAACTGACAGGAAATAAGAATTGCAGAGTTTCTAAGCAGTAAAACCCATAACTATCATTGGGATTAAATGTAACATAAAGGGATTACTGTGTGGAAGAACTGCTACAGAAGTTTTTCCAAAGATCCCTGCAGCAAGGCCAGGCAAGGGTGTTAACATCTATTGAGCTTTGGAAGCTGCAAAGTTGGGTGAGTGCCTACACTCTGATCACCTTTTCTTTTGTTTATTCATTCACAGAATGTGGGCATTGGCGGCCAAGCCAGCATTTATTGCCCATTCCTAAATGTCCTTGGGAAGGTGGTGATGAGCTGCCTTCTTAAACCACTGCAGTATATGTGATGCAGATATACCTACACTGCTATTAGGGAGGGAATTCCAAGATTTTCACCCAGCGACAGTGACGCAATAGTGATACAGTTGCAAGCCAGGATAGTGTTTGATGTGATGTTCCTTCAGTCAGAGAGGGATGATTTATACATGGAGGAAGTGGAATGTGTTGCTGTTGACAAAAGTATCTGAGCATTCTGAGGGCATTTTGATGGAAACATGCACACAACCTTTCACCCCTGTACCTAAGGGAATCCTGTCATTTTTTTCAAAGCCAATCGCTCTCGGAATCTTGTATAATCCCTGCCTTGATGAACATAGCATCTATCACCTGCCTTATACAATAAAGGGCAGCTGATTGTGAGACCCCACAATGCCCCCGGCTAATCTCACGAGCAACCCTGTAGAAAAAAGGTTGAGTGCAAATTGGCTGCCGCTGAGGTGACACTTGAAAAAATATTTAATTGGCAGTAAAATGTTTTGAGACGTCCAGTAATCGTGAAAAAGTGCGATATAAATGCGTCTTTTTTTACTTGTTCACTTCTCATTGCTGCCAATTGTGCTCCATGGACTTGAAGCTGATGTGGGCACAGCCAGTGCCCTTGCTACTCCAATGCAGTAGACACCCATGGTGGTGGGCTACCTCTCGGTTGCAGGATTCCTGAGGGACTGAGCACAGGCTGTACAACCTTAATCATCTCCTATCCTCTTTATAGCCTTTATGGCCTTAAAAATGGGCAAAAGAGCTAAATTCCAGAGGTGAGAGTGACTGCCCTTGACATCAAGGCAGCATTTGACTGAGCATGTCATCAAGGAGCCCGAGCAAAACCGAAGTCAATAGAAATCGGAGGGAAAACATTTCCCTGGTTGGAATCATACCTAGCACAAACAAACTTTAATAATCGCTTATTGTCACAAGTAGGCTTCAATGAAGTTACTGTGAAAAGCCCCTAGTTGGCTGTAGTTGTTGGAGGTCAATCATCTCAGCCCTGGGACATTGCTGCGGATGCTCATCAGGATAGTATCCCAAGCCAACCATCTTCAGCAGCTTCATCATTGACCTTCCCCTGGAAGTGTGGATGTTTGCTGATCATTGCACAATGTTAAGCACCATTTGCAACTCCTCAGATACTAGATGGAGACCCAGCGAAGTTGGAAAAGAGGAAGGACCTACAGGCGAGCTTTGACCGACTATCTACCAGGAAGGAGGTGCGCCAACTGGGACGAGCAAGGGGTGCAGTTTACGAACATGGAGATAAGGCGTATGTTAGCAGGTCAGCTCCGGAGGGAGGCAGCGGTAAGATAAATTGTTCAGGTGAGGGATAGGGCAGGGAAGTTGATGGTGGCTCCGGATCTGATTAATAAGGTATTTGAGGAATTCTATGAGAGATTGTACAGGTCAGTGCCACCTGGGGGAGACCGGGAGATGCAGGAATTTCTAGATGGGTTGGAGTACCCGAGGTTAGGGGAGGGGGACAGGCCTATATTAGAAGGAGCGATAGTGGAGCAGGAGATAAAGGATGCGATTGGGAGGATGCAGTCGGGGAAGGTGGCAGAGCCAGATGGGTTTCCGGTGGAATATTATAAAAAAATCAAGGATAAGCTGGCACCCCTGATGGTGGGGATGTTTTAAGAGGCAATAGGGAAGGGGGTGTTGCCACAAACATTGGGGCAGGCATCGATTTCCCTGTTGCTAAAAAAAAGATAAGGATCTGACGGAGTGTGGGTCGTATAGGCCCATATCACTTCTGAATGTGGACGCAAAAGTATTGGCGGTTTGGGATTGGTCCAAGATTTGTGAACTGTGTAAAGCTACTATAAAAGGAGCCGAAGGCGAGTGTCCACACAAACAACATCAGCTCGAGATACTTTTCTCTCCACCGTGGGGCTAGGCAGGGATGTTCTATGTCTCCCCTGCTGTTTGCACTCGCGATTGAGCCGTTGGCCATCGCATTAAGAAGTTCTGGTGTATGGAATGGCATAATGCGGGGGGGGGGGGGGGGGGGGGGGGGGGGGGCAGATAGAGCATAGGGTGTCCTTATATGCCGATGACTTGCTGTTATACGAGTCGGAACCGAGTGTGTCGATAGGGGGAATATTGGTGCTGCTTCGAGTATTTGGGTCTTTCTCGGGGTACAAGCTGAACCTGGACAAGAGTCAGTATTTTGTGGCGTCTTGGCCGGGGGTAGGGGCAGGGGTGGGGGGGCTGCCATTCTGTAGGGCAGGGACTCACGTTAGGTACCTGGAGGTGCAGGTTGCCCGGGAGTGGGGGGGGGGCTTCGCAGGTACAACATCACTAGTTTGGTGGGGAGAGTGAACATAAGAACATACGAACTAGGAGCAGGAGTAGGCCATCTGGCCCCTCGAGCCTGCTTCGCCATTTAATGAGATCATGGCTGATCTTTTGTGGACTCAGCTCCACTTTCCGGCCCGAACACCATAACCCTTAATCCCTTTATTCTTCAAAAAACTATCTATCTTTACCTTAAAAACATGTAATGAAGGAGCCTCAACTGCTTCACTGGGCAAGGAATTCCATAGATTCACAACCCTTTGGGTGAAGAAGTTCCTCCTAAACTCAGTCCTAAATCTACTTCCCCTTATTTTGAGGCTATGTCCCCTAGTTCTGCTTTCACCCGCCAGTGGAAACAACCTGCCCGCATCTATTCCCTTCATAATTTTAAATGTTTCTATAAGATCCCCCCTCATCCTTCTAAATTCCAACGCGTACAGTCCCAGTCTACTCAACCTCTCCTCATTATCCAACCCCTTCAGCTCTGGGATTAACCTAGCGAATCTCCTCTGCACACCCTCCAGTGCCAGTATGTCCTTTCTCAAGTAAGGAGACCAAAACTGAACACAATACTCCAGGTGTGGCCTCACTAACACCTTATACAATTGCAACATAACCTCCCTAGTCTTAAACTCCATCCCTCTAGCAATGAAGGACAAAATTCCATTTGCCTTCTTAATCACCTGTTGCACCTGTAAACCAACTTTCTGTGACTCATGCACTAGCACACCCAGGTCTCTCTGCACAGCGGCATGCTTTAATATTTTATCGTTTAAATAATAATCCCGTTTGCTGTTATTCCTACCAAAATGGATAACCTCACATTTGTCAACATTGTATTCCATATGCCAGACCCTATCCCATTCTCTTAACCTATTCAAATCCCTTTGCAGACTTCCAGTATCCTCTGCACTTTTCGCTTTACCACTCATCTTAGTGTCATCTGCAAACTTGGACACATTGCCCTTGGTCCCCAACTCCAAATCATCTATGTAAATTGTGAACAATTGTGGGCCCACACGAATCCCTGAGGGACACCACTAGCTACTGATTGCCAACCAGAGAAACACCCATTAATCCACACTCTTTGCTTTCTATTAATTAACCTATCCTCTATCCATGCTACTACTTTACCCTTAATGCCATGCATCTTTATCTTATGCAGCAACCTTTTGTGTGGCACCTTGTCAAAGGCTTTCTGGAAATCCAGATATACCACACCCATTGGCTCCCCGTTATCTTGGCACTGGTAATGTTCTCAAAAAATTCCACTAAATTAGTTAGGCATGATCTGCCCTTTATGAACCCATGCTGCGTCTGCCCAATGGGACAATTTCTATCCAGATGCCTCACTATTTCATCCTTGATGATAGATTCCAGCATCTTCCCTACTACCGAAGTTAAGCTCACTGGCCTATAATTTCCTGCTCTCTGCCTACCTCCTTTTTTAAACAGTGGTGTCACGTTTGCTAATTTCGAATCCACCGGGACCACCCCAGAGTCTAGTGAATTTTGGTAAATCATCATTAGTGCATCTGCAATTTCCCTAGCCATTTCTTTTAGCACTCTGGGATGCATTCCATCAGGGCCAGGAGACTTGTCTATCTTTAGCCCCATTAGCTTGCCCATCACTACCTCCTTACTGATAACAATCCTCTCAAGGTCCTCACCTGCCATAGCCTCATTTCTATCAGTCGCTGGCATTTTATTTGTGTCTTCCACTGTGAAGACCGACCCAAAAAACCTGTTCAGTTCCTCAGCCATTTCCTCATCTCCCATTATTAAAACTCCCTTCTCATCCTCTAAAGGACCAATATTTACCTTAGCCACTCTTTTTTGTTTTATATATTTGTAAAAACTTTTACTGTCTGTTTTTATAAGCTGACCTGGCAAGGTGGGATGGTCTCCCTCAGTTAGTGGCGAGTCGGGTACAGGCGGTTAAAATGAACGTGTTGCCGCAATTTCTGTTTACATTTCAATGCCTGCCGATTTTCCTGCCAAAGGATTTTTTCAGAGAGATTGAGGGAAGGATTACTTTGTTCATATGGGGAGGGAAGGTGGCCAGAGTTAGAAAGGTGCTGCTACAGAGGGGTAGGCAGGCAGGGGTTTGGGTCTTCCGAACCTGATGTATTATTACTGGGCGGCAAGTGTGGAGAAGGTGCGGAGCTGGGTCAGAGGGGTTGACTCCCAGTGGGTCAGAATGGAGCTGAGTTTGTGCAGGGGGTGGGGATTGAAAGCACTAGCAACAGCGCTGCTCCCGATGGCCCCGGGGAAATACTCAGAGAATAATAGCTTAATTGAGAATTTGGAGGCAGTTTTGCCAACACTTCGGGTTGGGGGCAGGGTCAAGGAAAATGCCGATTTGGGGGAACCATAGATTCGAGCCAGGGAAGTGGGATGGAAATTTTCAAAAATGGGAGGTGAAGGGGATTAAGACACTAATAGATTTGTTTCTAGGGGGTCGGTTTGCAGGATTGAAGGAGCTGGAAACAAAGTATGGGCTGGAGCAGGGGGAAATGTTTAGATGCATGCAGGTTAGAATTGAGAAGGAGGAGGTGGTAAAAAAACTATTATTACTTAGAATTGATAAGACACAAGGACCGGATGAGATACATCCATGGATACTAAGGGAGGTGGGAGTGGAAATTTCAGAGACACTGATAATCTTCCAGTCCTCCATAGGTACAGGGGTGTTGTCAGAGGACTGGAGGATTGCGAATCTTGCACCCTTGTTCAAAAAGGGGTGCAAAGATAATGCCTGCAACTACAGACCAACCAGTTTGACTTCAGTGGTTGGGAAATTTCTGGAAACTGTTGTTCGAGACAAAATAAATAGTCATTTGGACAGGTGCAGGATAATGAAGGAAAGCCAGCATAAATTCATTAAGCGAAAATCATGTTTAACAAACTTGTTAACAGGGAAGGTTGATAAGGGCAATGCTGCTGATGTGGTGTATATGGAATTTCAAAAGACATTTGATACAGTGCCATATAACAGACACGTGTACAAAATTCTAATTTTGGAATTAAAAGGAAAGTAGGCACTCGGATAAGAAATTGGCTGAGTGACAGGAAACAGAGAGTAGTGATAAATAGTTATCTTTCAGATTGGAACAAAGTTTGTAGTGGAATTCCCCAAGAGTCATTATTGGGACACTTCTTCTTCCTGATATATATTAATGCCTAGATTGTGATGTGCAGGGCATCATTAAAAAATTTGCAGATGATACCAAAATTGGAAGATGCACTTTTACAGACTTCATTAGTGAACACAAAAGGTGGTATTCATTACTAAGAATTGTATAGCAGCCACATGACTGTAGCCAACTCCCAAAATGTCTCTGCCGAGAAGCCTTTCTCACCATGGGGCGATTCCACACTCCCGATTGGTCACATAGGCCATGTGACCCTAACTCTGCTGTGTTGCCCTCAAAAGGGACAATCACAATATCCCTCCCCCTTTAACTCCTTTATCCAGTCTTAAGTAACTAATTTACTCAGTCCTAAATTCTAATTCAATATTATTTGGACAATTATAAATTGAGTTTTTGAGGGGGGTTTCTGTTTCTTGTGGAATGACATAATTCTGTTGCCTGAGGTGCTTCCACAGGATCGATGTTAACAGGAATTGCAATAATGGGCACCTTTTCTGGCACAGGCAATTCATCACTATTTGCTTCCATGGAGACATCAGTTATGTCTATAACAGGTCGATCAGGTACTTTGGTGCTCTTGGGTTTGAAAACATTTCTTGACGGAAACACCGTCTGCTGGAGCATCTCTCTACTCAAGTGGTCCACGTGTTTACGAACGATCCGTACGTCCACTTTGTATGAAAGGAATCCAGTCTTTGAAACATTACTTCCAGGGATCCACTACCAAAGTTTCTCATGCATACAGCTTCATTTATCATAAACGATCGTGCTGTACTGCGTGAATCAGGGTTTAGTTTCTGATTACTTTGGCTGGATTCAACCCTCCCTGGCAAATTTGGAAACACAAGGCTCAGTCACGTTCTGAGATGGTCTTTCATTATCAGTTCTGCTGGTGGAATCCTGTTGTTGCATGGTACAGCAGCTCAGGAGGAATTGGAATCCGTGTCGATAGAAGAAACTGCCATTCCTTCACTGTAACTGGTCACAATCCTGGAACTCCCTTCCTAACAGCACATTGGATGTTCCAACAACACATTGACTACAGCTGTTCATGAAGGTGGCTCACCTCCACCTTCTCAAGGGCAATCAGGGATGGGCAATAGAAACTGGTCTCGCCAACAATGCCCACATCCCTGAAATTATTTTTTAAAAAGTGGAAGCCTCTGTTATTGTTGCACGAAGCAGCGTCTTGAGTCATGGCTCTTGAGCAGAGCTCTAAACATCTTCAGCCAGCTGTTTTTCAAACTTTTTTGGCTCACCTGCACTCTCCTTACTAGGAGTTCTCTGTCACCTAGCAACAGGTCTATGCATCTCTGACCTGTCATGCCAACCCACGCTCAGTATCCCTGAAGATTGACGCAATGCATTGGAGGTTGTGCATGCCTCCTGAAGACACTTTTTGGTTTGCCACATGTGGCTCTCCATGAAGGTTGCCACTCTCAATGGAGGAAACCATGTGGCCAAAAGCCAGAGACAAGGCATGGATAAACTCCATTGTGTGCATTCGAGAGCAAACAACCCCTGGGAACTTTGATTGACTGACAGACCTATTTCCCGATGCTGTTCTATAAGCACCTCCTGTCTCGATGACCCCCAAATCTCAGCATCTGTGTGGAGCTGGCCACCTCCGTTACAACAGTCACTGCCTCTGCCATCTTCTCTTGTGTGTGTACCTTGCTGATCAGATGGTGTCACTTATTCTAACTGTACTTCAGGCCACACTGATCTGAGAATATTTGCACTCTTGGAGGGTGCACTGAGCTGATGTGATGGTCAATCTTCAGGTGGTGCGTCTTCCCCAGAGGCATTTGCTGGTTCCAATGACACCTATTGTGTTACCTCCACCACTAGTCCTGTAGGAGAGACAACAATGGTGTTAATGATGTCCCTATCCAACCCTTTCCTCCCGGCTGTATTTGCTCTTGAGCTTCATAGGGTCATCATGGATAACTCCAGTCACACCAAAATGACAAATGATTAAGATTTGTGCCTTTTTCCATTGTGTCTTTCATTCTCCGAACCCCATATCACCTTGGCCCTTGTGACAACCTGGCATGCTTTCCCCTATCCTGCCTCCTCCATCTACATTATCATTGTGAGGAAGGGCATGCCTCCATCTATCCTTCTCTGCTCTCTTGCATTATGTGCTTATTTCTACTCCTGCAAGCAAAACCAAGATATAGTTACTGCCCCTGTGTGACATTCAATGGCCTTCATTGCAATACTGGGAAGTCCGCTGCATACGTTCATCAAAGCCTAACACTGCAGCAAGTTCTAATGATTGGCCATGGTGTTCTGGTGTGACGCTACTCTCTGTCTTGGTCCTTGTTGAGTTCCTGTGCATGGGCCAGCCATGGTGCTGCACATACCATGGGTACTGTATTATCAATGCCAGGATTGCCAATTTGCCAGTATTCATGCCACTCACTTTGTCTGTCCTCACCAGGTCGCTGAAGTGCTTCCGACATTGCATTGAGGTCATGCCACAAACCTGCAGCTGCACATCTCCAGCCAGGTTTTCTCCTTGCACCCTCTCTGAATTGCAACTCTCTTTTCTTGCACCACAGGAGCATGTTAAAGGAGACAATATTAAAGCATGGAACAACTCGCACTGCAGCCATCATCACATAGTTTCATAGGTTTATGGAGAATGAAAATCTTATTTTTGAAAACTAAATGGAGTTAAGAGGTTCGGCAACATTTTCCTTTCCTGTCAATATTCATAGAACTACATACACATTGCCCTGGAGATAGCGGCATGTCCAGACATGATGTTAAAATGCAAACAAACTTTCAGGACATCTCGGGCGCGATTCTCTGAGCCTCGCGCTGGGCTGGAGAATCGCCGCAACCGCGCCACGATGCCCCGGCGCCAGCGCGCAATTCTCCGAGGTGCGGAGAATCGGCTCCATTTGCGCCGGCGCGTTTGACACTGCACTGACCGCGGGCTGATGGAATCGGCGGGGCCGCTGATTCTACGGCCTGGATGGGCCGAGCGGCCGCACGGATATGACAGTCCCGCCGGCGCCGTTCACGCCTGGTCGCTGCCGGCGGGAACTCTGCGCGAAGGGTCGGGAGGCAGCCTGTGGGGCGGGGAAAAGCGCTCCTTCACCGGGGGGGTGGCCTCAGATGGGGTCTAGCCTGCGATCGGGCCCACCGATTAGCAGGCCAGCGTCCTCCCCCCCCCCCCCCCCCCCCCCTTCCCAGGTCTACTTTATTGCGCGGCCGGCCCTGAACCCCAATGCCATGTTGAGTCGGGGCCGGCGCGCTGAAGAAGTCCCCCGCGCATGTGCAGGTTGGTGCGGCCCAACTGCGCGGGTTGATGCCGTGCCCATTTGGCGCCGGGAAGGGAGGCTGACCTCCTGTGGGGGACAGAATCGGTCATCTCCGTGCCCTGTTCGCGCCGTCGACTTCGTCTCCATTTTGGAGAATCGCCCCCCTCGTTGTGAAGTTATCAAAATGCAGCAAATAATGGCTGCTCTTATCCTATTATTTTCAGAAACTGGTTCACAATGGACTTACTGGCAGGTAAGCTACGGTAGTTTTAAAGGATTTTTTAAGAATAAATTTAGAGTACCCAATTATTTTTTTTCCAATTAAGGGGCAATTTAGCTTGGCCGATCCAACTACCCTGTGATTTGTGGGGGTTCGACCCACGCAGACACGGGGAGAATGTGCAAACTCCACAAAGACAGGGGGCCGGGATCGAACCATGGTCCTCGGTGAGGCAGCAGTGCTAACCACTACGCCGTCATGCTGCCTCAGTGATTTATATTTGAATTGGTCTCTCCACTCAGAATAGAATCTCCAAGCCATGCTTGACACCTTTGCAGTGTTGCCCTTTTTAATGAGTGGGATACTATCCCACCAGCGTCACCAATAATGGGCAGGATTCTCCCCTGCCCGGCGTGACGGAGGGTCCCGGCGTAGGGGAGTGGCGCCAACCACTCAGGGGTCGGGCCTCGCCAAAGGTGGGGAATTCTCCCCACTTTTGGGGGCTAGCCCCGCGCCAGAGCGGTTGCCACCAGAAGATTGGTGCAAAAAACCGGCGCCCCCGGCAGCGGGGCTGGCCGAAAGGCTTTCGCCGGTCGGTGCATGCGCCGGCAGTGACGTCAGCGGCAGCTGGCCGCTGACGTCACTGCTGGCGCATGCGCGATGTGGGGTTCTCTTCCGCTCCCGCCATGGCGAGAGCCGTGGCGGCCGCAGAGGAGAAATAGTGCACCCAGGGCACTGGCCCGGAGTCTGAGCGGGGGGGCCCCGATCGCGGGTCAGGCCACCATGGGGGCACCCCCCGGGGTTCGATCGCTCCCCGCCCCCCCCCCCAGGACCCCGGGGCCCGCTCGCGCCGCTGATCCCGCCGTTCCAGAGGTGGTTCAAACCTCGGAGTCGGGAGAGGCCTCCCAGCGGCGGGACTTCGGCCCATCCGGGGCGGAGAATCTCCGCAGGGGCCTCTCCGATCGGAGTGGCGAGATTCCCGCCACCGCCACTTCCCGGGTGGCAGAGAATCTCTGCCCGGCGGGGGCGGGATTTTCGGCGACCCCAGGTGATTCTCCGACCCTGCTGGGAGTCAGAGAATTTCGCCCAATGTTGCCAATTCGCACTGGAGATGCCAATAATGTTGCTCTTCCTGTGTGTCTACTTTAGTCAGATATTAGTCTGACCGTTATTAATGAGGATATTGCTTTCAGAGTCGCCAGGTATCAAATGATACCACCACAAGGTTCAACCGGATAATTATCAAAGACCCAATAACCAGTCAGTTAGCTCAAGTTCAATAATAGTTTATTTACACACAAGATTAACTCACACATGCAGCATTAAAACACTACAAGCTAAATTATACCTAACACTCCAACAACCTGTACTTAACTACAAACACCTGGCTTTGGCAGGGGAACAAGGCCTTTGTTCGGATCTGGGGTGGCTGGGTCTGGAGAAGTAACTTCGGTTCTGCTGGGCTCATCCGTCTGGTAGCGATCGTTGATCTTGAACTTGCCTCTGGTCGTGGTGCTGCAGTTGGCTTCAAGTATAGGCCAGGCCAAAGAGTGCAGGTGTGCCAGGGCCAAAAGAGATCGAACACATGGCAGTGTCTCTCTTTTATTCTTTGGGGGTTTTGCACTCTTTTGGGCAGTCCTTAGCTTTGGACCCAATAATTCGGCAGGCTACGATTTGAGCCAATAAAGGGGCGGGTGCTTTGATGGCTGGGCGTGTCCTGAACGGTCATTGACCTTGGCTGTTTGGGCTTCCTGGGTGAAGGGAGTGGTGCCGATGTGTCTGGAATTGTATCTGATACCCGACTACCAGTCCTTTGTCCTGGGAAATGGGCCATTAGAATGTAAATTGGCTAGGGGTTTCGATACTGTCTGGTTCTCTGTTAGCAAATATACATTTAGGCTCTGAGTTTGCCTGAATCCTGTATTGGCCACATTTCCCTTGAGTCTTTGCAAGTGTCCTTGTTTCCTTTGTAAATGGCCATCCCAGATGCTACAGCAGAGACATAGCAAAGAATCAGTCGCAGCCTCAACCTCAAGAAGACTCAAGTCCTTACCAACTCGCCTCAGGGCAAGATCGACCTCTCCTTCCATTAAGATCAACAGAGAAACCCTCCCAAATTTGGAATGTTTCCCATACCTGGAGAGCCATCTCTCCTCTAAGTCTGACATCAATGCAACATCGTAACCAATCCACAAGCACCTACTTCGGACACCTAAGGGCAAGTTCTTGACGACCACAAGCTTGCTGACACCAAGATCCTTGTGTAGGAAGCAGCTGTCCTCCCAACTCTTTTATATGGCTCAGAAACTTGCACTAAGTACAGATGCCACCTCAAGGCCCAGAGGAGATACAATCAATGCTGCCTGTCTTCGCATCAGCTGGGATACAGGCATACTAACATCAGTATCCTTGAAGGAGCCTGGAGCAACAGCATTGAGGCCTTGATCATCTGAAAGCAACTTCGCTGGGCCAGCCATGTTCTTAGTATGTCAGAAGCCCGACTGCCAAAGCAAACTTTCTTTTCCCAGCTCCAGTAAGGCTTCTGAATAAGAGGAGGACAATGGAAGCCATAGGGAAGGGATTTCCATTGTTCTTATTTTAATAGGAACCCAGGGTAGTTGGAGATAGGACATTGGGGAGTGAATATCTCTCAATTCTGCCATAAGAAAGCTGGACAGGACAAGGAAGCTGCAAAAATGGCAGACTTCCCAAAAAAACAGATAAATTCCAGATAATTAGGGAATTGGGACAGAAAGAATGTCTTGGGAAGATTGGTGAAGAGAACAGAGGCTAAGAAGCTAAATAAGATATTGTTCAAGAGAATTCAAGGGAAAAGTAGACAGTGTTCTGAGGTCAAGAGACAACTACAGTAATCAGATTTAAAGTGGAAAAGTAGACTTCAGAGGTAAATCAAAAGTTTGGTGCCATTTTAATACAGTCTGGGAGCCGATAGTTAACACATCCATGCTCTCTCCCAATTCCTCCTCCCACTTTGTCTTAAACACCTCCAGCAGTGCCTTCTCTTCTCCCAGAATCGCCCCATAAATCGCTGACACCACCCCCTTCTCCATTCCCCCTGTCGTCAGCACCTCCTCCCACAGTGTGGAGGTCAGTACCACCGGGAAACTCTGTATCTCCTTCTTAGCGAAATCCTGGACCTACATATATCTAAACATTTCCCTCTGCCCCAACCCATATTTCTCCTTCAGTCCTGCAAACTGCCCCCCAGAAACAAATTCTTTAGTGCCCTAACTTCCTTCTCCTCTCATCTCCAAAAACTCCCATCCCACTTTCCTGGCTCAAATCTGTGATTCCTCGAATCGACATTTCCCTTGACCCCAGCCTAAAGTGCTGGTGCAATTGCCTCCAGATTTCCAACGTTGTGACTACTACCGGGCTCCCTGAGTATTTCTCCGGCGCCATCGGGAGTGGAGCTGTTGCCAATGCCCTGAGCCCCGACCCTTTGCACAGACTCTCCTCCATCTTGACCCACTTGGAGTCCTCTCCTCCCTAATGCAGCTCCTCACCTTCTCCGCGTTCGGCGCCCAGTAATAATATAGTAAATTCGGAAGACCCAACCCTCCCGACTGCTGTTCTCTCTGCAACAACAACTTCCTGATCCTAGCCATCTTCCCCACACCCACATATAAACGAGGTAATCATCTTTTCAACCTCCTTGAAAAATGCCTTTGGCAGAAAGATCGGCAGGCACTGAAAAATAAACAAAAATCGCGGCAACACGTTCATTTTAATTGCCTGTGACAGTGGAGATCCTCCCACCTTGTCAAATCTGCTTTCACCCTCCCTGCCAAACTAGTAATGTTGTACCTACGGAGCCCCCCACCCCAAATCCAGTGCCACCTGCACCCCCAGATATCTAAAGTGAGTCAGTTAAAGAATTTGTGTAACAGTCAAAGAAATCCAGAAGGGGCCATGTAAAATCTGAATGCTGGATTTCTTATTAGAAGTGGAGCAGAAGCTTTGTTTGAGAGAGTAGTTTGGAAATCTGGGGTTTAAACAAAAATGCAAACAACTGAGAGAAAGCACTCTTTAAAAGAAGATTTGAAAGTGTCTTTTTGAAAGTGGAATTTGAAATCATTTGTGGAAGCCAGAGTTCAGCAAGACAAGTTGGCTCACAGTATAAGAATCATCTGGAGGTTTGAGGAGAAATCCACAGACAGTCACTTGGGTTTAGAGTGGAATGTGACTTACCACAGCCAGCCTGTGTGTTTAAAGGGACTTTGTGTTACTTAGTCCATTAAAGCCTAGGATTTGGGGTGGCATGGTGACACAGTGGTTAGCACTAGGGACCAGGGTTCGATTCCAGCCTTGGGTAACTCTGTGGAGTTGCACGTTCTCCCCGTGTCTGCGTGGATTTACTCTGGGTGCTCAGTTTCCTTCCACAATCCAAAATTAGGTGGATTGGCCATGCTAAATTAACCCTTAGTGTCTAAAAGGTTAGGTGGGTTGTGGGGATGGGGTGGGGTGTGGGCCTAGATAGGGTGCCCTTTCAGACGGTTGGTGCAAACATGGGCTGAATGGCCTCCTTCTGTACTGTAGAAATTCTATAATATACTTTTTAATCCATGTTTTCTTTAAAATCTATGTATATTTGTGAAGCTAAGGAGGGAGTAAAGCTGTATTTTATCATAATATTATTATTAACTACTGTGCTACTGTGCCGCCCAATTTTGGCTAGGGTGGTGTTTGTGGGGAATGTAGTGCTTATATGCGGCTGCAGCTTGTCAGCCCGAGTTTCAATCGTGACTCCGGTGACTCAGACATTTTTTATTGGAATCCACCATGTTCCATATGGCGCCGGTGCTAGCCCATTAACAGTCGATGGATAGGTCTGGGAACAGCGCCAATTTTGCTGTAGTCGGACACCATCTATTCAGCCCTGGCATCAACGCAGTTTCTGGCACACAGAATTCTGCCGAAGGTAGCAACCATTGCCAAAACCCTGAGCACCTCCCTCTATACCCACTCTATCCATGTGTTCGTCAAGATGCCTTTTGAATGCCGTCATTTGCCTATTAGTAGTCAACAAGACTTCAGAGGGGTTAAAACACTTTTTGTTCCGTTTAAGAATCCATCTGTCTTTTGCCAGTTGAAAGGTGGTTAAAAAGGGGAAGCATTCTGCTATCTCTTCCAAGCCCATAACAGTGTGCAACTGGTATGAAGGCTGTAGCTTCCCTTGTAAAATGGTGCTCCCAACCTTCCTGCCGGCATTACCTTCTGCTCTGCATCCTTTATTGGTCGAGCCCCCACCCCACCGCACTGACATGCAAGGGGTGCATATTGGAAGGTCGCTGCAGAAGTCTCACCATACGCGCTATCCAGAAATAGTTCTGATATCAAAATCTGAAGGTAATCGGCAAAATCCAGCCCAAGGTGTCAACAAGTTCCTATGAGGGTTTCCTGGTTTTAAATTAAAATTGATATTGAACTTTAACTCCAGTGATGTTAATGTTCCACTAGTATCATTATGCAGCTGTAAGAGTGTTTATTAACAGTCCTCAAGCAGTTGGTGATAATTTTCAGTTTGACGGTCCTTATGTTACTGTGCAGACAATACCAAAAGGGGTTTGAACCTCACCATAGAAGTTGGCGAGTTTGAATTTTGGCTTTAAAGAAAAAGTACTATTTTCTTTCTCCTTTAATTTGATGTCTTATTCACTTCTTACATCACCATCATGAATCCTTAGGGGTTGGAAACCTACTCCTGGATCTTGGTTAATGAGCCGTTCTACGCAGAGATTTTTTTAACTGCTGTGAGAGTTGCTTAGGGTGGCTACCTCAGATTTTCTTTTCTCTGCAGTGATAAACTAATAGATAGTTGCCGTAGATAGTATGTGCAAGAAATTGAAAACTGTCCTGTGCAAAACTGAGGTCACCCAATGCTGTACTGTAGTAGTTCAGGAATGCTCATCACCTCTTTCTCAGGGCAAGAGAGGAAGAGCAATATATGCCACTGTGCCTGTGCTCCAGCAGTGAATTTTTAAATCTCGTCAATTTGCAGAATATGTTAGGTTAAAAAAAATCCCATCCTAAATAAGGCTCTTTATAGAGCAATAAAAATTAAAGATACGTGTGCTAGTCATGTTACTGGTATGTAGTTAAAATGGATGTAAATGGTTACTTGTTGATTCTTGAAGTGTGTTATGGTGGTGTGAGCTTTATACTGGTTCACTGGTACAGAACTGCAAGAATTCTGTGTTAGAAGAGTGGACCTTGAACTGATTATAGCATTTAGTTTATCACCTTGCACTTTAATCAACTCCTATTTTGGCACACAGACTGCATACTGCTACATTATAATTTAATAATCGGGATACATTGTTCAGTTGTGCAACAGTTAAACATTTACTGGGTTTCAAATTGCAGTTTATTGCACTATGGCAAGTTAGTAGGCCTCTGAGCTCGTGGCTTACTAAATTGGATGTTTCTTGCATTTTTAATACCAGTTATCTTTGTTATTTACAATCAACAAATGGAGCTGCAGGTTTTGCTGAATCAATAATATTAGTTACTATATAATATAAGAATTCTGCGACATTTCCTGTGGCAAGAGGAAATAATTACAACATGCCAGGTTTATGTAGGCATTTTCCATTATGAATGTGAACATTAGAATTTATCATGGAAATACAAAGATAAGGATAGAATAAATTATTTTAAAGTGGGATTGAATTGCATCTCCTTGTCCATATCCGATTCGACTTCAAGCTTCACCTAAGGCCATAGGTCAGCGCTTCCCAGACATTTTTCTGCTGTGACCCCAGAATAAAAATTTGGGAGGTAGGAGAGATGTTGAGTGGGTTGGGGAAGGCTAATAATAATAATAATCTTTATTGTCAC
Source organism: Scyliorhinus canicula (assembly GCF_902713615.1). NCBI lineage: Eukaryota > Metazoa > Chordata > Chondrichthyes > Carcharhiniformes > Scyliorhinidae > Scyliorhinus > Scyliorhinus canicula. Next base: position 39,842,563 of record NC_052151.1, on the reverse strand, counting down.
AAGTAAGCTTACATTAACACTGCAACGTAGTTATTCTGAAAAGCCCCTAGTTGCCTCTTTCCGGCGCCTGTTCGGGTACTGATGCACTATCAATTACGACGAGACGAGAGTAGAATGTAATCGAGGCTTTATTACACAGAGATGTGTGGCTTCCGACAGCAACTGACGAAATGGCTGCTGTACAGAGAGCACACACATTTATACTCCACCTACTGGGCGGAGCCAGCAGGCAGGGATCTACCCCCATACCTGTAGTACATTGGCCTTAACGTAAAACCCATATATATACAATATAATACATCAGTGGTGACTACCACATTCACCCCCTGTTAAAAATGAGTCCAGTGCGGGTGGTGGAAAACTATATACATACAGATTGCTTTCAAAAATTACAGAGAAGGTTACAAATTTAGACAGTCCGGTGCCTTGATCTGTCGTCGAGAGCGCCACAGTGCTGGTGGCGACTCAGGCATCGGCTTGGTCTTCGGTAACTCCGGGAGCATGTCAAAATCCTCTTCATCCTCTTCATCCCCGTGTGGGAGCAAGGAGAGGATGGATTGTCCTGGAGCGGGGGCTGCGGTGGGGTGCGCTGGGGGAAGGGAGGGTGGCGCCGGGGCAGAGGGGGGGAGTGTGGGGAACCAGCTGGTGCCAGGTCCCTGAGGGAGACTGTGTCTTGGCGGCTGTCAGGGTACGCTATGTAAGGGTACTGCGGGTTGGCGTGGAGTAGCTGTACCCTCTCAACCAACGGGTCCGCCTTGTGGAGTCACACTTGTTTACAGAGGAGAACGGGTCCTGGAGCTGCCAGCCATGTTGGGAGCGAAACCCCGGAGGTGGACTTCCTAGGGAAGGCAAAGAGACGTTCATGGGGAGTTTCATTAGTCGCGGTGGAAAGGAGCGACCGAATGGAGTGAAGGGCGCCGGGGAGGACCTCCTGCCAGTGGGAGGTCGGGAGATTTCTGGACCGTAGGGCCAGCTGGACGGTCCTCCAGACCATCCCATTCTCCCGCTCCACCTGCCCATTGCCCCATGGGTTGTAGCTGGTCGTCCTGCTCGAGGCAATGCCCCTGTTGAGCAGGAACTGGCGCAGCTCCTTTCTCATAAATGAGGATCCACGGTCACTGTGGACGTAAGCGGGGAAACTGAATAGGGCGAAGGTGGTGTTGAGGGCTTTGATGACAGTGGCAGACGTCATATCGGGTCAAGGGACGGAATCGGGAATATTCGTCGACAACATTGAGGAAGTACGTGTTTCGGTCGGTGGAGAGGAGGGGCCCTTTGAAATCCACGCTGAGGCGTTCAAAGGGGCGGGAGGCCTTCACCAGGCGTGCATGGTCTGGCCGGTAGAAGTGCGGTTTACACTCTGCGCAGACCTGGCAGATACTGGTGATAGCCCTGACTTCCTCGATGAAGTAGGGCAGGTTGCGGGCCTTAATGAAGTGGTAAAAACGGGTGATTCTTGGGTGACAGAGATTGTCGTACAGGGTCCGGAGTCGGTCCACTTGTGCGCTGGCACATGTACCTCTGGACAGGGCATCGATGAGCTTACCGGGGCGATACAAAATCTCGGAATTTTTGATCTTGCCCCGCTGTGTGTTGAACATGAAGGCAACTGACCGTTGGTCAGTGAGGAGAGTGAATCTCCTGCCGGCCAGGTAATGCCTCCAATGTTGCGCAGCTTCAACGATCGTTTGGGCCTCATTTTCGACGGAGGAGTGCCGGATTTCGGAGGCCTGGAGGGTGCGGGAAAAGAATGCCACGGGCTTGCCTGCCTGGTTGAGGGTGGCGGCCAGAGCGACATCTGATGCGTCGCTCTCAAATTGGAAGGGGAGCGTCTCGTCGACCGCGTGCATCGCGGCCTTGGCGATGTCGGCCTTGATAGGCCGAAGGCCTGATGAGCCTCGGCCGTCAGTGGGATAATGGTGGACTGATTGAGTGGGCGGGCCTTGTCCGCATACTTTGGGACCCACAAGGCATAATACAAAAAGAACCCCAGGCATCGTTTGAGGGCCTTGGGCCAGTGGGGGAGGGGGAGTTCCATGAGGGGGCGCATGTGATTGGGGTCGGGCACTAGTTCTGAGCCCTAGTTCGGGCTCCGTTCTGAGCCACATAGCCGAGGAAGGCTAATCGGTTCGTGCTGAACAGACACTTCTCCTTGTTGTAAGTGAGGTTGAGGAGAGTGGCGGTGCGGAGAAATTTGGAAAGGTTAGCGTCGTGGTCCTGCTGGTCGTGGCTGCAGGTGGTGGCGTTGTCCAGGTACGGGAAAGTGGCCCGCAGTCCGTACCGGTCAACCATTCGGTCCATCTCCCGTTGGAAGACTGAGACCCATTGGAGACACCGAAGGGAACCCTAAGGAAATGGTAAAGGTGGCCTTCTGCTTTGAACGCTGTGTATGGGCGGTCCGCCTTACGGATGGGGAGCTGGTGGTAGGCAGATTTCAGGTCCACTCTCGAGAACACCCGGTATTTGCAATCTTATTGGCCATATCAGATATGCGTGGGAGGGGGTACGCGTCGAGCTGTGTGTACCGGTTGATGCTCTGACTGTAGTCAGCGACCATCCTGTTTTTCTCCCCGGTTTTCACCACTACCACTTGGGCTCTCCAGGGACTGTTACTGGCCTCGATGATACCTTCCCGCAGCAGCCGCTGGACCTCAGACCTGATGTAGGTCCTGTCCTGGGCGCTGTACCATCTGCTCCTGGTGACGATGGGTTTGCAATCCGGGGTGAGGTTTGCAAACAGGGAAGGCGGGTCGACCTTAAGGGTCGCGAGGTCACAAACAGTAAGCGGTGGTAAGGGCCTGCCAATTTCAGGGTTAGGCTCTGGAGGTTGCACTGGAAGTTCAGGCCGCGTAGCAAGGCAGCGCAGAGGTTGGGGAGGACGTAGAGGCGGAAGCCGCTGAACTCCATACCCTGGACGGTGAGGATGGCGATGCAGTACCCCCTGGAACACCACGGAGTGGGATCCGGAGGCCATGGAGATACTCGGGTTAGCGGGGTGTACCGCGAGGGAGCAGCGCCGTACCGTATCGGGGTGGATGAAGCTCTCAGTGCTCCCAGAGTCCAGAAGGCAGGATATCTTGTCCCTGTCGACCTTCACCTTTGTCGAAGCAGTCAAGAGGTTGTGCGGTCAAGACTGGTGAATCATGACCGAGGCGAGACGCGGGTGGTCGTCGGCTGTTGCAGGCGATGAGTGGCCTGATAAGGTGCCCGACAGGCAGGGGTCCTGAGGTGGGTGAGGTGGTGGTGCCCACGGGCCGCACGTGTCCTGTAGCAGGCAAGAAGGCGGCGCCCTCAGGCTGCACGTGTCCTGGGGCAGGCAAGATGGCAGCGCCTATTGGTTCTGAGACAGGCAAGATGGTGGCGCCCACGGGCCATACGTGTTGTGAGTAGATCAAGGTGGCAGCGCCCACTAGCCACATGTGGTTCGAGGAGAGGAAGATGGCGGCGGCCACTGGCTGCACGTGGAGTGTGCCAAGACAATAGCGGCGATTGAGCGGGCCTGGCACACTGCAGCGGAATGTCCCTTCTTGTCACAGGCCTTGCAGAGCGCGCTGCGGGGGTGTTTTGTCTGTCCGCAAAAGTAGCATTTGAGTCCCCTGGGGTTGGTTGGCTGCCGCGCGGCGCAGGCGTGGGGTTGGCTGGGGCGATTGGCTGATGGGGTCCATGATGGGTGGTCATTGGCGGGGTCCATGATGCACAGGGGTGGTGAGCCATGCTGTCGGGAGCATAAGCCTGTATGTTGTGTGAGGTGATCGTAAGCGAGAGCGCTAGTTTCTTGGTCGCCGCGAGGTCAAGCACGGCCCCTTCTTAAGAGGCGCTGGCGGATGTAGTCAGACCCTGTGCCCGTAACGAACACGTCTCTCATCAGCAGGTTCGAATGTTCAGTGGCTGAACAAGCCTGGCAGTCACAGTCTCTCACTAGGGCGAGCAGGGCACGCCAGAAATCTTCCACCGAGTCACCGAGAAGTTGGTGCCACATGGACAGGAGGTGCCTGGTGTAGATCCTGTTGGTCGGCTGAGCGTAATTCTCCTTCAGTAGCGCCATGGCCTCTGCGTAGGTAGGCGCGTCCTGGACGAGGGGAAAAACGTTGGAGCTCAGCCGCGTGCACAGAATCTGGAGCTTCTGTGCTTCTGTGATTGGGTGTGGCGCAGACCCGATGTATGCTTCAAGTCCTTTTTAGCATTGTCTGCTTGAGGATGCAGCTGCAGGTGATCCGGCTTGATGCGGAGGTCCATCTCTGAAAAATCTCTGTGTAATAAATTGATGCACTATCAATTACAACGAGACGAGAGTAGAATGTAATCGAGGCTTTATTACACAGAGATGTGTGGCTTCCTACAGCAGCTGACGAAATGGCTGCTGTACGGAGAGCACACATATTTATACTCCGCCTACTGGGCGGAGCCAGCAGGCAGGGATCTGTAGTACAGGGGCTTTACCGTAAAACCCATATATATATATACAATATAATACATCAGTGGTGACTACCACAGGTACACTGAGGGAGAATTCTGCATGTCCAAATTACCTGGACTTGTGGGAGGAAACAGGATAGGAAGGCTTCAGTTGTTGAGTGACGAAGCAGAGGGAAGTTGGCTAGTTGTTCAGTTGGCAGGGGGGACAGGAGTTGAGCATTGTGAGAGTTAATAAAAATGCAGGAGTTTTATATGGCAAAAAATGAACACCTACCTCTTCACAGGCTTTTTACACCAACAGCAGTTAGGCCTCTGAGAGCAGTCCATTAGGCCATGACCGCCAATAGAAAGAAACACAAGGTTTTAAGGGGGCTTCACAGTTGTCAGAAATCCTGCCGAGCTCCACAACAACTATTGTTTCCTTGGACGTTGCGACCCCAAAATCCCGACTGGGAATTGACCCAAACTTTGGGAAGCCCTGCATACGGCGTAGGTGTTTGGACTGCTGATACAATAGCAGATGAGAATAATGTTTAAAAATTTTGATCACATGTTTTCTTAAAAATAGTAGATTGGTAAAAATGTTTAATTGTTGGTAAGTTTTAGTTTCTTTCTGTATATATTGTTTTTTTAACTTGAAAGTAAACATTTTGAAACATTGATGGTTGTGCCTGAATGTATTGCAGAGCCGTTGGCAATGATCTTTTCGTCCTCACTGTCAATAGGGGTGGTACCAGGGGATTAGAGAGTGGCGAATGTCGTGCCCCTGTTCAAAAAAGGGAATAGGGATAACCCTGGGAATTACAGGCCAGTTAGTCTTACTTCGGTGGTAGGCAAAGTAATGGAAAGGGTACTGAGGGATAGGATTTCTGAGCATCTGGAAAGACACTGCTTGATTAGGGATAGTCAGCACGGATTTGTGAGGGGTAGGTCTTGCCTTACAAGTCTTATTGACTTCTTTGAGGAGGTGAGGAGCATGTGGATGAAGGTAAAGCAGTGGATGTAATGTACATGGATTTTAGTAAGGCATTTGATAAGGTTCCCCATGGTAGGCTTATGCAGAAAGTAAGGAGACATGGGACAGTGGGAAATTTGGCCAGTTGGATAACGAACTGGCTAACCGATAGAAGTCAGAGAGTGGTGGTGAATGGCAAATATTCAGCCTGGAGCCCAGTTACCAGTGGCGTACCGCAGGGATCAGTTCTGGGTCCTCTGCTGTTTGTGATTTTCATTAATGACTTGAAAATGAAATGAAAATGAAAATCGCTTATTGTCGCAAGTAGGCTTCAATGAAGTTACTGTGAAAAGCCCCTAGTCGCCACATTCCGGGGAGGCTGGTACGGGAATCGAACCGTGCTGCTGGCCTGCTTGGTCTGCTTTAAAAGCCAGCGATTTAGCTCAGTGAGCTAAACCAGCCCCTTGGATGAGGGAGTTGAAGGGTGGGTCAGTAAATTTGCAGATGATACGAAGATTGGTGGAGTTGTGGATAGTGAGGAGGGCTGTTGTCGGCTGCAAAGAGACATATACAGGATGCAGAGCTGGGCTGAGAAGTGGCAGATGGAGTTTAACCCTGACAAGTGTGAGGTTGTCCATTTTGGAAGGACTAATATGAATGTGGAATACAGGGTTAATGGTAGGGTTCTTGGCAATGTAGAGGAGCAGAGAGATCTTGGGGTCTATGTTCATGGATCTTTGAAAGTTGCCACTCAAGTGGATAGAGCTGTGAAGAAGGCCTATGGTGTGCTAGCGTTCATTCGCAGAGAGATTGAATTTAAGAGCCGTGAGGTGATGATGCAGCTACACAAACCCTTGGTAAGGCCACATTTGGAGTACAGTTCTGGTCACCTCATTTTAGGAAGGATGTGGAAGCTTTGGAAAAGGTGCAAAGGAGATTTACCAGGACGTTGCCTGGAATGGAGAGTAGGTCTTACGAGGAAAGGTTGAGGGCAATCATCATGGCCAATCCACTTAACCTGTACATCTTTGGACTGTGGAAGGAAACCGGAGCACCAGGTGGAAACCCACGCAGACACGGGGAGAATGTGCAGACTCCGCACAGACAGTGACCCAAGCTGGGAACCGAACCTGGGACCCTGGAGCTGTGAAGCAATTGTGCTAACCACTATCCTACCGTGCTGCCCACAGATAAGTTAAGAGTTCATGGTGTTCAGGGTAAGATCCTGGCATGGATAGAGGATTGGCTGACAGGCAGAAGGCAGAGAGTGGGGATGAAGGGGCCTTTTTAGGATAGCAGCCGGTGACTAGTGGTTTGCCTCAGGGGTCTGTGCTGGGACCACAACTTTTTACAATATACAGTAATGATGTGAAAGAAGGTACTGAAGGCACTGTTACCAAATTTTCAGATGATACAAAGATCTGTAGAGGGACAGGTAGTATTGAGGAAGCAAGGGGGCTGCACAAGGACTTGTCAAGCTAGTAGAATGGGCAATGAAGTGGCAAATGAAATACAATGTGGACAAGTGTGAGGTTATGCACTTTGGAAGGAGAAATTTAGGCATAGACTATTTTCTAAATGGGAAAGTGCTTCGGAAAGCAGAAGCACAAAGGGACTTGGGAGTCCGTATTCACTTAAAATTATTGTGCAGGTTCAGTCGGCAGTTAAGAAGGCAAATGCAATGTTAGCATTCATGTCAAGTGGGCTAGAATACAGAACCAGGGATGTACTTCTGAGGCTGTATAAAGCTCTGGTCTGACCCCATTTGGAGTATTTTGAGCAGTTTTGGGCTCCGTATCTAAGGAAGGATGTGCTGGCCGTGAAAAGGATCCAGAGGAGGTTCACAAGAATGATCCCTGGAATGAAGAACTCGTCGTATGAGGAACGTTTGAAGATTCTGAGTCTGTACTCGGAGTTTAGAAGGATGAGAGGGGATCTTATTGAAACTTACAAGATACTGCAAGGCCTGGATAGAGTGGACGTGGAGAGGATGTTTCCACTTGTCGGAAAAACTAGAACCAGAGGACACCATCTCAGACTAAAGGGCTGATCCTCTAAAACAGTGATGAGGAGGGATTTCTTCAGCCAGAGGATGGTGAATCTGTGGAACTCTTTACCGCAGTAGGCTGTGGAGGCCAATTCACTGAGTTTCTTTAAGGCAGAGGTAGATAGGTTCTTGAGTAATAAGGGGATCGGGGTTATGGGGAGAAGGCAGGAGAATGGGGATGAGAAAATATCAGCCATGATTGAATGGTGGAGCAGACATGATTGGCCAAATGGCCAAATTCTGCTTCTATGTCTTATGGTCTTATGATTTTAAGGTCCATAAATGGGTCATTCAGGAGTCTGGTAAAAAGAGGGAAAGAAGCGGGGCCTCACGGTAGCATGGTGGTTAGCATCAATGCTTCACAGCTCCAGGGTCCCAGGTTCGATTCCCGGCTGGGTCACTGTCTGTGTGGAGTCTGCACGTCCTCCTCGTGTGCGCGTGGGTTTCCTCCGGGTGCTCCGGTTTCCTCCCACAGTCCAAAGATGTGCGGGTTAGGTGGATTGGCCGTGCTAAATTGCCCGTAGTGTAAGGTTAATGGGGGGATTGTTGGGTTACGGGTATACCGGTTACGTGGGTTAAGTAGGGTGATCATTGCTCGGCACAACATCGAGGGCCGAAGGGCCTGTTCTGTGCTGTACTGTTCTATGTTCTATGTAAGCTGTTTTTGAACCGGTTAGTGCGTGTTCTCAGACTTTTGTTTCTCCTGCCTGAAGGAAGAGGTTGGAAGAGAGAATAACCCGGGTGGGAAGGGTCTTTGATTCTGCTGCCTGCTTTCCCTAAGGCAGTTTTTCCTTTTATTTAAGAGCTACTTGAACTGTTAACTGTAAAGCTGTTGCTTGTAATGTGATTGATTCTGTGTTTAAATGTAAGTGTTTTATTGGTCAGTGTTATTACTCCTGGAGCAAAGTATCCTTTCCTTACAATTTGACAAATTGAAAATTGTTGGGTTTCTCGTCCGGGATCCTAACACAGTGGAGGTTTATTATTTTATTCTTGCCTGCTCCCCATAACGTTTGATTTGCAGTTATGTTTTAAGTAGGTCAAATAGGGAAGGATGGAAATAGAACAAAAGGGATCATGCAGAAGATGTTTGGTGGGACAGAGTCCAGGGGAGTAGAAATGGGCCAAGTAAATAAACTAAAGATATGTGTTAAATAGGTGTAAGTGGCAGAATAATGAACATCTTCTGTTCAAAAGCGACACAAGAAAAAGACAAGATTAAGACGGAAACATCCAAAGAAAAAGGAACAAAATGGAGGCAGAAATTACGGTTTGACATTGATGAACTCAATGTTCAATTCAAAAGACTGTAAAGTGCTTCATCGAAAGGGGAGATGCTATTCCTTGAGCTTGATATGCTATCTGAACTTGGCATCATGTTGTGGACTGAGCAAGTTGTTTCACAAAGCTGTCACTCAGTCTGCATTTGGTCTCCGAAATGTAGAACGGACAGGATTGAGTATTGAACATAATATGCTAAATTGAAAGAAGAACATGTGAATCACTTAGAGAAGAGAATTTGCAGCATTGGATAATGAGGAGAGAGGAGGCAAAGGGGCAGGTTTTGCTTCTCCTTTATTTGCATAGGAAGTGAACAGCGTGTTGAGAGTGATTGAGGATATCTCTGAGGTGATGTCCCTGTGGAGTGCAAACGGGAAGGAAGTGGAAGACCTGTTTGATGGCGGTGTCACACTGGAGGTGACGTTAATTGTGGAGGATGATCTGTTGAATGTGGAGGCTGATGAAGTGGAAAGTGAGGACAAGCTAACCCTATCATGGTTCTGGCAGGGTGAGGATGAGCTGAGAGTGTGGGAAATGGGTACAAAGCGTTCAAAGGGCACTGTCAACCACAGAGTTGGAATCCTCGGTTAAAGAAAAAGGAAGAAATCTCAAAGTGCTGGTTTGGAAAGTTTTATCATCAGAAAAGATGATCTGGAAATGGAAAGACTGGGAGAATGGAAGTAGGGTGTGAGGAAATTTGTTGAGGTAGCTGTGGGATTCAGTGAGCTTATAATGAATACTTGTTGATCGCCTAAACCCACAAATTGAGACCGAGAAATCGGGGAAAGGACGAGCCAGAGTGGGACCATGTGAAAGTGAGGGAAGGTAGAAAATGAAAGCAAAGTTGTGAAGATTACTAAAGCGATATTAAAATGTTGCAAGATCAGATTGGGATGATCACTATCTGATTTTCCTTTCCTCTCTGGTGACGTATCAGACCATTTCTCAGCATCTCCTTAAATCAAAATCACTGAGTGGAAGCTTAAGAGGATTGGGAAAATCTATTTCCTGGACCCCTAATGTTTGGTCCTTGCATTGGTATACTGCAAGTCTTTTTCAAAAGTTGGTAATCATTCTTTTTTCCGAAGAACTTTTGAGCCAGTTTAAATTTTGTATTGCACATTTGTTGTGGTGTGCAAGTTGGTCATACTCTGTAGATATGCTGGGTTATCTTGGTGAAACAGAATTTTGTACTGGTGACATACTAAACATGAATACATTCAGATAAGGAAACCTAATGGCACATTTTAAACCTGGGTCCAGAAGATAAGTTCATCACTTTTTAACATGGTGTCAAAAAAGAACAGTAAGACTAGGAATACTAAGGGAGGAGAATTATTAATTAAAGAAAAGCTTATTCAATTGAAGACAACTATTGATACTTAATATGCAATTGAATTTTTTAAAAATTGAAGGAGAAACCAACCATGTTTTGTGAAATGAAAATGTAAGTGGTTTACTAATGAATAGAACTGTTAATCTGATTATTCAAATTTGTGTAGTTCCTTCCTGCAAATTAGAGTTGGTGGGACAGAGTGTGTTATCTCCATTATCTTCTAATACCAATGTTCGAAGGAATTAAAAAATAATCAGTATCTTTACATGTGGATATGTGAACAGAAAGAATGTGACTAAAAAGATAACTTTGAGAGCCTGCACAAATGCAACCAGCAAATGGCTTTTAAATAAAGATTTCTAATCAATTTACTGAAATTAGCCCACTTCAAGTGAATATCCGTACCTTATGATTTAAAAAAAAACGCATTTTATTCACACTTGTATCAAAGTAGTTACAGCAAATAAACACCCCGGAAACATTCCTCCCAACATTCAACTATATAGTTTGTACAGATTCCTCTCCACCCCCCCCCCCAAACTCATACTTTATCTTCTCTAACCGCAGGAGGTCATACAGGTCACCCAACTTATGGAGCCCCGTCCATTCCCTCGCTACCTGAATCCCCAAGTACCTAAACCTATCTCTCGCTACCGTAAATGGCATCCCCCTAAATTAGCCCGCTGTGCCAGCTCATTCACCGGAAATATCTCGCTTTTCCTACATTCAGCTTGTAGTCCAAGAACCCTCCAAACCCCAACAGGCCCATAATCCTTCCCATACTCTCCAACGGATCCGAAACATACAGCAAGAGGTCATCAGCATAGAGCGACACCCGATGCTCCCTCTGTCCCCTCATTATCCCCTGCTACTCTGCCGACCCCCTGAGAGTCATCACCAATGACTCTATGGCCAGTGCAAACAGCAGCGGTGTCAGCGGGCACCCCTGCCTCGTACCCCTGTGTAAGTCAAAGCTTCGTGAGCTCATATCATTCGTCCTCACCCTCGCCCCTGGTGCCACATACAGCAACCGCACCCATGCCACAAATCTCGGCCCAAACCCAAACTTCCCAAAACTTCGAACAAGTACCGCCACTCCACCCGGTCAAATGCTTTCTCCGTGTCCAAGGACACCACCACCTCCGGTACCAGAGCTCTCGACGGATTCATCACCACATTCAACAGCCGTCTTCTATTACTCGTGAGCTGCCTGCCCATCCCGAAGCCTGTTTGATCTTCTGTAACCACCCCCGGGACACAATCCTCCATCCTCCCCGCCAACAATTTAGCCAATACTTTCACATCCGTGTTCAATAGTGATATGGGTCTATACGACCCACATTCGACCGGATCCTTCCCTTGTTTTGGGGATTAGTGTGATTACGGCCTGCTTCATCGTCTCTGGCAACTCCCCCTTCTCTAGTGCTTCGTTAATCGCCCCCAACAGATGTGGTGCCAGGTCCGCTGCAAATTCCTTATAAAATTTTGCCGGGTACCCGTCCGGCCTAGGGGCCTTCCCCGACTTCATACCCCTGATACTTTCCAGCACCTCCCTCAACCCCAGCGGCTCCTCGAATGCCTGCCTCTTTGCTTCCTCCACCTGGGGAAATTTCAGCTTGTCCAGAAACCGCCCCATGTCCCACTCCTCTCCTCCTGGGTCTGCCTCATAAAGTCCCTGGTAGTACTCTCTAAATGCCTCATTTATCTTCCCTGGCTCTGACACCACATCCCCAGCCCCAGTCCGGATCTTCAATATTTCCCCGGATGCAGCCTGCCTCCGCAGCTGGTGCGCCAGCATGCGGCTCGCCTTCTCCCCATATTTGTGCTGCACCCCTCTTGCCCTACGCAGTTGCCCGACCGCCCTCCCCGTTGTCAGCCTATCAAATTGCCCCTGCAACTTTTTCCTCCTCGCCAATCCCCTCATGGACATCCTCGAATATTCCCTGTCCACCTCCACTATCTCGTTCACTAGACAGTCATGTTCTGCCCTCCTTTCCTTATTCGCACAAACCGTAAATGAGATAATTTCTCCCCGGACCACTGCCTTCAGTGCTTCCCAAAAAATGCCCTCCAACGCCTCCCCATTCTGATTGAACTCCACATAATCCCTAATCGCCAACCGCACCTTATCACAAAAACCTCAATCCGCCAACAACCCCCAGTCAAACCTCCACCCCGGCCTCTGCTCTCGTCCCGTACTGAACCGAATATTCAGCCAGTGGGGTGCATGGTCCTAGATAACTATCACCTCCACCCCAACCAAGATCTCCCGACTCACTACAAAGTTATCAATCCTCGAATATACCTTATAGACGTGTGAAAAGAAGGAATACTCCCTTCCCCCCTGGGTTCTGAAAGCGCAATGGATCCACCATACCCATCCTCTCCATACCCACCCCGTCATACCCTTGCCATTCGTACCCTATCCATCGACCTGGGGCTCGATCTATCCACCCTCAGCTCCAGGACACAGTTAAAATCTCCTCCCATGATCAACTGGTGCGTGGCCAAATCCGGGATTGCTGCCAGCAACCCCCTCATAAAACCCACATCATCCCAATTTGGGGCATACACATTTACCAACACTACCGGTGCCCCTTCCAATACCCCACTCACAATCACATATCTCCCACCCGGATCCCTCACCGCCTTTGCACTCACAAATCCCATTTTTTTGCTCATTAAAATCGCCACACCCCTCGATTTCAAATCAAACCCCGAATGAAAAACCTGCCCAACCCACCCCTTCCTTAACCTAACCTGGTCCTTCACACGGACCACTCCCACTTTCAAGCTCCTGAGGTGCGCGAGCACCCGCGACCTTTTAACCGTCCCATTCAGTCCCTGGACGTTCCACGTTACCAACCTTACGGGAGGCTTGCGCCTCAAATCCCCTCTACCGTACGTCATCTTCCCCGCTTAACTCCTGCCCCTTTAATTCCACTCTGTACGTAGCCCAACCCAGATGGCCCCTTTCTTCGCCCTTGACCATGTCATCTCTCCTCTCCTGCTGCGTCGCAGAACCCCTCCCCCGCTTTTCCCCTTCCCCTTCTTTCCCCTCCCCTCCCCCCTTCCCCTTTCTCCCCTCTCCCCAGCCAACCCTCTTGGCCTTCTCCCCCACCACCTCACTTCTGTTCACCAGCATAACCTGATAGCCCAGCTGCCCCTGCCCAAAGGCACGTCCTAATGACCTCCTCCCCCCACTACTCAGCTCCAAGAAGGTGGCCTCCTGCTGGCCTTACCCTCCCCCATCCAAACAATGACTTCTCCTGAACTCCAGGTAGCCTTCTCCAAAAGCACACGAACAGTCCCATAAAACAGGAGGGGGATGGGAACATCCATCCGCACATTAACTCCTACAACTCCTTACAATCTCAACATAGAACAGAAACCACCCCCCCCCCCCCCCACAAAAAAAATGGCGAAAATCTCCCTCTCCCTCTCCCCACTTCAAACATGCTCCCGACCATTACATGGTGCCAGCACCCCGGTTCCCAAGCATTGTCTGCTCAGTTCTCCCCCAGTTTATGCTCCTTAATGAAGTCTTCGGCCGCCTCTGAGGTCTCGAAATAATACTCCCGGCCTCCGAACGTCACCCATAATTTTGCCGGGTAGAGAACCCCAAACTTGATCTGCCGCCGGTACAGCACCGCCTTGGCCTTGTTGAAACCTGTCCGCCATTTTGCCAATTAGGTTCCGATGTCCTAATAAATCTGGACGTTATTTCCCTCCCAGTCACAGCTATGCTTCTCCCTGCCCACTGTAGAATTTTTTCTCTTTCTCCACAAATTCATGGAGTCTCACGATCACCGTCCGCAATGGCTCCCCAGCTCTAGGCTTTTGCCTCAGAGACCTATGCGCTCGGTCCACTTCAGGTGCCTTATCTCGCACCCCTTCTGCCACCAGCCCCGTTAGCATCTTCGAGACATACCTTGTGGCACTCACACCTTCAGGCAGGCCCACTATTCGCAGGTTCTGTCTTCGAGGTATTCTCCTGCTCTTCAACCTTTGCCCTCAATACAAAGGTCACCTAGGAGCCCCACCTCCGCCTCCAGAGCCACCACACGATCGCTGTGGTCTGAGATGACTCCTTAGATCTCCCGAATCTGCAACCCCTGCACCTCCAAACACCTCTCCACCCGCTCCAAAGTACTCTTCAGGGGTGCACAGCTTCTGCAAAGGCCTTTGCATGATCCTCATGCATTTCTTTCCTCTGTTTATGGAATTCCTCCTTATAAAAGTCATCAGTTCCTGTCTCTGGGGCCTTACAGCTTGCCCCTCCCCCGTCTGCATGCTGGAAGAGACTGTCTGTGAAGCACAAGACTGTTTCAACTTCCCAGCCAAATCTCTCACTGCTTACTGCTGGGTCTGGCGATCAGAAGACATACCATTCCAGGGGTAAACTACTCCTCTAACATTCACCTACGCCTTTTCATCAAAATTTCATCCGGATCTGTGTGAAATGAGCCCTTTTCTGTGACTTTAAGCAGGAACAGCCCTTTATGTGACCACTCACTCCATGGTCAAAACCGGAAGTCGTCATCTGTAACTTATGATTGCTGCTTTTTCTCTCCATGATATTGGGCGTGATTCAGTGAAAAAGTTTCTAAATGTGGTAGCGAGCGGGATCTGCCGAGAGCTTCTCAGCGCTAGGCCCGGCGAAGCCGTCACCACAATCCAACGTTAAATGGTCCACTAATGGAGGCCCCACGGACGTCAAGCCGCAAATCATGGCTGACCAGCCAATTCACCGGGACTGCGCTCACCAGCCCCGCGCTAACAAGGCATAGCAATACTTAAACTGCTCTTGCACTCCCAACTTCACTCAGCTCGCAGCCATGGCGCCTCGACGACCAGCCCTACAATTCGGAGACGCAGACCTGGGGAGGCCAAGAAGGATGTCCTGTTCCTCCCCGAGCGCCCTGATGGCTGAGTCACAGGGAAGCCAGTACTGCATTGGATGAAGTGGCAGTGTCCTTCAGCTCGGACAGTCTGACCAGGTGGACCGGCACCCAGTGCTGCAAGGAGGTCAACGACTTGCATCGGGCCACATGGGTGAGTTGTCACCGTGCCCCCCTCCTTGCAGAAATGTGCCTGTCACGTGCTGTGCCTTGGCCCACCCATGCCCCCTTCCCAGCTCCCCCCCTCCCAGCAGGACTGTGAATCGGAAATACAATGTAAACTGACCATCCCTCACACTGACCACATGTTCATTCTCCTGCAGGGCCTGCAGCCGATGGCCCCGGCCCATCCAGGATGGCCTCCCATGAGAACACCTCGAAGGTGAGCTCCGAGGATGCAGTCATCATCACTCTCCAGCAATGCAGACACGCACCTTGGTGGACAAAGTTAGTGGACAAGCTTCTGGGGCACATTCTGGTGAGCACCACACACCTGCTGATGCACATCAAATGGAGGCAGGAATGCCCAGGCAAGACAGCAGTCAGAGTTCTGCTGGATTCCAGGACACAGTTGGATCCCAGTCAGATGCTGAGCCTCTGGAACAGGTTTACCCGGAGCTGAGGCAGACGATAGGGTGATATTCAGAGAGGGGTGTCAGTGACACTCGGGCAGTTCAAAAGCTGATTGGAGGAGTTCCAGAGGGTACGGGTGCAATAGATGTCGGCGGCAATGCATGGCACCGAGGCCAACAGAGCTAGGGTGGCGACCATAGTGGAGACCCTGGTACATGACATTGGCAGCATATGTGGGGTGTCCAAGGCGTTGTGCAGTCAGTGATGGCCATGGCTGAGCGCCTTGGCAGACTGTCCCAACTCGATGGGGGAATGTGACCCAGTACCAGGTAGACCTTGATGGAGCGCTGCAGGACATGTCCTGGTCTCAGATGGATATAACCGAGGCGCTACGGAGCTTGTCACAGTCACAGGTGGGCATTGCTGAGGCGCTGCAGAGCATGGCCCAATCATAAGGCCGAGGACGTCGACACCATGCTGCAGACATTGGGGAGCCACCAGGGCTGGCAGAGCCAGATGATCAGGGGCAGCTGTGGCTCAATCCAGCTTCCCCTCCCTTCTGAGGTTAATACCTGAGCCTGATGGGCACCGGCTGGGACGAGGGGGCGCTGCGTGCCAACCTGGCCCATCCTATGGAGTGGCGACAATGACCACCAGCCCCCCCAGAGTTCAACCCCTCTGATGAGGCCACATCTCGGGGTCAACACACGGGACAGGGCGGCGCAGCACCATCAGGAGTGGGATATCGTACAGCACATTAAACACCTGCTCGCACAACCATTATGATGCATCTGTCACTTCCTTCCGCAACCACCGGACCCTTTGCCCATCTCTCCGAGCATCCCCCTCTCCTCCCCGTGGCGCTCACCCACCCTCCGGCCATGGATATGTGCCCGGAGCTGTCTCCCATGCCCTGGGTGTTTGGATGTTGCACGCCTCCCGCAGTGTTAAAGCATAATATCCAAGCATCAAGGTTTGACTGGGATGCTAAGCAATAAGCCCTACATGCTACATGGCCCGCCTACCCATGGGGAATCCACTTGGGATGTGTGAAGTGCTCACTTAACTACGATTGCCAATTCCCTGTTGGCAATATCCTTCAGCCGCAAGGCCAGAGGCCTCCCCGGTCAGTGGGGGTTATGGGTGGTCGGTGGGGCAGATAGGCAGAGACTAGGGTGGCCTCCGGAATGGGTACATACGATCCACAAGTCGGCATGGAGGATCCGTGCATGGTCCATCTCGACCCCCCCCCCACCTCCGTGGCAGTCCACCCCAAACAAGGATGGGCCCTCCCCCCTCCCTATTCTGAGCACAGGGGCAGCAAGCTCAGTGTTGTTCGGACTCTTTGCCTGTGAGCCTCCTCGGCTCCTCGCAGCTGCTCTTCCGCCTCATTGACATTTTTAAAAAGGAGTACAAATCTGCACCAGCGTAACTACTTGCTGGGAAGGCGGTTGGATATGGGGTGGCTCCTGTTAATTGTATGGAAGTCGGTCTAAGTGGTGATTATTGGTTTCTCGCTAAACTACGGCGGGATCCAGATTCCACCTATGGAAGTGGGCCGGTTGAATTGCGAACGGTTTGGTGCCTGTGCGGTTCTCATTTTTGGCCTCTTCCAATATTCACAGGCCTCGTTGCGCTCGAGTGAGAGTGCAACAAGGCCATTGAATAGCACCCTTCGTGTTCATTCTGTCTGAAGTGCACTTCTACCTTCACCAAAAGGGTTTTAAGAAAACATGAATGTTTGTAAAAAAAAAAATCGCATGTGTTCAAACTATCTATTCCGACTTAAAATATAAAATTCATACACTTTTTGAGATCTGCATTGAGGGTGAGAGCTATTGGAGGTTTTCACATTTAGAGGTAGAGAATTCATCTGCAATTTTAAGCAGCAAACATTATCAACAATAGTCCAGATATACAGTAAGAAGTCTTACAACACCAGGTTAAAGTCCAACAGGTTTGTTTCAAACACGAGCTTTCGGAGCACGGCTCCTTCTTCAGGTGAATGGAAAGGCTTGTTCCAGAAATGTTTATATAGACACAGTCAGAGATGCCCCGGAATGCGAGCACCTGCAGGCAATCAAATCATCAAAGATGCAGAGAGAGAGGTAACTCCAGGTTAAAGAGGTGTGAATTGTCCCAAGCCAGTTCAGTCGGTAGGCCTCTGCAAGTCCAGGCTTGTTGGTGGGGGCCGAATGTAATGCGACATGAATCCCAGATCCCGGTTGAGTCCGCATTCATGCGTGCGGAACTTAGCTATAAGTTTTTGCTCAGCAATTTTGCGTTGTCGCGTCTCCTGAAGGCCTCCTTGTAGAATGCTGACCCGGAGATCAGAGGCTGAATATATAGGAATCCAGATATAGGAATGGGTTGTCTCAAAAAAATTATAAATAGAAAGCTTTAACAATTGTACCTTTACAAAGAATATTAATTTGCATTGAGTCAAAAAAGGAATAGTGATGTTTCGATGTGATAAAAGAGCATGGGCGGGATTCTCCATTTCTGAGACTGGTGTTGACGCCAATGCAAAACCTGTGGACTTTTACGTCAGAAAAACTGGTGCCGCTCCTGGACTGATTCAGCTGCCGTTGAAGGGCTAGTACGGTGCTGCGTGGAACACAATCGATTCCAATGAAAAATGGTGTGGGATTCGCCGGGTCCATCATTGACACTCGGGGGAGAGGGGGCGGGGGGTGGCTAGCTGCAGCCGCATATACACATTACAATCCCCCCACACACTCATCCCAGCCAACAAGATTGAACTGGAGCGTGCCCATTCACCTGGGGCCATGGGGGTGCCCTGGGGGACGGTGGGGGACGGACGGGGAAGGGGGGGACGGACGGGGGGGGGGTGTCGTGGGTGGGTGGAGGGGGGACAGATGGACGGACGGACGGAGGGCACACCTATACGACACATGGCACTGTTCAAATTGGGCTGTTAGTGGTGTGTGCAGCTGCATGGCTGCGGCAATGGTGTTCCATGCCCATCCACCCTGACCTCGCAGCCCACATCCTGGCTACTCCCCCCGGCCCTGGCAGAAGCCCCTGGCCAGCAGCACAACTGTCAGCAAACTATGGCGAAGTTGGGCACCTTCTGTATGCCCTCTCTCTCTCTCCCTCAACAGCTGCCATGCCGGTTTCACGATTTTCAAAAGCACAAGTGAACCATACTGTCGGGAACTCTGCCCATCGGAGGCGGAGAATCGTGGAGGCCCCGGAAAATACCGGGTGGGGCCCATTAATGATATGCAAACGATATGCCTGCTGTACATGTGGAGTAAAACGCATTGATGCCGCTGTCGAGGTGCTGGAGCATTATGATTTCGCATCAAATCGATGCCTGCTGCGATTTCGGCATTGGGACCGATTCTCCGCCCAACCGCCTTTCCCGGTTTTGGCATTGGCTAATGGAAAATCCTGCCCATTGTCACCTAATTTCTTTGAGTGTTCTCCAACGCTTTTTCCTTCTGTACTGGTAATGCTTTGATGACAGTTTCAATAATCAGGTGAGTTTCTTATCAACTGAAACCTTATGAAATGGTGGGGGTGGGGGACGTGACGGAGAATTTCAATTGCCAGCAGGTTTCTAGCCAACCTGTCTTTGGCAGCAGATCAATCTTTGGCAGCGTGTGGCTGCTCATATATCTACATCTACCATGTTAACTAACCTATGGCCTGCACAGGAAAGGCAGGATGTGGTTGCTCATCTCTGGAAATTTGGGCACCAAAAGATTACCACAGGTCAGTGTAGGATTGAGGGCTCTGATGAAACAGACAGTAGGTGAGTCTGATATAGGATAGGCCTAAACCTCCTTTGTAACTTGATGTCAGTGGTCTCCAATTAACAGTAAGAAGTCTTACAACACCAGGTTAAAGTCCAACAGGTTTGTTTCAAACACGAGCTTTCGGAGCACGGCTCCTTCTTCAGGTGAATGGAAAGGCTTGTTCCAGAAATGTTTATATAGACACAGTCAGAGATGCCCCGGAATGCGAGCACCTGCAGGCAATCAAATCATCAAAGATGCAGAGAGAGAGGTAACTCCAGGTTAAAGAGGTGTGAATTGTCCCAGGCCAGTTCAGTCGGTAGGCCTCTGCAAGTCCAGGCTTGTTGGTGGGGGCCGAATGTAATGCGACATGAATCCCAGATCCCGGTTGAGTCCGCATTCATGCGTGCGGAACTTAGCTATAAGTTTTTGCTCAGCAATTTTGCGTTGTTGCGTCTCCTGAAGGCCTCCTTGTAGAATGCTGACCCGGAGATCAGAGGCTGAATGTCCTTGACTGCTGAAGTGTTCCCCAACTGGAAGGGAACAGTCCTGCCTGTTGATAGTCCAATTAACACACCAGGGATTCAGTGATTTGTGAAAACTCCCAATGGTAATTGTTCTATGATTAGATTCCCACTGGAATCAGATCGAGCCTGTGTTTGTCTCAGAACTAACATTTTGACCAGTACAGAAGCATAAAATGCTGAAATAGTTTTGTACTTTCACTTCTGCTCTGCTATCAAGTTCATGTTTCAGAGCAGGGAGGTCAGTGAGAAGCAGTTGCTAAAAAATCGGTTGACAAGTGGTCATCATTTGGGACAGTCCTTGACATAAGTGCCCCCAGGAGAACCCTCAGTGAGGCGGGATCAGAGTCCCAGTGCACAAGAATCCCAAGATTTGTTTGTGCTACTTTCGGTCCACAAAGACAGTAAACTTTTTAAAAACAGCATCTAGTGCTCTGCAAGCAGCTTTGGCTTTTTAGTGGAGCCATCACTGCTCTTCTCTCAGGCCACAAGTAAAAATAGCAGATTGTGCCCTGATGACGTTACCAGTGCTGGCTTGGAGTATGGGCTCTTGCATTTGGTCAGCCCAAGGTGGTTAAGGAGTAGGATAATCCCCTGTTCTGTTGTAAATGCCCACACATAACTGGAGTAAAGTCAACCCTCCGTATCAATGTTCTACATTAACTACACGCAAAATTTACATGTAGAGTGACAATCCACTCCAAAGGGTCACCTCTTTAATATAAATTAAATTTTCTAAACAGATTATACTTGGGACTAGCTAAGTAATGTTGCAAATCAGTGCCGTGAGCTGGTGCTCACGACTGAGACTGCCAAATCCATTTCACATCAGATTCTTGCAACAATAAAGAAGACCTTTTACCTCATCAGCCGTAGCCAGATTTGACCCTGGATCCCAGGGCTGAGTTGTCCCTTGTGCATATGAAAGCACACTTCTTGGATACATTATGTTCGCTGTAACAAAATCTAATTTGCTGCTGATGTATACGAGCTGCCGTGATGGAATTTGATCCATGGCTGAGAACATTAGCCTGCGCCCCCCTGCATGGATGGCGTGTTTTCCATTGGCCACCAGCAACATCTTCCAGGCTTTGCGTGGCTCGCCTGTCCCGCCACTGGGGATTCTACCGTGGGGAATTGCCTTAGGCTGAGCTGTTGCGTATTTCATAATTATTCTTGTTATAAAGAAACAGTAATTGTGGTTTAACTTACAAACCTGGTGACTCTAATTATTGGGCATGCAAGGGCCAAAGATTTTGGGAATTTTTAATCAGAATTATTAGTTAATTCACTTGTAGTGATAATAATAATCACTTCAATAATAATTAAGTTACTGAGCAAAGCCCCTAGTCGCCACGTTCCGGCGCCTGTTCGATGAGGCTGGTACGGAAATTGGATCCGCGCGGCTGGCATTGTTCTGCATTACAAGCCAGCTGTTTAGCCCACTGTGCTAACTCTGGGGCATGTGGGGTGGTGTAACAATACTGTGTTGTTTTAACATATATTTTTATTTGGTTTTATCATTTTAATATTTTATACATTGATGTGACCATCAATTCACTCGGAACACGTTTGGCAGTAAACTGTGGTTTTAATAGTCATACAACTGAGCCTGCCTGCGACCGGAAGAACTGAGGGCAGGCTCACATGGCTGCAGCACTTTATACTTCCGGTAGTGGGAGGGGCCATGGGTGAAGCCGAGGGTGGAGCCCTGTACAAGCTCCTCATCTCCCCCTATGGGCAGAGCCGCGCAACGGCTCACAGAGCCCAAAAGGACACAATACCATACAATACAATACAGTGTGAATTACATTCACCACATTCACCCCCTGTAAAAAAAATCAAGTCCCGGCGGGGGTGACGGGTCTACAGGTTGAGCCGGTCCGGTGGCCGAGTCGTCCTTTGGGATCGGCGAAGCACCGTGATTGCAGCCTCTTCGGGTGGCTGGGTGGTGACGGTCGAGTGTGAGGGGTACCTCGGCGGTGGTGGTGGTAGTAGTGGATCCTGCAGGCGCCAGGTCCCGGAGGGAAACGGTGTCCTGATGGCCGTCGGGATATTCAATAAAGGCGTAGTGTGGGTTTGAATGTAGCAGTAGTACCTCTACTAGTGGGTCCATTTTGTGTGTCCGGACGTGCTTCCGGAGGAGAACTGGGCCCGGTGTCCTCAACCAAGCTGGGAGCGAAGCCCCTGTGGTAGTGCCCCTAGGGAAAACAAATAATCGTTCGTGAGGGGTCTGGTTGGTGGCAGTGCACAGGAGGGACCTAATTGCATGGAGAGCGTCGGTGAGGACCTCCTGCCAGTGGGAGGTCGGGAGATTCCTGGACCATAGGGTCAATAGGACGGTCTTCCAGCCGTTGCGTTCTCCCTCTCCACCTGCCCATTCCCCCTGGGGCTGTAGCTGGTAGTCCTGCTCGAGGCGATGCCCATGTCGAGCAGGTACTGACGCAGCTCGTCGCTCATGAAGGACGAACCCCTGTCGCTGTGTACGTAGCTGGGGAAACCGAACAGGGTGAAGACACTGTGCAGGGCTCTGATGACTGTATGGGAGGTCATATCGGGGCACGGAATGGCAAAGGGGAAGCGAGAGAATTCGTCTATGACGTTGAGGAAGTACACATTTCGATTGGTCGAGGGGAGTGGCCCTTTGAAATCGATGCTCAGGCGTTCAAAGGGCCGGGATGCCTTTACCAGGTGGGCCTTGTCTGGTCTATAGAAGTGAGGTTTGCACTCCGCGCAGATTGGGCAATCCCTGGTGATGGCTTTTACCTCCTCAGTGGAGAAAGGCAGATTTTGGGCTTTGACGTAGTGGGCGAGCCGGGGGTCCCCCGGGTGGCAGAGGTCGTTGTGGATAGCCTTCAGGCGGTCGTCTTGCGCACTGGCACATGTGCCGCGGGATAGGGCATCTGGGGGCTCGTTGAGCTTCCCCGGTCGATATATGATGTCATAATTATAGGTGGAGAGTTCGATCCTCCACCTCAAGATTTTATCGTTTTTTATTTTGCCCCTTTGCGAGTTGTCGAACATGAAGGCAGCCGATCTTTGGCCGGTGATGAGGGTAAACCTCCTTCCTGCGAGGTAGTGCCGTACGGCTTCCACAATGGCTTGAGCTTCTTTTTCGACTGAGGAGTGTCGAAGTTCCGAAGCGGAGCGGGTCCAGGAGAAGAAGGCTACTGGTCAGAAGGTCTCCCTGCCTGATTCAGAGTGGCGGCGAGGGCGACCTCTGAGGCGTCGCTCTCCACCTGAAAGGGGACGGATTCATCCACCGCCCGCATGGCGGCTTTGGCGATGTCCTCCTTGATGCAGTTGAAGGCCTGGCGGGCCTCAGCTGACAGTGGGAAGAGTGTGGTCTTAAATAGTGAGGGGGCTTTGTCCGCGTACTGGGGGACCCACTGGGCGTAATAAGAGAAGAATCCCAGGCACCGCTTGAGGGCCCTGGGGCAATGAGGGAGAGGGAGTTGTAAGGTTGCATACGGTCCGGGTCAGGGCCCAGAACTCCGTTTTCCACGACATAGCCGAGGGTGGCTAGTCTGGTAGTGCGGAAAACGCATTTCTCCTTATTGTAGGTGAGATTGAGTTTCTGGGCGGTTTGGAGAAATCGGTGGAGGTTGGCGTCGTGGTCCTGCTGGTCATGGCCGCAGATGGTGACATTGTCCAGGTACGGAAACGTGGACCGCAGCCCGTACTGGTCCACCATTCGGTGCATTGCTCATTGGAACACCGAGACCCCATTCGTGACGCCAAAGGGGACCCGGAGGAAATAGAAGAGGCGGCCATCTGCCTCGAACGCCGTGTAGTGGCGGTCCCCCGGGCGGATTGGGAGCTGGTGGTATGCAGACTTCAGAGCCATTGTGGAGAATATGCGGTACTGAGCGATCTGGTTGACCATGTCTGCAATTCTGGGGAGGGGGTACGCATCGAGTTGCGTGAACCGGTTAATGGTTTGGCTATAATCAACCACCATCCAGAACTTTTCCACGATCTTGACGACCACCACCTGAGCTCTCCAGGGCTTATTACTGGCCTCTATGACTCCCTCAAGTAGGAGCTGCTGGACTTCGGCTCTGATGAATACTCTATCCTGCAGGCTGTATCGCCTGCTGCAAGTGGCTACTGGTTTACAGTTAGCCGTTAGGTTAGCGAAGAGTGGAGGGGGGTCGGTTTTTAGAGTCGCTAAGCTGCATATAGTGAGTGGAGGTAGGGGTCCGCCGAAACTGAGTGTGAGGCTCTTGAGGTTACATTGGAAATCGAGCCCGAGTAAGAGTGGGGCGCAGAGGTCGAGGAGTACGTACAGCTGGAAATTAGAGTAGCTGGCGCCCTGAATCGCTAGGGTCGCGACGGTGCGCCTTTGTATTTGGACCGAGTGCGAGCCCGAGGCGAGGGACATAGTTTGCCGTGCAGGGAAGATAGGGAGCGAACAGCGTCTTATCAGGTCAGGATGTACGAAGCTCTCGGTGCTCCCGGAGTCGAAGAGGCACAGTGTCTTGTGTCCGTTGATTTGAACGGACATCATCGAGCTCTGGAGGTGCTTCGGACGAGACTGGTCCAACGTGACTGCGTTGCGTTGCGGGTAGTCGGCGGCTCGATCAGCAGTGCTGGAGTGGCCCCGTGATGACTGTCCGCGAAGGTCGTAGTCGTCGAGGTGAACCTCGGGTGATGGCCAAGATGGCGGCCCCCGTTGATCGCACGTGGCAGGTGATGAAGAAGATGGCGTCCAAGATGGCCACCCCCGTGGATCGCACGTGGCGAGCAAGATGGCGTCCAAGATGGCGGCCCCCATGACTCGCACATGGCCGGCCGTGTGGGGGACGATTGCCAAGATGGCGGCCCCCATGAGTCGCACATGTCGGGCGGAGTCGGCAGACACGCTGCAACGTTACAGGGTCTGCGGGCCTGCGAGTTGGTGGAGCGATTGTTCTGGACTGCGGGGGAGTTAGAGGGTTTTGATTTCACCAGGCATACTCTGGCATAATGTCCTTTTCGACCGCAGCTGCTGCAGGTCGTGTTGCGGGCCGGGTAATGCTGCCGTGGGTGTTGGGGCTGGCCACAAAAATGGCACGCTGGCGCTCCATAGTGAGTGGGTGGCTGCACGGCGCAGGCCTTTGGCAGTCGCTGGTCGGAGGTCCACGATGGGGTCGCTTGGTCCGGGGAATGAGTTTAGACTTCGGAACGCAACCTCCATAGTAACAAAGAAGAACAAAGAAAATTACAGCACAGGAACAGGCCCTTCGGCCCTCCCAGCCTGCGCCGATCCAGATCCTTTATCTAAACCTGTCTCCTATAAAGTTGCTAGCTCTACCGTGTCCTCCAAGTTCTGGGCCCCTTTCTCGAGTAGTCGCTGGCGCACATAGTTAGACCGGAGCCCCGCAACGTACACATCACGGACAGCGAGTTCCATATGCTAGGAGGCCATTACAGCCTGAAAATTGCAGTCCCGAGCAAGGGCTTTTAAGTCGCGCAGGAAGTCCTCTAGCGACTCTTCAGGGCGCTGGTGGCGGGTAGTGAAAATGTGCCGCGCATAGACCTCGTTTACAGGCCACACGTACAATCGGTCGAGCATAGCAAGGGCCTCAGTATAGGAGTTTGTACAATTGAGTTGCGTAGAGATGCGATGGCTCACCCGTGCGTGCAGTAGGCTGAGTTTCTGCTCCTCTGTAGTCTTGGAGGTGCTCGATTCAGCCAGGTAGGCTTTGAAACACCGAAGCCAGTGTAGGAAGATTTCCTTTGCCTCTGCAGCCTGCAGGTCGATTTCTAGTCGATCAGGTTTGAGGGCTGATTCCATAGTAGTTTTCTTCAAGTTTTCTAAGACTATTAAATTGATGTGACCATCAATTCACTCGGAACACGATTGGAAGTAAACTGTGGTTTTAATAGTCTTACAACTGAGCCTGCCTGCGACCGGAAGAACTGAGGGCAGGCTCACACGGCTGCAGCACTTTATACTTCCGGTAGTGGGAGGGGCCATGGGCGGAGCCCTGGGCGGAGCTGAGTGTGGAGCCCTGTACAAGCTCTCATCTCCCCCTATGGGCAGAGCCGCACAACGGCTCACAGGCAGAGTCCACAAGGACACAATACCATATAGTACAATACAGTGTGAATTACATTCACCACATACATAAAACAAAACAGCCCCCAAAGAAAAAAATAACAAAAGAGCCCCCCCCTACCAACCAACCCCCATGTAACTCAAAAAATAACCCCCCCTTCCCATAGCAGTTGATGGTAACCTCTTTACAGTGAAGAATAAGTAGACCCCATCTCTTGTGGAACCCCTCAGTTGCCCCCTCAGGGTTAACTTCACCTTCTCAAAATACAGGCACTCCATCAGATGCCCCAGCCGTACTGAGGCACAGGGTGGATCAGCGGGACTCACCGGCAAGCAATCAGCGAGGCGTAGCCTAAAACATCTGCCTCCGCTGGCAGGTCCAACACCCGAAATATGGCCCTCAGGGCTGGGCTCCAAATCCAAGTACAAGATCGCCGACATGGTACTGAAAAAAGACCTCCAAAACCTCTCCAACTTTGGAAAGGGGCAGAATATATGTACATGGTTGGCCGGGCCTCTCCCACACTGTTCGTAAGTATTCTCCACCCCCTCAAACAACTGGCTTATCCTTGATCTCGTCGCCCTGTGCACCACCTTTACTCTATTGACCCCAGTCTCTCAAATGAAGTTGAGGCATTCACCCTCTGCAACACCTCACACCACAGCCCACCTCCAGGGACACCCCCAACCACTCCTCCCAACAGGCCTTACCCCCCTCCAATGACACCATATCCTCCTCCACAATCCTCGCATAAATCTCTGAGATGACACCCCTCCCACAACCCCATCACCGACAACGCTCCTTCCAACAACGAGGAAGGAGGTGTCACCGGAAATGTCTGGATACACCTAAAAGCCTCCCCTGTGGAAACCCAAACTTTTCCATCAACTTCTCCAATCTCGCAAACTGCCCTTCCAAGAATAAGTCCTTCATTTCACCTTTCCCCAATCCTACCTGAAACCTACCAACCAATCTTGCTGGCTCAAACAAATGATTCTCTCTGATCTCTTTTCGACCCCATGCCTGACTTAAAATGTTGCTGAAATTGCTCTATATCTTCAGCTTGGCCACCACCACCAGGCTACCTGAATATTTCCCCAGGGCAAACAGAAGCTGCGCCGTTGCCAGCACCTGACCTCCTACCTTACCCACATTGCCTCCATTTGCCACACAATAATAATACAGCAGATTTGCTAGAGCCAAACCCCTTGTCTGTCTTCCGATCCCTCGCAATCCTACCTGATTTAAACAATTAAATCAACCGCTTCATCCCCTTGAAAAGCATTTTCAGCAAGAAGACCGGTAAACACTGGAATAAAAACAAAAACTGCAGCAAAACATAAATCTTTACCGCCTGCATCCAGCGTCCAATGATAGGGGCAGGCTATCCCACCTTAACAAATCCGCCTTGGCCCTGCCCATCAGGCTCGTCAATTCAATTTACAGAGCCTGGCCGAATCCCGAGCCACCTGCACCCCCAATGTCTTAAGTGAGTGGTTGCCACACAAAGCAACAATGCTTCCAAACTCGCTCCCGCCCCGGCGAGGAGACCAAAAAGCACTCGCTCTTCTCTAAATTCAATTCATATTCCGAAAAATCCCCAAATCGCTTAAGTGACTCCATTATATCCCCCGCCTTGGGAACCAGCTGGAAATATATCATAAAAGGTTAATTTTCATACACCATATGCTCCACTCCCCCCCCCCCCCCACCCACCACCCACTAACCCCCTCCATTTCTCCGAGCTCCTCAACGCAATGGCCAAGGGCTCTATGTTACAATATTATGTGTCCATAATCACCGTATCATAAAATCCCTACATTGCAGAAGAAAACCAATTGGCCCATCAAATCTGCGTCAACCCTCCAAAAGAGCACTCTACCTGGGTCCACTCCCCCAACCTTTCCCCGTAATCCCGCATATTGATCATGGCCACCTAACCTGCACATCTTTGTAATGTGGGAGGAACCCCACGCAGACAAGGGGAGATTGTGCAAACTCCACACAGTCACCCAAGGCTGGAACTTAACTTAGGTCCTTGGAGCTGTGAGGCAGCAGTGCTAACCACTGTGTCAGAGTTAGAAGTGCAATTGTGAATAGTCACTCAAAACACAGTAAAATTTAATTTAGAAACTGTATTATAGGATTGGACACAACTTAAATGGCAATTTTTAAAAAAAATTGAAGTCGGCCTATCCTCATTTGTCAAATACGTTTGCTCATCTATTTCAGCGAACAGACGAAACAAGACAGTAGACCATCCACCTGTCCTGGCAACACAGAAATCATAAAAGAACAAAACAGAACAGGTAATTTCTTTTAGCAGAATTTCTTGCTTACGGTTTGAATACAACTTGCAACTGAAAATAGTCCCTTTGCACTGAAATGGTAAGGCATGTTATTGCTGGAGAATCAAATGTTTACCGCCTTTTAGTACTAAGAGAATTGAACACTGTTACATATAGCACAGTCAGGAACCAGAATAAAGCTTTTGCTACTGGGAGATCCTACCACAGTCATCATCTTAATCTTGCTGTGTCTCAGTTAGTAGTATTCTGAATTTGAAAGTTGTGGGTTCAAGTCTCATTCCAGAGACTTAAGCACAAGTAGGCTGACACTGTAGTGCTACATTAACGGTGGTCTTTTGGATAAAATGTTAACCTACACCCAGTCTGCTCTATCAAGTAAATGATCCTATGGCACCATTTTGAAGAAGAGCAGTTATTCCTCAATTATCTTTACTGAAACAGATTATTTGGAGCATGATCCTGCCTCCTCGTCATGCCTCTCGCAAGATTTGCAATGCTCCAAACGTCTCACAAGATTAAACAAAATATCACAAGGTATCGGGATCTGTGAGGGCGAGATCCAGATCTGCATAATTTAAAAAAAAGTTGTATCCAAAAAATACAAAATCCGGAAAAGTCAATAACGCAAAACAGTATTGAACACTCCATAACATATTAACAGTGTACATAACACTATAGCAATGTAACTCACCTGAAACACCCCATATTATACAAATACATCAACAACACCCTCAAAAATGTTTTAAAACAAAATAAAGTACCGCCTTACCCATTAACCAATAGTTACTGTATCCCGTCACCCTCCGCTACCCCTACTGACATTCTAATACTTCTTGAAAAAGTCAATGAACAACTTCCACCTCACGAAGAACCCCCTCATCCATACCTCGAATGGCGAACTTAATTCTCACCAAAGGAAGAAAATCAGTAAGGTCCCACACCCATGACCCGAAAGTTAGTGGATCCGCGGACCGCTGGTTTAGCAAAATTCTCCTCCGGACTAGCAGGGAGGCAAAAGCCACAACATCGGTCTCCTTCCCAACCAAAACACCCGTATCCTCAGGCACTCCAAAAATAGCTACCCATGGAAATGACATGACTACCATTCAAGGCAATGCATCCGTAACTCCCTAACAGAATCCCACCAGTTTTGGACAGGACTAGAACATGTGGGCATGATTCGCAGGAGACCTGGCACATTGTGCACACTGATTGGCCACTTCCGGGAAGAATCGGCTCAGCCTTACTGGCATCATATGTGCTCTGTGCACAGCTTTAAGTTGAATAAGACTAGCACACAACGCGGATGCATGAATCCTACGCGGTGCTTCTTCCCAAATCCAACCTCGCACCGTGCCTCCTTTGCTGCATTGCCACCATCGAAACTGCCTCCTTCTTGGCCAACTCGGAGTACACATTGGAGATCTTGCCCTCTCCCATATCATCCTCTGAGAGTAGCCAGTCCTGTAGACCCGAAGGTGGCAACATTGGAACCGAACCCACCTCTTTACTCAAAAAGGCCCCTATGTGGTGATATCTGAACTCATTACTGCTGGGCAATTAGTCAGCTTCAGCTTAGTTAGGTCCACAAACTTCACTCCAAAAACAGGTCCTCAAAACATTTGATCCCCAGACGGTCCCACTCCTTAAACCTGACATCCAATCTCACTGGGACAAATCTATGGTTACGACAGATCGGGGCCTTTCTAGACCTGCCCTCCAGGCCAAAATATAGCCGGCACTAATTCCACACCCTAAGAGTGGAAACTACCACTGGATTTAATGAGTGCCTACTCAGTGAGAATGGTAGAGGAGCTGAAGTCAATGCCCTTAAGGGGGCCTCTCCCTACACAAAGCCTCTGCCACCCTGCACCACACCGACCCTTGAGCTAACACCCATTTCTGGATCATGACAATATTTGCAGCCCAGTAGTAACTCTGAAAATTAGGGAGAACCAGGCCACCACCCCATCTGCTCTTGTCCAGACAAACTCTTTTAATACGGGGATCCTCCCTGCCTACACACAGCCTAGAATAAACATATTGACCTTTCTGAAAAAAGATATAGGCAGGAAGATTGGGAGAATCTGGAATACAAAAGGAACCTCGGCAGGATCACCATCTTTATTATCTGGACTCTCCTGGACAGAGATAACGGCAGTCTGTCCCATCTTTTAAACTCTTCTTTCATCCCCTCCACTAAACTTGCCAGATTTAAATTGTGAAGTTGAGCCCAGTCCCTGCGACCTGAATCCCAAGATTGTGAAAGCTCATTCTTACCAGGTGAAACAGGAGCCCACTCAAACACCCCTCCTGGCCTCTGGAGCCTATCAGAAACATCTTGCTCTTTGCTGTATTAACCTTGTATCGGAGAAGGAGCCAAACTCACTCAGAATCACCACAAACTTATCAAATGATTCCATGGGATTAGAAATGCACAACAGGAGGTCATCCGTGTACAAAGAGTGCTGGTTCTCCACTATCCCCCCACCTCCCCGCTCAATACTCCTCCACCCCAGACGTCTGAAGAGCCACTGCCAATGGCTCAATCGCAAGGGCGAAGAGCAGAAGAGAGAGTGAGCACCCCTGCCTCGTCCTGCGCTGCGTTAATGGAGATGCTTGCTTTTGGGACTTTATAGAATAGCTTAACTCCGTCCACGAAGCCCTGTACGAATCAAACCGCTCCAAAATGTCAAATAAGTACACCCATTCCAACCATAGCATAGAGCCAGGGAAGTGGGATGGAAATGGGAGGAGAAAGGAATTAGAACACTAATAGATTTATTTCTTGGGGGTCGTTTTGCAGGATTTAAGGAGCTGGGAGCAAAGTATGGGCTGGAGCAGGGGGAAATATTTAGATACATGCAGGTCCGAGACTTTGCCAGAAAGGAGATTTAGAGTTTCCCCATAGAGCCGGCTTCCACATTGCTGGAGGAGGTGCTGACGACAGTGGGGCTGGAGAAGGGGGTAGTATCGGTGGTTTACGGGGTTATTTTGGAGGAGGAGGAGAAGGTGCCAGTAGAAGGGATCAAGGCAAAGTGGGAGGAAGAATTGGGAGAGGGTATGGAGGAAGAGTTCTGGTGTGAGGTGCTCCGAAGGGTGAACGCCTCCACCTCGTGTGCGAGGTTGGGGCTGATACAGCTGAAGGTGGTATACAGAGCGCACTTTACAAGGGCGAGGATGAGTCGACTCTTTGAGGGAGTAGATGTTGTGTGTGAACGTGGGGGGGTGGGGGGGGGGGGGGGGGGGGGGGGGGGGCGCAAATCATGTTCATAGTTTTGGTCCTGTCCAAAGCTGGAGGATTACTGGAAGGAGGTGTTTAGGGTAATCTCTAAAGTGGTGCATATGAAACTGGACCCGGGCCCTCGGGAGGCCATATTCATGCTGTCGGACCAGCCGGGGTTCGAAACGGGCGCAGAGGCTAATTGTTGTAGCCTTCGCCTCTTTGATCGCCCGAAGGTGTATCATGTTAGGGTGGCGATCAACCTCTCTACCCTGTGCCCTGCGTGGTGGGGGGGACCTGCTGGAATTCTTAACGTTTGAAAAGGTCAAATTTGAACTGAGGGGAAGGATGGAGGGGTTCTACAATTCATGGGCGTTATTAATCATGCACTTTCGAGAATTGGATCACATCGAACATTAGGCGAGTTGGGGGCTGGGAGCGTTGGGGGGGAGGGGACTGTATGTGTTAATGGTGACTATGGGTGATTCCTGATTCCTTTTTGTTATTTGTTTATATTGACATGCAGGCCAGTTTATGTTAACATGTCGGTCAATGTCTGGGGTTTGGTGGGAGGATGGGATTGTTGTTATTGATATGGGGATTAACATTACATTTGTTACAGATTATGTTTACTGTTGGGTTTAAATTTGGGAGAAAATATGAAATGAAATGAAAATCGCTTATTGTCACAAGTAGGCTTCAAATGAAGTTACTGTGAAAAGCCCCTAGTCGCCACATTCCGGTGCCTGTTCGGGCAGGAGAAAAAAATAGAATTTTAAAAAATGTTTTTTAAAGTACACCCATTCCACTCGATCAAATGCCTTCTCGGCATCCATTGACACCACTACCTCCACCTCGCTTCCTCTTGCAGGTATCATTATTACGTCCAATCTGCTTCATACATTGGTCGCTAACAATCTGCCTTTATGAACCCGGTTTGGTCCTCTCAACCACATCTGGCACACATCCCTCGATATGGGTAGCCAAGATCTTAGCCAGAAGCTTTGCATCTGCATTTAAGTGAAATCGGACAATAAGATCCGCATTACTCATAATTTTTGTCCAATTTTTGGATGAGGGAAATGGAAGCCTGCGATAACGTGGAGGGAAGCACATCCCTCTCCACCGCTTCATTGTACATACGCACCATTAACGGACCCAGCCAAAGCGTTTATAAAATTCGGCTGGGAATCCACCCGGACCTTCCCTGACTGCACCAAACTCACACATCCCAACACCTCCCGCAGACCTACTGGGGCCCCCAACCCCTGTGCCCTCGCCTGATCCACTCTCGGAAACTCCAACCTATCCAAGAATCTTCGTCTCAGTTCATTCCCTAGCGTTGGTTCCGATTGGTATAGTCAGTGATAAAAGGACTCAAAAATATTATTAATCTCTGCCAGGGCCGTTGTTACCTCGTCTCTTCCCCTCCCCCGTTCCTAAGCCTACCTATTTCCCTAGCAGCTGTCTGATTCCTCAGTTGGTGAGCGAGCATCCTGCCACTCACCAACACAAATCTTCCATTCGGATCAGCAATTAACCTCTTCATTGAGAAAGGCAGTCTCTTTCTTATTAACATGGCCACCCCTCTCATCTTCGTATCAAGTCCTGAGTGGTAAACCTGACCAACCCACCCCCTTCTCAGTCTTATCTGGTCCTCCACCTTTAAATGAGTCTCCTGGAGAAACATCAAGTCCGCCCTCAGGTTGTTCAGATTGAGCAAATTTGCACGACCTTTTAACAGGTCCATGCAGGCCCCGGACATTCCAAGCTACCCCGGCCGGATACAACATTCCAAAACTCTCACCTATATTATGCAGGACCTTGTTGAATCCGGCACGGTATTTAGCTAGTTCCGTACCCCAATTGGGATGTATTCAGTTTACACTTCCCTCCCACGAGTTCTTCTTTGCCTGCCTGGTCCACCTCAGAAATGTTTGCATGTCCAGAAAACGGTGCAGTCTCACCACCATCGACCTTGGTTGCTCACCTGCCTTTGGCTTTCTCCTCAGCACTCTGTATGCTCGATCAGTCTTGGATGGTTCGGGGGGCTTCTGCAGCATCTGTGCAGCATGCTCCGGGGGTTGCGAGCCCTCCAACCCCTCTGGCAGACCCACTATTCGGATATTTTGCCGACGCTCTCGATTCTCCAACTCATCCACCTACTTTTTTGAAGCTGTCAGCCATCAGGGAAAGTTTTGCTTCCACCGGGACCAACCAGTCCTCGTGGTCGGTGACAGACTCCTCCATTTTTTAGAGCGACGCGCCGTGAGCTTTAAATGCTGCTCAACTCTGTCCACTGTTGCCTTAATCCAATCATTTGCCATTAACAGACCTTCAGACATTTCAACATTTGTTTCTGGAACTGAGCAGTTAAAAAGTCTACCAAGTGAACAGTAGACCACTGCTGACTTGGGGCCCGGCACCATCACGCCTTAATCCACGCTTTTCCAGTGCCTCACAGTCTGCTTGCAGCCGTTTTTATTTCCCCTGTTGCTTTTTGCCGCGCGCATTCCGGATCCTACGCAAACAATTCCCGATACATTACTGGAAGGAGGTTTTTAGGGTAATCTCTAAAGTGGTGCGCGTGAAACTGGAACCGGGCCCTTGGGAAGCCATATTTGGGGTGTCGGACCGGCCGGGGTGGTAAACGGGTGCGGAGGCGGATTTTGTAGCCTTCGCCTTGTTGATCGCACAAAGGCGGATCCTGTTGAGGTGGAGATCAACCTTTCCACCCTTGCCCTGGCGTGGCGGGGGGACCTGCTGGAATTCTTGATGCTTGAAAAGGTCAAATTTGAACTGAGGGGAAGGATGGAGTGGTTCTACAATTCATGGCCGTTATTCATGCACTTTCAAGAATTGGATTACATCGAACATTAGGGGGGGGGGCTGGCAGGGTTGGGGGGGGGGGGGGAGGGGGACTGTATGTGTTAATGGTGACTCTGGGTGATTCCTGGTTCCTTTTTGTCATTTGTTTGTGTTAACATGCGGGCTAATGTCTGGGGTTTGGTGGGAGGATGGGATCGTTGTTATTGATATGGGGATTGACATTACATTCATTACTGATTATTGTTGGGTGTAAATTTGGGAGTAAATGTGAAAAAGGAGAATAAAAATATTAAAAATAAAGAATTTCCGATACTTTGACCAGCAAGAATCGGGATGTTGAGACCACATTCAAAGGTCCGACCGAGATTTATAGAACATAGAACATAGAGCATACAGTGCAGCAGGAGGCCATTCGGCCCATCGAGTCTGCACCGACCCACTTAAGCCCTCATATCCACCCTATCCCTGTAACCCAATAACCCCTCCTAACCTTTTTGGTCACTAAGGGCAATTTAGCATGGCCAATCCACCTAACCTGCACGTCTTTGGACTGTGGGAGGAAACCGGAGGAAACCCACGCAGACACGGGGAGAACATGCAAACTCCACACAGACAGTGACCCAGCGGGGAATCGAACCTGGGACCCTGGCGCTGTCAAGCCACCATGCTGTCCAGTTGTGCTACTGTGCTGCCCAAGGTTTTCCCGCGCAGGAGCTACTGACTACACAGCCATTTAGCTCATGGCCGCCACTGGAGGTCTGCATAATTTGAATATGCATTTTTTTTTCATAGAATGTACAGTGCAGAAGGAGGCCATTCGGCACCCTACCCAAGGCCACACCTCCACCTATCCCCATAATCCAGTAACCCCACCCAACACTAAGGGTAATTTTGGACACTAAGGGCAATTTAGCATGGCCAATCCACCTAACCTGCACATCTTTCGACTGTGGGAGGAAACCGGAGCACCCGGAGGAAACCCATGCACACACGGGGAGAATGTGCAGACTCCGCACAGACAGTGACCCAAGCCGGAATCGAACCTGGAACCCTGGAGCTGTGATGCAATTGTGCTATCCACAATGCTACCGTGCTGCGGGATTCTTCCTGCACCCAGGAGCTAACGGCTGCGCCTGGGAGACCTCGCCAGCATGCCATTTAGTACTGGATTTCACAAACATAGACCAGTTGTCATGGCACCTTGGGGGGGGGGGGGGGGGGGGGGGAAACAGAGCTGGTGACACCCTGGCACTGCTGCCTAGACACTTGGGTAAAGCTGCCCAAGCACCTTTGAAGAGCTGCCCGGGCACTACCAGAGTTTGGGCCTTACCGGGTGGGGTGGGTGGTTTGGGGGGGTGGGGTTGGGGGAGGCGGGGGGGGGAGGAGAAAGAGAGATCCAAGCAGCCAGACAGGCTGTTTATCAAAACTTCATAATCAGAACAGAGATCAAATTAAAAACTCTCTTCATTGTCACTACTATTAAGTTCGGACTCCTCTTTCTTACGGTCACCTTCAGTTTTAGATTTTTCAGAACCTTGTTCTGTACTAGATTTAATGTGGAGGTTGTGCAAAATGGCACCCTGGCCACATTCGGGGATAACCACCTGGGAACCCCACAGGAAGATGCCATCCCCTACGCTGAGTTTCACTCCCTTTCTGGTAAAAGCCCTCAGGTCCTCCAGGAGGGCACAGTGCTCGGCCCTATACAGCACATTGTGGCGGATCCTGGCCAGCAGCAGGTCCGTCTGGGAGCAAGCCTTTATTTGGGCCACCGTTTCTGGCAGTAAGTCATACGCCTCCGGAAGGAGAGACCAACACTGAATGCGGGCAGACGCCACCTGGGGAATTGCCTTGTCCTCTTTGAATAAATCCAAAAGCAGTTTATGGTTGATATAAGCCATGAACGCATGGCCGTAGACATACTGATGGAATCATCGAACGCCGAACCCCAATGCTAACCTCTCCTTTTCTATTTGGGCAAAATTCCCTTCTGCCACCACCAATGTAGGGCCACTCAGTACCATCATCCAACCTGTGTGCCATAACGGCCCTGGCCCCGACCCCGTAGGGCAAAGTGTGACACGTGAGCACCAAGAACTTCAACTGGTTAAAGTCCGTCAGCATGTGGGAAGACGACAGCCGCCACTTTACTTTGGCAAATGCCCCCTGTTTTGGCCCCAGGTGCAGCGGGGCTGCAGGTGGACCCCGGCTGCCTAGAACCGATGCAGCACATCCTCCAGGTTCTTTTAGATGTTCTTGGTCAGAGGAACCAGTGATTAGCATATCGTCCAGGTAAATTGTCACTTGTGGCAATCCTCGAGTATATTTTCCATCACCCTCTGGAATATGGCACATGCCGATGACGCCCTGAACATCAGCCTGGTAAAATCGTACAACCCCCTTTGCTTGTTGATTGTTACGTACTTTCAGGAGGATGGTCTCGAGTTTCTCCGATAATGCCGGCCCAAACTCGCAAAACCCGGCAGATTTGTGCAACCAGCCCAGGAATTCCGTTATAGGTTCATCCTAGCATTGTGAAGCTGTGTGGAAACAAAAACAGCGAATGGCAAGTGGCGGTTTTTGGCCGAAATGGTCGTCAACCAGCGTAACGAACTCCGCGAACTCGCGGTTGTCAGGCGAGTCAGAAAAAGTTAAAGTTTTGATAATGCCGTATGTCTGCGCACCGAAAACTGCAAGGAGAGTCACCATCTGTCGTCCCCGACTATGTTGTTTTTCCGTTCTCTGTACTGGGTCCAATCCCCAGTCGTGGCATCGAACACTTCAAGCTTTCCGATTAGTGGCACCTCTGTCGACTGAGTAGAGGTCCCCTGAGGCCTAATTGAGGTGGACCCGTTCTGGAGGAAATGGTGCCTCCTGCAGCTCCACTTGACCCTTGTCGCCAGTGTAAAGTCTCAGGCAAGGGACCATTCGGAAGCAATGTCTGTAGCAAACATTTGGTTTTATTCGGGTTACTCTACGCTCCTCCTACTCCCCAAAGGGTCTCCCACACCCAGCCCTCACCTGGGCTGTGGTATTTATATCCAGTAGTCCTTTGAACTGAGGGGTCAATCATATTCAGGTGAGGCTGCAGGAACTCTGGTGTTGCAGATCCCTGGGCCTCCTATAGGGTTATAACACTATCCATTACTAATACCTCAGCTTTCATTGAGCATTCTGGAGGGAAAACCAAATCCTTCTCTAGTAAGATAATTTGAGTAGCCCTGTGCCCCTGAAGATTGATATGGATTTGGCTATATAAATTGAGGAAAATGGGGTGACCTTCCCCTTTGAGAGAAACCCATCATATCTCTAATCTACCTCATTCCCCATACCTGCTCCCACGTTACCTCGGGGGGGCCCCCAAGTCCAGTTAGCCATGTTGTGTTCTCCACTTTTGTTCCCTTTTCAGAATCATCCCTATCGACCCCCACAAGTCCCAGGGGTTTTCTTGGCAACTCCCAACATGCTGAATGAATGTGTCCCACTTTGTTACTATGGTAACATCTAGGCTTTTCAGTCTCACCATCTCCCTCCGTACCTTCCTTCCTGGTCTGAGGAGGAGATCTTGGCGCATTCCCAGCAATCCATTGGCTACTGCCTTCCTTTCAGTCGCCTACTTCTATCCTTATCAAAATTATTATTTAAAAAAAATAAATTTAGAGTACCCAATTATTTTTTCCAATTAAGGGACAATTTAGCGTGGCCAATCCACCTACCCTGCACATCTTTAGGGTGTGGGCCGAAACCCACACAAATACGGGGAGAATGTGCAAACTCCACACAGTGA
This sequence comes from Scyliorhinus canicula, assembly GCF_902713615.1. Lineage (NCBI taxonomy): Eukaryota > Metazoa > Chordata > Chondrichthyes > Carcharhiniformes > Scyliorhinidae > Scyliorhinus > Scyliorhinus canicula. The sequence goes on along the minus strand of NC_052151.1, from coordinate 39,804,574 downwards.
CCCAGAGCCGGGATCGAACCCGGGACCTCGGCGCGTAAGGCAGCAGTGCTAACCACTGCACCACCGTGCCGTCCCTTTTCAAAATTATGGGGGTGATGGAACAAAGGGTTGAATTTATGGTCCAGCTCCGATTCATCAGCCGTAATTGCTGCCTGTCTAGCAGTTGTCACCCTCTGGTGTTCAACGTGTGTTGTTATCATAGAAGGTAGAGAATTTTTAAATTCCTCCAAGAGAATACCCTCTCTGAGCCTCATTGGTAGTTTCAACTCCAAGGTGCAGAGAAACTCCCAAGGCCAAAAAAAACGGCAAAGTGCCATGGAGTAGTGAGGTGTTACTCGGCACCGCAGACAACGAGAAACTCCCCGTGAAACGTGCCCAAAACCGGACATAGATTTTTTTTCCATTTGAATCACGCTTGTGGTCTACATCACATTGCTGTTTGTGAGATCTTGCAGAGTCCAAATTTGGTGGATGTGTTTCTTGCAACACAGCTCAAAAGTAATTGGATGTAACTTCAGGACGTCTTGAAGTTATGAAATGTGCTTTATTTCTTTTCTTCTTTCCTTCATTTCTTTCTCCATCTATTTCTTTTTCTTTTGAATAGGATCCTTATAGCTATGTAGAACATACATGCAGAAGAAGGCCATTCGGCCCATCGAGTCTGCACCGGCCCACTTAAGCCCTCACTTCCACCCTATCCCTGTGTAGCCCAATGACCCCTCCTAACCTTTTTGGTCACTGAGGGCAATTTATCATGGCCAATCCACCTAACCTGCACATCTTTGGACTGTGGGAGGAAACCCACACAGACACGGGGAGAACGTGCAGACTCCGCACAGACAGTGACCCAGCGGGGAATTGAACCTGGGACCCTGGTGCTGTGAAGCCACAGTGCTATCCACTTCTGCTACCATGCTGAAGGATAGAGACCTTGGGAGCGAAATGGCATTTGCAGTGTGCGCTCACGTTTCAGACATGTGTTCTGGATGCCACCTTGATAAAGGGCTTAGCATGTGCACATTTAATGTCCACCAGAGGTGAAGCATATTATGACTTTAACACTTTTTTGGGTTCTTCTATCATTGCTTCAAATTTCAAGAGTATACAGAGAGTAGTATTGCAGGCGCTGAAATATGTTTCGCAAACCTCAAGTTTCCTGCACAAACCAGTTGCTCACAGATATAGGCTAGTCTTGCTCTTACAATTGGTTGGGAGAATTTAATGCAGATATGTGCAAAGTGAATAACTTGGTAGCAAGATTGCAGACAGACTAAGTACAATAAAGATTTCAATTCTAAAGTGGGTGTAGGAGCAGTGGAACCCTGAATATGTCAGGGCAAGTTGAGAGAACTCATGCACATCCTAGGCTTTATCAATAGGGGCATAGAGTACAAAAGCAAGGAAGTTATGTTAAATAAAATTGGAACATGCTGGAAAAACGCAGCAGGTCCTGCAGCATCTGTGGAGATAGAAACAGTTCACATTTCATGTCCAATATGACTCTTTGAAAGTTATGTTAAACATGTATAAAACGCTCATTTGGCCCCCGCTGAAGTATTGTGTACTGTTCTGGGCACCACATTTTAGGAAGGATGTGAAAGCAATAATATAATACAATATAATAATATTTATTGTCACAAGTAGGCTTACATTAACACTGCAATGAAGTTACTGTGAAAATCCCCCAGTCGCCACATTACGGCACCTGTTCGGGTACACAGAGGGAGAATTCAGAACGTCCAGTTCACCTAACAGCACGTCTTTCGGAACTTGTGGGAGGAAACCCGGAGGAAACCCATGCAGACACAGAGAACATGAAGACTCCACACAGACAGTGACCCAAGCCAGGAATCGAACCTGGGACCCTGTAGCTGTGAAGCAACAATACCAACCACTGTGATACCGTGCTGCCATTAGAGATGGTGCAGAAAAATTTGCGAGAATGTTCCATTGAAGAGGAACTTCCGTTGCACAGATTGGAAAAGTTGGGACTGTTCTTCTTGCAGAAAAGAAAATGGAGAGGAGATTTGGTCGAGGTATTCAAAATCACAAGGGGTCCGGACAGAGTATATCAGGAAGAAGTCATAGAGTATCATAGGTGGAGGCCATTCAGCCCATCGAGTCTGCACCAGCTCTTGGAAAGAGCACCCCACATAAGCACACGCTTCCACCCTATCCCAGTAACCCAGTAACTCCACCTCACCTTTTTTGGACACTGAGGGCAGTTTATCATGGTCAATTCACTTAACCCACATATCTTTGGACTGTGGGAGGAAACCGGAGCACCTGGAGGAAACCCACGCAGACACGGGGAGAACGTGCAGACTCTGCACAGAAAGTGACCTAAGCTGGGAATCGAACCTGGCACCCTTGAGCTGTGAAGCAACAGTACTAGTGTTCCATTGGTAGAAGAACCAAGAACCAGTGGGTTCAGATTTAAGATAATTAGCAAAAGAAGCAATGGTGACATGAGGAAAAGCCTTTTTATGCGGGGGTGGTTAGGATCTGGAATGCACTTCCTGAGGGTGTGGAGGCATGTTCAATTGAGGCCTTAAAAAGGAAATTGGATTATTATTCGGAAAGGAAGAAGGCCCAGGATGTCAATGTCTTACCAATCACATTGTTAAGGGATACTGGTGACGGATATTTGAACACAAATAAGGGATAGCTGGAACACTGGGTGAGTGTGAGGAACGTCGGTGCAGATAAAACTCAATAAACCCACCCGCAAGGAAAAGCTCTGTGACTTAGTTTGGACTCCACCAACCAGCATGGACCCTATTAACACAAGACTTTGGGGAGAAGGAGGGGTGATGACATAAGGAGAATTGCTGAGAGCCAGCTCAGACACGATAGGCCAAATGGTCTCATTCTGTGCTACAATCATTCTATGATTCCATGACCAGAGACCATGCAGTGAGGAAAAGGAAGGAAGACTAAAACATTTCTGTCCATAATCTAATGCCTTTTAGGGAAGGAAATCTGTCACCCTTACCTGGTCTGGCCTACAAGCGATTCCAGACCCACAGCAATGTGATTGACTCTGAACTGCCCTCTGAAAAGGCCAAAGAAGCTACTCAGTTCAAGGGCAACAAATGCCGGCATCCGAACTTATTTTGGATCCTCTTCCCATTCCTTCCTTGAGAGGAAGTGCTTAGTCTCCAATCCACGTTTCCCAAATAATAATTCCCTTTTTTTGAGTAAGGGAAGTAAGCAAAGTGAAAATTTAACATTTTCAATAAAAAGTACAATGTAATTTTGTCCAAATATTTACCAAAAGTCAGGGCGGCACAGTGGCACAGTGGTTAGCGCTGCTGCCTCACAGCTCCAGGGACCCGGGTTCAATTCCAGCCACCGCGGTGACTGTCTGTGTGGTATTGGATCTTTCTCCCTTGTCTGCGTGGGTTTCTTCCAGATGCTCTGGTTTCTTCCCACTGTCCAAAAATGTGCGGGGGATTGGTCATGCTAAATTGCCCAAAAGGTTGGGTGGGGTTACTGGGTTATGGAGACAGGGTGAAGGCATTGGGCTTAAGTAGGTTGCTCTTTCCAAGGGCTGGGCTGGGCTGAATGGCCTTCTGCACTGTAAATCCTATGATTTAAACATCCATAATAATTTCCTAAGATTAATGATTTTGAGAAATTCAAAAATGTTTTGAAATATTCCAGGTTTAATAAATAAGACCAATGACATGATGTTTGTAAATAGTGTGGTTAATGAGTAACGGATAAAGAGACTAAAATTTTACAAATAATTTGTACTATTTTAGATGAGCAATATGAAAGATAACAAAACCACATCAAAGGACTTGCGCTTTGAAAGGTTTAAGACTGACCTGAATCACTTGGAATACCTTTGGTCAATCCTGTTAAAGGATGTGTTTTTTTCCCCATTCATTGGAGTTTTCATATAATTATTGTGAAATTCATAAAAATAGCTGCAAGCAAAAGAACTGATTGTTTTATGGTGACTCCTCCCATCAGCATTCTCAAAAAGGAAATTGGTATGACCAGGCTAATTGTAAAATCCTGTGAGAGCGTCATCGTCTCAATTTTATGTACAGAAAATTCAAGGTTTCCTTGGTAATATTGGTAATTACTTGAAATCCCTTCTTAATAGGGAATTGATGTTTTCTTCCAGGGATTTTGAATTAATATTACAGAAATTTAAATATATACTTTTTTGAAATGTTAATATAAAATGACATGTGTTTTCCACTCTTTGGTTTCCCTCTTTAATAAGCTTAGGTCTGACGTATCAGAATAAGGTACTTAAATACATGCTACAAAGATATGTAAATAGTCCTGAGTGCAGCTTGAATTGTTATTGTTGCTAAGGCTGCAAGAATGAATTGCTAAAAAAAACAACCAATCAACTGGACCTGCTTACCAAACACTGTTTCCTGAAGCAGTCATAACCACTGTTATACTGAAACGTACAACCCAGCAGTGGTTTGTGCTATTAAATGCCATTTATATTTGACTGTTATCTTTCTGCCATGTGATAGATTTCTCACTTTATTTTGGGTTTAAAAACAAACTGCTGTGACAAGAATTGTCTGCAAAATCCATTTTTTAAAAAATGCACCATTTTGTTGCTTTTTACTGCTTTTGTGAAGTACAGATTTTACTGATGTTAAACTCTCCGAATCAGGACCGGGATTCTCCCCTACCCGGTGGAGCGGGGGGTCCTAGTGTAGCGGAGTGGCGCCAACCACTCCGGCGTCGGGCCTCCCCGGATTCTGCACCTTTAGAGGCTAGGCCCGCGCCGGAATGGTTTCCGCTCCGCCGGCCGGCGCCAAAACTGGTTCCAAAGATGCCGTCCGGCGTCGGGGATGGCCGAAAGGCCTTCGCCAGTCCGCACATGCGCTGGTGCGTCAGCGACCACTGACATCACCACCGGTGCATGCGCGGTGGAGGGGGTCTCTTCCGCCTCCGCCATGGTGGAGGCCGTGGCGGCGGCGGAAGAAAAAGAGTGCCCCCACGGCACTGGCCCGCCCGCCGATTGGTGGGGCTCGATCGCGGGCCAGGCCACCGTGGGGCACCCCCCAGGGTCCGATTGCCCCGCGCCGCCAATCCCGCCGGCACCAGAGGTGCTCCAATTCCTGCCGGCGGGAGAGGCCTGTCCGCGGCGGGACTTTGGCCCATCGCGGACCGGAGAAACGCCGCAGGGGGGCATGCCGAACGGCGGGGCGTGATTCCCAGGTGGCGGAGAATTCCGGCCACGGTGGGGCGGGATTTACGGCGGCCCCGGGCAATTCCCCGACCCTGCGGGGCATCGGAGAATTCCGCCCCAGATCTATGGCCCATATCTTGGACACTGCTGATGTGCATTATCTGTTTTCTGTCTTTACAACTATTAAGTGCTGCCTAAATGTTTTCACATCCAAGACCTGACATGATAGGTGTCTGAACACTCTTGTGTGCCACTCCCTAAAATCCATGACTTGTGGTAAGGGTTGTCTTTTGTTCAGAAGCAAAGTGCTCTGATATTCGGTGTAGTTTCGTTGGGGTGCCTGTTAAAACGGTAAGGTTAACTTACACCAAACAGTGTGTCACAGAGGACCACAGCACAGAAAAGGCCCTTCGGCCCATCGTGTCTGTGCCAGTCAAAAGCATCACTAACTATTCTAATGCCATTTCCCAGCACTTGGCCCACAGCCTTGTATGCCTTGGCATTGCAAGTGCACATCTTTTTTCCTCGTATCCCCTCTAAACCTCCTGCCACTTACTGTAAATCTATTCTCCCTGGTCATTGATCCCTCCACCAAGAGGAAAGGTTTGTTCCTGTCTACCCTACCTATGCCCCTCATAATTTTATACATCTCAATCATGTCCCTGCTCAGTCCCCTCTGCTCCAAGGGAAACAACTGCAGTCTATCCAATCTCTCTTCATAACTAAAACTCTCCAGCCCAGACGATACCCTGGTAAATCTCCAGGGCAATCACATCCCTCCTATAATGTGGATTTCAGAACGACACACAAATCTCTAGTTGTGGCCGAACCAATGTTTTACACAATTCCAGCATAACCCCCTTGCTCTTAAAATCTATGCCTTGGCTAATAAAGGCAAATATACCATATACCTTCTTAAACACTGTATCCACCTACTCTGCGACCTTAAGGGACCGATGTACATGCACACCAAGGTCCCTCGGATCCTCAGTGCTTCCAAGGGTTCGGCCGTTTATCATGTATACCCGTGCCTTGTTAACAATTATGAGAATTGTGTTATTAATATTCAAGGATACAAAATGTTTAGAAAATGTAGGGGAGAAAAAAGGGAAGTAGGATAGCAGTACTGATTAAGGATGACATTGTCATATTGAGACAACAAAGAACAAAGAAAAGTACAGCACAGGAACAGGCCCGTTGGCCCTCCAAGCCTGCGCCAACCATAAACAGAGGATATCATTGAGGGGGCAAGACAGAATGCTATTCGGGGTCTTCTATAGGCCTCCAAATAGCAAGAGATAGAGGTGCAAATATGCAGACAAAGCACATAAATGTTCAAGAGTGGTATAGAGTGGGGGACTTGAATTACTTAAATATTGATTGGGATACTGTTAGAATAAAAGGAAAGGGGATGGGGAATTATGAACATGAGAACTTCCTTGACTAGTATGTTCTCGGTCCAACTAGAAAGGAGATATTGCAGGATCTGATGCTGGGGAATGAAATGGGTCAAGTGGACCAAATGTGGAACAGTTCAGTGAGATTAGATTAGATTGACAAAGATAGCTTGGAAGTTGAGTTCATGGAGCACTTCTAGGACAGTTTCTTAGAGCATCACAGTCTAGAGCCAAGCAGAGAGCAGGCTGTTGCAATGACACAGGATTAATTAATGATCTTATAGTAAAAGAATCCCTAGGTAACAGCGATCATAACATTGAATTTAGCATTCAGCATGAGGGAGAGAAGAGTGCATTCAGCTTGGAGAGAAGAGCTAGTGTTTTAAACTTAAATAAAGGCAATTATAAGGATATGAAGACAGAGCTGGTGAAAGTGAATTCGGAAATTATGTTTGGGGATATGATACTGGAGGTGCAGTATAAGATATTTGAGGTGATATTTCATAAACACTCAACAAAGATACTTTCATGTGAGAAGCAAAGACTCTAGGAGCAGGATGCATCATTCATGGCTAACCAAGAAAGTGAAAGATAATATCAAATTGAAAGAAAAAGTAAAGATGTGTGGTGAATCAGAAGATTGGACAGAATATAAAAAAGAGCAAAGAATGAATAAAGAATAATAATGTAGGAGAAATTGTAATTTGAGAGAAAGCTATCTAGAAATATTAAAACAGGTAGTAAGAGACCCTACAGGTATTTAAAAAATGGAAAAGAGTAGCAAAAGTGATTGTTAGTCCTCTAGAGAGCGAGCCTGAGGAATTAATAATGTGAACTGAGGAAATGGCGGATACATTGAAAGAGGTGACAGCACAGTGGTATACAGTCAGGAGGGAATTGCCCTGAGAGCCCTCAGTATCAACTCTGGACCCCATAAAGTCTCATTACACCAGGTCAAACATTGGCAAGGAAATCTCCTCCTTATTATCATGTATTGTCCCCCTCAAGAGATGTAGCAATAGTCCTCCATGTTGAACAACACTTGGAGGAAGCAGTGAGGATGGCACAGGTGCAGAATGTACTCTGGGTGTGGAACATCAATGTTCACCATCAAGAGTAGCTCAGTAGTACCACTACTGACTGAGCTTGCCAGATCCTAAAGGACAGGTGGTGAAGAAATGAACAAGAGGGAAAAACATACTTGACCTCACCCTCATTAACCTGACTGCCGCAGATGCATCTGTCTATGACAGTATTGGTATGAGTGACCACTGCATAGTCCTTGTGGAGACAAAGTGCCGTCTTCACATTGAAGATACCCTACATCATAATATGTGGCACTAACAGCGGGCTAAATGGGATAAATTTCCTTAGTTTCCTGAGAAAGTATAGGTGCTGTTGTGCTTTCTTGGTCATAGCATCAACGTGGGTGGACCAGGACAGATTGTTGATGATGTGCACACCTAGGAATTTGAAGCTGTCAACCATCTCACCTCGGCCCCGTTGATGCAGATAGGGATGTGTGCGATACTTTGCTTCCTGATGTCAATGACCAGCTCTTTAGTTTTGCTGACATTGAGGGAGAGATTGTTGTCGTTACACCACCCCACTAGGGTCTCCTTTTCTCTCCTGTATTCTGACTCATCATTGTTCGAGATCCGACCCACCACGGTCATGTCATCAGCAAACTTGTAGATGGAATTGGAGCCAAGTTTTGCCACGCAGTTGTGTGTGTATAGGGAGTATAGTAGGGGACTAAGCACACAGCCTAGTGGGACCCCGGTTTTGAGGACTATCGTGGTGGAGGTGTTGTTGTTTATTCTTACTGATTATGGTCTGTGGGTCAGAAAGTTGAGGATCCAATTGCAGAGTGAGAAGCCATGTCCGAGGTTTTGGAGCTTTGATATGAGCTTGGCTGGGGTTATGGTGTTGAAGGCCGAGCTGTAGTCAATAATTAGTATCTGATGTAGGAGTCCTTGTTGTCGAGATGCTCCAGGGGTGAGTGTAGGGCCAGGGAGATGACGTCTGCTGTGGACTAGTTGCGGCAGTATGCGAATTGCAGTGGATCTAGGCATTCTGGGAGTATGGAGTTGATGTGCCTCATGACCAACCTCTCGAAGCACTTTGTTACTATCGATGTCAAGGCCACCAGACAATAGTTGTTGAGGCACATTGCCTGGTTCTTTGGTTCTGGTATGTTGGTGGTCTTCTTGAAGCATGGGGGGACCTCGGAACGGAGTAGGGGAGGTTGAAGATGTCTGCGAATACATCTGCCAGCTGATCCGCGCAGAATCTGAGTGCACGACCAGGGACCCCGTCAAGACCCGTCGCCTTATGAGGGTTCGCTTTCAAGAAGGCCAATCTGACTTCAGAAGCTGTGACGATAGGTATGGGTGTGTCCGGGGTTGCTGGGAAAGTCAACTGCGGTTTAAATGTTTCCTGCTTGTCCCAAGCATAGAATACATTGAGTTCATCGGGGAGAGGTGCGCTGCTGCTGGAGATGCAGCCAGGCTTTGCTTTGTAGCCCGTTATGTTGTTTAAGCCTTGCCACAACCAACGAGAGTCTGTGATGCTAGTCTGTGACATCATCTTGACATCCCTGGTGACTTTGTGGAGGTCGTACTTGGATTTCTTTTATAGGTCAGGGTCGCCTGACTTTAACGCCTCAGACCTCGCCTTCAGTGGGGAGTCAATCTCCTGATTAACCCACGGTTTCCAGTTGGGGAATGTACGTGCTACTTTCTTTGGCATGTCGGCGCCTATACATTTGCTGATAAAGTCTGTGATGGTGGTGGTATACTTGTTTTGTTCTTAAATATGGACCAGTCCACTGACTCCAAGCAGTCACCTGGAGCTCTTCTGTTGCCTCGGAGCAGCACTGCACGACCTTCTTAACTGGATTCTCTTGCTTACGTTTCTGCCTTTATGCCGAGAGAAAGAGCACCTGACCATTTTTCCGCAGTGCGGTTGGAAAAGAGCACCTGACCATTTTTCCGCAGTGCGGTTGGAAGATGGATGGTTAGGCGCCCTTGATGTTTTGGTGGTATTTTGGCAGTACACTCTTGAGGTTGACCTTGTTGAAGTCCCCGGTCACGATGAACAAGGCATTTGCGTGTTCTGTTCTCTGTCAAGTCATCTGGTATGAGGGTTTAATAGTGCTCCCATGACTTTACCACCTCATGCTCTTCAAGGTGGTAGAGGTCTCTGGTTTGGAACGTGCTGTTGAAAGAGCCTTGGTGATGGCAGCTAAAATGGAGTTGGATGTCACTTCTGAATAAACTGAAACCTGTGACATTCCTACTCTCTCCTGGTATACCGTTAATAGCATTGCAATGATCCAGATTCTGTCAAATTAGATTGATCGCATGCTTGCTATTAGCTTATGAATTTGTAGAAACCTTCGCATAAAGATTCTGTGAATGTTGACCAATGAGGCTGTTAGAAAACGATACTAACATTTGAAACGGTCATGGTCATTATCGCCAAACAAAGTTGTTAAAAGAAATGGGGAGTAGACTTCCGCTTGTGACCATGGAGTGATTGGTCACATAAAGGGTTGTTCCTGTTCAAAGTCACAGAAAAGGGCTCTTTTTACCCAGATCCGGGTGGAATTTTGATGAAAAGGCGTAGGTGAATATTAGAGGATTGGTTTACCCCTGGAATGGTATGTCTTCTGATCACCGGACCCGGCAGAAAACAGTGAGAGGTTTGGCTGGAAAGTTGAAACAGTCTTGTGCTTCACAGATAGTCTCTTCCAGCATGCAGACGGGGAAGGGGAAAGCTGTAAGGCCCCAGAGCCAGGAACTGATGACTTTTATCAAGGAGGAATTCCATAAACAGAGGAAAGAAATGCAAGAGGATCATGCAAAGGCCACTGCAGAAGTTGTGGCACCCCTGAAGAGTACTTTGGAGCGGATGGAGAGGTGTTTAGAGGTGCAGGGGTTGCAGATTCGCGAGATTGAAGGAGTGATCTCGGACCACAGCGAGCGTGTGGTAGCTCAGGTTTGGGGGGCTCTACCCGGCAAAATTATGAGTGACGTTCGGAGGCCGTGAGTATTATTTCGAGACCCCAGAAGCGGCCGAAGACTTCATTAAGGAGCATAAGCTGGGGGAGAACTGAGTGGACAATGCTTGGGAACCGGGTGCTGGCACTTTGTAATGGCCGGGAGCATGTTTGAAGTTGGTGTAGGGATTGGGGGATTTTCACCTTTTTTTGTTTGGGAAGGGGAGGGGGGGGGGGGGGGGGGGGTTCTGTTCAATGTTGAGATTGTAAGGAGTTGTAGGGGTGAAAAGTTTATGTGGGGATGGGTGTTTCCATCCCCCCTCCTGTTTTGTGGGACTGTTTGTGTTTAACATCTGTTTGTTTGCTTTTGGAGAAGGCTACCTGGAGTTCAGGAGAAGTCCTTGTTTGGATGGGGGAGGGTAAGGCCAGCAGGAGGCCATCTTCTTGGAGCTGAGGAGTTGGGGGGGGGAGGGACGTCATTAGGATGTGCCTTTGGGCAGGGGCAGCCGCGCAAGTGAACAGAAGTGAGGTGGTGGGGGAGAAGGCCAAGAGGGATGGCCAGGGGGAGGGGGAACAGGGGAAGTGGGGAGGGGGGGGAAGAAGGGGAAAAGTGGGGGGGGGGGTTTCTGCGATGTGGCAGGGGGTGAGAGATGACGTGGTCAAGGGCGAAGAAAGGGGCCATCTAGGATGGGCTAGGTACAGAGTGGAATTAAAGGGGCAGGAGTTAAGTGGGGAAGATGACGGATGGTCGAGGCGATTGGAGGCGCAAGCCTCCGGTAAGGTTGGTAACGTGGAACGTCCGGTGACTGAATGGGACCGTTAAAAGGTCGTGAGTGTTCGCGCACCTCAGGAGCTTGAAAGCGGGGGTTGTCTTTTTGCAGGAGACACACCTCCGTGTGAAGGAGCAGGTTAGGTTAAGGAAGGGGTGGGTTGGGCAGGTTTTTCACTCGGGGTTTGATTTGAAATCGAGGGGTGCGGCGATTTTATTGAGCAAAAAGATGGAATTCGTAAGTGCGAAGGAGGTGAGGGATCCAGGTGGGAGATATGTGATTGTGAGTGGGGTATTGGAAGGGACATTGGTAGCGTTGGTAAATGTGTATGCCCCAAATTGGGATGATGTGGGTTTTATGAGGGGGTTGCTGGCATCAATCCCGGATTTGGCCACGTACCAGTTGATCTTGGGAGGAGATTTTAACTGTGTCCTGGAGCCGAGGGTGGATAGATCAAGCCCCAGGTCTATGGGTAGGGTACGAATGGCAAGGGAACGGTGGGGGGGTTTATGGAGAGACTGGGTATGGTGGATCGATGGCGCTTTCAGAGCCTAGGGGGAAGGGAGTATTCCTTCTTTTCACACGTTTTTCGAGGATTGATTAGTTGTAGTGAGTCAGGAGATTTTGGTTGGGGTGGAGGGGGCAGAGAATGCGGGGATAGTCATCTCGGACCATGCACCCCATTGGCTGGATATTCGGTTCAGTACGGGACGAGAGCAGAGGCCGGGGTGGAGGTTTGACTCGGGGTTGTTGGCGGATGAAGGTTTTTGTGATAAGGTGCGGTTGGCGATTAGGGATTATGTGGAGTTCCATCAGAATGGGGAGGTGTCGGCGGGCAAATTTTGGGAAGCACTGAAGGCAATGGTCCGGGGAGAAGTGATCTAATTTACGGTTTGTGCGAATAAGGAAAGGAGGGCGGAACATGACTGTCTAGTGAGCGAGATAGTGGAGATTGGTAGGGAATATTCGAGGGTGCCCACCATGGAGGGATTGGCGAGGAGGAAAATGTTTCAGGGGCAATTTGACAGGCTGACAACGGGTAGGGCAACTGCATATGGCAAGAGGGGTGCAATACGAGTATGGGGGAGAAGGCGAGCCGTATGCTGGCGCACCATCTGCGGAGGCAAGGTTGTATCCAGGGAAATATTGAAGGTCCGAACTGGGGCTGGGGATGTAGTGTCAGAGCCAGGGAAGATAAATGAGGCATTTAGAGAGTACTACCAGGGACTTTATGAGGCAGACCCAGTAGATGAGGAGGGGGACATGGTGTGGTTTCTGGATGAGCTGGAATTTGCCCAGGTGGAGGAAGCAAAGCGGCAGGCATTGGAGGATCCCCTGGGGCTGAGGGAGGTGCTGGAAAGTATTAGGGGTATGAAGTCGGGGAAGGCCCCTGGGCCGGATGGGTACCCGGCAGAATTTTATGAGGAATTTACAGCAGACCTGGCACCACATCTGTTGGGGGCATTTAATGAAGCACTAGAGAAGGGGGAGCTGCCGGAGACGATGAAGCAGGCGGTAATCACACTAATCCCAAAAAAAGGGAAGGATCCGGTTGAATGTGGGTCGTATAGACCCATATCACTATTGAACACGGATGTGAAAGTATTGGCTAAGTTGTTGGCGGGGAGGATGGAGGATTGTGTCCCGGGGGTGGTTACAGAAGATCAAACAGGCTTTGTGAAGGGCAGGCAGCTCGTGAGTAATATAAGACGGCTGTCGAATGTGGTGATGAATCCGTCAAGAGCTCTGGTACCGGAGGTGGTGGTGTCTATGGACTCAGAGAAAGCATTTGATCGGATAGAGTGGCGGTACTTGTTCGACGTTTTGGGAAGGTTTGGGTTTGGGCCGAGATTTGTGGCATGTATGTATGGTTGCTGTATGTTGTGCCAAGAGCGAGGGGGAGGACGAATGATATGAGCTCACGAAGCTTTGACTTACACAGGGGTACGAGGCAGGTGTGCCCGCTGTCGCCGCTGCTGTTTGCGCTAGCGATAGATCCATTGGCGATGGCTCTGAGGGGGTCGGCAGAGTGGCAGGGGATAATGAGGGGACAGAGGGAGCATCGGGTGTCACCCTATGCCGATGACCTCTTGCTGTATGTTTCGGATCCGTTGGAGAGTATAGGAAGGATTATAGGCCTGTTGGGGAGGTTTTGAGGGTTCTCAGGATACAAGCTGAATGTAGGGAAAAGCGAGGTATTCCCGGTGAATGAGCTGGCACAGCGGGCTAATTTAGGGGGGATGCCATTTACGGTAGCGAGGGATAGGTTTAGGTATTTGGGGATTCAGGTAGCGAGGGAATGGACGGGGCTCCATAAGTGGAACTTAAAGAAGCTGGTGGAGGAGGCCAGGGAGGTTCTTAAGAGGTGGGATACACTGCACTTAACGTTGGCGGGGAGGGTCCAAGTGGTGAAAATGAATATTCTGCAGAGGTTCTTGTTCATCTCCCAGGCTCTCCCGATCTTTATACCAAAGGTCTTTTTTCGGAAAGTGGACACAATCAACTCTGACTTTGTATGGGCGGGGAAGGTGCCGAGGGTGGGGAGGACTCTGCTGCAGAGGCAGCAGTGGGGGGTTGGCGTTGCCAAACTTGCTTCATTACTTTTGGGCAGCGAATGTGGACAAGGTGCGGCGGTGGTGGGAAGGAGCAGGGGTAGAGTGGGTTAGGATGGAGGTGGAATCTTATAAGGGGTCTAGTTTGAGGGCTGTGGTGACAGCAACATTGCCAATGGCTCTGAGTAGGTATTCAGGGAGCCCAGTGGTGCAGGCCATGGTGAAGATATGGAATCAGCTGAGGAGGCATTTTAGGGTGGAAGGGATGTCGATAATGATGCCGCTGTGTGAGAATCATACAGGAGGTGGAGGGAAGTGGTGCTGGTCAAGGTGAAGGATTTGTATTTGGAGGAAGCGTTCGCCAGTCTGGAGGAGCTAAGGGTAGAACTGCCGAGGGGTAGTGAGTTCAGGTATCTACAGGTTAGGGATTTTGCACGAAAGGTCTGGATGGGGTTCCCTAGATTGCTGGAGCGACTGCTGCTTCCGGATGTGGAAGGTGAGGGAAGAATTAGGGATATATATAAGTGGCTGGGGGAGCAGTGAGGCGAGCCGGTGATGAAGATCAAGGAGAAATGGGAAGCGGAGTTGGGAATGGAGATCACTTGGGGAGTACGGAGTGAGGCACTGCGAAGGATAAACGGGACGTTCTTTGTGCAAAGATGAACCTGATACAGTTTAAGGTGGTGCGCAGGGTGAATATGACTCGGGCGAGAATGAGTGGGTTCTTTCAGAGGGTAGCAGATGAGTGTGAGAGGTGTGGACACGGGCCAGCGAATCATGCGCACATGTTTTGGGATTGCGAAAAATGGGGAAGATTCTGGGCGGGAGTGTTCGCGGTCTTAGCCAGGATAGTGGAGGAGGGAGTGTACCCGGACCCTTTGGTGGCGATATTTGGGGTTTCAGAGAAGCCTCTCTGATTGCACGCCGACGAATTTTGCTGGAGTGGCGGTCGGCATCACCACCGGGGGTAGCAGCGTGGTTGGGTGACCTGTATGACTTCCTGTGGTTAGAGAAGATAAAGTATGAGTTAAGGGGCTCAGCAGGTGAGTTTGAGAAAAGGGGGGGATGTTTGTGACTGTGTTTGAGGAGCTGTTTGTCGCAGGGGTGTGGGGGCGGTGGGCGATGGGGAGGGGTGGGTGAAAAAGGAGAAAAATTTGTATAAACTGTATAGTTGATTGTTGGGAAGAATGTATCCCGGGGTGTTTATTCGCTGTAACCTACTTTGATACAAGTTTGAATAAAATGCGTTTAAAGAGAAAAGACATAGGGAGTAATTTTTCATGAAAATATAAAAGTGGAACTCAGATTCTTGACCTAGCAAATCTATTCCTTCCAACAGATATGGGCAGTTTGGATTGCCGAGTATGGTGATTTAAATCTTGCATAAGTATTGTAACCTTAGATTGATTTTACTTATGCCATCTCCTATGTATAAGTTACAACAAAGGCAATATATGCATGAAGGTGGCCTTGGATAAGAGGTAGTTGCTGTTATATTTTGGACTCTGTACTGTCTTGTTTTTAAGTGAGGTGACTGGAGATTTCTGAAACGTGAGTTGGTTACGGGAGAAAATAAAAACAGAAAATTCATAAGTAATCACCTCTCTCATCAATCTAACCATTTGAATAGATAGTTTAATAGAGGTATGCCTGTTTGGAATTAAAAAGTGAGGAGGGAAATTCCCTTTTGTATTACTGATCAAAAAGAGTTGTAAAACTCGAGCTGAGTATGGTAACTATTATTACAAAGAAGCAACCAGTAGGTTTAACAGCTGGAGAACATTGTTTTATAATATTGTGATCAACAAATACAACCTACTGAATTGGAGCCAATTTAATGTCTATTTTTGAAGGTGGGATTTGATACCCAGAAGTGCCTTCTGAAGAAGAGGTATTGAAGAAGAGGTTGTTGCACATAGGCACCAACGATATAGGTAAAAAACAGGACGAGGTCCTACAAGCTGAATTCAGGGAGTTAGGAGATAAACTTAAAAAGTAGGACCTCAAAGGTAGTAATCTCAGGATTGCTACCTGTGCCACGAGCTAGTCACAGTAGGAATGTCAGGATAAATAGGATGAATGAGTGGCTCGAGAGATGGTGCAAGAGGGAGGGATTCAAATTCCTTGGGCATTGGAACCGGTTCTGGGGGAGGTGGGGCCTGTACAAACCATACGGTCTGCACCTGGGCAGGACTGGAACCGATGTCCTGGGGGGTGTTTGCTAGAGCTGTTGGGAAGGGTTTAAACTAATGTGGCAGCGGGATGGGAACCAATACAGGAAGTCGGAAGGTAATGAAACAGGGACAGAAACAAAAGGCAGTAAGGGGGAAAGTGTAAGGCAGAGAAGCCATAGTCAAAAATCAAAAAGGGCAACAGTACAAGGTACAGAGGGAAGCTCAGTGAATAGGCCCAGTAATACTAAAAGGAATACAACGGGGAGTAAAAACGTAAATGGTAAGCGATGCGGCAGGTTGTTACATGAAGATATGGGTTCAATGATAAGGACAATTAGGAGAAAAGTTAAGAGGAAATATAACTTAGGAGAGGTTACTGATCGAGGTGTTAAGATTCAAAACAGAGGTATAAAAGCCAACATAAGTGTACTTTACCTGAATGCTCGTAGTATTCGGAATAAGGTAAATGAGTTAATGGCGCAAATAATCGTGAGTGACTATGATTTAGTGGCTATTACTGAAACATGGTTAAAGGATGGTCAAGACTGGGAGTTAAATATCTGAGGGTATCAAACTATTCGGAAGGACAGAGTAGATGGTAAGGGAGGTGGTGTAGCTCTGTTATTTAAGGATGACATCCGGGCAATAGTAAGGGATGACATTGGTGCTATGGAGGATAAGGTTGAATCCATTTGGGTGGAAATCAGGAATAGTAAGGTGAAAAAATCACTGATAGGAGTAGTCATAGGCCACCAAATAGCAACATTATGGTGGGGCAGGCAATAAACAAAGAAATAACTGATGCATGTAGAAATGGTATAGCAGTTATCATGGGGGATTTCAATCTACATGTCGATTGGTTTAACTAGGTCGGTCAAGGCAGCCTTGAGGAGGTGTTTATAGAATGTATCCACGATAGTTTCCTAGAACAGTGTGTAATGGAACCTACGAAGGAACAAGCGGTCCTAGATCTGGTCCTGTGTAATGAGACAGGATTGATTAATGATCTCATAGTTAGCGATCCTCTCGGAAGGAGCGATCACAATATGGTGGAATTTAAAATACAGATGGAGGGTGAGAAGGTAAAGTCAAACACTAGTGTTTTGTGCTTAAACAAAGGAGATTACAATGGGATGAGAGAAGAGCTAGCTAAGGAAGACTGGAAGCAAAGACTTTATGTTAAAACAGTTGAGGAACAGTGGAGAACCTTCCAAGCGATTTTTCACAGTGCTCAGCAAAGATTTATACCAACAAAAAGGAAGGACGGTAGAAAAAGGGAAAATCGACCGTGGATATCTAAGGAAATGAGGGAGAGTATCAAATTGAAGAAAAAAGCATACAAAGTGACAAGGATTAGTGGGAGACTAGAGGACTGGGAAATCTTTAGGGGGCAACAGAAAGCTACTTAAAAAGCTACAAAGAAGAGTAAGATAGATTATGAGAGTAAACTTGCTCAGAATATAAAAACAGATAGTAAAAGTTTCTACAAATATATAACAGAAAAAAGAGTGGATAAGGTAAATATTGGTTCATTAGAGGATGAGAAGGGATATTTAATAATGGGAGATGAGGAAATGGCTGAGGAACTGAACAGGTTTTCGGGTCGGTCTTCGCAGTGGAAGACACAAATAACATGCCAGTGACTGATAGAAATGAGGCTATGACAGGTGAGGACCTTGAAATGATTGCTATCACTAAGGAGGTAGTGATGGCCAAGCTAATGCGGCTAAAGGTAGACAAGTCTCCTGGCCCTGAGGGAATGCATCCCAGAGTGCTAAAAGAGATGGCTGGGGAAATTGCAAATTCACTAGTGATAATTTACCAAAATTCACTCGACTCTGGGGTGGTTCCGGCAGATTGGAAATTGGCAAACGTGACACCACTGTTTAAAAAAGGAGGTAGGCAGAAAGCGGGTAATTATAGGCCAGTGAGCTTATCTTCGGTAGTAGGGACGATGCTGGAATCTATCATCAAGGAAGAAATAGCGAGGCATGTGGATGGAAGTGTCATAAAGGCCAGGTCGTGCTTAACTAATTTAGTGGAATTTTTTGAGGACATTACCAGTGCGGTAGATAATGCGGAGCCAATGGATGTGGTATATCTGGATTTCCAGAAAGCCTTTGACAAGATGCCACACAAAAGGTTGCTGCATAAGATAAAGATGCATGGCATTAAGGGTAAATTAGTAGCATGGATAGAGGATTGGTTAATTGATAGAAAGCAAAGAGTGGGGATTAATGGGTGTTTCTCTGGCTGGCAATCAGTAGCTAGTGGTGTCCCTCAGGGATCAGTGTTGGGCCCACAATTGTTCCAATTTACATAGATGATGTGGAGTTGGGGACCAAGTGCAATGTGCCCAAGTTTGCAGACGACACTAAGATGAGTGGTAAAGCAAAAAGTGCAGAGGATATCGGAAGTCTGCAGAGGGATTTGGATAGGTTAAGTGAATGGGATAGGGTCTGGCAGATGGAATACAATGTTGACAAATGTGAGGTTATCCATTTTGGTAGGAATTACAGCCAAAGGGATTATTATTTAAATGATAAAATATTAAAACATGCTGCTGTGCAGAGAGACCTGGGTGTGCTAGTGCATGAGTCCCAAAAAGTTGGTTTACAGGTGCAACAGGTGATTAAGAAGGCAAATGGAGTTTTGTCCTTCATTGCTAGAGGAATGGAGTTTAAGACTAGGGAGGTTATGCTGCAATTGTATAAGGTGTTAGTGAGGCCCCATCTGGAGTATTGTATTCAGTTTTGGTCTCTTACCTGAGAAAGGACGTACTGGCCCTGGAGGGTGTGCAGAGGAGATTCACTAGGTTAATCCCAGAGCTGAAGGGGTTGGATTATGAGGAGAGGTTGAGTAGACTGGGACTGTACTCGTTGGAATTTAGAAGGATGAGGGGGGATCTTATAGAAACATATAAAATTATGAATGGAATAGATAGGATAGATGCAGGCAGGTTGTTTCCACTGGCGGGCAACTAGGGGGCATAGCCTCAAAATAAGGGGAAGTAAATTTAGGACTGAGTTTAGGAGGAACTTCTTGACCCAAAGGGTTGTGAATCTATGGAATTCTTTGCCCAGTGAAGCAGTTGAGGCTCCTTCATTAAATGTTTTCAAGATAGAGATAGGTAGTTTTTTGAAGAATAAAGGGATTAAGGGTTATGGTGTTCGGGCCGGAAAGTGGAGCTGAGTCCACAAAATATCAGCCATGATCTCATTGAATGGCGGAGCAGGCTCGAGGGGCCAGATGGCCTACTCCTGCTCCTAGTTCTTATGTTCTTATCACCAGCCATCAGGGAACAACCTCACTCCTGCCCAGTTCCTAGCTTGTCAATTTTTGGAGTTGTCAAAAGTGACAACCCTACCCTCAATCCAGAAATAGCAGAGTCATGAGAGAGTTATGAAAGTTTGCTTCACAAATATAATGTAATTAGCTGAAACTCAGCACCTTTAGTCTGGCACTTTATTGAATACTACTACAGGTATACTACATATACTGGTTCCCCTTTATCTACCCGACTGTTACATCATCAAAAAACTCTAATAAATTGATCAACACGATTTCCTTTTGGTAAAACCATGTTAATTGTTCACATCATACTATGTTTTTCTAAGTGCACTGTTGAGACTTCCTTAATTGTAGATTCCATCATTTCCCCCAGCAACTGATAGGCTAACAGGCCTGTAGTTCACTGCTTTCTTTCTACCTCCTTTCTTGAAAAGCAGTGTAACTTTTGCCAAGTTCTAATCTAGTGGGACAATTTTGACTCTATGGTGTTTTATAATATCATAACTAGTACAAACTTATCTCTGCAACTATTTATTTTAGAACCCTAGGGTATGTCATGATCCCAGTTGATATTATAACTGACGGGTAGATCCCAGAATGGAACCCTGGCTCAAAAGTCCGTAACTTTTTTAATAAAATACCGTAGAATCATAGAGTTTACAGTGCAGAAGGAGGGCTTTCTGGCCATTGAGTCTGCAGTAGCCCTTGGAAAGAGCACCCTTCTTAAACCCATGCTTCCACCCTATCCCCATAAACCAGTACACCCATTTAACCTTTTTAGACACTAAGTGGCAATTTAACATTGTCAATCACCTAACCTGCACATCTTTGGACTGTGGGAGGAAACCGGAGCACCCGGAGAAAATCCACGCAGACATGGGGAGAAAGTGCAAACTCCACACAGTCACCCGAGGCGTGAATTGAACCCGGGCCCCTGGAGCTGTCAGGCAGCAGTGCTAACCACTGTGCCACCATGCCGCCCCAAACATGGAAGAACAGAGTCCCAAAACTAGTTTTAACAAGAACAAAACATAATAATCTTTATTGTCACAAGTAGGCTTACATTAACACTGCATTGAAGTTACTGTGAAAACCCCTAGTTGCCACATTCCGACGGTCTGCCTGGGTACACAGAGGGAGAATTCAGAATGTCCAAATTACCTAACAGCACGTCTTTCGGGACTTGTGGGAGGAAACCGGAGCACCCAGAGGAAACCCACAAAGACACAGGGCGAACGTGCAGACTCCACAGACAGTGACCCAAGCTGGGAATTGAACCTACGACTCTGGAACTGTGAAGCAACTGTGCTACCGTGCTGCTGTGATAAGATATATTAAACATGAGAAGTTGGATTATGATACAGTACTCTTTTACTCCCCCCTTAGTTTAACAAATTCACAGAGATTTTAAGATTAACATGGATTACAAAGCACATTGAGATGTACTTTATTCAAATGAGGGCTCCAGAAAATATTATCTTTTTAGTTAATTTACGCGATGTGGGTGTCGCTGGTTAGGCCAGCATTCATCTCTGAACAGAGTGGCCCTTTGATTAGATGATACCATGATAAGAGTTTGATATTGGAAGGAGCTACAGGATGAGATTATCCTCCTGCACTGTAGTTTTGAGCGCAGTTGGCATTCACAATGGCCTTCCAGGCACAGTGGGTGTCCCTACACCTCGAGGACTGCAGCAGTTCAAGAAGGTAACTCACCACCAACTCATCCAACTAGGGAAGGGCCCCTGTAGGGACACCCACTGTGCCTGGAAGGCTGTTGTGACTGCCAACTGTGCTCAAAACTACAGTACAGGAGGATAATCTCATCCTTTAGCTCCTTCCAATACCAAACTCTTATCATGGTATCATCTAATCAAAGGGCCACTCTGTTCAGAGATCGCAAACAACTATTAGCCGGGGACACATTGGCACTGATTGTCTCACAGAAACTTTCACATCACCACCACCCCATCTATCATGCCATGCACACTCCATCCTCCATCCTCAGCACCTTCTGAGGATGGCTCAGCACACACAGGGAGCATGCATGTTTTCCACCCTCTGCTTCATCCCTTCTCAGCACATGGCCTCATTCAGGACAAGTTGGCCCACAATAGAAAAGAAAAAGCGCAGACCAGGGGAGGCATGGCTAAAATAATTGCACTCAGTGAATTTGAGGAAGCTGTAGCCGAGATTGTTGGGAGGAGAGGGATCACTCCAGTGGGTTACGGAAGATCGTATTGTTCCAGCAACCTGGTACTGATCAGACTTCCATCAGACTTCCAGCCTTGACAATCACAGTGAGTAACATGCAGTCTTATATTCCTCTTGCTTATCAACTGAAACTCTATTCTCCAGCAGGCATCAGCAGATCGAGGCCCACAAGGGTACCCACTAAAGCTGTCACATTGCTCACCAGCACACTCCACCAGTGCAGAGACGCATAACGCGGTGGTGCTTAGCTCTAAATTAGGCTCAGGCTCATTTACTTACAAGCGCTTCACTACATATCCCCACAACAGTCGGAGGCAGGAACAGACAAAGGTTTTGGCACTGTGAGGGCTGCTGGAGGCCAGCCACCCACTGCATTCAAGTTAGACATGCGCCTTTGTGAGTGGCCGTCAACTCAATTTTGGCGATGAACAACAGGCGATGGAGCAGACTAGAGTGAAGGATAATGGAGTCTGTCTGTGTTCTGTCTGTTGCTGTGACTCTGACTTGCCAGTACCTCAAACTCACTGTAGGAAGGTTGGCAACCACTAGGATCTCTTGGTCCGGCAGGTTTTGTCGGATTTGCACTCAGCTACACATCCTGGTGGGCACCATTATTATGGGAGACAAAGGTACTGTGACCTTCCTACAGGGGCACTATCTCCTCAAGTAGTTAGTTAGACTGCACCTGGAATACTGTGAACAGTTTTGGTCCACTTATCTAAAGAAAGATGTACTGCCATTGGAGGCAGTCCAGAAAAAGTTTGCTAGGTTGATCCCGGGTATGGAGGGATTTTCTTATGAGGAGCGGTTGAATAGGTTGTGCCTGTACTTATTGGAGTGTAAAAGAATGAAAGGCAACCTTATTGAGTCATCTGGGGACTTGACAGGGTGGATGCTGAGTGGTTGGGTTGTTTCCCCTTGTGGGAGAGTATAGGAACAGAATAAGGGGTCACCCATTGAAGACCAAGATGAGGAGGAGTTTCTTCTCTCCGAGGGTAGCAGAGAGCTGTAGAGGCTGGGTCCTAAAACACGTTCATGGCTGTGATAGACTGATTTTAATCAGTAAGGGTATCCAGGGTTATTGGGACAAGGTGGAGTTGGGGATTATCATGTCAGATCAGTCATGATCTCATTGAATGGTGGAGCAGACTCGATGGGGTGGATATGACCGTAAGACATAAGAGCAGCATTAGGACACTCTGTCCATCAAGTCTGCTCCGCCATTCAATCATGGCTGATATTCTCTCATCCCCATTCTCCTGCCTTCTCCCCATAACCCATGATCCCCTTATTATCAAGAACCTATCTATCTCTGTCTTAAAGACACTCAGTGATTTGGCCTCCACAGCCTTCTGCGGCAAAGAGTTCCACAGATTCGCCACCCTCTGGCTGAAGAAATTCCTCCTCATCTCTGTTTTAAAGGATCGTCCCTTTAGTCTCAGATGCTGTCCTCTGGTTCTGGTTTTTCCTACAAGTGGAAACATCCTCTCCACGTCCACTCTGTCTAGGCCTCGCAGTATCCTGTAAGTTTCAATAAGATCACCCCCCTCATCCTTCTAAACTCCGAGTACAGACCCAGAGTTCTCAACCGTTCCTCATACGACAAGCTCTTCATTCCAGGGATCATTCTTGTGAACCTTCTCTGGACTCTTTCCAAGGCCAGCAAATACTTCCTTAGATACGGGGCCCAAAGCTGCTCACAATACTCTGGTCTGACCAGAGCCTTACACAGCGTCAGAAGTACATCAATGGTCTTGTATTCTAGCCCTGTTGACATGAATGCTAACATTGCATTTGCCTTCTTAACTGCCGACTGGACCTGCACGTTAACCTTAAGAGAATTGTGAACAAGGACTCCCAAGTCCCTTTGTGCTTCTGCTTTCCGAAGCATTTTCCCATTTAGAAAATAGTGTATGCCTAAATTCCTCCTTCCAAAATGCATAACTTCACACTTTTCCACATTCCAGGATAACCTGCTTCTGCTCCTAAGTTTTTTTATGACCTAGTCAGAGCAGAGCCTTCTGGCACCCACCCGGAGGATGAACATCAGATGGACACTCCGGGGGTTGGAGGGGTCTCCTCTCTGTATACTGCACGGGTGTCCAGCCGCTCACAGTCCCTCTGCCTGTACATCATCTGCTCCAGCTGCTGAGGCCAAGGAGGGTCCTCTGGTTCTAGTTTTTCCTACAAGTGGAAACATTCTCTCCAAGTCCACTCTATCCAGGCCTCGCCCTGTAAGTTTCAATAAGATCCCCCCCTCATCCTTCTAAACTCCAACGAGTACAGACCCAGAGTCCCCAAGGAGCACAAGGTTCTTATCAGGACAGGCGCCTCCAGGACTCGGGCCTCTAGAGGACATCTGCTAAGGTCAGCACAGACATCAGGAATTGGTAGTCAGCAGACTGCCTCCACCTATGCTGCGTATGTCGGGGCTACACCCAGGCATAGTGGTAGGATTAGGAAAATTAAGAAATTTTGAATTCACTTCTGGGTTTCTAGTGTGCTACCACTGAAAACTACTTAATTATATTCAAAGCATCTATGAATGACTTTATCAATTGAAGGCATTGTGATTATGTACACTCGAAACCTCTTCAAGATTTTTCGATCCCTCCACTCAGTGATGGTCTTCCTCTGTAAGATTAGCATTCATGTGCTGTCAATCTCACTCGATAGTCTCTGCACCCTTGTGGGGTGTCAGGGGATGTGTTACATTTTTTATTAAAAGTGTCTGATGTATGCGCTTCTAACTCTTCCTCACTGAAGACCATTGTGTGAGGGCAACTCATCAGAGCAGCAGTTGTGTCTTCTCAGTATTAGTGACCAAAGACAAGATATGGACAGGGGGAGGAGATCCCTAGCCATGTCCTCATCTCACTGGCCACTGTAGTTTCATAATTATGTGGTGGTGACTGCTTCAAGTCAGTTTTTGCATCACTCTTGTTAAGTGGACTCAATTCTTAGAGCGAGCACATATACAGGACACCGCAGACCTTTGCAGAGATCATGGCCTGGTGAATCATGAGGCCAGAAGGTTTAAATGTGAATGCTGGATTCATTTTCAGTGTGAAAGATTAGCCATCCCTTGAGATGAAAGGGAATGGCATTGAGGATTAGAAGAACTGTGGCCATCTCCCATTGCCTTTACTTTATTGCTCCTGGAACCTGTCAACGATTTACATGTCATGGGCACATTTATCAAATTTTGATTCCTCCATGGCATTTTCATGTTCAAACTGACTCTCATCACCCTTTTGAGGTTCCTGGGCCTCCGGTTCTTCACCCTCCATAGTGCTTTCATCCTTTTCCATTCCACTGTCTGGCAAGGGATCATCACTTTGCATTTCCAGATTGTGAAGGGTACAACATACACCAAAGATACATGAAACTCTATTGGGAGTGTACTGTAATACACCATCAGAGCGCTCTAAGCATCTGAAGTGCATCTTCTAAATCCTAATGGTCTGGCCTCATGATCCTATTAGGGAGCATGTGGTTCTGTGAGCAGCGTGTGCCCCTCCTTGGAATGACTCTGAGGACAAGGCACCAATGCATCAGCCAACATTTCAGTAGAGTTCTTCTAGTCCTCAGTAGGTACCCCTTACCCCTAAGCAGCCATCCTTGCAGATGTTCAGGCCCTTCAAAAAGCTGAGGAGCCTGGGAGTGACTCAGGATGTAGGAGTAATGGCAACTTCCAGGGTTCCTGCCAGAAACGTGCATTATGTGCTTCTGGCGATCACACACGTATTGTACATTGATGGAATGGTGGCCCTTGCCACTCTTTCAAGGAAGAGTGGAAGGCCCTCACCATGGAGCCCTTGAAGTCATATGGATATAGTTAATTACACCCTGCACTCTTGGTTGTGAAGCTGGTGAATCCCACAATCTGGCTATCTTCATCCAAGCAGAAGTCACATACTGATGTGGCTTCCAGTGACCTTCTTTGTGCAGCTATGTGTTGTGCACTACGCGATTCCACAGAGGTCTCCTGTTGATCCCTGGAAAGATCCACAAGCAAAGAAATTCAGCAGGGCTTTAAAGCCATTGGCCTTCAAATCCACGGTGCATCAGGTCTTCATGAAGAATGTGACAGATGTGATCTACCATAGCTTAGGACAAGTGCAGACATGTCTCACTCAGTTGTAAACAGGAGAGTCTTCTTCAGCAGCCCCTTGGTCTGGTGAATCACCTCCATTGTTTGTGTGTCTCCCCTGAACTTCTTGTTCTTTCTCTGGTTCTGTTTGACCCTGGACATCAGGCAGGGCTCCTGGTAGAACTGTGCTCTGTGTCATCTCTCCCTCCTTTGCCACCTCCATTGTATTAGAACCCTCAAAAAGGCAGCATTAAGCCCCCGGATCCATTTCTGCTTTGACATTCTTTCTGAAATGCAACAATGAAGACATTAATGAGGAATGGTTCAAGATAATGAAGCTCACAATCTGATACCTATAGGACTGTAATGGTCTACAGTGGTTTCAGCCCTATTTAATTTGTTGCTGATGCTCTCTTGTATTTGAGGTGCTATTACCCACATTGAGGTGACCAAGATGTCAACCCAGAATCGTGACATCTGAAACCATGATTAGTGTGAAAAGGTTTGAGTGAAAGTGCTACTGGTGTTCCAGTCTCTGATCTGGCATTTCAATTAATTTCTGAATACACTTTGGCCCGACAGGAATATCAATTCTGGAGGGAATCGGACTGGCATTAATGGAATGCCATATATGCTGCACCTGTATTAATGCTGATATGCTGCGAATGTGATGTGAAGCCAATGAATTATGAATATCCCTCTTGCAGCGCTGATAAGTGCATTGGCTTCCACTGGCTTTCTTCATTGGGAGGCCTTCATCCTTTCTCTATAATAAGACTCTTACAGCACCAATAGGTATGAGAGCACCCACAGGAAGAACCCCTTAGCCTGGCAGTGCGCTCCTCCCATACAGCCTCAACTCCTCCCGTTCAGATTTGCTCCTACTTTCAAATTTAAAACTTACTATTTTGAAACAAGCTTCAATGCTTTCTCTCTGACTGTGTCCCTTATATCTTCCTGGAACCTCACAATGTGAAGGTAGGGCTCCCTGCTGTTATTCCCCAACCTTCCCCAATAATACTGGGTCCTATAGTCATTGTGGTGGACATTCTTGCCCTCCCACCTGAACCCGTCACTACTGAAGTGCCCATGATCCATGTGGACCTCTACCCACACCAACTATAGGCTGTGCCTGATCACCAACCACACCCCCCCCCCCCCCCCCCCCCCCACTCCCCGACTTCCTAAAGCTTCACATACCTCCAGGTGCAGATGCCTCCCATTACAATCACTATACCATCTGTAGCCTTGTACAGACACAGACATGCCCATGGAAGCCGATTTCACTGGTTTCTAAAACTCCCAATCCTCAGACTTGCAACTTTTTTCTGCAACATTGTAAGCCTCTTCTTTTAATCTGATTGTATTGTTAACTTCCTGGGTGAGCCACAGATGGTTCCACCTTGCTGTGTTTTTGTCCTTTGATGGAATGTATTTTTGTTGAGCATTTTGAATTGTGGTTAAGGTCACCTCAGACAGCTCAGCAAGTTGATCTAGTGAGTAGCTGAACACACAAGTTCAATATCCAGTCTGTCGTCCAAAATGGATTTGGGTTATGGGAAGGAAATTCAGTATGGTTCTGACTGCTGTGATTGTTATTTCAACAGCAATTCCTGCCCGAAGTTCATGTGAGCTCTTCAGTTAAGTTTGGAATAAGACTTTAGCACAACCTCACCCATGCCTCCAGGTTAAGTGGCATCCCAAAACTTGGTATTAGATGAGTAATGCAGGCAAATAATAGCCATGGGTAAGATATTAATCAGATAATGTAGCAGAGTGTTCATATCACTGGGCTAGCAATTCGGAGGCCCAGGCTAATGCTCTGGGGACACGGGTTCAAGTCCCACCATGAATTTAAATCCAATTAATTAATGAAATTTGATTAATTAATAAGCCTGGAATTGAAAGCTAGCCTCTGTGATAGTGACCTGAAGCTATTGTTGAATGTTGCAAAACCGATCTGGTGGATTAATGTCCTTTTAGGGAAGGAAACCTGATGTCCTTGCCTTGTCTGGTCTAGGTATGACTCCAGTTCCACAACAATGTGGTTGACTCTTCTTAACTGCCCTGTGAAATGCAACTGCCCTCTAATCTTCCTAACTGCCCTGTGAAATGTAACTGCCCTCTAATCTTCCTAACTGCCCTGTGAAACGTAACTGCCCTCTAATCTTCCTAACTGCCCTGTGAAATGCAACTGCCCTCTAATCTTCCTAACTGCGCTGTGAAATGTAACTGCCCTCTAATCTTCCTAACTGCCCTGTGAAATGTAACTGCCCTCTACTCTTCCTAACTGCCCTGTGAAATGTAACTGCCCTCTAATCTTCCTAACTGCCCTGTGAAATGTAACTGCCCTCTACTCTTCTTAACTGCCCTATGAAAAGTAACTGCCCTCTACTCTTCTTAACTGCCCTATGAAAAGTAACTGCCCTCTACTCTTTTTAACTGCCCTATCAAACGTAACTGCCCTCTACTCCTCTTATTGGATTGGATTGGATTGGATTTGTTTATTGTCACGTGTACCGAGGTGCAGTGAAAAGTATTTTTCCGCCAGCAGCTCAACAGATCATTCAGTACATGGGAAGAAAAGGGAATTAAACAAAATTCAAGAAAATACATAATAGGGCAACACAAGATATACAATGTAACTACATAAGCATTGGCATAGGATGAAGCATACAGGGTGTAGTGTTAATGAGGTCAGTCAATAAGAGGGTCATTTAGGAGTCTGGTGACAGTGGGGAAGAAGCTGTTTTTGAAATGAAATGAAATGAAAATCGCTTATTGTCACGAGTAGGCTTCAATGAAGTTACTGTGAAAAGCCCCTAGTCGCCACATTCCGGCGCCTGTCCGGGGAGGCTGGCACGGGAATGAACCGGGCTGCTGGCCTGCTTGGTCTGCTTTAAAAGCCAGCGAGTTAGCTGAGTGAGCTAAACCAGCCCCTCTGTTCGTGCGTGTTCTCAGACTTCTGTATCTCCTGCCCGATGGAAGAAGTTGGAAAAGTGAGTAAGCCGGGTGAGAGGGATCCTTGATTATGCTGCCCGCTTTCCCCAGGCAGCGGGAGGTGCAGATAGTATCCATGGATGGGAGGCAGGTTCGTGTGATGGACTGGCGGTATTCACGACTCTCTGAAGTTCCTATTGCCCTGTGAAACGTAATTGCCCTCTACTCTTCTGACCTGCCCTGTGAGACGTAACTGCCCTCTACTAAGCCACTCAGTTGTACCAAGGACAGCAGTGGTTCAAAAATGTAGCTCATTATTGCTTTCTCAAGGTCAATTAAGAATGGCAACAATTGATGATCTTTCCATTGATGCTCTCATCCCGTGAAAGTATAATATAAAAAATCAGACTGTTTTCTGCTCGTAAAATCCAATGGCAGCATGGAGTCAAAGCCTTCGTCAGAGGCAACAGGCTGTTTTTATCAGCTGCTTATCAAAAACATTTTGCTGTTTCTTTTGTGGAGAATCTTGAAATAGTATAAATGAATGTACAGTGGTCTTTGTTTTTCATTCTGGGATAAAAATTAAACCAGTACCAACTATGTCATTTTTTTTCTCCCTTGTAACACGGTCTTTGGGATTTGAGAAGATTTATAATTCGTGTATCAACTCTCGCAAAACCTACAATTATGATAAATGGTAGATATAGAAACTAATCTAACCAACATAAATCTAGATATTGATATAATTTTGGGTTATGCTCTTAGGATCAAGTAGCGGATCAAGGACATCCGAAGGAGAAACTGAAAAAGAGATTCTGTACTGGGATACAAAGATCCAGCCTATTCTTGATGAACTTAGGCTTTTAAATAATGGTGGGTGATTTTATTTTTATAATTCACAAGATTTTCTATTCATGTTCATTGAAAGCTACCTTCATTTTGTTTTCAATCTGATCTATTTTTACTTGTAACATTTCCTGGATTTCCTGTAGCAGCAGTACAATAATATTGGCTCATATCAAGGAACTGTTAAAAGGATACATTGGAAAAGTGGAAGTGGTGACTTGAATGTACACCAAATAAACCAATGTTCTCTCATATTTCTCTTCTTTCTACAGATTGGTTATTACTTTTCATGGTCCTTTTAGGATTGCTTCACATGCACACATTTTTAAAAGAATGTTGGGTGTGCATGGTCTGACAGTTCCCTGTGCAGTACGTTCCAGATTGCTGCATAGTTGTGCACCTGCCCAGTTTAGGGCAAACACTGTTCCTGAGTGCCATGGAGTGCTACTGCATGAACAATGGGAATATGATACACTGGGCAGCATGAAAAGCTGGTGTCTTTGAGACGTCATGTGAAGATTCAATCATTGATCTTTACCCCTAGCATAAGGTCATTAGACCTCTTCTAGGTCTAATGCTGCCAGGTCCTTGATGTGACCATCAATTCACACGACACGTGGTTGGAAGTGAACAGTGGTTTTAACAGTCTTTCAACAGAGCCTGCCTGTGACGAGATGAACTGGCAGGCAGGCTCATGACTGCCAAGCTTTATACTTTCGGTTACTGGGAGGAGCCATGGGCAGAGCCAAGGGTGGAGCCCAGTACAAACTCCTCATCTCCCCCTATGGGCAGAGCCGCGCAACTGGTCATATACCGAGCTTACATAGACACAGTATATCATATATAATAACAGTGTGAATTACACGCACTGTGATTCATCACAGTCCTCGGGTCCAAACTCCAGCAGTTGGCCATTCTGTTTACCTGCTCCCACTCCCTTTTGAGGCTGATACTTGAGGATCTCCTTGCACCACTAACACCTCCAGTGCCAAATCGGTCAGTTTAGATCTATGGAAATAATTTTTTCCACCTTGCCTCAAAAGGCACACTGCCTTTCAGAAAAGCCAAGCTGTCAAGCAAGAGATTGGGAGACAATGGTTGGAATTTAATCCAGAAATAGAGCTCCCCTCATTGTCTCTGTTGGGGAATGCTTGCTGTATTAAGTACCAATTAAGTACTTCCTTATATTCAGTCAAGGGATGCGGGCATCGTTGGCGAGGCCAGCATTTATTGCTACTATCCCTAATTGAACTGCTGCAGTCATGTGGTGGGTAATGCACCCACCAGAGACCTTAAATTGCCAAGAGATCAAGGCCACAGATGAATGGGGACGAGATGGGAATCAAGGGGCAGGATCACTATGGTGAGTGGGCGAAGGGGGTTCAGAGGAAAGGTCAGGAGATTAGAAGTTAGAGGGCATTTGAACATGGCAACCCCCCCCCCCCCCCCCCCCCCCCCTCTCCTCCCAGGGACCCTGCAAGCAAGCATGACAGGGTTTGCTTTTTGACCTTCCTGCGTGTTGACTCATCTGCCGACCGCTGGTTAAATACCAGTAGCAGTAGGATGAGGCCCTTAAGTGGATATTAATTTCCCACGTAAGGGTTTCAATTAGTGTCTGAGTAGGAAGGCTGTCCGTGAGCCTTCCTGTCTCTTCTCTATTAAGTCTGGGGTCCCCATCCTGCCAGGGGGTTGTTAAATTCTGCCCAACATTGCTGATACCACCAGCCTTTCAGCCTCGTAAACTGTGACAATAAAATTCATTTTGCACCTGTCAAATAGTTTAGCGCCCTCACCAGTCAACTAATGCACAAGGAGGTTTATTTTCATTATTTTATTATCTCATTACTTTAGCTGTCGGACATTAAGCAGAGCAATAAACTTGAATGTTTAGATTCACTAACAAATTTTGAAACAATTGTTCATATATTCATGCTATTAGAACCAAATCTTTTGAATCTTGAAAGCAGAAAAAATTCTAAACTAACATTTAGGTTTTAAAACCTGTCATCTGTTTGGTCTTTCCTTGTCCTTTGTATAATGCTGTTCACACCCGGAGCATAATTTGACCACTCCTGAGGCTCTCCATCACAAAGGCTACTGACTTCCACCTTCATAACATCATCCATCTCATCCCGTCTGTCTGTGAAATCCCCATTCATGTTTTTGTTACCTCAAAAGTCAATTTCTCCAATGCTCCACACACCAGCCTTTCAATCTATAAGGTCAGCTCATAAAGGTCTCTTGACGCTATTATCCTAATTCACACCAAACTGCATTGGCTCTCAGCGTCCTACTGTATCAAATTTAATATTTTGAAATTCCAAATCTTGAAATCCCTACATGGCATTGCTCCTCCTACGAACTTCCCTCTCCTTCCAAACACTCACTTTCTCTGGCTCAGGCCCAGGACTCTTGTGTAACCTCCCAAACCTTGCCCCATCATTGGCTGCCTAGGATCTATACTTCAGAATCACTTTAATTAACTCTTCCTCTCCAACTCCCCCTCTTCCTTTAAGACCTCTGTTAAATCCCACCTTGTTGGCCAACCATTTTTCTCATGCCTTGTTTTTAAATGGCATATTTTTGAAAAAGATACCTAATTAAAGTCACTTTCTTTGGGTGGATTCAAGGAGTAAATGGGGAAAGGAAAATAGTATTTTCAGCTTATCCTCTAGTGTTCTGCTAGTTTAACTTTGTCCCTTTTGTCTCTTAAAGTTCTTGCTCTTAGATCATGGTATAGCTTGCTTTATTACAAAAATAAAGATTGGCTCTAGAAATTAAGCAATTGCAGAAATTGACTCCAAAAGTAAAGAGAATTAAATCAGGAACCAATTAGTCCTAATTGCAGAACATGAATATAAAATAAAGTTGTTATTTTATTCTGATTAGGCAATGATGCAGAACATCTCTGTAAAAAATGTTCCAGTCTCCATCGTACATTGCTGGAAGGGAACATGCTGGGAAAAATGTGTAAAAGAAGAGCTGTTCTTCTGAAAACACTATATAAACTGGTGGATGTTGGCTCAGATCAGCTCTCCATTCAGCTGGCTAAACTGATACTGGCGGTAAGTTTGATCCTTCATAGAGTTCTAGAGCCCTATTTCCAATCGTGGGCTTTTAGGTTTTAGCAGTTGAAGGGTGTCCATTTCTAACTGAAATTAATAAACCCAGAATTTGTGGTCAGCTGCACAAACCATTCGTAAGTCTTGCCCACAGACTTTCTATCCTCAGTAGGAGATCTGGAAAGTGTGAGCAAAACAAGCAATTGCTCAAGTCCTTAACTGATCAGAGAGAAGAAATTTTAATCATAGAATGGTTACAGCAAAGAAAGAGGCCATTTGGCCCATCAGGTCCATGCCAGTTCTGTGGAAGCGCAACTCACCTTGTCCCACTCCGCCACAATATCCCCATAGCTCTTAAAATAATTGTGCAGTTCTACTTTGAAGGCTCCAATTGAATTAGCGTCTACCACACTCTCAGACAGGCTTTTCCAGATCATAGCCGATCATTTTGGGCAGCACGGTAGCATGGTGGTTAGCATCAATGCTTCACAGCTCCAGGGTCCCAGGTTCGATTCCCGGCTGGGTCACTGTCTGTGCGGAGTCTGGACGTCCTCCCCGTGTGTGCGTGGGTTTTCTCCGGGTGCTCCGGTTTCCTCCCACAGTCCAAAGATGTGCGGGTTAGGTGGATTGGCCAGGCTAAATTGCCCTTAGTGTCCTAAAAATAAGGTTAATGGGGGTTGTTGGGTTACTCGTATAGGGTGGATATGTGGGCTTGAGTAGGGTGATCATTGCTCGGCACAACATCGAGGGCCGAAGGGCCTGTTCTGTACTGTTCTAATTCTAATTCTAATAGCCATGCGCTGCTTAAAAAAGGTTTTTCCTCATATCACCCTTGTTACTTTTGCCAATCATTTTAAATCCAAGTTATCTGATTTTTGATCCTACTGCCAACAGCTTCTCCCTAACCACTCTCTCCAGGCCCCTCATGATTTTGAAAACCTCTATCAAATCTCCTCTTAATCTTCTCTTCTCCAAGGAGAACACCCCCAACTTATACCATGGCCGGAATTCTCCGACCCCCGCAGGGTCGGGGAATCGCCCGGGGCCTTCGTAAATCCCACCCCTGCCGTGGCCGGAATTCTCCGCCACCCGGGAATCGGCGGTCGGCGGGACCCCGCGGCGATTCTCCGGCCCGCGATGGGCCGAAGTCCCGCCCCTCTTAGGCCTCTCCCGCCGACATGGTTTAAACCACCTCTGGTGCCGGCAGGAGCAGGCGGCGCGAGTGGGCTTCAGGGTCCTGGGGGAGGGGCGCGGGGTGATCGGACCCTGGGGGGTGCCCCCACGGTGGCCTGGCCCGCGATTGGGGCCCACCGATCGGCAGGCGGGCCTGTGCTGTGGGGGCATGCTTTTTCTTCCGCCGCTGCCACGGTCTCCACCATGGTGGAGGCGGAAGAGACCCCCTCCACCGCGCATGCGCTGGTGGTGATGTCAGCGGCCGCTGACGCTCCGGCGCATGCGCGGACTCACGCCGACCGGCGAAGGCCTTTCGGCCAGCCCCGACGCCAGTCGGCGTGGCGCCAAAGGCCATTGGCGCCTGTCGGCGGAGCGGGAGCCACTCCGGCACGGGCCTAGCCCCTAAAGGTGCAGAGAATTCTGCACCTCTGGGGTGGCCCGACACCGGAGTGGTTGGTGCCATTCCGCTACGCCGGGAACGCCCGCCCCGCCGGATAGGGGAGAATACCACCCATAGTAGCTGAAGTTTTTCATCCATGGAACCATTCTCATGAATCTGGCAGTGTAAGTTAGAATATTTAATTCAATCCCAAGTCATGTACAGAAAATGACAAAAAGAGGGAAAGGAATATGTGATTAAGAGAGAGAGAGAGATAAAACAAGACATGCATTGGTTAATTATTTTTAATTTCCAACAATAATTAAAAGGTAAAGAATTGAGACGCAAATAAGACTTGAAAAAGTTAATTTTTAATGCCAGGGAGGTTCTTTGGCAGCAGTTAAGATTTATCATACTTAAAAATTTACTAACGCTGGATTGAATAAGCCCTAACTTTTCTGGCAAGTTTAGTGGGTATCAATTATGTAAATTTAGTAACTTCAAGCTATTCCATGCAGTTCGTACAATGCTAAATATCTCTAGCTGAAAGTAGAGTGAAGGGGCTGGATTCTCCCAAAATGGGACTATTACCCCCATGCCAGCGTAAAAACACTGGAGTATTACTCCAGAGTTTCCTGGAAAAAAGATCAGCTAATTCATTGCCCTGCAGGGGGCTAGCAGGGACCCGGAGTGACTCACGCAGCTTTAACTGCGGATACGGGCCCCGCACTTCCGGTTCGGAGTCCACACATGCGCGCGGCTGCGCCGGGCTCCATGGCGGACTCGGACCGTGGAGCCACATACAAAAATTTTACACCCCCCCCCCCCCCCCCCCCCCCCCCCAACTAGGGTGGCCATGGACTAAGTCCACAGCCGCCACGCCAGCATCCCGACTGGTAATAGGTGGTTAGTTCCACGCCGTCTGCAACTCAGCCGGTCAGGAGTGGAGGATTGTTGGGCTGGCCTCTGGCAATGGGCCCTCAGCCACGTGGCGACCTCCGCGATCACACCGATTCTCAGGTCCCGGAGAATCGCCGGGCTTGATTTCTGCGTGAAAATTGATTCTCCGCCTCCGCGCCGAACGCGATTTCGGCGCAGGGCTGTGGAGAATCCAGCCCAAGATTCTGGAGAAGCAAAGCAACTTGCATATGATTTCCATGTTTAACTGCACATGTGTGGTCACCAGAAGTCATGTCTTATTTGCAGTTTAACATCTGTGAACGCTGATAGCCAGACGATTGCTTCTAACAAAATATCCGGACTATTATCTTGAGCAGTAAACAAGTACATAGCAGATTTCTGATGAACTTTGAATCTAGCATGTTTAAAAGGAATTGTCTTTGATTCTGCACACTACTGTATAGTACTGCCCTTTGGGAGAATATATTAATAGAGTTTAGTTCTAAAATTTGACTCCAAATTCATGAAAAACTGCTGTAGAAATGTTCAAGTTAATAATCTGGGATACATTCAGAGGACGAAGTTGAAAGTCAGTGACACCAGACCACTTGGGCCATTTTCTGCATTTGTACTACTGATAACGCATGCACAAAACTATTTGGGATTGTGCGATCATTATTAGAGATTTACAATAGTTAGTTCAGGAATATTCTTCATGTATCATAACTGAATAATTTTACCTTTGTATTTAGTTACAATTTTGTCATTTCTTTCGTTTCTAGCTGAAAGTAAGCGGCAAAAATCTCCTTAATATCTGTAAATTGATGTTCAAAATTAGTAGGAGTGAGAATAATGACGTTCTATTCCAAAATGATAATATTTTGGGTGAGTTAAACTTCTGTAAAAATATTTAAATTCCGATATAGTGAAACAAATAACGAGGAAGTGTGGCATACTATTATCCACAATATAATGTACCATTAGATATTACTCGGCAATTTGTAAAATGTAGACTTGTGTTGGGTGTGACAATTTTTCCTCAAATTCATGGAACATTTGATGCAGACTGTTTATCTGTCATTTTTCAGTTCACTCTTTGAGTGACTCTCTACCATTGGTGAGTTCGACCACCTTGTCTGATGGTATTGAAACTTGCAAATGACTCAGCAACATAATTTAACATTCTCCTTTGGGACGGTGCAAAATTCTGGAAAATGAACCATTGAGCCTCATTATTGATTTTGCCCTAAAAAATCCTAAAAAGAATCCACAATTTCAAAATCCACATCCAGTAGAATTTTGCAGCTTAAACTTACTTTGAGTCATGAAAATTGTTCGATCATGATGGATATTAGAAGCAATTGTAAATTAGTATGATCAAAAAACAGAATCATTGATGTCGAAAATATTACAGAGCATTTCAAAGCCATAATTTTAAGAATTGAGATATTGTGACCGGAAGCTTAGTCAGAGAGAGGGGTTTTAAGACACAGATGAAGGTGGTGAGGTAGAGAGGGGTTTAAAGATGAATTCCTGAATCAGTGACCAAGATAGTAGTCAAAATTAACAGATGGGTGGTGTGGTTTCATTGTGTTTTTAGCAAAGTTACTGTAATTGAACATGTGCAATTCAGAGGAGGTTCCTGACCAATGTTGCCATTCTAGACTATATTGAATAGACGGATGAAGGAAATGAAATTGAAGTCAGACTTCCGGGTGCGGCTATGACTAGCTAAGTCGCACACTTGGAAGCTCCTGCGACAAAGGTGTTTTCGGGCCAACTGGAGGGCCCCAAAGGTGCAGTAAAGACGAATCCCGGTGGGGGAAGGTCCCCTGAGGAGAACTAGACCGATTTTATGGTCGGTACCCGGAGTGGAGCGGCAAGAAAAACGGCAGCATCTCCCCAAAAAAAGCGGGGGAAGAAAATCAAAATGGCGGCCGGCGGCGCACCGGAGGAATGGAAGAAATGGGCGGAGGAGCAGCAGGCCGCTCTCCTCCGTTTTTTCACGGAGCTGAAAGTGGAGCTCTTAGAGTCCATGAACGCGACGACCACCAGGTTGGTGGGAGCCCAGGCGACCCAAGAGGCGTCGATCAGAGAGCTGCAGCAGGAGATGACCGCGAGGGAGGAGGAGGCCACAGTCATCGGGGCAAAGGTGGAGGTGCACGAGGCACTCCACATGAAGTGGCAGAGCCGCTTCGAGGAGCTGGACACTCGGATGAGGAGGAAAAATTTGAGGATCCTGGGCCTGGAAGAAGGCCTGGAGGGGTCGGATCTCCCGAGATATGTGGCGGAGATGTTGAGCTCCCTGATGGGGGAAGGGGCCGGTCCGGCGCCCCTGGAACTGGAAGAGGCATACCGGGTCATGGCCAGGAGGCCTAGGGCAAACGAGCCCCCGAGGGCGGTGCTGGTGCGGTTCCAGCGGCTAAGTGATCGAGAGAAAGTCCTGAGGTGGGCAAAAAGGGAGAAAAGCAGCAAGTGGCAGAACTCGACGGTAAGGGTGTACCAGGACTGGAGTGCGGAGGTGGCAAAGCGGCGGGCCCGGTTCAACCGGACAAAGGCGGTGCTACAGGCGAAAAAGATCAAATTTGGAATGCTGCAGCCGGCGCGCTTGTGGGTCACCTACAAGGACCAACATCATTATTTCGAGTCCCCAGAGGAGGCCTGGACCTTTGTACAAGAGGAAAAGTTGGACACGAACTAAAACCTGGGAGCACCGGCGGTCGTAGCCGCCTGGGGACTCTTGATTGAGCAAGTGGCCCTTTTCTTTTTCAGGCCAGGTCGGAACTGGGTAACAGTTTCGTGGATTGTTTGGGGTGTTTTTTCTCGAACGTTTGACTTTTCTGAATATCTTGAAGGTTTCGAGTTGTTGGGTGTTTCTGTATATTTGAACTGTTGAAATCTCTATTGTGGGTCGTTGGCTTCTTATGGGGTGTTTCTTCCCGTTTCCAATTTCCCTTAGTTATTTACCCTTTTACCCTTTTCCTCTGGGTGCTTGTTTTTTGTTCTTTCTTTCTTTTCTGGTTATGGTTATCTGTGGTTATTTATACTGTTTGATGGAGGGTGATGGTTGAGCACACTGTTAGTTGATAGCTAGTTAATTATTTTGTTATTTAAGTATGTAGTTAAGTATTTATGTATTTATTTGCCATTGGGTATTTATATCGTTAAGTTGGGGAGACGGGACGGGGGGGAGTGGGCTGATTATGCGGGTCTTTCTCTGGGGTTTTAAGGGGATCTTTCACGGGCGCAGACGGGGTGAACCGGGAGGAGTCGGAATGTGGCAGGAGCAGCCGGGTCAGCGGAGACCAGCTGACTCTCGGGAGTACGATGTTGGGTACATCGCGGCTAGGAGGGGTCCTAGCCAGGGGGGGGGGGGAAAGGGGGGGGGGGGGGTAGGGGGGGACACCGGGTTGCTGCTGGAAAGACCAGGGACGAGAAGGGGAGAAGGGGAGAGCCGGGGGGGGGGGGGGGGGGGGGGGGGGGCATCGCTATGGGAAGCGGGTCAGAAAAGGAGGGATGACCCGGGGCGAGCAAGGGACAAGACATGACTAATCGACAGGGAGTAGGGACGGGTCGCTCAGCGATCCGATTGATCACGTGGAACGTAAGGGGGCTGAATGGGCCGGTTAAAAGATCAAGGGTCTTCTCGCGACTGAGGGCTGATGTAGCAATGCTGCAGGAGACTCATTTGAGGGTAGCAGATCAGGTCCGCCTGAGAGGGGGGTGGGTGGGACAGGTGTTCCACTCAGGCTTGGATATCAAGAGCCGGGGGGTGGCGATTTTGGTGGGAAGGAGGGTGTCGTTTGTGGCGGCAGAGGTGGTGGCGGATGGGGAGGGCAGGTATGTGATGGTGAGGGGTAGGTTGCAGGGAGAGAATGTGGTGCTGGTAAATGTGTATGCCCCGAACTGGGACGACGCTGGTTTTATGAGGCGCCTGTTGGGCCTCATCCCGGGACTGGAGGCAGGGGGCCTGATCATGGGAGGGGACTTTAATACGGTGTTAGACCCTGGGCTGGATAGATCGAGTTCCAGGACGAATAGGAGGCCGGCAGCGGCAGAGGTGTTAAGGGGGTTCATGGAGCAGATGGGAGGGGTAGACCCATGGAGATTTGGTAGGCCTAGGGCGAGGGAGTATTCTTTTTTCTCCCACGTCCACAGAGTGTACTCTAGGATAGATTTTTTCGTATTGAACAGGGGGCTGATACCGAGAGTGCAGGACACGGAGTACTCGGCCATTGCGATATCGGACCATGCACCACATTGGGTGGACGTGGAAATGGGGGAGGCGCGGGATCAACGCCCGTTGTGGCGCCTGGATGTAGGGCTGTTGGCGGACGAAGAGGTGTGCAGAAGGGTGAGAACGGGCATTGAGAACTATCTGGGTACGAATGACACAGGTGAGGTGCAGGTGGGGACGGTCTGGGAGGCCTTGAAAGCAGTGATTAGAGGAGAGCTGATCTCCATAAGGGCACACAGAGAGAGGAAGGAGAGGCAGGAAAGGGAGAGGCTGGTGGGGGAGCTCCTAGAAGTAGATAGGAAATATGCGGCGGCACCAGAGGAGGGGCTATTAAGGGAGCGGCGTAGCTTGCAGGCCAGGTTCGACCTACTGACCACTAGGAAGGCGGAAACGCAGTGGAGAAGGGCGCAGGGTGCGGCGTATGAGTACGGGGAAAAGGCGAGCAGGATGCTGGCACACCAGCTTCGTAAGCGAGATGCAGCCAGAGAGATTGGGGGAGTGAGAGAGAGGGGTGGGGATGTAGTGCAGAAGGGGCAAGAGGTGAATAGGGTCTTTGGGGACTTCTATAGGGAATTGTATAGGTCTGAACCGCCGAAGAGGAGAGGGGGAATGAAGAACTTTCTCGACAAATTGAGGTTCCCAAAGGTACAGGAGGAGCTGGTAGAAGGGTTGGGGGCGCCGATAGAGCTGCAGGAGCTAATTAAAGGGATAGGCCAGATGCAGGCGGGGAAGGCGCCGGGGCCGGATGGGTTCCCGGTGGAGTTTTACAGGAAATTTGTGGACTTGGTGGGTCCAGTGCTGGTGAGAGCCTTTAATGAGGCGCGCGAGGGGGGGGTTCTGCCCCCAACAATGTCGCAGGCCCTGATCTCCTTGATTTTGAAGCGGGACAAGGACCCGGTCCAGTGCCGGTCCTACAGGCCCATCTCCCTCCTAAATGTTGACGCCAAGCTGTTAGCAAAGGTCCTGGCAACCAGGATAGAGGATGGTGTGCCAGGGGTAATCCATGAAGACCAGACGGGGTTCGTGAAGGGACGCCAACTTAACACAAATGTCCGGAGATTGTTAAACGTGATCATGATGCCAGCAGTGGAGGGGGAGGCGGAGATAGTGGTAGCGCTGGACGCGGAGAAGGCATTTGACAGGGTGGAGTGGGAATACTTGTGGGAGACGTTGGAAAGGTTTGGGTTTGGGGAGGGATTTATCAAGTGGGTAAAACTGCTCTATTCAGCTCCGATGGCGAGTGTGGTAACAAACGGGAGGAGGTCAGAATATTTTGGGCTCCATCGAGGTACTAGGCAGGGATGTCCCCTATCCCCCTTACTCTTTGCATTAGCGATTGAGCCGTTGGCGATGGCACTGAGGGGTTCAGGGGGGTGGAGAGGACTGACAAGGGGAGGGGAGGAACATCGGGTCTCGCTCTATGCGGATGATTTGTTGTTGTATGTGGCAGACCCGGAGGGGGGAATGCCGGAGGTAATGGGGATACTAGCGGAGTTCGGGGACTTTTCGGGGTATAAATTAAATCTGGGGAAAAGTGAGGTCTTTGTAATACACCCGGGAGACCAGGGGGAGGGAATTGGGAGGCTCCCCTTCAAAAGAGCAGTTGAAAGTTTTAGGTACTTGGGGGTGCAGGTGGCAAAGAACTGGGGGACCTACCACAAGTTGAACTTTTCTAGACTGGTGGAACAGATGGAGGAGGAGTTTAAGAGGTGGGACATGGTGCCGCTGTCGCTGGCAGGGAGGGTGCAGTCAGTTAAAATGACGGTCCTCCCGAGGTTCTTGTTTTTGTTCCAGTGTCTGCCCATCTTCCTCCCCAGGGCCTTTTTCAAGAAGGTAACGAGTAGTATTATGGGGTATGTGTGGGCACATGGCACCCCTAGAGTTAGAAGGGTCTTTTTGGAGCGGAGTGGGGATAGTGGAGGGCTGGCGTTACCCAACCTTTCGGGATATTACTGGGCGGCAAATACATCGATGGTACGAAAGTGGATGATGGAAGGGGGGGGGGGCAGCCTGGAAGTGCATGGAGAGGGCGTCCTGCGGCAACATAAGCTTGGGGGCACTGGTAACGGCACCATGGCCGCTCCCTCCCACGAGGTATACCACGAGCCCGGTGGTGGCGGCCACCCTCGGGATCTGGGGGCAGTGGAGGCGACACAGGGGGGAAGTGGGAGGTCTGATAGGGGCGCCATTAAGAGGG
Source organism: Scyliorhinus canicula (assembly GCF_902713615.1). Lineage (NCBI taxonomy): Eukaryota > Metazoa > Chordata > Chondrichthyes > Carcharhiniformes > Scyliorhinidae > Scyliorhinus > Scyliorhinus canicula. The sequence continues at coordinate 39,763,173 of NC_052151.1, read as the reverse complement.
AACCACAGATTTGCACCGGGAAATACAGGAGGGGGATTCCAGAGCTGGCAGAGGGCGGGTATTAGACAACTGAGGGACTTGTTTATAGAGGGGAGGTTTGCGAGCTTGGGAGAGCTGGAGGAGAAATTTGGGCTCCCCCCGGGGAACACGTTCAGGTACCTCCAAGTGAAGGCATTTGCCAGACGACAGGTAGAGGGGTTCCCCGCGCTTCCCGACAGGGGGGCGAGTGATAGGGTGCTATCAGGGGTCTGGGTCGGGGAGGGGAAGATCTCGGACATCTATAAGATTATGCAGGAGGTGGAGGAGGTACCAGTAGAGGAGCTGAAAGATAAGTGGGAGTTAGAGCTGGGGGAACAGATAGAGGACGGGACATGGGCAGACGCCCTGGAGAGGGTCAACTCGTCGTCGTCATGTGCGAGACTAAGTCTCATTCAATTTAAGGTACTGCATAGAGCCCACATGACGGGGACAAGGATGAGTCGGTTTTTCGGGGGTGAAGACAGGTGTATTAGATGTTCGGGAAGCCCTGCGAATCATGCACATATGTTTTGGGCATGTCCGGCACTGGAGGAGTTCTGGAAGGGGGTGGCAGGGACGGTGTCGAGAGTGGTGGGGTCCAGGGTCAAGCCAGGATGGGGACTTGCGATCTTCGGGGTTGGGGTGGAGCCGGGGGTACAGGAGGCGAGGGAGGCTGGAATATTAGCCTTTGCGTCCTTGGTGGCTCGGAGGAGGATCTTGATTCAGTGGAGGGACAAAAGGCCTCCAAGTGTTAACACCTGGTTAAACGACATGGCAAACTTCATCCAATTGGAAAGGATCAAATTCGCCCTGAGAGGGTCGGTGCAGGGGTTTCTCAGGCGATGGCAACCCTTCCTGGACCTCTTAGATCAGAGATAGAAACTGAGGTCGTGACAGCAGCAACCCGGGAGGGGAAGGGAGGGCGGGAGGGAGGGGGGGGGGAGGGGGGGGGGGGGGGGAGGGGGGACAACAACGAAGGAAGTACGGTAGCGGTGGTGGCACGGGCAAGGCCTGCCCGAGGACACTGCCAGAAATGATAAGTTGGTCTGACTGTCGGTTCGCCGGCGGGGGGGGGGGATGGGGGGGACGCGCGAGTAGGGGGTGGGGGGGACTTTTTGTTAAGTAGGGGGGTTTGACTTTGTTTTGATATAATTTAAATTTAAATGTAGGGGGGGTTAAAATGTTTGTATTTTGAAAAATTTCTTCAATAAAAATTATTTTAAAAAAAAAAGAAATTGAAGTCATATCAGAACATAGCGCATAAATGGGATTAGAACCATTTGTTTCTATGGAAGATCCTGGAGATTGATAGGAGGCCCCTCCGGTCTTCCAAAGTAGTACTCGCGACCATTGTGGGTCACCCAGAGGCTGGCCGGGTACAACATTCCGAACTTCACCCTCTTCTTAAAGAGGGCAGCCTTGACTCGGTTGAATCGAGCGCTCCTCTTGGTCAGTTCCACACCCATGTCCTGATATACCCAAGCCCATTACCTTCCCAGGTACATCTCCTCGTCTACCTGGCCCACCTCAAGTTCCTTTCTTTATCAAGGAATCTTTGTAACCTCACCACCATCGCCCTGAGTGACTTCCTCATCAGCGTCCTATGCACTCATAGAACATAGAACATTACAGCGCAGTACGGGCCCTTCGGCCCTCGATGTTGCACCAACCCGTGAAACCATCTGAAGCCTATCTGACCTACGCTATTCCATTTTCATCCATATGTCTATCCAGTGACCACTTAAATGCCCTTAAATTTGGCGAGACTACTACTGTTGCAGGCAGGGCGTTCCACACCCCTACTACTCTCTGAGTAAAGAAACTGCCTCTGACATCTGTCCTATATCTACCACCCCTCAATTTAAAGCTATATCCCCTCGTGTTGGTCATCACCATCCGAGGAAAAAGACTCTCACTGTCCACCCTATCTAACCCACTCGATCCACCTCCAGGGCCCTGTCGTAGGCCCCCACCGCCAACAGCTTCTCCAGCATTTTGGCTACATAAGAACCAGCGTCCGCTCCCTCAATGCCCTCTGGCAACATCACAATCCTCAAATTTTGTTTCCGAGAGCGCTTCTCCAGATCCTCCACTTTTTCCTTTTTTAATATATTTTTTAAAATAATCTTTATTGTCACAAGTTAGGCTTACATTTACACTGCAATGACATTACTGTCAAAAGCCCTTAGTCGCCATTTTCAGGCGCCTGTTCAGGTACTCATAGAGAGAATTCAGAATGTCCAATTCACCTAACAGCACGTCTTCGGGAATTGTGGGAGGAAACCGGAGCACCCAGAGGAAACCCGTGCAGACTCTGTGCAGTGACCCAGGGCGGGAATCGAACCTGGGACCTTGGTGCTGTGAAGCAACAGTGCTAACCACTGTGCTACCGTGCCGCCTATGAGCTGCTTCTAGGTATCCCTCAACATTCCACTTTCGACTGCCAACAAAGTAAGCTGCTCCTCATTCTCCCCCACTGCCACCTCCACCTTCTGGATCACCCGGCTTTGGGTCTCCAACCTCAGCTCTACACGGTCAATCCCGACTTTCAGCGGGTCTACGTCTTCGCCAGATCCTCCAGACCTTCCCTTCTCTGCTAGGTGAACGTTTAATTCAAAAAGTCCACCAGCTGCTCCATCGACCATTGGGCTGGTAGGGCCGACCCCTTGTTCTCCGCCATCTTTCCCCGTGTCACAGGAAGAGTTGCTCTAGCAGCTCCTTTCTTCTAAAACCACTTCTGGTCCACAAATCCATTCACCGGTGGAGTATAGTCTCTACCACCTTTTTCCTTTACAACATTCGCCTGTTAATCAGGGGAAACGACCAACATAACTGCCTCAAGCGGGGGCTGCCAAATGTGCGACCACTCACATCATGGCTGCCACCGGAAGTCCTCATAGTTGGAGATTAACCAACCCCACACACAAACATTATGTCCAGCATGAATCTAACAATAGGTTCCTTCCAGGCACAGAAACATTTTTTTTTTTTTTTAAATAATTTTTATTGAATTTTTCAAAATACAAACATTTTAACCCCCCCTACATTCACATTTAAATTATAACAAAACAAAGTCAAACCCCTCTACTTAACAAGAAAAAGAAAAAAAAAAGCCCCCCCCCCCCCCCCCCCCCCCGCCGCCGCCGGCGAACCGACAGTCAGACCAACTTATCATTTCTAGCAGCGTCCTCGGGCAGGCCTTGCCCGTGCCACCACCGCTACCGTACTTCCTTCGTCTTTGTCCCCCCTCCCCCCCCCCCCTCCTCCCCCCGCCCTCCCCTCCCCTCCCGGGTTGCTGCTGTCACGGCCTCAGTTTCTATCTCTGATCCAAGAGGTCTAGGAAGGGTTGCCATCGCCTGGAAAACCCCTGCACCGACCCTCTCAGGGCGAATTTGATCCTTTCCAATTGGATGAAGTTTGCCATGTCGTTTAACCAGGTGTTAACACTCGGAGGCCTTTCGTCCCTCCACTGAATCAAGATCCTCCTCCGAGCCACCAAGGACGCAAAGGCTAATATTCCAGCCTCCCTCGCCTCCTGTACCCCCGGTTCCACCCCAACCCCGAAGATCGCAAGTCCCCATCCTGGCTTGACCCTGGACCCCACCACTCTCGACACCGTCCCTGCCACCCCCTTCCAGAACTCCTCCAGTGCCGGACATGCCCAAAACATATGTGCATGATTCGCAGGGCTTCCCGAACATCTAATACACCTGTCTTCACCCCCGAAAAACCGACTCATCCTTGTCCCCGTCATGTGGGCTCTATGCAGTACCTTAGATTGAATGAGACTTAGTCTCGCACATGACGACGACGAGTTGACCCTCTCCAGGGCGTCTGCCCATGTCCCGTCCTCTATCTGTTCCCCCAGCTCTAACTCCCACTTATCTTTCAGCTCCTCTACTGGTACCTCCTCCACCTCCTGCATAATCTTATAGATGTCCGAGATCTTCCCCTCCCCGACCCAGACCCCTGATAGCACCCTATCACTCACCCCCCTATCGGGGAGCGCGGGGAACCCCTCTACCTGTCGTCTGGCAAATGCCTTCACTTGGAGGTACCTGAACGTGTTCCCCGGGGGGAGCCCAAATTTCTCCTCCAGCTCTCCCAGGCTCGCAAACCTCCCCTCTATAAACAAGTCCCTCAGTTGTCTAATCCAGGCACAGAAACATGAAACTAAACCCACATACCACATAAAAGTACACCTTATTTCTAATGCTTACCATACAAATATAAATCCCTTAAAACTAGCTTTGCTTTCCAACAGTAAGGTTTTGGAATTCATAATCAGGGGAAAAAATCAACAGAAAGCTGAGAAGTTTGAGTTGATTGAGGAGAGCGAGCACAGATTTAAAAAATAGATCAAGCTTGACGAATCTAATTGAATTTTTTGATGAAGTAACAAAGAACATTGATGAATGGATTGCAGTGATTTTTAAGAAAGTGACAAGATACCACAGAAAAGGCTGGTTAACAAAATTAAGGCTAATGGAATAAGATGGTTAGAATCAAAGTGGACAAAAAAGAATGGACTGAAAGCAGTGAACTGTGATAGATGGTTGTTTTTCAGACTGGAGGGTTCTAGACAGTGGTGTTCCCGTGGATCAAAGCTAGGATTGTTGCTTTTGTAATGCTACTTGGATCTTGGAATGCGGAGTTAAATTTCAAAATTTGCCAATGATACCAAACTTCGATGAGTGGCAAACAGTGAGGATGATATGAGTTGCTTGCAGCAGGATATAGATTGGCTCGCAGAATGGGCCGACAAGTGGCAGATGGAACTTAATACAAGGAAGTGTGAGGTGATGCATTTTGGCAGAAGGGATAGGAAGAGGCAATATAGATTTAATTACACAGTTCTGAAGAGTGTATAGGATCAGAATGACCTGGGGCTGCATGTGCATCAATCTTTGAAGGTAGCAGGACGTATTGAGAGCGTGTTTAGCAAAGAATATGAGATCTTGGGCTTCATTAAAAAGTAGCACTGAGTACAAAAGCAGTGAATTAAGCTGAGCTATTATAAAGCTTTGGGTAGGCCTGAAGTAGAGTATTGGCATCTCACCACACGTTAGTAAAGATGTGAAGGTCCTTGAGAAGGTAGTGGAGATTAATCAGAATAGTTCTCAGGTTGAGTGTTTTAGTTACAAGGTTAGCTTGGAAATGCTGGGTTTGTTCTCTTGGGGCAAAGATGATTGAAGGGAGATTTGATAAGAGATAGATATCAGGCTTAGTTGAGGTAAATAAGGAAAACACTTCCCATTATGTGATGGTACAAGGACATGGGGATACAGATTTAAGATGTAGGCAAGAAATTCAGAGGGAATATGAGGAAGAAGTTTTTTACTCAGCGAGTCATAATGACTTGGAACTTGCTGCCCATGTGAGTGTTGGGAGTGGAAACAACCAATGGCATCAAAAGGAAATTGGATGGGCACTTGAAGGAAATAAACTTGTAGGGCTGAGGGGAATGAGGGGTGAGTGGGACTGATTGCATTGCTCCTGCGGGGTGCCGAGATGGACTCTATGGGCTAAATGGCCTCCTTCTGTGCCATTAATGACTCATTGGCTATTTGTGTTATAGAAATCACTCGCATTCAAGAGCAGAATGGGTGAAGAGGCATATTAAAACAACAAAGTGTGGAAAATTAAGAGTGCTGCAACATGGGTTTGCTCCCAGATTCCCACACATGGCTGAGTCCTCAGTCTTTGCTTGGTTGCATTTGGGACTTTTATATCGGTGTAACAGTTGCTTCCTTTTAGCATCCCATGGTGCTTGGTGTCAGATATTGAAAGTAAATTATCTTAAGCTTTTTCCTATTTTTATCATGCAGGTTGTAAGGTATGTAGCCAAAAATGTAATGAATATTAATCATACAAAAAGCCTCTTTTAGACATTGTTCAATGTGGCAGAGATAGATTTGTGTTGAAATACAATCCGAGAGATCTGAGACCCATTATGCTTTGCCTAGGATACATCCTCCAAAGACTGAAGTCTTTACAAATATTAATTCGTTCGTAAGGTTCCAAAAGTTCCGAAACTATGAAATTGTTACTAAGTTATTATAAGATGTACCTATACATTAAATGATTAATTGTAAAGCAATTTACAAAGTAATATTGGAATGATTCTGTGTTCACTTTCTTTCAAATATATGTTTTAAAAGGTTCAAAATTAATTATTCTCAGGATTTTCGAATATTTATTACACAATTTGCATGATTCTTGGCCAAATAGTATAATGAATATTAAATAAAAAGTATGAAATTCAGATTTTGTGTTTCTTTTTTGTGACAATTCTGAACAGGAAACAGAAGTAAGATATCAGTTAAATAACCGTTTAATCATTTGAATTAATTAGTTTATTCTCTGCAGATTGCTTGGTGGAGGTCCTCAGTTTTGCAGATCCACTTGGTAACATCGATGCTTTTTTATACTGTATGGGAACCATTAAGTTTCTTTCTGGAAACATGATCCTACTCAAGGACCTGCTCAACAAAGGTTTAGTTGAAACTTTAGTACAGTTAATGAAAGAGATTAATGATGCCAACAGAGCAAGTGATACATATCTTTGCAGCTCAGGACACTTGTTGGTCCAGGTTAGTAACATTGTGTTAAATTAATTTGTTATACATTCATGCTGTTATTTTTCGACCACAGTCAGTGGTGTTTAATAGTTAAAAAATAGAAAGATGGGAAAGTATCTCTCAGTTTTTACCACATGATGCAGTCTAAAAAGTTGATGAATATATCACTCAACTACCAAATCATCAAAGTATTTTTGTAACATCTATGAATCATCCTAACTTCAAATATTTTCCATGATTTTTTCCCTTATTTAAACAGTAATGCATCCATAATAGATTTATTAACCCTAACCCTAACCCTAATAGATTTATTTTCATTACTAGATGTATTTATTTATTTGTTCGCAATTGTACCTTTGGCAATGTGCATTCTTGCTTTTCTTTACTTGTCAAACCTAATAATGTACAATACAAAAATGTTTGCATATTAGTTTATTTATGGATATTTGACTGGAAATGATCAGCAGCATGTAAGTTGGAATAGATCCTACATAAACATGAGTTCATTCTAAGCCCTGCTGCTTGTATCCTCACTCACATGTTGTTCATCCATCATCCTTTATAGAGTCATTATCATATAATCATACAATTTACAGTGCAGAAGGCCATTTGGCCCATCAAGTTTGGACCGGCCTTTGGAAAGAGCACCCTACTTAAGCCCACGCCTCCACCCTATTCCCGCAACCCAGTAATCAGACCTAGCCTTTTGGGCACTGGGGGACAGTTTAGCACAGGAGAAAACCGAGGCACCCGGAGGAAACCCACGCAAACACGGGGAGAAAGTGCAAACTCCACACAGTCACCCGAAGCCAGAGTTGAACCAGGGACCCTGGATCTGTGAGGTAGCAGTGATCACCACTGTGCCTGGCAGAGAAGGAGGCTTTTCAGCCCATTTTTCTTTAGAGCATTTCAGTCAGTCCAATTTTCTCACCTTATCCGGTAGCCCTGCAAGTTCATTTCCCTCAAATGACTATCCAATTTACTTTTGAAATCATGGATTGACTCTGTTTCCACCACCTTCGTAGCCAACTAAAGTACATTAGTATCGGGTCCAGCAATGTCTTTGTTTGAAATAAGCTGAAAATACACAGCAGCGAATATATATGTTGAGAACTAATTTAACCAAGGAACCCAGGTGACGTTCTAAACAACAAGAATAGCATTAGAAAAATTAGAAGTTAATTATGTTAATTTATTTTGGGACTTCCGGTAGCGGCGATGATGTAGGAAGCCGCACATTTGGGAGCTCCCGTTTCAAACGGACTTTTCGGCTCTTTTTAGAGCCCAAAACAGAAATTTTTCGACGTCTCCCGGTGGGAGAAGGTGTGCTGATCGACTTTCCCCGCAGTCCATGACTCGAACTCGGAGTGGAAAGGGGAAAAAAACGGCAGCAGCTCCCCAGAAAAAACGGGGGAAGGAATCCAAGATGGCGGCCGGCGGAGCTCCAGAGGAGTGGAATCAGTGTGCCCAGGAGCAACAAGCTGCTCTCCTGCGCTGTTTTGCAGACTTCAAGGCTGAGGTACTGAGCTCTCTGCAGGAAACGAACAAAAGGCTCTCGGAGATTCCGACGACCCAGGGTGCTGTCATCAAGGAGCTGCAGACGCAGGCCACTGAACGAGAGGAAGAGGCCGGGATCCTCGTGAGTAAGGTGGAGGGACACGAGGCGCTCCACAAGAAGTGGCAGGACCACTTCGAGGAGCTTGATCACCGCATGAGGCGGAACAATCTGCGGATCTTGGGCCTTGCGGAGGGGCTGGAGGGGTCGGACCTGACAACCTACGTGGCTGCGATGCTGAACTCGCTAGTGGGGGCCGGGTCTTTCCATCTGCCCTTGGAGCTGGAGGGAGCACACAGAGTACTGGCCAGTGCTGGTGAGGTTCCACCGGTTCAGTGATCGGGAGTGTATGCTGCGCTGGGCCAAGAGGGTGAAGAGCAGCAACTGGGAGAATGGGGTAGTACGGATCTACCAGGATTGGAGTGCGGAGGTGGCTAAGCGGCGGTCCGGGTTTAATCGGACGAAAGAGGTGCTTTACAAGAAGAAGATAAAGTTCGGAATGTTGCAGCCTGCGCGCCTGTGGGTAACTTATTCGGACCGGCATTATTTCGATTCCCCGGAGGAGGTGTGGGCCATCGTGCGGACGGAGAAACTGGACTTGAACTAGGGGTTGGGGGTTGCGGGGTCGGTTGTAATACTTTATTGCTGGATTCTGCTGTTGCTGTGTTCTCCTTTTCTGTACTTTTACAATTTTGATATAGTTATTTATGGGGGTGTTGTTCTGTTATGTTTTTTGCTGTGGGGTATTGTTTGAGTTGTGTATCTTGCGGGGAGGGTTGGGGGGGTTTGTTGTATTCTATGTCGGGTTGGGAGTATGGAGTGGGGCTGGTATTTGGGAGCTGCGTCAGAAGGGTGTGGTGGGGCAGTGCAAAAGCGTGTGCTTTCCTCCGGTTTCCCACGCCGCGGGGCTGAGGGGAGGAGACGATGACTGGGGGAGGCGGGGCCTCAACTGGTTCTTCCTCGCGCTGGAGCGGTGCCTGGAGGAGGGATAGGATGGGGGATGATCCCACTTTGGGAGGGGTCGGGTTATTGGCGGGAGTTTCCGGGGTCAGCAGAAGTTAGCTGACCCACGGAAGTACAATGGAGGACAGTTCGCGGCTAGGAGGGTTCCTAGCCTGGGGGGGAGGGAGGGGGGGAAAGGGTTGCTGCTGGCAGGGTCAGGAAGGAGATGGTGGGGGCCGGGGGGACAGAGGTGAGGTGTTGTCGCCGTGGGGACTGGGTCGGGCAGGGGGTGCTGGCCTGGGGCGGGCAGTCGACGGGCTATGGCTAGTCGACGGGGGAGGGGGGTGGGACGCCCTCTGATCCGGTTGGTCACCTGGAATGCAAGAGGATTGAATGGCCGATGAAGCGGTCGAGGGTACTTGCTCATCTGAGGGGGCTAAAGGCAGATGTGGCAATGCTTCAGGAGACCCATCTGAAGGTGGCGGACCAGGTCCGTCTGAGGAAGGGATGGGTGGGGCAGGTTTTCCACTCTGGGTTGGATGTGAAGAACCGGGGAGTGGCGATTCTGGTGGGGAAAAATGTGTCGTTTGAGGCATCGGAGGTGGTGGCGGATAAGGGGGGTAGGTATGTTATGGTTAGGGGCAGGCTACAAGGAGAGAAGGTGGTACTTGCTAGTGTGTATGCCCCAAATTGGGATGACGCGGGCTTCATGAGGCGTATGTTGGGACGGGTCCCAGATCTGGAGGCGGGAGGTCTGATCATGGGGGGGTGGGTTTCAATACGGTGTTGGATCCTTCACTGGATCGGTCCAGCTCTGGGACGGGTAGGAGGCCGGTGGCGGCCAAGGTACTGAGAGGGTTTATGGACCAGATGGGTGGGGTGGATCCATGGAGGTTTGTGAGGCCGAGGGCACGGGAGTACTCTTTCTTCTCCCACGTACATAGGGTCTACTCTCGGATAGACTTCTTCGTGGTGAGTAGGGGACTGATTCCGAGAGTGGAGGAGGCCGAGTATTCGGCCATTGCAATCTCCGACCACGCTCCGCACTGGATGGAGTTGGAGATGGGGGAGGTGCGGGACCAGCGCCCGTTGTGGCGGTTGGATGTGGGGTTGTTGGCGGAGGAGGAGGTGTGTAGGAGGGTCCGGGCAAGTATTGAGGGGTACCTCGAGGTGAATGATACGGGGGAGGTTCAGGTGGGGGTGGTCTGGGAAGCCCTGAAGGCAGTGATTCGTGGGGAGCTGATATCCATCTGGGCACACAGGGAGAGGAGCGAGAGGAGTGAGAGGGATAGACTGGTGGGAATGATGGTGGAGGTAGACAGGAGGTACGCAAAGGCACCAGAGGAGGGACTGTTGGGGGAGAGACGCAGCCTGCAGGCAAAATTTGATTTGCTGACCACTAGAAAGGCAGAGGCACAGTGGAGGAAGGCACAAGGGGCAGTGTACGAACATGGTGAAAAGGCGAGTAGGATGCTGGCTCATCAGCTCCGCAAGCGGGATGCGGCTAAGGAAATCGCTGGAGTGAGAGACAAGAGTGGGAATGTTATGCGGAAGGGGGTAGAGGTGAATGAGATCTTCAAGGACTTTTACGGGGAACTGTACCGGTCGGAGCCAACGGGGGAGAGGAGGGGAATGGAGAGGTTCCTCGACGGGCTATCTTTCCTGAAGGTGCAGGAGGAGCAGGTGGAGGGGTTGGATGCGCCGATTGAGCTGGAGGAGCTAGTTAAGGGGATCGGGCAGATGCAGTCAGGGAAGGCACCGGGGCCGGATGGGTTCCCGGTGGAATTCTATAAAAAGTTTGTGGACCTAGTGGGCCCCTTGCTGGTGCGGACACTTAATGAGGCGTGGGAAGGGGGGACTTTGCCCCCGACGATGTAGCGGGCGCTGATCCCGTTAATCTTAAAGAGGGACAAGGACCCCCAGCAGTGTGGTTCATACAGGTCCATATCTCTCCTCAACGTAGATGCCAAGGTGCTGGCAAAAATCCTGGCCACCAGGATAGAGGACTGTGTGCCAGGGGTTGTACACGAGGACCAGACAGGTTTTGTGAAGGGAAGGCAGCTGAACACGAATGTGCGGAGATTGTTGAATGTCATCATGATGCCGGCGATTGAGGGGGAGGCTGAGATAGTGGTGGCGCTGGATGCTGAGAAGGCCTTCGATAGAGTGGAGTGGGGATACTTATGGGAGGTGTTGGGGAGGTTTGGATTTGGTGAGGGGTTTATTAGATGGGTGAGGCTGCTATATGAGGCCCCGATGGCGTGCGTGGCCACGAATGGGAGGAGGTCGGAGTACTTCCGGCTTTACCGAGGGACCAGGCAGGGTTGCCCCCTGTCCCCCTTGTTGTTTGCATTGGAAATCGAGCCGCTGGCGATGGCGTTGAGGGATTCAGAGAGGTGGCGAGGTTTAGTGCGAGGTGGGGAGGAACATAGGGTGTCGTTGTATGCCGATGACCTGTTACTGTATGTGGCGGACCCGGTGGGAGGGATGCCGGGGGTGATGGAGCTGCTAGCGGAGTTTGGGACCTTTTCAGGGTATAAACTAAATTTAGGCAAGAGTGAGGTGTTTGTGGTGCACCCTGGAGACCAGGAGGAAGGAATTGGTAGGCTCCCGCTTAGGTGGGCAGGGGAGAGTTTTAGGTACCTGGGGGTGCAGGTGGCCAGGGACTGGGGGACTCTTCACAAACATAATTTCACCAGACTTGCAGATCAAATGGAGGAGGAGTTCAAGAGGTGGGACATGTTGCCATTGTCGTTGGCGGGGAGGGTGCAGTCCGTCAAAATGACAGTGCTTCCGAGGTTCTTGTTCCTCTTTCAGTGCCTGCCCATCTTTATCCCCAGGGCCTTCTTTAGGAGAGTGACTAGCAGTATCTTGAGCTTTGTGTGGGCACATGGGACTCCGAGAGTGAAGAGGGTTTTCCTGGATCGAGGGAGGGATAGAGGCGGGCTGGCGCTGCCCAACCTTTTGGGGTACTATTGGGCGGCCAATGTGTCAATGGTGCGTAAATGGGTGATGGAGGGGGGAGGGGCGGTATGGAAAAGAATGGAGATGGCGTCATGTAGAGGTACGAGCCTGGGGGCCATGGTAACGGCGCCGCTGCCGCTCTCCCCTAAGAGGTTTACCACGAGCCCGGTGGTGGAAGCGACCCTAAGAATCTGGGGACAGTGGAGACGGCATCGGGGGGAAACAGGGGGCTCGATGGAGGCTCCACTGGGTGGCAATCATCGGTTCATCCCGGGGAACAAGGATGGGGGATTTAGGGGTGGCAAAGGGTGGGCATCAGTAAATTGAGGGACCTGTTTATTGACGGGAGGTTTGTGGGCCTGGGGGAACTGGAAGATAAATTTGGGCTTCCCCGAGGGAACGTGTTCAGATACTTGCAGGTAAAGGCGTTTGCTAGGCGACAGGTAGAGGGATTCCCTTTGCTGCCCTCGCGGGGGACTATGGACAGAGTGCTTTCGGGGGTGTGGGTCGGAGAGGGGAAGGTGTCTGACATCTATAAGGTAATGCAGGAGGTGGAAGAGTCGTCAGTGGAGGAGCTGAAGGCTAAATGGGAGGGGGAACTTGGGGATCAGATAGAGGACGGGACTTGGGCGGATGCCTTGGAGAGAGTCAACTCTTCCTCTTCATGTGCGAGGCTTAGTCTCATCCAATTTAAGGTGCTGCACCGGGCCCACATGTCCGGGACTAGGATGAGTAGGTTCTTTGGGGGTGAGGACAGGTGCACCAGGTGTTCGGGGAGTCCAGCGAATCATGCCCATGTGTTCTGGTCATGTCCGGCACTGGAAGAATTCTGGAAGGGGGTGGCGGTGACGGTGTCGAGGGCGGTTGGATCCAGGGTCAAACCAGGGTGGGGACTCGCGATTTTTGGAGTTGCGGTGGAGCCGGGAGTGCAGGAGGTGAAAGAGGCCGGTGTTCTGGCCTTTGCGTCCCTAGTAGCCCGGCGGAGGATCTTGCTACAGTGGAAGGATGCGAGGCCCCCAAGTGTGGAGACCTGGGTCAATGACATGGCGGGATTTATACAGTTGGAAAGGGTTAAATTTGCCCTGAGAGGATCAGTACAAGGGTTCTATAAACGGTGGCAGCCTTTTCTGGACTTCCTGGCTCAAAGATAGGTATCTTGGTCAATAGCAGCAGCAACCTGGGGGGGGGGGAGAGAGAGGGCGGGGGGGGAGAGAGAGGGGGAGAGGGAGAGAGGGGGGAGGGAGAGAGGGGGGGAGGGAGAGAGGGGGGGAGGTGGGGAGGGAGAGAGAGGGGGAGGGAGAGAGAGGGGGGGAGGGAGAGAGAGGGGGGAGGGAGAGAGAGGGGGGGAGTGGGGGGGAGGGAGAGAGAGGGGGAGGGAGAGAGAGGGGAGGGAGAGAGAGGGGGAGGGAGAGAGAGGGGGGAGGGAGAGAGAGGGGGGAGGGAGAGAGGGGGGGAGGGAGAGAGGGGGAGGGAGAGAGAGGCGGGGAGGGAGAAGAGGGGGAGAGAGAGGGGGGGAGGGAGAGAGAGGGGGGAGGGAGAGAGAGGGGGGAGGGAGAGAGAGGGGGGAGGGAGAAAGAGGGGGGAGGGAGAGGGGGGGAGGGAGAGAGGGGGGGGGGGCAAGGTGGGTGTTCCTAACTATAGTTTCTATATTGTTTTTTGCTACGGTTGTGTAACTTAACAATGGGTTAACTTAAGTTGTTGTTAATATGTCGGGTTGTTCATTGAGGAGGGGCGAAGGTTTATGATTGTTGTTATTACTGTTATCTTTGGTATTTTAGTATGGTTTGATGTTGTTGTGTAAATTAAAACATTTTCAATAAAAATTATTTTTAAAAAAAAGAAGTTAATTTATTTTGTTAATTGTACTCCATTCCCAATGTATTGTAGTCTAATTTCCAATCTAGAACCTTGGGCGGGACTCTCCGACCCCCCCGCCGGGTCGGCGAATCGCCGGGTGGCGGCGTGAATCCCGCCCCCGCTGGCTGCCGAATTCTCTGGCGCCGGAGATTTGGGGGGGCTGGAATCGCGCAGCGCCGGTCGGCGGCCGCTGGCAGCGGTCCCCCTGGCGATTCTCCGGCCCGCAATGGGCCGAAGTCCCGCCCGTTCTATGCAAGTCCCGCTGGCATAAATTGGAGTTGGTCTCTTACCGGCGGGACCTGGCGGCGCGGGCGGGCTCCGGGGTCCTCGGATGGGGGGGGGCACGTGGTGATCTGCCCCCGGGGGGGTGCCCCCACAGTGGCCTGGCCCGCGATCGGGACCCACCGATCCGCGGGCGGGCCTTTGCTGTGGGGGCACTCTATTCCTTTGCGCTGGCTGTGTAAGCCTCTGCGATGGCTGGCGCGAAGGTGAAGCCCCCCCCGTGCATCCGCGGTGACGATATCAGCAGCCGCTGATGCTCCCGCGCATGCGCGAATCCGCGCCGACCGGCGGAGTCCCTTCGGTGCTGGCTGGCACGGTGCCAAAGGCCTTCCATGCCAGCCGGAAGGGCACAAACCACTCTGGCGCCGGCCTAGCCCCTGAAGCTCCCGCCACTCCACTGCTCCATTTCTGCCCGCCCCGCCAATTCCCGGAGAGTCCCGCCCCTTGTGTCCCAAAAGGCAGTGGATTGGCTGCTGATTCAGTTGGAATTTTCAAAACTGAGATTGAGATTGATTCTCAAAGTACAACAGGAGATGGATTAAAGGCAGTTGAGAATTGGGTTGAGGTTCAGATCAGCCATGATCTAATTTACTGGCAGAACACTCTGTGGATGCGGAAAAAAGAAATGCTGGATAAACTCAGCAGGTCTGGCAGCATCTGTGGAGAGAGGAACATAGTTAACCTTTCCAGCCTGTATGACCCCTTAGTTTGTTTTTTTTTTAAAAACAGGGTGGAATGAAAAACATGTTGCTGATTTGTTATTGCTTATTTTACACTACTGCCCAAAACCAATTTCACCTTATTTTTTAAAACCAGACAATAAAAGTTAACTCTTTTCTTCTAACTCTTTCCTGTGGAAAGATTATTTTAAAACTCCAGAGAATGTCACATGTCAAATTTTTAAGATCTTTTTTCAAATCCAAGGTAATCATTAACGGGTGTCGAGAGCAATTGGCATATATATTGCTGAGATACTTAGAGGTAGTTTTACCCAAAGCCACCAGTGGATGGTGCTCTTGCTGCGCATCAGCTAGTTTTAAAAAAAATAAAGTGAGGCCTGTAAACATGCTGTCAGAATTCTGCTGACCACCTTTTCTGCATCTGTCTGTTGCTAATACAGTGAACACAATAACTTCTAAATCACTGGGATAGTACCACCAGCATGAAGCAGCTTTAATTGATGGTATCTATAGCTGTTGGTCCCTCGCCCTTGTCATCTGGGTATGGACAGAAAAATTCTAATTAACCCCACTGTATTTCTTTGTATTGTCTTTAGATCAACTGAGGGATGTCATGGACTAAGCATGTTTCACTGTGTGGTGAATCACAATCTAGTAATTCACACTGTGTTATATTGTATGTGTTGTGTTCTTGTAAGCTCGGTATACGAGCAGTTGCACGGCTCTGCCCATAGGGGGAGATGAGGAGTTTGTACTGGGCTCCACCCTTGGCTCCACCCATGGTTCCGCCCATGGCTCCTCCCACTAACCGGAAGTATAAAGCTTTGCAGTCGTGAGCCTGCCTGCCAGTTCATCTCGTCGCAGGCAGGCTCTGTTGTAAGAATATTAAAACCACTGTTCACTTCCAACCATGTGTCTTGTGAATTGATGGTCACATCACACTGTTAGAGCCAACATTAGCAGAGTCTTAGGGCAGCACATAGCACATTAGCCCTGGGACTACGGCGCTGAGGACCCGGATTCAAATCCTGGCCCTGGGTCACTATCCGTGTGGAGTTTGCACATTCTCCCAGTGTCTGTGTGGGTCTCATCCCCCACAAACCAAACATGTGCAGGTTAGGTGGATTGGGCACGCTAAATTGCCCCTTGATTGGGGAAAAAAAAATAATTGGGTACTCTAAATTTATAAAACAAAAATTAGCAGTCTCCTTTGTTAGTTTTGGAAATGAAAGCTGTTTTAAGTTTGCAGGGTTCTTTTATTGATTGATCCATGTCACTTCTAATTTTGACTTACCTACACGTCCTCTTCTATCACAGGGGCAGCACGGTAACATAGTGGTTAGCACAGTTGCTTCACAGCTCCAGAGTCCCAGGTTCGATTCCCAGCTTGAGTCACTGTGCGGAGTCTGCACGCTCTCCCCGTGTCTGGGTGAGTTTCCTCCGGATGCTCCGGTTTCCTCCCACAGTCCAAAGATGTGCAGGATTGACTAATCTAAATAGCCCCTATTGTCCAAACAAAAAAGAAAAAAGGTTAGGTGGAGTTACGGGGATAGCGTGGAAGTGTGCGCTTAGGTAGGGTGCTCTTTCCAAAGGCCGCTGCAGACTCAATGGGCCAAATGGCCTCCTTCTGAACTGTAAATTCTATGATTCTATGATAAGTCTCTGGTAGATCTCCAGACTTGCATGAATCATCTCTATAACCTGAGGTTAAGCTAGCATTTGATGTACTTCCTTGTGTGTATGAGATTGATAGCAGTAAATCCTGATTGCTTGTGTTCCCATTATCCATGGTCTAGGATAATTAAAAAAGTTATTTAAATAAAAGAAGTATACTGCAGATGCTGCAAATCTGAAATTAAAACAAAACGTGCTGGAAACAGGACAGGCACCATCTGTGGAGTGAAAAGCAGATGTTAATGAGGATTGGTTGCGGATGATGTTAAATGGTCATGAACACTGAGTGCATTGGGAAGTTGGCACCAAACTGTCAACTTCCAAGTGATCTTGAGAGGCAGCTTGGTGTTTTAAATATGTTAATAAGGGTGGACGCCTTGGGCTTAATTCATTTGGTAGATTTAACTGTACCTAGCTGGGTTTGCTGGGCCTCTGCGTATTTGGTGGCTATAGGTAAGGACAGCCTCAGGGAGAAGGAAATTGCCTTCACACCACTTCTCTCTCTGTTTCTCTCTCTGTCTTCAACCGCACCCCCCCAAAAAATTATCCTTCTCCTGTATAAGCCCACAAGTCCCAGTGTTGGGGATCAGACTCCATATCCCCAACCAAGATCTGGGATTGGACTACCCACCAGCACTCCCCGCTCCCAAAACATCAGCATGTAAAAATTCCTCACAATCGTTCATATCAATGACCTTTCATCAGGATTGATGAACAGTCTGGAAGAAGGAACTAAGGGTGTTGTTGCTAAGTTTGCAAATTATATAAAGATATGTGGAGGGACAGGTAGTGTTGAGGAAGCGGGCAGGATGCAAAAGGACTTGGACAGGCTAGGAGAGTGGGCACAGAAGTGGCAGATGGAATACAATGTGGAAAAGTGTGAGGTTATGCACTTTGGTAGGAGGAATAGAGGCATAGATTAACTTCTAAATGAGGAAAGGCTTCGGAAATCTGAAGTACGAAGGGACTGAGGACTGCCAGTTCAGGATTCTCTCAAGGATAATGTGTAGGTTCAGTTGGCAGTTAGGAAGGCAAATGCAATGTTAGCATTCATGTCGAGAGGGCTAGAATACAACTTTAAATAGTCATGAATGCTGAGTGAATTGGGAAGCTGGCACTAACCTGTGCATTTCCGAGTGATCTCAGAGACAGGTTGGTGTTTTAAATATGTTAATAAGGGTGGAAGTCTTGGGTTTAACTCGCTTATCAGATTTAATTGTGCCTAGCTGGGTTTGGTGGGCCTCTGTATATCTTGGCTGTAGGCAAGGGATGTACTTCTGAGGCGGTGTCGGGCTCTGGTCCGACCCCATTTGGAATATTGTGAGCAGTTTTGGGCCCCATATCTAAGGAAGGAAGTGTTGGCCTTGGAGGGAGTCCAGAGAAGGTTCACAAGAATGATCCAGGAAATGAAGGTTTTGTCATACGAGGAGCAGTTGGGGATGCTGGTTCTGCACTTGATAGAGTTTAGAAGGATTAATTTGAAATAATTAAATTTAATAATTTAATTTAACTTAAATTATTTGAGGATGCTGGGTCTGTTCTCGATAGAGTTTAGAAGGATGAGGGAGGAATCTCATTCAAACTTATAGAATATGTAGATAGAGTGGAAGTGGAGAAGATGTTTCCACTGGTAGAAGATACTAGATCCCGAGGGCACAGCCTCAGATTGAAAGGACGATCCTTTAAAACTGTGATGACGAGGAATTTCTTCAGGCATAGGGTGGTGAATCTGTGGAACTCATTGCCACAGAATGCTTTGGAGGCAAAGTCATTGAGTGCACAGATAGATATAGATAGACTCGGAGAATGGACCAAATTTGGCAGATGGGGTTAATGTGGATTAGTGTGAAGTTATCCATTTTGACTGAAAAAAATAGAAAGACAAATTATTATCTGAATGGAAAGCAGATTAAAAATGCATCTGGGCAGAGGGATCTGAGTGCCTTTGTTCATGGATCACAGAAAGTCAGTATGGAGGTTCAGCATGTAATAAAAATGGCAAATGGAATTTTAACGTTTATTGCAAAAGGACTGGAATATAAAAGTAGAGAATATCGGGGCCGGTTTAGTGCAGTGGGCTAAACAGCTGGCTTGTAATGCAGAGCAAGACCAACAGCGTGGGTTCAATTCCCGTACCGGCCTCCCCGAACAGGCGCAGGAATGTGGCGACTAAGGGCTTTTCACAGTAACTTCATTGAAGCCTACTTGTGACAATAAGCTATTATTATTATTACTTTTAGAGAAGTGTTGTGGCAATTGTATAGGGTGTTGGCGAAACCACATCTGAAGTATTGTGTCCAGATTTTGTCTCCTTATTTGGGGAAGGATGTGGTGGCATTGGAGGCAGTTCAGAGAAGATTCATCAGATTGATTCTTGGGATGAAAGGGTTGACGTACGAGGAGAGATTAAACAGTTTGGGCTTATACTCACTGGAGTTTTGAAAGATGAGAGGGGAAGGGTGGGCAGCAGTAGGAAGTGAACGAAGAGGATTCTGGGAGAAATCGGCTCGCTCACCACAACTGAGAAAAGGGATTGTGCACGGATAACCCAGTGTCAAAGAACCGTAAATCCCCAAAGATTACATTGCTGTAGTGTTTTCATCCTTCCCTCCTCCTCAAACCAAAAAGAGTGAGAGAGGCTGATAAACATCTGTGGCTGAGAAACAGCTTGCTGGACTTCTGGTCGGGGGGTTGCTGAGTGGACACAGGGAGGTTGCTTTCCCTCTGGGAACTCCAAGAAATTGTATTTTTAATATGAAAATAACTCACCAAACCTGTTGAACCCTCTGTTGAGCAGAGTGGGTGAGGATGGAGGAGAGTTCCTGCACAGGGACATTCCTTCCCCCCACCCCCCCCCCCCCACCCCCCCCCCCCCCCCCCCCCCCCCCCCCCCCCCCCCCCCCCCCCCCCCCCCCCCCCCCCCCCCCCCCCCCCCCCCACCCCCCACCCCGGCTAAATACATGAGGAGCCCAGTGGTAGTAGCCACAATCCAAATGGGATACCAAATGAGGCAACACTTTGGCCTAACCAAAATGTCCACCATGGCCCCCATCTACAACAAGCACAGGTTCACTCTTGCAACAATGGATACCACCTTCAAAAGCTTGAGACAAGATAAGGGGACTCTGATGGTTAGGGACATGTGCATGGACTATTGAGTAGCAACACTGGGGAACCCATGGAGAGGTTCCAGCTACCAAGAGGAAATTACCTGAAATACATTCAAGTCAAAAACCTCCTCCGCAAAGACACAGCAACCCCCAGATACCAGGCACTCACTAGTAGAAAGACTGCGGAATGCTAGCGACCTAGGGGAGGGGAACTGTGGGGACATATATGGGCGACTGCTGGAGCAGATATGCCTCACCCACCAGATGGACTGCAGCTACTCCTTTTCAAGGGAATATAGGGATGGGCAATAAATGCTGGCCTTTCCAATGATGCTCACTTCCTGTGACCAAATAAAAATGACTTTTGGCATATTGTTACCTCTTCGGTCTCTCAAGCGCCATTCAAATCTTTTAAAATATTGATTTCTAATCAGCGCTGTGCCTGTACCTTGTGTCTGTACATTGAAACTGTTCAAGGGAAGTGGAATACACCAGCTAATCCTGGGCAGTACCGTATGTCAGTCAAATTATTTTTGGTGCACTTTCTAGAGACTGAGACCAGTATGTTTGTTTGATGTATGAGGAATTTGTTCCTTCTTTCAGCAGTGCAATGTTATTAGCACGAGAGAGATTTTGTTTTTAAAAAGACAATCAGATTATTGGAAATGTATTTCTTCTGAGAATTAAAGCCATATTCGGCTGGATTGTTTTAATAATTGTAGTTACTTTTGTCAATCATCACCACAAAACATATCAAGGTAAAGCTGGCTGTTCATTTTCTTCACAAGCAATCTAAACTCATCTGTGCAATTCTACTTGTGTCTTTTTGCAATCTTTAGTTTGATAAATTTAATGTTCTTGTTTGTAGTAGGTAAGAAGCACCTAGCGATATTGATGTTCCTTCTGTCTAACAGAAGTTAATCCTATAAACTGACTGAGCCAATCTCCAGCCATTGAGAGTGGTTTTACAATTCTTAGGAGCAAATTATCTGCATACATAGGGATAGAAATTCGCCTGCCCCATTTTTCGGGCCTGGGGTTTACTTTTCATGACCTGACCGTGCCTATTTGTACCCTCCTCATCTGAATGATTGATTTTAACAAGCTGCACCTCCACCTCCAATGAAATGCTTCCTTTTTAATGGTACTGGTGAACTCTGCACACTCAAAGAGCCCTGGCAACATCTTTACAGGCTAGCCGATGTGGGCAGACTGCTTCTTAAAATGAAATTACACAAAAAGGTTGCTGCAATAGATATTTGTGCAAACTGAACACCAGAACAAACAGAAATTTCAGACTGAGGAGACCCTCAAGAACCATCATCAGGAAAAAGTAGAAGAAAGAACAAAGAGAATTACAGCACAAGAACAGGCCCTTCAGCCCTCCCAGCCTGCGCTGATCCAGATCCTTTATCTAAACCTGTCGCCTATTTTCCAAGGAACTACTTCCCTCTGTTCCCCGCCCGTTCATATATCTGTCTAGATCCATCTTAAATGACGCTATCGTGCCCGCCTATACCACCTCCGCTGGAAAAGCGTTCCAGGCACCCACCACCCTCTGCGTAAGAACTTTCCACATCTCCCTTAAACTTTCCCCCTCTCACCTTGAAATCGTGACCCCTTGTAATTGGCACCCCCACTCTTGGAAAAAGCTTGTTGCGATCTACCCTGTCCATACCTCTCATAATTGTGTAGATCTCAATCAGGTCCCCCCTCAACCTCTGTCTTTCCAATGAAAACAATCCTAATCTACTCAACCTTTCTTCATAGCTAGCACCCTCCATACCAGGCAACATCCTGGTGAACCTCTTCTGCACCCTCTCTAAAGCATCCACATCCTTCTGGTAATGTGGTGACCAGAACTGCACGCAGTATTCCAAATGTGGCCTAACTAAAGTCCTGTACAACTGTAACATGACCTGCTGACTCTTGGACTCAATACCGCGTCCGATGAAGGCAACCATGCTGTATTCCTTCTTAACCACTCTATCGACCTGCGGTGCCATCTTCAGGGTACAATGGACCTGAACTCCCAGATCTCTCTGTACATCAATTTTCCCCAGGACTCTTCCATTGACTGTATAGTCCGCTCTTGAATTGGATCTTCCAAAATGCATCACCTCGCATTTGCCTGGATGGAACTCCATCTGCCATTTCTCTGCCCAACTCTTCAATCTATCTATATTTTGCTGTATTCTCTGACAGTCCCCCTCGCTATCTGCAACTCCACCAATCTTAGTATCATCTGAAAACTTGCTAATCAGACTACCTATACCTTCGTCCAGATCATTTATGTATATCACAAACAACAGTGGTCCGAGCACGGATCCCCGTGGAACACCACTAGTCACCCTTCTCTATTTTGAGGCACTCCCTTCCACCACTACTCTCTGTCTCCTGTTGCCCAGCCAGTTCTTTATCCATCTAGCTAGTACACCCTGAACCCCATGCGGCTTCACTTTTTCCATCAACCTGCCATGGGAAACTTTATCAAACGCCTTACTGAAGTCCATGTATATGACATCTACAGCCCTTCCCTCATCAATTAACTTTGTCACTTCCTCAAAGAATTCTATTAGGTTTGTAAGACATGACCTTCCCTACACAAAACCATGCTGCCTATCACTGATAAGTCTATTTTCTTCCAAATGTGAATAGATTCTATCCCTCAGTATCTTCTCCAACAGTTTGCCTACCACTGACGTGAAGCTCACAGGTCTATCATTTCCTGGATTATCCCTGCTACCCTTCTTAAACAAAGGGACAACGTTAGCAATTATCCAGTCCTCCGTGTCCTCACCCGTGCTCAAGGATGCTGCAAAGATATCTGTTAAGGCCCAGCTATTTCGTCCCTCGCTTCCCTCAGTAACCTGGGATAGATCCCATCCGGACCTGGGGACTTGTCCACCTTAATGCTTTTTAGAATACCCAAAACTTTCCCCCTTCCTTATGCCGACTTGACCTAGAGTATTTAAACATCCATGCCTAACCTCAACATCCGTCATGTCCCTCTCCTTGGTGAAGTACTCATTAAGAATCTCACCCATTTCCTCTGACTCCACGCGGTAAATTCCTTGTTTTGTCTTTGAGTGGGCCAATCCTTTCTCTAGTTACCCTCTTGGTCCTGCTATACGAATAAAAGCTTGGGATTTTCCTTAACCCTGTTAGCCAAAGATATTTCATGACCCCTCTTTAGCCCGCTTTATTGCGCGTTTGAGATTTGTCCACTTTCCCGATATTCCTCCAAAGCTTCATTAGTTTTAAGTCGCCTAGATCTTATGTATGCTTCCTTTTTCATCTTAGCTAGTCTCACAATTCCACCCGTCATCCATGGTTCCCTAATCTTGCCATTTCTACCCCTCATTTCACAGGGACATGTCTGTCCTGCACTAATCAACCTTTCCTTAAAGACTCCCACATTTCAAATGTGGATTTACCCTTAAACAGCTGCTCCCAATCCACATTCCCTAGCTCCTGCCGAATTTTGTGATACTTGGCCTTTCCACAATTTAGCAGTTGACCAGGAAGGTTAATTTTGAAGTCTGGTGTCAGGAACCTGACAGCAGTGTTTCGAGAAGTCTAATGACCTCATGTGGATGTTGAACATTAGTGAATGAATCTTCGCATGACATCTCCTACCCACCACACCACCAATGTCTCATGCTGCTTAATGCATCCATAAGGAGCAGAATTAGATCACTCGGCCCAACGAGTCAACTCCGCCATTCAATCCTTTTCTCATCCCCATTCTCCTGCCTTCTCCCCATAACCCCTGATCCCCTTTTGATCAAGAACCTATCTATCTCTGTCTTAAAGACGCTCAGTGATTTGGCCTCCACAGCCTTCTGCAGCAAAAGAGTTTCACAGATTCATCACCCTCTGGCTGAAGAAATTCCTCCACAACCCCATCATTCACTTAGCAGCATTCAAGACTCAAGCTTAACATCCAGATACTCCAGCTCACCCTCGCATCTCTCACTACTTTCACATAACCCTTCAGCTATACTGGGTACATCACTCAAGCATAGTGTACCACAACCACTGACATTCTATTCTCTCTGCCTCCCTGTCTTGCAGAATAGGGTGACACACAATTGAAGGGATCGGTGCATAGCTATGGCATACTTGTTGGGTGCTGTGGATCCGTGAAACACATACAGGCCACCAACACTTAAAATAGTCCAACACTATTTTATTAAACTATAAACTGTTGAACATACTCTTCCTGTGGGTTAACACTATGTCAGATTAACTAAAGACCTGTGCCTGTCCTAACCAGTCTGATCACTCAGCACATGGTGAGAATCTGTGCTGTAAACTATAAGCTCTTGTACTTCTGAAAGGCTGTATCCCAAATGAGCGGGAAAACTGATGCCCTCTGTCTTTATAGTGAGTGTGCTCTAACTGGTGATTGGCTGTAGTGTTATGCATGTTGATTGGTCCTATTGTATGTCCATCAGTGTGTGTGTCTGCACCATGATATACTGGTGTATATTATGACATTCCCCCCCCCTTTACAAAATAATTTGTATGTACGTGTCAATAAATAGTGTGTATGTAGATAATGTTCCTAACTATGTGTATAATGCAAAGACGTATTTACAGGACTATGTACAGAAAAACTAAACTATATACAAGGGAAGGTGCCTGGTGCAGAGAACGATTATGCAACAAAAGGTACAAGAACAATACTATATACAAACCAAGAAAACGATCAAACAAGGCAGAGATACAACTCGGAGAGCCCATAAATTTGTAAAGTTCATAAATTCAGTCTCTGAAGTGGGCGACGAATTCTGGTTGACCGCCTCAAGGGTGGGTCGAGAGCCTCCAGTTTCAGGAGCAGGCTGGACTGCATCACAGTCGGGTGGAGGCAGAGTGACAGGAAGCTCTGAATAGTCCATGGCAGGGTCAGCAGGGGAGCGATGCAATTCCGGAGGGTCACGTGGCGATCGTGGAACGAGGCAAAGGGCACGCTGATTGTGGCGCAGAATGGAGCCATCTGGTAGCCGAACCAGGAACGAGCGGGGGTCCACCTGCCTAAGGACAACAGTTGCAGACCAGCCACCATCCGGGAGATGGACGCGAACATTGTCGTCTGGAGTGAGAGTGGGGAGATCAGCAGCACGGGAATCATGAATCGCCTTGTGCTGCGCACGAGACATCTGCATTTTGCGAAGAACTGGAGCGTGGTCGAGATTTGGTGCATGGATAGACGGCACCGTCGTTCTCAGGGTACGATTCATTAATAACTGTGCAAGCGATAGACCAGTGGACAGCGGGGCGGAGCGATAGGCCAGCAAGGCAAGATAGAAGCCAGATCCGGCATCAGCAGCCTTGCATAGGAGCCTCTTGACTCTGTGAACTCCCTTCTCTGCTTTGCCTTTGGACTGGGGGTACAGGGGACTGGATGTCACATGGCGAAATTGTACCGCACGGGCGAAGCTGGCCCTTTCCTGCTGGTTGAAGCAGGGGCCATTGTCCGACATCACCGTGAGCGGGATGCCGTGCCGAGCAAATGTCTCTTTGCACGCCCGAATGACTGCGGACGAAGTGAGGTCGTGCAATCTTATCACCTCCGGGTAGTTTGAAAAGTAGTCGACAATCAGGACATAGTCCCTACCCAATGCGTGAAACAGGTCGATGCCCACCTTGGTCCAAGGCGACGTGACCAACTCATGGGGCTGCAGAGTCTCTTGTGGTTTGGGCCGGCTGAAAGCGCTGGCAGGTGGGGGCAGTGAGTACTGCGTTGGCAATGTCGTCATGATACCCGGGCCCACCGGCGACACTTCTCCTACGCCCAGATGGCCCTCGTAGAACTGTTCCAGGACAAGCTGGCGCATGCTATGCGGGATGACAATGCGGTCCAGTTTCAGGAGAACCCCATCAACGACTGCCAGATCATCTCTTACATTATAGAACTGAGGGCATTGGCCCTTGAGCCACCCGTCCGTCATGTGGCGCATGACGCGCTGTAGCAGGGGTCAGCCGCGTTTCGCGACGAATTTGGACCAGGCGTTCATCTGATGCAGGTAGATGGGAGGCTGCGACTCTACCTGGGATCGAGCCTGGCAGACGAACCCCTCTGGGTCATACTGAGTGTTGACTGACCTGGAGAGGGCGTCCGCAACGATGAGGTCCTTGCCTGGGGTGTACACCAGCTGGAAATCATATCGCCGGAGCTTGAGCAGAATGCGCTGGAGACGAGGCGTCATGTCCTTCTGTATTATATTGACGAGCAGGCGATGTCGGTCTTGACAGTGAATTGGGGAAGCCCATAGACATAGTCGCGAAACTTCACAACGCCGGTCCAGAAGGCCCAGGTACTCCTTTTCTATCTGGCATAGCGCTGCTTCGTGGGGGTCATTGCCCGTGACGCATACGCAACGGGAGCCCATGACGAGGCCTCATCACGTTGCAAAAGCACGGCTCCAATGCCAGACTGACTGGCATCCGTAGAGATTTTTGTCTCCTTTGCCGGATCAAAGAAGGCCAGAACTGGGGCCGTGGTTATTTAGCCTTGAGTTTCCCTCCATTCTCGCTCGTGGGCAGGGAGCCACTGGAAGTCTGTCGTCTTCCTGACCAGGTTCCTGAGAACCGTGGTAGAGAGGCGAGGTTAGGGATGAACTTCCCTAAAAAATTTACCATCCCCAATAACCAGAGTACTGCTACTTGTCTTCTGGCGTTCTCATAGCTGTGATGGCAGCTACCTTGTCCGCATCCGGCCGCACCCCAAATGGGAGATGTGGTCCCCTAGGAATTTGATATCTGTCTGACCGAAAGAGGCGGAGGCTATGTTCGTGTATGCGTTTGGAAACGCGCTGGAGGCGATTAATGTGCTCCTGCGGGGTGGTGGACCAGATGATTATGTCATCGACATAGACGTGAACACCTTCAATCCCTTCCATCATTTGTTCCATGATCCTATGAAACCACCTCGACACCGAGATGATCCCAAACGGCATTCTGTTGTAGCAATATCTTCCAAAGGGGGTATTGAACGTGCCATCGCTTTCTGCTAGATTCATCTAGCTGGATTTGCCAGAATCCTTTGAGGCGTCGAGCCTGGTAAAGAGCTTGGCGTGAGCCATTTCACAGGTGAGCTCTTCACGCTTGGGAATTGGATAGTGCTCCCTCATGATATTGCGATTAAGATCCTTGGGATCGATACAATTCTCAATTCGCCGGAAGGCTTCTTTACACATACCATGGAACTGACCCAGTCGGTTGGTTCCGTGACCCTGGAGATCACTCCTTGGTCCTGGAGGTCTTGGAGCTGTTGCTTAAGGCGGTCCTTAAGGGGGCGCTGGGACCCTGCGAGGTGCGTGTACCACAGGCGTGGCGTTCGGCTTTAACAGAATCATGTAGGTATACGAGAGCGTGCCCATGCCCTCGAAGACGTCGTGGTACTGGTTGATAATGGCGTTGAGTTGCGCCTGAAGTCTGTGTCTGGAAAGGCAGACGCATCAACAGAAGAGAGAGAGAGTGAACCCTCTGCACTAGGTTCAACAGCTGCATGCCTGCGCGCTAAGCAGGGAGGCTTTCGAGGAACCTACGATTTCAAACGGCAAGATGGCTTTGTGTGAATGATGCGTCACTTCCAGTTGGCATGAGTCGCTGGCAGAAATGGCATTTCCATTGTAATCTAGTAATTGGCATGCAGATGGCAAGATGGCTGGTTTCACACGAAGGCTTTGGAAGTCAGACAATGAGATTGGCGGAGGCACCGGTGTCCAGACGGAATCGTATTTGGGACCGGTTGACCGTAAGGGTGGCACACCACTCATCATCCGGATCGATGCTGTGTCCTCGGAATGGGCTTGGTGCTGTGCTTCGGAGACATCCTGTTCTTTGTGATGATGCCGACTTGAAAAGGCGCCTTCGGGTCGTCGCTGTCAAAATCAGGGGGCAGATCTGGATCAGGCTCGGTGACTGTGGTTGAATGGCTTGGACACCCCTGTGAGGCTGGCTGGAGCGACGAAAGCTGGCAGGTTGAGTTGATCTGCATAAAGCAGCACAGTGGCCAAGTTTGCCACATTGCAAGCATCGTCGGGATTTGGCAGGACACTGCCCGCTTAAATGGGCAGAGCCACAGTTGCCGCAATGCTGTTGTGTCAGTGCGTTCGTTGCGCCACCGCGCATGCGTGGTGCGATCAGGCATGGTGCGTGCCTGCGCATTGCGTTCGTCGACGTCGCCGTCCCCTCGTTCGGTGCACCCAAGCGCGGGAGTCCACGAAAAACGCGCAAAATGGCCGCCCTCATCCAGGCTAAGGCCCTGGAGTGGTTGATGACTTGGACCCGTTCTGCCTCGTGGGGAGCTTGCCGCGCCGTTTCAACCGACTGGTGGAGTGTTCGTGGAGCACGCAGGTCTCAATGGCAATCGCTAGGGTGAGCTGCTTGACCTTAAGGAGCTGCTGGCGAAGGGGGTCCAACCGAACACCGAAAACGATCTGGTCGCGTATCATGGAGTCGGAGGTGGACCCGTAGTTGCAGGACTGCGCAAGGATACGGAGGTGGGTGATAAAGGATTGGAAAGGTTCGTCCTTACCCGATAAGCGCTGCTGGAAGATATCGCGCTCGAAGCTTTCATTCACCTCGACGTTGCAGTGACTGTCAAACTTGAGGAGGACCGTCTTGAATTTAAATTTATCTTCACCATCGGCGAAGGTGAGAGAATGAAGATGTGATAGCGTGGTCCCCGGCTGTGGAGAGGAAGAGAGCAATCTTCCTGGCGTCTGAAGCAGCAATCAGGCCTGTGGCCTCAAGGTATAGCTGGAAGCGTTGCTTGAAGATCTTCCAGTTGGACCCCAGATTGCCGGTGATGCGGAGCGGCGGCAGAGAGCGGACACTGTCCATGTTGCAGGATATCTGTAGACTGGTGGAAGGCAGATCACTTGCAGGTAGGTCTAAGAAGTTCTAACATCCCTCAACTACTGGTACCATGATGTGTTTTGTGCTCTGGATCCGTGAAACACATACAGGCCACCAACCACTTAAAATAGTACAACATTATTTATTAAACTGTTAAACATACTCTTACTGTGGGTTAACACAATGTTAGATTAACTAAAGACCTGTGCCTGTCCTAACCAGTCTGACCACTCAGCACATGGTGAGAATCTGTGCTGTAAACTGTAAGCTCTTGTACTTCTGAACAGCTGCATCCCGAATGAGCGGGAAAACTGATGCCCTCTGTCCTTTATAGTGAGTGTGCTCTAACTGGTGATTGAAATGAAATGAATGAATGAATGAAAATCGCTTATTGTCACAAGTAGGCTTCAAATTAAGTTACTGTGAAAAGCCCCTAGTCCGCCACATTCCGGCGCCTGTTCGGGGGAGGCTGCGGTGTTATGCATGTTGATTGGTCCTATTGTATGTTCATCAGTGTGTGTGTCTGCACCATGATAGACTGGTGTATATTATGACACTTGGATTCTTGCATTTTCTGAGTCTTGATGGTTCTCAGCATCTTGGCACTGACCAAAGTGGCCAAATCTGGCAAGGCACATTTATTTCCCATCCCTAATTAACCTGAACCAGGTAGTGGTCTACCTTATGCAGTTTATATTTTTACAACTGAATGCCTTGCTAGGCCAATTAAGGAACGCACAAAAGGTCAATTGAATAGTATCAGACTGGAGTAGGCTAGCCATCTCTGGTTGGACACTTCCTTGAGGTTCATTACATGAGTTCCAGCCTCCTACTGCCTGCCTTACCTAGCAATCAGCCCATTTTATCCTATCTCCATTATTTAACTAATAAACAATATCATTCAATGAAAATGGCACGCCATTTGATTTTTTCACTTGGATATCTCACAGCACTTTACAGGAGATTTTTCTTAAATTCTATACTCAAGAACAATCCTGGATGTTAAAGTTAATGTAGCTTCCTTTATTGAAGAGCATTGCTGAACCAGCACAACACAATCAACACTTTTCAGTCCACAAATTAACAGAATTATTGAATTCAATCTCGCATTTTGCCGTGGTGGGGCTTGAGCTCGCAACGTTTTGGATTGTTCATACAGCACTATAGGAGATGGATCAATGATGATGAAAAGACTTTTAAAATTAATGTTTGATTTTTCATTTATAGGCATCGGCATTCAGGTTTAAATAAAATTGGTTTGTAAACCACTCCCTCAAAAGTAATGAAGTTGAAGATTGGACTAGGAGCCTCAACATAGATTTAGATAAGATTAACTTCTCATAATTCTATTTTCTAAACATGCAATATCAACAGAATAGCAATCACAATACAGAAAAACATTACACTCAAATTGTCAGTTCACAAAAATCACTGCTTATTTACAGAGCAGCTATGGAAAGTGGTGTAAAGATGGTTAGGGATTGTTAATTGTTGTGGGCATTATATCATATGACATTGGGGCAGCAGGTAGCATGGTGGTTAGCATAAATGCTTCACAGCTCCAGGGTCCCAGGTTCGATTCCCGGCTGGGTCACTGTCTGTGTGGAGTCTGCACGTCCTCCCCCTGTGTGCGTGGGTTTCCTCCGGGTGCTCCGGTTTCCTCCCACAGTCCAAAGATGTGCGGGTTAGGTGGATTGGCCATGCTAAATTGCCCGTAGTGTCCTAATAAAAAAGTAAGGTTAAGGGGGGGGGGTTGTTGGGGTTACGGGTATAGGGGTGATATGTGGGTTTGAGTAGGATCATGGCTCGGCACAACATTGAGGGCCGAAGGGCCTGTTCTGTGCTGTACTGTTACTATGTTCTATAAAATACACAACTGAATTTGCCTTTAAACTAAAAAGCGAAGATGGGGAAGGAAGTTACAATGTTTCAGAAATTGAGCAACTTGTTTAAAATTGTTGAGTATCAAACTGAAAAAGTTAAAGTACTTTCCTTGTTTCACAACTGTTTTCAGCGAATGGGCCAAAGTTCCATGAAAGCCTCGTATTTTTAGGATGTCGGTCCAATGGTGAGATGTTAACCAAATCAAAGCTCCATCTACTTGTGCAAGTAGTTATCCCTTGGCACTATCCAAGAGCAGGAAGTTTTTCCCAAAGTTATGGTCACACCCTTCCCTCGACCAAAACCATCAAGAAAACATTAACATTCATCTCATTGCTGCTACTGGGATATTGCTTACTTAGTTTTGACTGCTGTGCTTGTCTGCACAAGCCACTGTAACCAATGTCTAAAGTGCTTTGAGACAATAAGGTGTTTCATAAAAGCACATTTCTAATTTTGGTAAACTGACCTGCTGTTGACCAAGAAAAGCCACCACCTTGTTTGGATTTTAATTTGCTTGTTTTGCTTGAACTTGAGGAACACACTGTTCTCGAACTTATGTGACTTATTAACTGAGGTGTTATTTTTGTGTAAAGGGACTGAATGCGATATAAACCAGAGCAATTGCGGCCCCTTTCCACAGGTTGTTGGGAGTGATAATGATATGGGCATGGATATGTACTGCAAATAAATACAAGAGTCAGCCACTACTGTTCTTGTTTACACTACAGCTTGTACAGATTGGAATTGCGACAGATGGTGAACATCTATTGCTGAATAAATTATTACAACTTACAGACTTTGACCTTCTGAAAACTGATGAGTATTCAGTTATAGAAGGATGGTTTTAGTTCACTATTTCCTGCAGGTGGTGCTGAGGCACACGTACATTTGCAGTGATCAACTTTTTTCTTTCTATTTTAAAACAGCAGCATATCTTGTTCAAGTTGTAAAGTTAATGAGCAGGATTTTCCCCATGGGCTTCAGAACCAAACTGTCAAGTTCAATGTTCTTGGATGTCTCCTGGACACCTTGTGGCATGGTTTGTTCTAAAAGAAAATGTTAGTTAAATTAATCTTGTGGCAGCATGAGCCTCTGTCTGTTCCCATTTATCTTTCTCAGCCAGGAGGGGCCCTGTCTCATAGTCCGTGCCCACTCTTGCATTGAAATTGCCCAGTAGATAAAGATATTCCGACTTCGGGCTAGTTCTAAGAGCAGTGTCAAGCTCTTCATAGGAACTGGTCTTATTGCTTCTGTAGTGGAGCACAGCGTTGGAGCATAGATACTCCATCCAATCCTGTTTGAATTGAGAGATCGTTGGAGAGAAACACATTGCAACCATTTGTGGGGAGGTTCTATCATCAAAAGTAGCAAGTTCCTTACAGTGCAGCATGCATCTTGCTCATGTGTTTCCCCTGAACTCTTCCTTGCCAGATGAATGCAACAAATTTTCTTTGAGTGATCCGCTCTTGGCGAGTCTTGTAGGGAAGTCTCTTATAGAGATGTTATGTTCAGGCCTATCACGTTCCATGTCGATCACAGCTGTCTTATGCCTGCTATCGAACTGCTGCAAGTCATTTGTCAATCCCGTGCACACGATCCTGAGTTCCAGCTTACCAATCAAAGGGTTGGTGTCCTTTTTTTTGTTTATGTGTCCTACTTGCTGAGACAAAACTCGAAGCTCCAGCACGTCGTTTGAAGCAGATGGACTATGGTGGGTCAGCACTTTAGTAGTCAGGAGCCGACCAAATTGAAGTAGGCATTGGCTGACCAGATGGTTCCTCCCACCGTTAGAGGCAGTTTGTAGCATTTGTTCCTCATGCCATGCCAATCGAGCTGGGCTATCATTTGTAATACTGTCTCCCGTGTTGTAAACGTTCTGCACCAAAACTAAGTGTAAAGGAATGCAAAGCACTACAGGTAGCTTGGTTGCAGGAGTTTGCCGGAAAGATGACAGATTTAGATATGTGTTCGCCTTTGCGTTCCACCTCCAAATTATTTTGTCAGTATTTATTCCCTTAGCCTTCAACTCTCTTGAATTACCAACAAGGCAGTGAAGCTAATAATTCACAGCTGGGAATTTGGTTCATAAGTGACAGTGCTTGTCCACATACCTGTGGGTCTGAATACTGTACGTGGGATTTAGCCGGCCTGTTAGTGGGACTGCAAATCCCGCAATGGCTGCAAAATATCGGTAGAGGCTGAAAACTGGAGCTGCGCAGATGATGTTTTAGAAAGCGATCTTCCCGGGCCTTTCCCAGTGGTGTGATTAGCTTCATGCCCAGGAAGGACGCAAATCCGATTTGCACCAATTTGAATGCATTATAATGTACTTGGCGAGATTAAAGTAGAATCTGTCATGATATGCAGACATGCAGATAATAATATACAGACAGGCACAGGCAGGCAGCTAATGAACACAGAGAACAGGACATGACCAGTGAGCAGGCAGGACACTCGGGTGGTATCTCACTATAAAAGGCACGAGGCACTCACACCCTGCCTCGTTCCACTGATGAACATCTACAGAGTGAGTCAGCGTGTATGTGCAGTATCACACCTCCAGCACGTGGCTAAGAGCTAGTATGGTTCAGTCAGACAGAGTAACCTCACTTAGGTTAGCAGAGAGTCAAACTCATAGAGAACTGTGCTAACTGTGCGACTTCACAGCTCCAGGGTCCCAGGTTCGATTCCGGCTTGGGTCAATGTCTGTGTGGAGTCTGCACATCCTCCCGTGTGTGCGTGGGTTTCCTCCGGGTGCTCCGGTTTCCTCCCACAGTCCAAAGATGTGCAGGTTAGGTGGATTGGCCATGATAAATTGCCCTTAGTGTTCAAAATTGCCCTTAGTGTTGGGTGGGGTTACTGGGTTATGGGGATAGGGTGGAGGTGTTGACCTCGGGTAGGGTGCTCTTTCCAAGAGCCAGTGCAGACTCGATGGGCCGAGTGGCCTCCTTCTGCACTGTAAATTCTATGATATGCCACCACATGTAAGTACGTTCCCATGTGCCAACAAAACATTAAAAAAGGGAGATGTCATGATATGCAGACATGCAGATAATGATATACAGACAGGCAACTAATGAACACAGAGAACAGGACATGACCAGTGAGCAGGCAGGACACTCAGGGGTGGTATCTCACTATAAAAGGCATGAGGCACTCACACTCCACCTCTTTCCACTGACGAACATCTAAAGAGTGAGTCAGGGTGTACGTACTATATCACACCTCCAGCACGTGGCTAAGAGCTAGTCTGGTTCAGTCAGACAGAGTAACCACACAGGTTAGCAGAGAGTCGAACTCATAGAGAACTGTGCTAACTGTGCTGGTTCAATAAATCAGCTTGAACTAACTTCAAGGTCTGAAGTATCTTGGTTAAAGCTGCGTCCAGTTGCAGCCTGTGTTATCCCAGAGTACATAATACATGGGAATCATCAGACCTTATTTGAATCTTCCCACCCACCAGGCTTGATGTCATAGAATCATAGATATACTACAGTGCAGAAGGAGGCCATTCGGCCCATCGGGTCTGCACCAATCCTCCGAAAGTGCACCCTACCTAGGTCCTCTCCCCGTAACCCAACCTAACCGTTGGACACTAAGGCAATTTATCATGGCTAATCCAGCTAACCTACATGTCTTTGGACTGTGGGAGGAAACCCATGCAGACACTGGGAGAACATGCAGACTCCGCACAGACAGTCGCCCGAGGTCGGAATTGAACCTGGGTCCCTGGTGGTGTGCCACACTTGCAAATCACTATGGCTTTATGAAAACGGAAAACAGGCGCCATGATTTCCAAGAGAGAGGAAAGAGGTGAGGAGTCTTCTCCATTTAGCACCAAGATACACAGGGGATAGAGTCCACTGGCCAGCACCAGAGGGGGATTGGGGTTGTGGCCTGTGTGTGTGGCCTCAACCTGCTGCCTGTGTTAGAATAGATAGATAGAACAGTACAGCACAGAACAGGCCCCTTCGGCCCTCGATGTTGTGCCGAGCAATGAATCACCCTACTCAAACCCACGTATCCACCCTATACCCGTAACCCAACAACCCCACCTTAACCTTACTTTTTAGGACATTACGGGCAATTTAGCACGGCCAATCCACCTAACCTGCACCTCTTTGGACTGTGGGAGGAAACCGGAGCACCCGGAGAAAACCACGCACACACGGGGAGGACGTTGCAGACTCCACACAGACAGTGACCCAGCCGGGAATCGAACCTGGGACCCTGGAGCTGTGAAGCATTTATGCTAACCACCATGCTACCGTGCTGCCACTATTTTTTAAAAGGTTCTAGGAGTGCCTGTGTTAGTCAGCTGATTGTGGCATGGGGTTGTGCTGTGGCTGTGGGTGTGGGGCACATGAGGTTGGGGAAGGGTTGTTATGAGAGTGAACGAGGCTAGGTGAATGAGACCTCCGATAAGAGAAAGCAAATGGGGCACAGCCTGGGAGTGGGCATGCTTAACAATTAATGGAATAACTGTTCACAAGAGTCTTAAGAGTAAAGCCCTGACAAACAATGCAATGTCTAAATTATGCAACCTGAGTAAGAAGGTGTCTATTAGCCTTGCCTCTCCCTGTTGCAGGAAACGCAATTGTGCTCTCTAACATTCCTGAGATTTATGCTCATCAAACTAATCACCACCAATACAACTGCCCACAGTCTCAAAAGTCAAGTAAGTGTTTGCACTTTAGTCCCATGCTCCAGCACCTGGTGCGGAGAGGAATGGGAAAGGAGGAGGACCTTCTAGTGAACCTGCTCCTGAGCCTGGTAACATTGCCATTAACCGTCCAGGCAGGGGAGATCCAGGTGGTCAATCCATCCTGACAGCCTGCCCCTCTTCCGCAGCTTCATTCATGACCGGGTGTCCCTGGAGAGGGAGGATGTGATGTCCACTGGCACCATTACTGCCTTCCATGCCCGGTGAGCACCGCAGGCTCTGGGTGCTTTAATAGACACTTTTATCACATTTTGATTGAGTTTTTTAAGTTTCACTGATCTTTGTTTTAGTTTGGGCAGTGCCCCTTTAAGGAACAACCCCTTTTGATTTGTCCCTTAATTTGTTTAGTTTAATTGGTTGAACTTCAAAGAGGTTTTCAAAGTCAAGTAATCAAAAAAAAGTTCAAAGGTCAAGTAATGGGGTGAAACAACCATGCTGAAGGATAAACACTTGGGTACATGGGATTGAGAGGGACTGTGTCTACATATGTGCCGGACCTCAATACCTGCCATAGAAGATCCATTAGCCCCCAAGATGGACATCACTGTCCAGTTGCTCCTGTCCATGAAGGATGGGTGAACATAGAAACCTGTCAGAATCCCAGTGATGTAGAGATTAAGGGAGGGGACAACCAGGCAGGAGGCACAGAGGCAACTCTGACAATGCCGAGGGCACTGACCAGGCCTGGTAACGCAAATGCAAGGGCATCGGACTTCATTTATTTGACCTGGACCATGCCCAGCAGGACAAGAGAGCTGCGGGATTCAGTACCATAAGCTGGTCTGCCATAGATGTAGGCAGATCGACTCTACCTATTTCACTCTATCTGCCCTGTGGTATCGGGGAGTCGCATTCATCAACAGGAAGGGGTCCTACTCCCTTAAATGTCCAGCTGGTGTGTGACCACCAGATAAGGTTCATGGAAGTGTGTGCATGTTTTCCAGGGAGCATGCATGACAGCTTCATCCTTGGGCAATTGCAAATCTCAGGAATTCTTTGAGGGTCAGCCTATACTACAGGAATGGCTTGTTGGGAACAAAGGTTATCATAGAATACAGAGGGAGGCTATACGACCCATCGGTCTGTATCAACCCTCCGAAAGAGCACCTTATCTTGCCCCCGAACCCACCGAACCCTTTAGACACTATGGGCAATTTAACATGGCCAGTCCACCTAACCTGCGCAGTTTGGACTGTGGGAGGAAACCGGAGCACCCAGAGGAACCCCACACAGATACAGGGAGAAATTGAAAACTCAACACTCCACTCAGACAGTCACCCAATTTCGGTATCAACCCAGGTCCCTGGCACTGTGAGGCAGTACTGCTAACCACTGTGCTACCATGCCGCCCTGATCCGCTGAAGCCTTAGCTGATTATGCCAGTATGGAGGCCTGAGACCGAAGCAGAGGCCCGCTACAACTAGGTTCACAGTGCCACCTGGTCAGTGATTGAGCAGTGAATAGGTTCCTCAAGATGCACTTCCACTGCCTCGACAGATCTGTTGAGGCTCTTCAATACAGTCCCTAGAGGGTCTCCCACTTTGTGGTGGCTCAGCAGCGGGGCGACAATGTTACTGATGAAGACCTGAAGGAGAGGAACATCTCCTCGGATGAAGAAAATGTTGAGGAGCGAGTGAGGAGCGGGGAAGAGACTGAGGAGGAGTTGGAGGATGGAGTCCAGGCTGGGCCTAGCGTTTGCATAGACAGGAGGGCCAGGGATGCCCTCATCGCTTCCCACTTCATGCTATAGGACCAGCAACTTATCCAACAGCTCAACAGGCCTCCCCCCTCCCAGCCCCAAGACAGTCGTGACCCCTCCCAGCCCCAAGACAGTCGTGACCCCTCTGTGACTATGGGAGGAGGATCGCAGGAAACCTTAGTCATCAGGATGCTTGGCCAGGTGAGTCCTTGATGATCAGTCAATGCAGGAGGATGATGAAGACTCACAGTGGGGAAAGCTCTGTGATGCTCCACCGCTTTTGCTTATGCCTGACTCCTGTCCGTCTGATGACAGCTCGTTAATTCCCGGGCTCATGTGCTGGTGTGGTTCGGCCCTAGATCCCTTTATCCTTAGCACTAGAGGGGGATTAAGGGTTAAGTTCTGGGTTCACTTATTAATGCCCTAATCCTTTCAGAAGCCTGCCTACCAAGTTCGCCTCCGAGGTGTGTGTCTCTGCAATGGTGGAAGGTGCAGGTGATAACTATGATGCGTCATCTGCTTCCACCTCAGATGACCTAGGTGCTGTGGAAGGTGGACAGTGAGATACCTGCTGGTTGATGGGTGTAGCCACCTGGGGTGGCCACCTCCCGATTACAAAATGGACACTTTGCAAAGAATGCAGGGAAAATGGACAATGCTGAGAAAGCAAGCAGGTGCAAGGTTTGCCTGTTGATTGGAGCTGTAGCTCCCAGACAGGACCGATACCGCAAAGCCATTACCATACTAATGAGCTATCTCCGGGGACAAAAGAGTAACATTTGGTAAACGATACTAAAGCAGACACCCTGGGCGCCAGAAGAGACTAGAACAAAGAGCAGGCCAACGGCCACCTAGGACCTGCCCAGCAATCATTGGCACCCACCCCTTTATTGGAAGAAATCGATACCGATGAATCAAGATACGGTCCAATTAATTGAGACCAAGTTCAAGGCCCTCCCAAAAGCGTGCGAAGCCCCCTTTGGGTATAAGAAGAAGCCCCCAAGAGAGAACCGTTTTCCTTGGCCTTGGCTCTCAGCAACGAGAGGCCTGCCTAGCAGCTGCACCAGAACAAGTAAGTCCAAAGTCAACGCACTCTATGAGACATACGCTCTTATCTGCTATTCCGTACCAGCTCAACCCCAGCAGCCTCAGAACCGGACAACGGCCATTGTTCCTCTGACTGAGTGGGCACCCGAAGCTAAGTATAGGCTTTAGTAGTAGTGATAGTTTAGTTGGTAGAGTTTATGCATGAGTATAATTGACTGTGTGTGTAAATAAATGAGCATTGATTTCGAACTTACGAACTGGTGTATCGAGTCTTTGACCATATTCGGTTTTGAACCTTATGGCGGTATCGAAAGATACCTGGCGACTCTTGAGCAAACGTAATTAGAATTAAGGGAGGCAACCATATTAACCGCCATAAACAGAGCCAATTAAAGAGAGAACACAACGAGCAACCTGGGCCAGGCCCTCTTCCGTTGATGTTCCTGCAAGGCAAGGGGCATGGTTTTAGTACATGGCCGGGTCAAAGGTTTGGATTACAAAGAACTCACTTGAGACTGGTCATCTGGATGAAGGTGCAGCGGCTCCTCACTTTTCTCTCACAGGCCTGTGCCTGTTATTGCTCCTCCCCTGCGAGATCCATGGCCTACTTCTCATACGGAGCCCGAATCCTCTGCTTGGTATTGCTTTTTTTCCTCTCTCTCTCTCTCTCTCTCTCGGCGGTTGTGGACAATCTTCTCCTGCAGGAACACAAAAGAGGATAATGTGTGCTGGACGCCTGCCGGGTCAGAGTTTGCTGACAACTGGCATGTTGTGGGCACTGCGCCAAACAGAGAGGGGTTCTGATGAGGTGTGCCAAGGGGATTTCAAGAATGCTATTGGGAGGTTGAGCGCTGGGGTCCTGCGAGGTGGTGGCATGTGGGTTCCAGGTGACATTCTGGTGGGTGCCAAGAGGTGACCGGGAGCATTTACCCTTGCTAGTCGTAGTAGATCATTTATCTTTTTCTGCATTGTGCACCTGTCCTCTTGATCAGGCTGCTGCCACCGTCTCCCAGGTTGGGATGTTGTGACCTTGCTGGAGGGCCTTCAGCTAGCCCAAGGATATATTGTGGCCCACCTCTCCTCCATGG
This sequence comes from Scyliorhinus canicula, assembly GCF_902713615.1. Taxonomy (NCBI): domain Eukaryota; kingdom Metazoa; phylum Chordata; class Chondrichthyes; order Carcharhiniformes; family Scyliorhinidae; genus Scyliorhinus; species Scyliorhinus canicula. Next base: position 39,724,198 of record NC_052151.1, on the reverse strand, counting down.
CATCCAACAACTGCTGACAACAAACACCGGACTCCATAAATCCAGTAGCTGGCTTTCTTGCAGCCATCCTCATGACTTGAATCAGATCAAGTGCTGTGGGGCCATTTAAATGTAGTGCCCCCTTCATTGAAGTGCTCAGATGACCCCAGGAAGGGTTAAATCAGATGTTTTGCACCTCAGGCATGGAGGGGGAAAAACACATTTCAGAAGTGTCTGAAGGTTGCGAACCGGATCACACCACTGGGTCTGGCAGAAATCTCAAAGTGTTTCTCATCGAAAATGACGGTGGCCGCCACCATAGAGCCTCAGACTGGCTCTCTGACCTGGCTGAATTCTTTTTTTTAAAATAATTTTTATTGGAAATTTTTTATAAAATATATAACAACATACAGCAACAAGCAACAATAAAACAACATAATAAGCATAACACCCCCCAAGACCATAGCAACGCATATATCGAACCACCCCCCCAAACCCAGTAAACAACAAAAGAACTTGAAAATAATTTAAATTAAATAAACATAGTCAACGCCCCCCCTCCCCCCCGGGTTGCTGCTGCTGCTGACCTAGTTCCCTATCGCTGAGCCAAAAAGTCGAGGAAAGGCTGCCACCGCCTAAAGAACCCATTGTACCGATCCTCTCAGGGCGAATTTGACCTTCTCCAGCTTAATAAAACCGGCCATGTCATTGATCCAGGTCTCCACGCTTGGGGGTCTCGCATCCTTCCACTGTAGCAAGATCCTCCGCCGGGCTACTAGGAACGCAAAGGCCAAAACACCGGCCTCTCTCGCCTCCTGCACTCCCGGCTCCACCGCAACCCCAAAAATCGCGAGTCCCCAGCCTGGCTTGACCCTGGATCCTACCACCCTCGACACTGTCCTCGCCACCCCCTTCCAGAACTCCTCCAGTGCCGGGCATGCCCAGAACATATGGGCATGGTTCGCTGGACTCCCCGAACACCTGACACACCTGTCTTCGCACCCAAAGAACCTACTCATCCTAGTCCCGGACATATGGGCCCGGTGCAGCACCTTGAATTGGATGAGGCTAAGCCGCGCACATGAGGAGGAAGAGTTAACCCTCTCCAGGGCATCCGCCCATGTCCCATCCTCGATCTGCTCCCCCAGCTCCCCCTCCCACTTAGCCTTTAGCTCCTCTACTGACGCCTCCTCCACCTCCTGCATGACCTTGTAGATATCAGATATCTTCCCATCCCACGACCCAGACACCCAAAAAGTATCCCGTCCCTCACCCCCCTCGCGGGCAGCAAAGGGAATCCCTCCACCTGCCGCCTAGCAAACGCCTTTACCCTGCAGGTACCTGAACATGTTCCCCGAGGGGAGCTCAAATTTCTCCTCCTAACTCTCCCAGGCTCGCAAACCTCCCATCAATGAACAGGACCCTTAACTTTCTGATGCCCGCTCTGTGCCAACCCTGGAACCCCCCATCAATGTTCCCCGGGATGAACCAATGGTTCCCCCTTAGCGGGGCCTCCATCGAGCCCCACCACTTCCCCCCTATGTCGCCTCCACTGCCCCCAGATCTTGAGGGTAGCCACCACCACCAGACTCGTGGTATACCTCGTAGGAGGGAGCGGCAACGGCGCCGTTACCAGGGCCCCCAGGCTTGTGCCTCCACAGGATGCCATCTCAAACCTTTTCCATGCTGCCCCCTCCATCACCCACTTGCGCACTATCGACACATTGGTCGCCCAGTAATACCCCGAGAGATTGGGTAACGCCAGCCCCCACCATCTCTGCCCCGCTCCAAGAAGACCCTCTTCACCCTCGGGGTCCCATGCGCCCAAACAAAGCTCATGATGCTGCTAGTCACCCTCCTAAAAAAGGCCCGAGGGATAAAGATGGGCAAATGCTGAAAAAGGAACAAGAACCTCGGGAGCACCGTCATTTTGACGGACTGCACTCTACCCGCCAGCGATAGCGGCACCGTGTCCCACCTTTTAAATTCCTCCTCCATCTGCTCCACAAGCCTGGTAAAATTAAGCTTGTGGAGAGTCCCCCAACTCCTGGCCACCTGCACCCCAGGTACCTAAAACTCTTCACTGCCCTCTTAAACGGGAGCCTACCAATTCCCTCCTCCTGATCACCCGGGTGCACTACAAATACCTCACTCTTGCCCAGATTCAGCTTAAGCCTGAGAAGCCCCCAAACTCAGCCAACAGCTCCATCACCCCCGGCATGCCCCCCACTGGGTCCGCCACATACAGCAGCAGGTCGTCCGCATACAGCGATACCCGATGTTCCTCCCCACCCCGCACCAGACCCCTCCACCTCCCCGACTCCCTCAACGTCATAGCCAGAGGTTCAATTGCCAGTGCAAAAAGCAAGGGGGACAGGGGGCACCCCTGCCTGGTCCCACGGTAGAGCCTGAAGTACTCTGACCTCCTTCTATTAGTAGCTACACTCGCCATCGGGGCCTCATAAAGCAACCTCACCCATTTGATGAACCCCTCCCCAAATCCAAACCTCTCCAGCACCTCCCACAGGTACCCCCACTCAACTCTATCAAAGGCCTTCTCTGCATCTAGCGCCACCACTATCTCAGCCTCCCCCTCAACCGCCGGCATCATAACATTTAACAACCTCCGCACATTTGTGTTAAGCTGTCTTCCCTTGACAAATCCTGTCTGATCCTCATGTATCACCACTGGCACACAGTCTTCTATCCTGGTGGCCAGGTTCTTCGCCAGCAACTTAGCATCCATATTGAGGAGCGAGATTGGCTTGTATGATCCACACTGCAGGGGGTCCTTATCCCGCTTCAGGATCAAAGAAATCAGCGCCCGTGACATGGTCGGGGGCAAAGCCCCCCCTCCCATGCCTCATTGAAGGCCCGCACCAACAGGGGGCCCACCAGGCCCGCATACTTTTTATAAAATTCCACCGGGAACCCATCCGGCCCCGGTGCCTTCCCTGACTGCATGTGACCAATCCCCCTGACTAGCTCCTCCAACTCAATCAGTGCCCCAGCCCTCCACCAGCTCCTCCTGCACCTTTGGGAAACATAGCCTATTCATAAAGCTCTCCATTCCCCCCCCCCCCCCTCTCCCCCCCCCCCCCCCCCCCCCGCCCCACCCCCGGTGGCTCCGACCGGTCCAGTTCCTCGTAAAAGTCCCTAAAGACCATGTTCACCTCTGCCCCCTTCCGCACCACATTCCCACCCTTATCCATCACTCCACCAATTTCCCTCGCCGCATCCTGCCTGCGGAGCTGATGCGCCAGCATCCTGCTCGCCTTCTCCCCATACTCAATAACCGCGCCTTGCGCCTTCCTCCACTGTGTCTCCGCCTTTCTGGTGGTCAGCAAGTCGAACTTGGCCTGCAAACTGTGCCGTTCTCCCAACAATCCCTCCTCCAGGGCTTCTGCGAACCTCCTATCCATATCTAGGAGCTCCCCCACCAGTCTCTCCCTCTCCCTCTCCCTCCTCTCCCTCCTTTCCCTATGGGCCCGGATGGAAATCAGCTCCCCCCGGATCACTGCCTTCAGAGCCTCCCAAACCATCCCCACCCGGACCTCCCCCGTATCGTTGGCCTCAAGGTACCTCTCATACTTCCCCGGACCCTCCTACCCACCTCCTCATCAGCCAGCAACCCCACGTCCAGACGCCACAGCGGGCGCTGGACCCGCACCTCCCCCATCTCCAGATCGACCCAGTGCGGAGCATGGTCTGAAATTGCTATGGCCGAATACTCGGCATCCTCCACCCTCGGGATCAATCCCCTGCTCAGGACGAAAAAAATCTATTCGGGAGTAAACCCTATGCACATGGGAGAAAAAGGAATACTCCCGCGCCCTCGGCCTCCCAAACCTCCAGGGATCCACCCCTCCCATCTGGTCCATAAACCCCCTCAGCACCTTGGCCGCCGCCGGCCTCCTACCCGTCCTTGAACTGGACCGGTCTAGTGGGGATCCAGCACCGTGTTAAAGTCTCCCCCATGATCAGGCCCCCTGCCTCTTGGTCCGGAATGCGGCCCAACATACGCCTCATTAAGCCAGGATCATCCCAATTCGGGGCATACACGTTACCAGCACCACCTTCTCTCCCTGCAGCCTACCCTTCACCATAACAAACCTGCCCTCCTTGTCCGCCACCACCTCAGACGCCTCGAACGCCACCCTCTTCCCCACCAGGATCGCCACCCCCCGGTTCTTCGCATCTAATCCTGAGTGGAAAACCTGCCCCACCCACCCCTTCCTCAGACGAACCTGGTCCGCCACCTTCAAGTGGGTCTCCTGGAGCATAGCCACGTCCGCCTTCAGCCCCTTCAAATGAGAAAATACCCTAGCCCGCTTAACCGGCCCATTCAGCCCCCTCACGTTCCAGGTGATCAGCCGGATCAGAGGGCACCCCGCCCCCCCTCCCCCGCCGACTAGCCATAGCTCATCGACTGCTCGCCCCAGGCCAGCACACCCCACCGACCCGTTCCCCATGACTATAGCGCCTCTCCCCTACCCCCCCGGCCCACACCAGCTCCTTCCTGGCCAGTCCAGCAGCAACCCGGTATCCCCTCCCAGGCTAGGACCCCTCCTAGCCGCGACGCACCCTCCATGGTACTTCCGTGAGTCAGCTGACCTCTGCTGACCCCGGCAACTCCTGCCAAAACCCGGTCCCTCCCGACATGGGGTCATCCCCCTCCTGCCACTCCTCCTTGGCACCGCTTCAACGTGGGAAAAAAACAGTAGAGGCCACGCCCCCACTGCCAGCTCCACCCCTCCTGCCCCGCAGCGCAGAAACCAGAGGAAAGCCCGCGCTTTCACACTGCCCCACCCCACCTTTCTGACGCAGCTCCCAAATTCCAGCTCCACCCCATCCCCCAGCCCCGTACAGAAAACAAAAACAAACCCCCAACATTCCCCACATAACACAATACCGTACCCAACAGAACCACCTGGAAACAGAGCAAGAACCAGCATAAAAATCACATATCAAAATTACAAAAACAGCAACAGCAACAACCGTAGTACACAAGACCCCGAAGCCCCCAAACCCTAGTTCGAGTCCAGCTTCTCCGCCCTGCACAAAGGCCCACGCCTCCTCCGGGGACTCGAAGTAGTAATGCCGGTCCTTATATATTACCCACAGACGCGCAGGCTGCAGCATTCCAAATTTAACCTGCTTGTTATGCAGCACCGCCTTCATCCGGTTAAACCGACCCGCCGCTTAGCCACCTCCGCACTCCAGTCCTGGTAGATTCGCACTACCGAGTTCTCCCACTTGCTGCTCCTCTCTTTCTTGGCCCAGCGCAGCACACACTCCGGTCACTGAATCGATGGAACTGCACCAGCACTGCCCGCGGGGGTTCATTCGCCTTGGGCCTCCTGGCCAGCACTCTGTGGGCTCCCTCAAGCTCCAGGAGCAGATGGAAGGACCCCCACCCCCATCAACGAATTCAGCATCGTGGGCCACATAGGACGGAAGATCCAACCCCTCCAGCCCCTCCGCAAGGCCCAGGATCCTCAAATTCTTCCGCCTCGTGCGAAAGTCCAGCTCCTCCAAGCGGTCTTGCCACTTTTTGTGAAGTGCCTCGTGCAACTCTACCTTCCCCACGAGGACCACGGCCTCCGCCTCCCGCTCAGCGGCCTGCTGCTGCAACTCCTGAATGGCTGCCCCCTGGGCTGTCTGGGTCTCAAGCAGCTTGCTGGTAGTCGCATTCAGGGAGTCCAGCAACTCAGCCTTCAGCTCCGCAAAACAGCGCAGAAGGGCAGCTTGCTCTGGGGAGCTGCTGCAGCCTTTTTCTTTGCCCCACTCCGGGTGCGCACCATAAATTTCGGGGAATGTTCCTCCAAGCACCTTCCCCTACCGGGAATCGTCGAAACATAAGAACATAAGAAACAGCGCCGTTTGGGGCCCTAAAACAGGCCCGAAAGTCCTTTGATAGCGGGAGCTGCCGAACGTGCGGCTTAGCTCCGCATCACCGCAACCGGAAGTCGACCTGGCTGAATTCTTGAAACTCGAAAAAAATTAAATTTGTAATCCGGGGATCTGAGGAGAGATTCTATTACATGTGAAATAAATTTGAAGACGTGTTGATAACTGGTGACTGGGGGGGTGAACAAGGGTGGAGAAGGAGGAACTGCTGGCGGGAGGGGTAACATGCATGACACAAAGAAGGAAAGGGGAAATAAGCCCTACGCTTGGAGGGGTGCAGGCCTCCTCACACTCCTCACAAGGACCAGGGAAACAAATCACCTTCCTCATCCTCTGCATTAGGTGATCGGAGTTTCGATGTGACTCCCTCTGTCATTGTAAATAATATGTTCTCTTTTCAACATGTACGGAACACACTATAGTAAATAATGAAATGATATTACTGGGATTATTGTCATCGAGGCGCTGGCAACATGTGAAAAATATGGGTTTTTTTTATATTGTTCTGAAAAGTTTTGCTATTAAGTGTCAAAGTTCCAAATCAAAATATATTTTTTAAAAGTCTGCACTGACCCTCCGAAAGCGCATCTTACCTCGGTCCATTCCCCCACCTTATCCCTGTAACCCTAACTAACCGGCACATCTTTGCACAAGTCAAACATGGACAAGGAAACCTGCTGATTACCACATGTTATTTCCCCACAGATGATTAATTTAAATTTATTGCCATGAGATACTGTGAAAAGCATTGTTCCCTGTAGCCCCAGGCAGATTGTTCCATGCATTTTTAGGTGGATTGGCCATGCTAAATTGCCCGTAGTGTCCTAAAAAGTAAGGTTGGGGGGGGGGGGGTTGTTGGGTTACGGGTATAGGGTAGATACATGGGTTTGAGTAGGGTGATCATTGCTCGGCACAACATCGAGGGCTGAAGGGCCTGTTCTGTGCTGTACTGTTCTTTGTTCTATGTTCTATGTAAAATGTAGGCCATACCATAAATACACAATGCAAATGCATAGACATAGACATCAGGTGAAGCATATGGAGTATAGTGCTACCACAGTAAAGAAGAGGCGTTGCGAGTTCAGTTCAGCCCATAGAGGGCCACTCAGGAGTCTGGTAACAGCAGGGAAGAAGCTGAATCTGTTAGTGCATCTTCTCAGACTTTTGTATCTTCTGTCTGATAGAAGAGATTGGAAGAGAGAATAAACCGGGTGGCAGGGGTCTTTGATTATGCTACTCCTCCATGTTGAACACCACTTGGGGGAAGCACAGAGAGTGGCAAGGGTACAGAATGTACTCTGGGTGGGGAACTTCATATCTGTCACCAAGAGTGGTTCTGTAGTACCACCACAGACCGAACTGGCCAGGTCCTAAAGGGCATAGCTGCTAGTCTGTGTCTGCGGTAGGTGATGAGGGAACAAACAAGAGGAAAAAACATACATGACCTCATTCTCACCAAGTGGCAACTTGTGATACTTGTGTTGTGTTTTATTTATATTGTTCTGCAAAGTTTTGCTATTAAGTGTTAAAATTTCAATAAAAAATACTTTTTTTAAAGTCTGCACCGATAGGACATATGATAAATAAATACACAATGTAAAGACATAGACATCAGGTGAAGCATATGGAGTATAGTGCTACCACAGTAAAGAAGATATGTAGAATTGCTACCATGTTCTACCTGCTGCAGATTTATCGGCAGAACTGACCACCGAGCAGTTCCTGTGGAGACAAAGTCCTATCTTCCCATTGAGAATACCCTCCATCGTGTTGTGGTGCTAAATGAGATAGACTTAGAAACAGATTAGCACTCAAATCTGGGAATCCTTGAGGTGCTGTGGGGTCATCAGTAGCAGCATAATTGTACTCAACCACAATCTGTAACCACGTGGCCCGGCACATCCCGAACTCTACATTAACCACCAAACTTGGGAATCAATCTTGGTTCAATGACGAGTGCGGAAGGGCATGTCAGGAGCAACACCAGACATATCTAAAAATGAGGCGTCAACCTGGTGAAGCTACAACATGAGTCTATTGCGTTCCAAACAACATATACAACAAGTAATAGAGGTAAGTAATTCCAAGAGCAGCGGATCAGATCTATGCTCTGCTGTCCTGCCACATCCAGCCATGAATGGTGGTGGACAATTAAATAATTCACTGGAGGAGTAAGCTCCACAAATAAACTCATCCTCAATGATGGAGAAACCAGTGCAAAGATTGATGCACTATCAATTACGCGAAGACGAGAGTAGAATGTAATCGAGGCTTTATTACACAGAGATGTGTGGCCTCCTACAGCAGCTGATGAAATGACTGCTGTATGGGAAGCACATATATTTATACTCCGCCTACTGGGCAGAGTCAGCAGGCAGGGATCTACCCCCGTACCTGTAGTACAGGGGCCTTACTGTAAAACACACATATATATATATATATATATATATAATATATATACAGTATATACATCAGTGGTGACTACCACATTCACCTCCTGTTAAAAATGAGTCCAGCGGGGGTGGTGGAGAACTATATGCAGAAAGTTGTGTTTAAAATAACAGATAATATTGCAAATTCAGGTGGTCCAGTGCCTTGATCTGTTGTCGAGAGCGCCGCAGTGCTGGTGGCGACTCGGGCGGCGACTTGGTCTTCGGTGACTCCTGGAGCGTGTCGAAATCCTCTTCATCCCCGGGTTGGAGCAAGGGGAGGACGGATTGTCCCGGAGCAGGGGCTGCGGTGGGGTGCGCCTGGGGAAGGGAGGGTGGCGCCAGGGCTGGGGGGTGGGGGGGGGGGGTGTTTGGAACCAGCTGGTGCCAGGTCCCTGAGGGAGACTGTCTTGGCGGCCATCGGGGTACGCTACGTAAGCGGACTGCGGGTTGGCGTGGAGTAGCTGTACCCTCTCAACCAACGGGTCCACCTTGTGGAGTCGAACGTGTCTACAGAGGAGAATGGGTCCAGGAGCTGCCAGCCACATTGGTAGCGAAACCCCGGAGGTGGACTTCCTAGGGAAGGCAAAGAGACTTTCATGGGGGGTTTCATTAGTCGCGGTGCACAGGAGTGACCGAATGGAGTGAAGTGCGTCGGGGAGGCCAGCGGGAGGCCAGGAGATTTCTGGACCGTAGGGCCAGCTGGACGGCCCTCCAGACCGTCCCATTCTCACGCTCTAACTGCCCATTTCCCCTGGGGTTGTAGCTGGTCAACCTGCTCGAAGCTATGCCCCTGTTGAGCAGGTACTGGCGCAGCTCATCGCTCATGAATGAGGATCCCTGGTCGCTGTGGACGTAGGCGGGGAAGCCGAACAGAGCGAAGATGGTGTTGAGGCTTTGATGACGGTGGCAGACGTCATGTCGGGGCATGGCATGGCAAAGGGGAATCGGGAATATTCATCGACCACACTGATGAAGTACATGTTTCGGTCGGTGGAGGGGAGGGGGAAAAAAATAAAGTTGTATTAAAAATGTAGGAGGAGCTTTTATAATCTTTATTAGTGTCACAAGTAGGCTTACATTAGCACTGCAATGAAGTTACTGTGACAATCCCCTAGTTACCTGTTCGGGTACATTGAGGGAGAATTCAAAATGTCCAATTCACCTAACAAGCACATCTTTTGGGACTTGAGGGAGGAAACCAGACACCGGGACGAAACCCAAGCAGACACTGGGAGAATGTACAGACTCCACAATCAGTGACCCAAGCCGGGAATAGAATCCGGGTCTCTGGCACTGTGAAGCAACAATGCTAACCACTGTGCTGCTTGTCTAGATAAATAAAAGATATATAATTATATATATGATATCTCTTTATTGTGTTGTTTCCATTCTATTCACTATCCCTCGCTGTGATTTTAAAAAACATTATTCATAGGATGTGTGCGTCGCTGGCAAGGTCTGCATTTATTGCCCTTCCTTAAATACCCTTGAGACGGTGGTGGCGAGCTGCTTTATTGAGCTAGTGTGGGTACCTAAGATGCTGTTGAGAAGGACGTTCCAACATATTGAACGAGCGATATTTAAGGAATGGCAATAAATGGGATGATGTGTGGCTTACAGGTGGTAGTTTTCATGCGTCTGCTGCCCTTGGCTTTCTAAATGGTGGAGAGGTTCATGGTTTGAAGGATCTGTCGAAGGAGCCTTGGTGAGTTTCTGCCGTGCGCCTTGTCGATGATACACATTGCTGCCACTGTGTGTCAGCAGTGGAGGAAGTGAATGCATAAGGTGGTGGACTGCGTTTGTCCTGGACCATGTTTCCATGTTGGGAGCAGTACCCGTCCAGCCAAATGGAGAGTATTCCATCACAATCCTGACTGGTGGCCTGTAGATGGTGGACAGGTTTTGGAATCGAGAGGTGAGTTCCTTGTCTCAGAATTCCCAGCCTCTGACTTGTTCTTGTAGCCACAGAATTTCTGACTAGCCCAGTTAATTTTCTGGTAAATTTCAATTTCCCCAGAATGTAACAGTGAGGGGCTCAGTGATGATAATAATTTTGAGTATTGTGGAGAATGGTTAGATTCACTTTCTGGTTGGAATTGGCTATTGCCTAGCATTTGTGTGCTCCAGATGTTACTTGCCAATTATCAACCCAAGTTTGAATGGCATCCACATCTTCTTACATATGGGATGTGGACTGCTTCTAAGCAACCAAGTTGCTTCCATAACTAGGCTTTGGGTGATTATTTTATTATTTACATTGGCGATTAGAAGGTTCAGGAATTCTGGGTTGCAGAATTCATGATGTGTGCCGTTTCTGTGAAAATCTGGCAGGAGAAAGGACAGGTTGTGAATTTGTTTCCCACAGATATGGAAAACTCCACCAGGCAGCCTCACTTAGAGAACAGTCCAGCTCAAATTTGATTAAGGTTAGAATTTAAACTCCATCTCCCTGTTTAGGAGTGAGATATTAAAAAATCCATGTTGACAGTAAAAGCTGGGCAATCACCACATGGCATGTTAATAAAGTACATCCATTTCTGTATATGGAGATGAGGGTTTAGTAAACTGAGTTATTGGAATGAAGTCAGATTGTTCTCAGGCAGTTGTAATTGAGAAGTAATCTGCAACAACCTGTATTTCAGTCTTAAGGAAGCAGCCTTTACAATTGTCCATAATTCTATTAAATGTTGCCAGAGAAATAAAAGTGACAATTATATGGCATGATTATCATCAGTCTGCTAAACTACTGATCAGACTCTTTACTTTGATAGGTTAGTAAGGAATGATATATTAGCAGTTGCTATAACATATTGTTATTTTTGATAATACAATGTTACAGTAAAATATATAATACTACTGTATGCTTGTAGTACATTATTAAATATTAATTCACATTATTTTCCTTTTACTAGCCCCAACAAAACGTATTGCTAAAATATTGCAAGCTACATGTAACCTTTTGTAAATGTAAATTTAAACAATCTTTGCATCTCTGAAATTGTGCGACGAATCGCAAGTTTTTGAATGGTTTGTTATTTTCTCACTGGAAGGTCACTGCTACTCTGAGAAACTTGGCAGACCTGCCTCAGTCCCGATCCAGATTCCTGAGCACTGGAGCACTATTCGAACTATGTGTGGTACTGGAACAGCATGTTAATGACAAAGACATCTGTACAAATGTAGCCAGAATATTCAGGTAAAAGGGGAAAGTATTCATGGCAATTGTTAGAACCTTCAAATAATCTGTGGACAGATTATCTCAGAATTGAATTCCATTTTGCTTTAAACTTTACTGAATAGTATATTCCATTGAATTATAACTAAATAATATGTCTAGATTAGAAACTGCACACGTTTTGGGGATATTCAAAAGCACTCAAAAATGTCTTCAGAGCCAAAGACCAAAATCTTCTGCTTTATTTAAATTCATGTCCAAGTCAATTTAGAATGTTTTGATACAAAAGCAAAATAGCCTGGATGCTGTAAATCTGAAATAAATGCAGAAAATGCTGGAAATAATCGGCAGGTGTGACAGCATCTGGAGAGAGAAAACAGAGTTAACAGGCTAGGAGTTCAGTCATGTGGCACTACGGATGCCTAACACTGCTTCTCGAGGGCATGATGTTCCACCAGCCGCTCTCTTCACAGCCCACGCAGCGTTGTAGCAGAACTGCATCCCTTGTGTCAGCTATAGCATCGAGATTTACAGCATGAAAACAGGCTCTTCGGCCTATCTTGGCTATGCTGCCCGGGTTTTACCCCTAAGCTAGTCCCAATTGTCTGCATTTGGGCCATATCCCTCTATATCCATCTTTCCCATATGACTCTCTAAATGCTTTTTAAAAGACAAAATTGTACCCACCTCTACCACTGCCTCTAGCAGCTTGTTCCAGACACTCACCATCCTCTGTGTGAATAATTTGCCCCTCTGGATCCTTTTGCATTTCTCCCCCCTCACCTTAAACCTATGCCCTCTAGTTTTAAATTCCCCTACCCTTAGGAAAAGATGTTGACTAACTACCTTATCTATGCCCTCATTATTTGCAGACCTCGATAAGATCACCTCTAAGCCTCCAATGCTCCAGGGAAATAGTCTCAGTCTATCTAGCCTCTCCTTATCACTCAAACCATCAAGTCCCGGTAGCATCCGAGTAAGTCTTTCCTGCACTCTTTCTAGTTTAATTATACTAGAAGGCTTTGAGTTGGCACTAACCTGAAGTCACACTGCCAAACCAGGATTCCAATTTAGACCATGCCTTGTGTACATGGACCTTCATCGCTCCTCAAAGATTTGGGTTGAGACTGCAAAATGGGCCTCCAGCTTTCCTAAAAGGACTGTAGACCCAAATTGGAAGTACAGTAATTTTTGACAACTTTTGTGATTGCAAAGTGAAATATTCTGGAGTACTTCTTTCAATCTTTTCTGTTGATCTCTTTGATTTGCTGTCTCCCTATGGGGAGGACAGAGGAGTAGATGACTTATATGTACACAAAGGCAGCAACACGTAAGGAGACAGCAGTGTCAGTGTCTCCGTGTCTGCAGGGTGACAGGGAGATGAGCAGCGGCTGCAGAGAAGGTTGGCACCAGGTTGGAACCAACCATCCAAAGCACCCAGCATCTCCATATTCATGCCCACGAGTGCTTTTGTGCATGTGCCCATTGATGTTCTCACCTGAGTCCTCTGTAGAAGAACTTGTTTGTGACCTCACCCTGATAAGCTAGCAATAAAGCCATCCTTTACTACTCGTCTGGGTGCAGCCCACTCGTGACTCAATGTGCTGATTCCAAATCACCTCCAGTGTACATTCAATGCAGAATCTGAGCTGGAGGCTGAGAATTTCAGATCAAGTACTGGGGCCTCTTCCTAAGTACTGTGTTGTTGCTTCTTTCTCCTCCTCCCATAGTTCATAAGTACAAGGAGCAGGAGTAGGCCATTTGGCCCCTTGAGCCTGCTCCGTCATTCAATAAGATCATGGCTGATCTTTTGTGGACTCGGCTCCACTTATGCGCCTGCTCACCATGACCCTTATTCCTTACCGTTCAAAAATCTATCTATAGTTGCCTTGAAAACATTGAATAAGGTAGCCTTAACTGCTTCACTGGGCAGGGAATTCCACAGATTCACAACCCTTTGGCTGAAAAGGTTTCTGCTCACCTCAGTCCGAAATCTGCTCACCTTTATTGTGAGGCTAGACCCCTTGTTCTAGTTTCACCACCGCCAGTGGAAACAACCTCCCTGCTTCTATCTTATCTATTTCCTTCATAATTTTATATGTTTCTATAATATCCCCCCCCCCCCCCCCCCCCCCTTATTCTTCTATATTCCAATGAGTATAGTCCCAGTCTACTCAGTCTCTCCTCATATGCCAATCCTCTCAACTCCGGAATCAACCTAATGAATCTCCTTTGCACCCCTTCCAGTGCCATTACATCTTTTCTCAAGTAAGGAGACCAAAACAGTACACAGTACTCCAGGTGTGGCCTCACCAGCACCCTTTCCAGCTGCAACAGAACCACCTTGTTTTTAAACACCATCCCTCTAGCAATGAAGGGCAAAATTACATTTGCCTTCTTAATTGCCTGCTGCACCTGCAAACCAACTTTTTGCGATTCACGCACAAGGACACCCAGGTCCCTCTGCCCAACAGCATTTTGTACCATTTAAATAATAGTCCATTTTGCTGTTATTCCTACCAAAATGGATGACTTCACATTTACCAACATTGTACTCCATCTGCTAGACCTTTGCCCACTCACTTAGACTATCTATATTCCTCTGCAGACTTTGTGTCCTCTACACACTTTGCTCTACCACTCATCTTAGTGTGATCTGCGAACTTTGACACATTACAATTGGTCCCCAATTCCAAATCATCTGTGTTTTTTGGGGGTGGGCAGACAGCAATTCTTGGGTATCTGAAATTAGAAAATCAGAAAACCAAGACTGGTTCATTGATGTTCCTTTAGTGAAGGAAATCTGCATCCTTTCCTGGTCTGGCCTACATGTGATTCCAGATACGCAGCAATGTGGTTGACTCTTAACAGACTGCTGAAATGGTGTGGCAAGGTACTGTGTCCAAGGGCACATTAGGGCTGTGCAACAAATGCTGGCCTTGCCAGCAATGGCCACATCCCATGAAAGAACAAATTCAGCAAAGTGGGATGTAATACACATCATCAGCAGCTCCCTCACCTTGCCAGATAGTAGAATGAGGATGTGCCAAGAGCCAAGGTGGGGTATAAGACAGTCATCTTCAATGTTCTCCACAATGCCTGAAGCCAAGGCCCAATCACAGTTGGGGGTCAGATGACACTGAGAGCCATCTACTCTGGAGAAGCCGGCATCTTTTTCCCTGCAGGCGCTACTCTGCTCCTTTGTGCTTCATGCCACATTTTCCTGCAAGAAAGAGTGAAGAATGTCAGTGATGTGTCGCACTGTGTTTGGCTAATGTGGCTGCCTTAGCTGAATAGCTGGAGGTATGCGAAGGCAGCGAGATATAGATATGAAGTTGGCAGCAGTAAGGTGAAGTACCTGAATGTTAGCTTTAAGTCCTGAGGGTCAGGGAATGCTGCTGGGTGAGTAATGGGGGTGCAGTGCATTCAACAGCATTATAAATCTATGGTGCTGTGGGAGATATCATGTGGAGATGCATTCAATGACCTTGACAATCCATGTGTGGATAATTAGACCTCTTCTGTCACAAAGTCCAGAATCAGGAATTGAACTACTTGGTGACCTTTTAATTTTGGCGGGGGTCACTGGGAGCATTAGCAGATATTACCCCACCACCATGGAACCATGGGATGTCCACTGCCATCTCCACCACTAATGTCTCCAGCATTTAATCTGTCACTCTGGAAACATTGCTCAGCTCTGGTGTTTAATGTTCTGGTATTTTAAGTTGCAGCAATTTTCTTCAGTGCAGTTTTCTTTTTAAAAGTGTCAGCATGCCTTTAAAAAGGGAAGTTTACCTGACCCAGTGGTTTATATACAATGATGTCTGCCCCTGCCTCACCCGCCCCTTCTCTCCTCACAGGCAGCATTTAGTAGAAGAGAATAGTGTGGGAACTATTTGGTCAAATGCAATGAGGTTGGAATAACAAATTTGCATGTTGCCCGCCTCAATCTTAATGAGGGCGGACTAGTTGTGCATTGGGATCCCTGTGCCCAAATTACAGGTCTATCCGATTTCTAAGCAATATTGCAGATCAATGACTTGACAAAATGTTAACTGTGTTTCTCTCTTCATAGATGCTGACTGATCTGGGTATTTGCAGCATATTCTGTTTTTATTGCAGTGTCAATCATAGTCAATAGACCTATTTTCATCCCTTAAATGTGGAGTGACAGATTTTAAATGCAATACTGTTCTGTAATTGGGTGTTATGGTACTGTGATTTGCATTTGTTGCTTCTTGGGCAGCTGCAGAATGGTATTGAAAGTTAACAGTAGATCTGCAATTATTTCATCCTTGACATTTAAAACTTTCCTCCATTTTACTTTATGCACGTGTGAATGACTCATTGAAGCTGGTATTTGTGTTTTTCTTTCTCTTGTGAGTTTAAGTATACTTTAATCTGCTTCAGCTATTTTTAGTCTATCAAGACAAATATTTTCTGTTATTTTACAGTGCATTTTCGTGACCTATAACAAAAGCAAATTAAATGTAAAATTCAGCTGATTTAAAATTAAATTGGGGCACACTTTTGTATAAAAGGAAACTGGATAACTGTTTTTGTCAGAAAGATTGCATGAGCCATTTTGAAGATCAATCTGGAAAGAAGAGCTGAGCCAGATGCAGCACTTAACAAGTGCAGTACTCTTCGACTTACGCCACCAGATTGTATACAGGTCCTTGGTTAACCCATTCTATTACGCTATAATTACCCTACACTGCCATTAAAATATAAAAATAAAATTATAATGTTTCAATAACTTTCCTGAATTTTGTATGCCCAATAAGTAACTTGGAGTAAGGGATGCTTCTATTTTAAGAAAATAATCTGCCTCGCTAGTAATAATGTTACAGAAAATGCTTCCTCATTATTCTGCTGTCCTTTGGAAAGTAATGAAAATAAATCAGCTGAAGTCATATAGTTATGAGTCACTGGTGTTCTGCAATGAATTGGTACTGTGTGTGTGTTTCTGCTTTTGCTATTTCTCATGTGATTATTGTTTTTTCTTCCTCATTGAATTAGATGTTTAATAGTTTACAAAGAGCTATGATTAGGGTGCATTAATCCTGTTTAAGGCGGTGAGATATGACTGAGATGATGGAAAAGCAGGGTGAGTCCTTTACCCACATCTGCAATATATTGCAGAGACTTTCCTGTAACATGCAGGGCACCTTCGATTGAATGATAGATACAGAGAAGATTTCTAAAGCATCAGAATAGCAGAAATCATTGCTTTAGTGCCTGCAATGTCACCTCCACAGGACTTTCCTCGCTCAATAGTCAGCCTTTTTAAAAAATAAATTTCGAGTACCCAATTATTTTTTCCAATTAAGAGCCAATTTAGCATGGCCAATTAACCTACCCTGCACATCTCTGGGTTGTGGCGGTGAGACCCACGCAGATACTGGGAGAATGTGCAAACTCCACACAGGCAGTGACGCAGGGCCGGGATCGAACCTGGGACCTCAGCGCCGTAGGCAGCTAACCACCATGCCTCCCTACCTCAATAGTCAGTCTTTGATGTAACTGACCAGTATCACATCTGAGCCATTGTCCTGCACTGCTGATCTTCAAGGAGTGATCACAAATGTCATAATGTCTCCTAAGACATTTTCCTTAGACTCTCCAATTATTAAGGGAGCTTCAGACATAGGCCTGGCTTCCTTGGCACTCCAAGAGGCTGAACCTTCTGGGTTAGTTGTTTCACTAACACATCACCTCAGATTCCTTAAGGTTCCAAGGGATCCTTTCCAGTCAACCATCGATCTTCAGTCCTGACACATCCAGTCATGATTGATAGTGGTTAATTAAATAAGGAACAATAGGAGGAGACACCCCCATCCTCAAAGGTGGAGGAGCCCAACACATCAATGTAAAAAAACAAAGCTGAAGCATTTTCATCCATTTCACTCAAGTGCCTGATCCACCTTGGCTTCCTCTTGAAGTCCCCACTGTCAGTCTTCAGTGGATTCAATTCACTCAATGTGATATCAAGAAATGTTTAATGCACTGGATACAGTAAAGACTCTGGGCCCTGACAACATCCTAGTTTTACTACTGAAGACCAGAAGTTCCAGAAATAGCTGTTCCCCTCGCCAAGCTGTTCTAGCACCACTACAACACTAGTATCTATGTGACAATATGGAAAATTAGTCAGTAATGTCCTGTCGCAAAAAGCAGGACTAATTCAATCCACCCAATTATCTCCCAAACAATCTGCTCTTGATTGTCTGCAAAGTGATGGAAGGTGTTGTTGACTATATTAGCACGTGTTACGACCTGTGGGGAACTGTAAACCATAGCATCATAGACGCCCTAAATGTAGAAGGAGGCCATTCGGCCCATCAAGTCTGCACCGACTCTCTGAAAGAGCACCGTACCTAGGTTCATAGTATGACCACTATTGGTAAAACATTCAGCTCTTTAGCTGTTGGAGTTCAATCATCTCAGCCCCAGAACAATGTTGCAGGGGTTCTTCAGGATAGTTCCCTTAACCCAACCATCTTCAGCTGCTTCATCAATGACCTTCCTGCCATCATAAGGCCAGAAGTGGGGATGTTCGCTTTTGATTTTACAGTTTTCAGAACCATTCACAGCTCCTTGTATACTAAAGCAGTCAGTGCTGGCATGCAGATGGACCTGGACAACATTCACGCTTGATAACTGACGAGTAACATTCGAGCCATGCAACTGTCGAGCAATGGGCATCTACACCAAGTGAGAATCTAATGATTTCTTCTTGCCGTTCAACAACCATCAACCAGTTATATAAATACTGTGACTGCGGCCCCAGAGTCTGTCTGTCATCTACAGGCCACAAATCTGGATTGTGATGGAATACTCCTCACTTGGCTGAATGAGTGCACTATCCGGGACAAGGCACTAACATAGTAAAGTGTTCCAAATCACTTCATAGCATCATTATAAAACAAAATGCAGAAAACACAGAGTCAAATAAAGAGATTTTAGGTCTGATGATATTTGGTCAAAAACTAACTCACTTGACTGGTATCCACCCATTACCTTAAAGTCTCTCCACCACCACAGGTGCACAATGACAGCAGTATGTATTTTCCGCAAAATGCACTATAACAACTCGCTGTGGCTTCTTCAACAACACCTTCCAGACTTGCAACCATTACTGTCTACAAGGATGAGGGCAGCAGTAGCATGGGAACACTACCACTTGCAAGTTCCCCGTCACCCTGACTTGGAACTGTATCATTTTCTTCACTGTCACTGGGTCAAAATCTTGAAACTCCCTCCCTAACAGCACTGTGGGTGCACCTACTCCACATGGACTGCATTGGTCCAACTAGCCAATAATGTTGAGGGCAATTAGGGATAAGTACTACATGTTGGCCTTGTGCAGCGATGCCCTCTTTCCATGAACGATGAAAAAAAAATTCTCACGGTGCACTGAATAGAAATAGGGAATGAGGATCTTGGCCAAATAAAGTAGCTGGCAGAAAAAATAGGTATAACTTAATTAGCAGTTATGCATTAGGTGAATGGACTTTCTGTCTCCTTTGGGATAAGAAAGCACAGCTTGAGCATACCCTGCGCATGCTTTCATTTTTTTTGGAACTTGAATGATGGCAGGGAAATGTAGTACATTGATTTTAAAGCTTTTAGCAGCAAGGAATTTTTGTCAGGGAAGAACAAGCAGATGTTCAGTGACTTTACTTGAAATCACTGAGCTACAAGCGGGCGGCATGGTGGCACAGTGGTTAACACTACTACCTCACAGCTCCAGTGGACCCGGGTTCAAATCCGGCCTTCGGTGACTATGTGGAGTTTTACTGTCTGTGTGGAGTCTGCACATTCTCCTGTGTCTGCGTGTGTTTCCTCGGGTGCTCTGGTTTCCTCCCACAGTCCAAAGATGTGCAGATTAGGTGGATTGGCCATGCTAAATTGTCCCTTAGTATCCAAAAAATGTTAGGTAGGATTACTGGGTTACGCGGATAGGGTGGAGGCCAGTGCGAGCTCGATGGACCGAATGGCCTCCTTCTGTACTGTAAATTCTATGATTCTAAGCTGTGTCCTTTTCCATGTCCTCTCCTTCCGCTCAGGCAGTGGGAATGAAAGTGCTCTCCAACTTCCCAGACATCACTGTAAACCTCTAGGGGAAGCAAACCTTCCTTCATTTTAAAGTTATTTGGTGTGGAGGAAACAGCAATTATTCGAGAGGTATTTGCTGGGCTACATCATAATGCTTCACCCAGGGGCGATCCAGGCAACCTTAGCATTACCTAAGAATATCAGCACTTTGACTATTGCATGTGATTGAGGTTCATTATATCCATTGTTCCTTTTTGCCTGCAAAACGATAAGCAAAGATTGATCACCTGGCACGGCTCCAAATCATGAGGGCTGATATGATAGATGATGACATCACGACAGCTTCCTGCATTTCAGACATTCGCATGTAGGATAAAGTGATTAACATCATAAACTAGCTGTACCTGAATAGAATTAAGGTTTTTCCTCCTGATAAAGCCAAGGGACTTGCCATATGGGGTTGTGGGTACCGTTGCAGTCTAAAACTTCATTGGACCTCTTTATTTATTTTTCTTGCCCCTTTAGGAAGCATATGAATTGTACAGCACTACTGAATGAAGTATTCTTGATGCACTGGTGAGCTGCTGCTTGACTTGTGGCAAATGCTGCCTGAAAGGGTCCAATTGAAAAGTTATTCAATTGGTGACTTTGACTAGTACAGACAGCACTGTTCTCTTGGCAGAAATGGGTTGTCAGTCTTCAGCCAGTGGTTGACTTATTTCCCCAATAGCCTCTGGGGTAGGGAGAATTACAGGCTTCTAACGTGCTGGCATTCAAAAATGTTTAAATAAGACCTTCTTAGTTTGTAAGCCTAAACGAACAAGCATTATTTGTGGTCACCGGTGGGATCGGAGTTCGCGACCGCACGCTAGGGAGAGGACCCTTTTGCGGGCCTGGCAACAGAGTCTCTGGGTCCACATGATTCTTCGATCCTCTGGGAAACACGTGGCAGGGATCACCAGCGTAGCCCTGACGTGGTAGCCCTCAATGTGGGCCAAGGGGGTAACCCCTTAAGGGAGTTGCCCCCAATGTCCACCTGAGTTGCCCCCCCCACCCCCCCGCAATAATGCGCGGCCTGCCCACTCCTCCTCTACCAGTCCTACCCCCCAGAGACCCCTAAAATGGGAGACACGACCCCACTGAAACCCCCTGGATAGGGGAACGCAGACCCCCCCCCCCACCTCCCTGAGACCCCCCCTAACTAAAGGGACCCCTGCAGAGACCCCTAATTAAAGGGATCTCTGTGACCCAGTAAGTATACGCCCAGGTGAGTCTTACAACAATATATTTTTCACTGCACCTGTGTGGTGAATTCCGTTTGTCTTTGCTCCATTCATTTTTAGGTGTAGGAAATCTTCGCTCGGTTAAATTAATATGGTGCCGGACAGATAAACAAATATCAACTACATATAAAAGCACTCTGTGTTACCACGCTAACAACTTTCCATTTTTCTTCACTTTTTAGCAAACTTTCAGCCTACAATGACTGTTGTCTTGCACTGTCCGAATGCACCAGCTGTTACCAATTATTTTTGGCTCTTCTCAACAGACACCAAAGGAAGCAGGTTAGTTTAACTGAGACTGAAAGTCCAGTGTTTCAACATCTCAACATACTGTGGCCCCTATGTGTATGACACAATGGCTTTCCTTATATAATGGCAAACTGATTCTTTTTCATTTTACATGTTAATCTGATGTGCTTGATGCAATTATCCCAGTGTATCATGTTCTTCTGTTTTAACCTGTACGATCCAAGAAATAAATTAGATAAAAATCACAAATACATTTTGCAGTCCTGAGTATTTGTAAATATTTAACATTCTACTTGCAAATACATCTCAACTAGGGATTCCCACATTTGATTGGTAAGCATTCACCAAGTGATTTATTTTGTACTCTGACAATTCAATAGATTAACGATTGTGTCTGCATTGATTGCTTTCTGTTACCCATATCCTTTTATTTAACCAGTGCTATAACAGTATCTTTAATCAAAAAGATTGCTCCTCTTCCCCTACCAGCATAAACATTGACACAGCTAGACCTGTTGGGCTGAATGACCTTTATCTGTGCTGAAATTAAATTCAACTCTATGCTCCTTACCACTTTCTGGGATATCATTTGCCACTTGCACAGGAGTACTCAAGGGTATGAATGTTGCTTCATGTCGAGGGAGGCAACTACTGCTCCAGCAATGCTCTTGTTGGTGAACACTGCCTGAGCATGGCCAATGTATTTTTTTATTCTTTCACAGGGTGTAGGCATCACTGACTAGTCCAGTGTTTGTTGCCCATCACTAATTGCTGTTGAGAAGTTGGTGGTGGTGAGTCATCTCTTGAACTGCTACAGTCCACCTGGTGCAGGGACGCCCACAGTGATGTTAGGGAGGGTGTTCCAGGATTTTGATCCAGCGACATTGAAGAAATGCCGATGTAGTTTCAAGTCAGGGTTGTGTGTGGCTTAGAGGGGAACTTGTAGGTGGTGTTTTTCCCAGGCATCTAATGCCCTTGTTCTTCTAGGATGGTGGAGGGCATATGTTTGGAAGGTGCTATCGAAGGAGTGTGGTGAGTTGCTGCAGCGCATCTTGTTGATGACAATGACTGCTGCCACTGTGCATCTGTGGTAGAGGGAGTGAACATTTAAGGTGGTGGATGGGGTGCAATTTAAGTGGTCTATTTTGTCCTGAATGGTGTTGAGCTTCTTAAGTGTTGTTGGAGCTGCACTTATCCAGGCAAGTGGAGAGTATTCCATTACACTCTTGACATGAGTTTGTAGATGGTGGGCAGGTTTTGGGGAGTCAGGAGGTGAAACAGCTGACAGGAGATATGACAGTTGATCTCTAGCCATCAATGAGCTGAGTGCCTCTTTATCTGATCCCCCACCACGTTCAATTCAACCAAGATACCTTGAATCAAGTTATCTGAATATGATCATTCCCCTGGCTGGCCCTAGGATCACTGTCACTGGGAATTCTGCTATAGATGACCTAGAGTTCCCACAGGTTCCAAAGTGCACTATAGTGCTGGCAACCTTCCTGCACCTCGATACAAATCCAATGCTGCTACTCAGATGTTGCAGAAAGTATTGGCTCTTTTATAAAGGGACTTTATGAGGTATAAATCCACAGACTCCGCTGCCACCTCTATTTGCTCCTGACAGTGCTTCACTCAATGACACTTATTAGAATCATTCAAGTCCCCTGGCAGTAGATGTACCTGGGCTGGTACTTGTAATAAATGGAGTGAGTGATGCAGCCTGCTGTAATGTGATGACTTTGTGTAAGCCCCAGGGCGCTGTACCTGCTTCTTGTGACATACCAATAGAAGCAAAAGAAGAAGAAATATCATAATGTTGTCTTTAAGAAGGCCTTTCAAGCTGTTTTATTCGTGTGTATGCCTGTGTTGGAGTATCTGAGTTAATGAGGAGCAAAGGACATAACAAGAAAAGCATTGTAAACGTGGCCTTCAGCCTTATCTTATCCCACGCCTTCTGTGTACTCTGAGCTGATTATGCCAAGTGTGGCCTTCTTAAACAATATCAATTGCATAAGATTAACAAGACATCCTCCAATATGTATGAGCCAATTTGGCCTACAAATGACATTGTGACATTGTAAACTAAAGAGAAGAACATAGAGAACGCGATTCTCCAGCTTCAGTGCGCTCTCGCTCGAGTGAAACAAGGCCAGTGAATAGTGGGAGAACCGCACCAGGCGCCAAACAGTTTGCGATGCAACCACCCCGCCCCCGAAGGCGAAATTAGGATCTCACCGTTAGGTGGCGAGAAACCAATTATCACAACTTCCTACTTCCCTAGAATTTCCAAATAATTAACGGGAGCCATCCCATATCCAATGGCCTCCCATCATTCAGTGGCCTCCTCAGCAAGTGGTCACGCTGGCGTCGATTAGTTCTCCTTTTGAAGAACGTGAACCTGGCAGAAGAGTTTCTGCGGGGAGCAGAGGTGGTGAGTAGCCACCTTTGCTCATAGGCAAAGAGCCCGGGGACGCTGGGCTTGCCACCCCAGTGCTCGGCGGGGGGTTGGGGACTCTTGACTGGGTTGGGGGGACATGCTTTGGAGGGGTGGGCCGCTATGGGAATGGGAAGAGGGGTAGGTGCAGGGCGACAACTGCTCGCAGCACAGTATACTAAGAAGTCCCTGGATCCTGTGTTCCCATTCTGGGGCATCCCTAACACCTGCCTGTCTGCCCCACCAACCACCCATAACCTCCACCGACTGCCAAAGCCTTTGGCTGTGCAGTTGAAGTCTATTGCTAACAGGGAATTGGTAATTGTGGTTAAGCGAGCCCTTCATATAACCCAAGTGGATTTCCTTGGGTGGGCGGGCCATGTGGCATGTGGGAGTGATTGCCTAGCAACCCAAACACACCTTATTGCATGGACACTGCGTTTGAACTCTGCGGGAGGCAACACCACACACCCAGCATCCAACATCCGAACACCCTGGGGATGGGAAACAGCTCCGGGGACATGTCCACGGCCGGAGGGGGAGATGCCTGGAGAAATGGGCCAAGGGTTCAGGGGTCAGGCTGGAAGAAAGTGACAGCGGCGCCATAGTGGTTGTGCTCAAGAGTGTTTATTGTGTTTTACAATTCCCCACTCTCACAATGGTGCCGACACCTCCCCAACCCCCCTCACCCCCTACCTACCCCCAGGGGCTGCCCCTCCCCGGTGCCCACAGTGATCCTCGATGTGTTTAGCCTTCCTAGCTCTACTGCTACGTCTGGGTGTGCCTCCAGGATGCACATCGTGGAGGCAACCAGGATGCACATGCATGGTGAAGGCAGCTAGCTGCTTACCTCATCCTGTGGCCTTCGATGGGCCAGGCAGGCATCCTCTGGGGCCGGAGGGCCCCGGCGCACTTGTCGTTGGCACATGCACAGCTGTGCTGCCCTGTCACATGTGCTGACTGTGTGAAATGGCCTCATCAGAGGGATGGAACTGGGGGGAGCTGGTGCCACATTCACCACTCCATCGGACTAGTCTGGGTTGGCACCCAGCGCCCCCTCATCCCGCTCGATGTCCATAGGGCCGTGGGTTTCATCTTGGGAAGGTGTTAGGGTTGCCCCAGAATGGGTACACAGGATCCATGGACTTCTTAGTATACTGTGCTGCGAGCAGTTGTCCCCCTGCACCTACCCCCCTTCCCATTCCCATAGCGGCCCACCCCTCCAAAGCATGGCCCCCAACCCAGTCAAGAGTCCCCAACCCTCCGCCGAGCACTGGGGTGGCAAGCCCAGCGTCCCCGTCATCTTGGGAGGGGCATTTGGTTTGAGCCCAGGCTGCTCCTGCATCATCTGGCTATGCCAGCCCTGCACCATTGTGTCGCATTCGGCGATGCTCTTCAGTGATTGGGCCATGCTCTGCAGTGCCTCAACAATGTCCACCTGCGACTGGGACAAGCACCTCAGGGCCTCGGCCATTCCCATCTGAGAGCAGGTCATGTCCTGCAGCACCTTATCAAGCTCAGCCTGGTATTGGTAACATCCCCCAGCGAGTCGGACATTTTGCTGAGACCCTCAGCCATGGCCGTCACCAACTGCGTGACGCCTTGGACACTTTCACTAATGGTGCTGACACCATGCACCAGGCTCTCCACTGTGATTGTCACTCCAGCAGTGTTGGCTTCAGTGCCATGCATTGCTGGCAACATCTCCTGCACCTGTAGCCTCTGAGACTTCTCCAATCGGCTGTGGATCTGCTGGAGTGTCGCTGATATCTCCCTCTGAATGTCTTGACCGCTTCTTATCGTCTCCATCAGCTCCGGGTAACCCTGTTCCACAGGCTCAGCATCAGGCTGGGCCCCAGCTGGGTTCTGGGATCCAGCAGATCTCCGCCTGCTGTTTCGCCTGGCGGTTCCCGCCTCCACCTAATGTACATCAGCAGCTATGTGGTGCTCACCAGATTGTGCCCCAGAAGCCTGACCACTAACATTTCCCACCAAGGTGTGTGTATCTGCTCTGGTGGAGGGTGGGGGTTATAGCTGAGACGCCGCGATCGTGTCTTCCTCTGAGTTCCCCTCTGAGGTGGTCTCCTGGGATGCTGGAGAGGGGGTCACCTGGGATGGGCCGGCACCGTCGGCTGGAGGACCTACAGGAGAATGGACATGTGGTCAGTAAGAGGGATGGGTCAGTCAGTACAGCCATAACAACTCACATTTGACAGGTTCTCTGAGTGGATGCTGGTGGTTCCTCACCGTTGTGGCATCCGCCAACCTCTGCGTGGGTAATTGCCCTGTCCTCGGCCACCCAGTCACCTCCAGGGCCCACTCCTCAAAGGAGGTGAAGATTCTTAAGTTTTGCATTCCGCAGCCAGTTTGGGGGGCGATTATGAACAAAGGACAATACAGCACAGGAACAGGCCCTTTGACCCTCCAAGCCTGTACCGGTCATGATAGCAACCTTTGCCAAAACCCTCAGCACTTCCTTGTGCCGTAAGCCTCTATACCCATCCTATCCATGTATTTTTCAGGAAGGTTGCCAGAGCTTTTCCTGAGGAGGCATAGGAAGGGCATCGTTAGCCACATGTGTGGTTCACAGTGGTGGGGGGGGGGGATGAAGGAAGGGTTGGGGTGGTGGAGGGAGGGTTGTGGGCCACACTTAGAATTGGGTGAGGTAGGTGCTCACACGGGGGCAGAAAGGTCTCGGGGGTGGCTGGTTTTTTTTGGGGGGGGGGGGGGGGCGTTGGCTTCTACTCACTTGTGCTGCCCAGTGCAGATTGTTGACCTTTTTCGGCACTGGAGGCCAGTCTCCTGGTCACATTCCTGGAGCTTACAGCTACTGCCATCTTGTCCCAGAAAACACTGGCTTCCCTGTGGCTGACCCTCGGGGACTCTTGGTGGGGGGAGGCGGGGGGGGGGGGGGGGGGGGGGGGGGGGGGGGGGGAGAAGAGAGAGAGAAGGACATCTCTCCTGGCCTCCACTGCGTTTAGGAGCCTCCCCAGGTCTGCACCCCCAATTCTTGGGGCTGATCTCCTAAGCACTTTTGTTGCAAGCTCCCTGGTGTTGGCTGAGCAAGTGCAGCTTGCGTGCTGCTCGACCTTGTTAGTGGGGGGCTGGCAAGCACAGTGCCGGCGAATTGGCTGGCGAGCCTTCGTTACTCTGAGAAGCCCTGAGGCCACAAGTGGATCAATTAACATTGAATAGTGTTGCCGGCCTCGCTGAGCCGAGCGGCGGGAAGCTCGCGGCAGTTCCTGCTCGTTACCACACTTCGAAATCTTTATGGAGAATCGCACCTATATTGTCACCCAAAAGATCAACAGCATCTCACTGTCATCAGTAACTGTGTATTGAGCAGCTGCATAGTGTTGTAGGGCAGTCTGGTGTGAGGACCTTTTAACCTCCTTTTTTTAAAGGACACTTTTGAACCGTCTTAACTTAATTAACAGTTCTCCAAATGCAGCACTTGTTTGCAGAGCAGTCTTGATGGGCCAAGTGGCCTAATTCTGCTCCTATGTCTTATGGTCTCATATGGTCTTGTATCCAGGTATTGTACACCAAATCAACCCTTGTCATGCACAGTCTACATTGAATGTGAAGGGCATCTGAATAGTTCTCCCCTGGGGATGGTGTGCTCGATGTGATAAAGCAGAATCTGTAAAAATACATGACTACTTCAACCTGTTCTTCAGCTGTGACAATCTTTCTTTGGTCTATATTGACTAACTGTATAATAGGTTTATCTTGCAAGATGCTACTTCTGGCTCAGCTTGGTATTAAGATGCTGCTGTAAACTTCCAGCAGGTCTAAACTCTGGCTAGTTGCAAACTCCCAGGTCCCACTCACATTGCCATGAATGCTTTCAAATGGGGCCAAACTAAAAGTTCTGGTGGAAATGAATGTTAATGCTCAAAGGTTCAATTATGCAGCATTTCTGCGCTCCCAATGCTATCATTGGAATTGATGCGACCATCAATTCACTCGAGACATGAGTAGAAGTAAACCGTGGCTTTAATCAACATAGAACAGTGCCTGCCTGCGACTGATCGAATACTGAAAACCGTCGACAGGTCGACTGCTCTTTATACCTCCCTTCAAGGAGAGGAGCCATGGACGGAGCCCATACATGCCCCAACATGTTCCCTTATGGATAATGCCATACAATGGCCCATAGGAGGAGCCCACAAGGGCAACCGCATAGCACAGATACAAATACAAGGGCAACAGCACAGATTCAAATACAATGGTGGATTATTGACAGAATACATTCACCACATTCGCCCCCTGTTAAAAAAAATGAAGTCCAGCGGGGGTGACGGGTTCATAGGTTCAGCCTGTCCGGCGCACGGATTGTGCACTGTGATTGCCGAAGCTTTGGCGTTGTTGCTGGCCCGGGTGTCGAACTCGTCCGTGCTGCAACAGCACAGATACAAATACAATGGTGGATTATTGGCATAATACATTCACCACAGGAATTTTCTGCTAAAAATAAATAGAATAATTGAGTTTTACAGTTCATCGAACTGTTTCTTAAATATGTGAGGGTTCCTGCCCCTACCAGACTGCTTTACCAGACTGATCCCAGGGATGGCAGGAATGTCATATGAGGAGAGATTGACTAGGTTGGGATTGTTCTCTCTGGAGTTCAGAATAATGAGGGGGGATCTCATAGAGACTTATAAAATTCTAACACGCCTAGACAGGGTAGATGCAGGGAAGATGTTACCAATGTTGGGTGTGTCCGGAACCAGGGGTCACAGCCTGAGGATTCAGGGTGAACCATTTCAGACAGATATAAGGAAACATTTCTTTACACAAAGAGTGGTGAACCTGTGGAATTCATTACCACAGGAAGTGATTGATGCTAGAACTTTGAATATATTGACGTGGCGGCTGGATAGAGCACTTGGGGAGAATGGGATCAAAGGCTATGAGGAGAAAGCAGGATTAGGCTATTGAGTTGGATGATGAGCCATGATCGTGATGAATGGCGGAGCCAAAAGGCCTCCTCCTGCTGCTATCTTCTATGTATCTATGTGCCATCCTTTCAGGCAGTGAGTTCCAGATTCCCTCCACCCTCTGGGTGAACAGGTTACTCCTCAAATTCCCTCTAGATCTCCTGTCCTTTGCCTTAAGTCGATGCTCTCTGGTTGTTGACCCCTATACGAAGGGGAAAAGATTCTTCCTGTCTACCCTACATAAGCCCCTCATAATTTTGTACACCTCAATAAGATCCCCCCACCCCCTCCCTCAGTCTTCTCTGCTCTGAGGAAAACAACCCCAGCCTAACCATCCTCTCTTCATAGCTGAAATGCTCCACTCCAGGCAACATGCTGGTGAATCTCCTCTGCACCCTCTCTAGTGCAATCACATCCTTCTGATAGTCTGGTGACCAGACTGCACTCAGTAATCTAGCTGTACCCTAATTATTTTATCGAGCTCCACCGTAATCTCCCTGCTCTTATATTCTATGCCTCAGTTAATAAAAGCAAATATCCCATGGGACTTAACCACCTTGGATGCGATTCAGCAGCCTGGACTTGATGTCGGGGAAGGCTGATCTTATGAGGTTCAACGGGATCTAGTGAAATGTCACAGTCTGCATCGTGCCCTCTCTGGGCGTGAACCACATCATTCATTTAAATTTACTTTCGCTGGATTCTCCACTGCCTGGGGCTCAATGGCCACACTTGGGAGACCTCACCAGAGCACCATTTAGCACTAGTCCATACAAATGCGGACCAGGCATAACGGCACCTAGGGGGGAGTCTCCCAGGCCATTGGAAACCTCCAGGTGGTCGGAGACAGGGCAGGATGTCTCTCCCACTAGCACCCAGGCACCTTGGAGCACTGCCGTTGAGTGCCCATGTCAGGTTGGACAGGGATCGGGCCCAGTGGGGCCTTGCCAAGTAGAGGGAGGAGTGCGAAGGGGTCTCTGGGGGCCTCCTCAAGATTGGAACGGAAGGGGCAAAAAATCGGGGCAGCCTTCCAGAATAGCATCCCGGACTGTGAAGAGCCTGTCCTACTGGCGCACTTTAGTGGGAAATCCTTCTAAGTGGCCTTGGTGGAGAGAATGCTCCGGGGCCAAAGCAATGGCAAAGTGGCTTTGAATAGCAAGATGTTTCTCGGCACTGCAGGTGCTGAGGAATGCCGTGCTAAACGTGCAGTTCAGCGGACTTCAACTCAAGTCCACTGAATTGTGCCCCTTATCTAACTGTTCTGCCGCCTTCAGGTCATGGTTACATTGTTAGTGCTTTCCTGTATTTTTCAATCTCAAGTGTTTCTCATATTTTATATCAACAGCTGGATGAAGAAAAATGTTATTTGTGATGTACCTTTTTTCACATTTGCTTTTTCAGGTTACATCAGTAGATATGATATCATCAGTAATTATGATTAGTGTTTATTAACAGGGGACTTGAGTTTAAGAGCCGGGGGTTATGCTCAACTATACATGACCCTGGTGAGACCACATTTGGAGTATTGTGTGCAGTTCTGGTCACCTCATTATAGGAAGGATGTGGAAGCATTGGAAAGGGTGCAAAGGAGATTTACCAGGATGCTGCCTGGTTTGCAGGATAGATCTTATGAGGAAAGGTCGAGGGAGCTAGGGCTTTCTCTTTGGAGTGGAGGAGGATGAGAGGCGACTTAATAGAGGTTTATAAGATGATGAGGGGGGGGTAGATAGAGTGGACGTTCAGAGACTATTTCCTCGGGATCTGGCTGTTACAAGGGGGCATACTATAACATTCAGGGTGGGAGATATAGGAGGGATATACGAGGTAGGTTCTTTATTGGGGCTGGTTTAGCTCACTGAGCTAAATCGCTGGCTTTTAAAGCAGACCGAGCAAGCCAGCAGCACGGTTCGATTCCCGTACCAGCCTCCCCAGACAGGCGCCGGAATGTGGCGACTAGGGGCTTTTCACAGTAACTTCATTGAAGCCTACTCGGGACAATAAGCGATTTTCATTTCATTTTTCATTTCATTACTCAGAGAGTGGTTAGGGTGTGGAATGGACTGCCTGCTGTGATAGTGGAGTCGGACACTTTAGGAACTTTCAAGCGGTTATTGGATAGGCACATGGAGCACACAACAATGGCAGGGAGTGGGATAGCTTGATCTTGGTTTCGGACAATGCTCGGCACAACATCGAGGGCTAAAGGGCCTGTTCTGTGCTGTACTGTTCTATGTTCTATGATACGGATCAAGTGTTGTTGTATGGCAGGGGTGGGCAAACTACGGCCCGCGGCCAAAGGTCTTTATGCGGCCCACCAAGATCAAGTCATTTAAAAAAAAAAAAAAATTTTTTAAGGTTAATGGGGGGCTGTTGGGTTACTGGTATAGGGTGGATACGTTGACTTGAGTAGGGTGATCATTGCTCGGCACAACATGTGTTTCATGTGAAGTTTCTACTTTAAAATATTAATTAATAAAAATTAATTGCTTTTTTTTCTTTAAACTGAGTTACTTTGTTTTACAAATAAATGTGTTTCATGTAAAGTTTCTACTTTAAAATATTAATTAATAAAAATTAATTGCTTTTTTTTCTTTAAAAACCTTTTATTTTGGCTATTTTAAATATTAATTATTTTACTTAATATACTATGCGGCCCTTTAAAATTGTGAATTTCTGAATGTGGCCCTTGCACGGAAAAATTTGCCCACCACTGGGGCGAAATTCTCCGCCCCCCACGACGGGTGGGAGAATAGCGGGAGGGCCTTCGCGACATTTTTCCCGCCCTCCCGCTATTCTCCCACCCCCCGCCGAAGTCCCGACCCGAATCGCTGCCGCCGTTTTTTTTACGGCCGGCAGCGATTCACAGCTGTTAGATGGGCCGAAGTCCCAGCCCTTTCCGCCGTTTTCACGAACGGCAAACACACCTGGTCTTGCCGTTCGTAAAAACGGCGTCACCAACTCGCTTTTTATAACCATGGCACCGATTGGCACGGCAGTACCACGGCCGTGCCAAGGGTGCCATGGGCCCGCGATCGGTGGGCACCGATCGCGGGCAGCGGGCCCGATGCCTGCGCACTACTTGTCCTTCCGCCGCCCCGCAGTATCCATTCGCGGGGCGGCTGAGGGGCAACCCGGCCCGCGCATGCGCGGATTTTGCGCAAAAAACGCGATGACGTCACCCGCGCATGCGCGGGTTGGAGTCTTCCAAACTGCGCATGCGCGGCTGACGTCATATGACGCGTCAGCCGGCGCTAACTCCGGTAAGCGGGCTTAACGATTTTCGTTAAGCCCGTCTTGCCGGAGCCTACGGCGTCGGGCTGCTAGCCCCGACCGGGGACCAGAATCGGTCCCCCGTCGGGAAGGGGCGCGCTGCCGTAAAACCCGCCCGGGTTTTACGGCAGCTTTACGATTTCTCCCGTTTTGGGAGGATCTCGCCCCCGTTGTATGGTATAAAAAAATGGTTTTACAGTATATGATAAAACATTTTAGCATTTCAAAATGCTGATAGCTTTTTCTTGTACTGGATCAGGGCCGGCTCAAGGCACCGGCAACTCGGGCTGTTGCCCGGAGCGCCATGTGCTTGGGGGCGCCAGAGACTCGGGTCCCGCGCATGCGCAGTTGGGCCGGTGCCAACCAGCGCATGCGCGGTGGCCGCCCGCCCCCAGGGCGGCCCCCCGGCTCGGTCCGCCCCTCCCGCCCCCCTCGGGTCCGCCCCCCTCGGGTCCGCCCCCCCGCCCCGCCCTCGGGTCCGCCCCCGGGTCCGCCCCCCGCCCCGCCCTCGGGTCCGCCCCCCGCCCCGCCCTCGGGTCCGCCCGCCCCCGCGTCCGCCCCCCCCGCGTGTCCGTCCCCCCCGCCCCCCCCCTCGGGTCCGCCCCTCCTCGGCCCCGCCCCCCCCCCCTCGGGTCCGCCCCTCCTCGGCCCCCCCCCCCCCGGCCGCCCCCCCCCCCCCGGCCCCCCCCCCCCCCCCCCGGGCGCCGAAGTTCAGCTTGCCCGGGGCGCCAGCAACCCTAGAGCCGGCGCTGTACTGGATTATAATTAGTTCATTTTGGATCAAGAAAAAACAACTTGCACATGGTGTGATTTTTATAACTAACCTTGAAGCGCCAAGTGCAAGATCTATATTTCACTTGAAATGAAGGTCAAAGGTGAAGCCATCACAGTGCCAAATGACCATGGGCTGCTTTCCCTTTGAGGGGGAGAGCTGACTGATAGTGATTTAACCTGAGGAACACCACACCCGAGGCGAGGGGCAAGGTTCAAAAGGTGGGGACTTCATGAATAACTTCAGCTGGTACAAGAATTGAACCCGCGCTGCTGGCCTTGCTCTGCATCACAAAGCAGCTGTCTAGCCAAGTGATTTAAATCGGCCCCCCGCTCACTTGAAATAGCACTAAGTTTTTTTTTTAATAGCATTTTATTCGGTTGTACCCTTGTCTCTGAATCACTGCCTCAAAAATTCAATACAAGAATAATCTAGGGTTGGCAATACTGATGTGTTGATTTCTAAGTGAGATGTTAAACTGAGGTTCAATCTATCTGTTCAGGTGGATATTAGAAACATAGAAAATAGGAACAGGAGTAGGCCATTTGAGCCTGCTCTGCCCTCTGCTATACTCCCACGCTCTCCCCATATCCCTTGACACCTTTAGAAACCTATTACCATCTTATATTCAGTGACTTGCCCTCCGCAGCCTTCTATGGTGGACAATATCACAAGTTCACCACCCTCTGAGTGAAGAAGTTTCTCCTCATCTCAGTCCTAGATGGCCTACCCCATATCCTGAGACCCTTGTTCTAGATCAACCCCCAAAGAGGAAACAACATTCCTTCATCCAGTCTATCCCGTCCTGTCAGAATTACATTCCCCCTCATTCTTCTAAATTAATATAAATATTTCAAGGTCATGGTCAGCATTCTTCTCTTAATCAAGACCGACAAAAGCAAAATCATCAGCCATTCATCTCATTTGCTGTTGTATTCTCAAATTAGCTGCCACATTTGTATACTTAACAATTACTGCAACTTAAAAGTAATTGATTGACTGTGAGGTATTTTATGACATCCTGAGGACATTATATAAACGCAAATCATTTCCTTCTCTCTCCCATTGCCTTGTACAGTCAATCAACTCTGTGAATCTCAGTCCCCTGTGTGTCTCTTCATTCTTGTTCTCCTTTGATTGCTCTCTCTCTCTCTCTCTCCCCTTCTCCCTCCCTCTTTTCCTCTCATCTGGTTAATATTACATATACTCCTCCAAATCTGATGCATGTGAAATTATAAATCCAGAAGATAAAGCCTAGCTTCTTAGTAAAATTTATGTTTATCATTCATAATCTGCACCTATAAACTGTTTTTCTCTTGCTAGGATTTAGTAGTCCGTGTGGTTTTTATTTTGGGAAACATGACTGCAAAGAACAATAAAGCAAGAGAGGAGCTTTATAAGCAGAAGCACAGTGTCGAGACTTTACTGACTCTATTTCAAACATACCATGAACTAGATGTTAAAGTAAAAATAAACCCACTGAAAACACAGAACAAGAGTGAAATGGATGAAAACAAGAACCAGAGATTCTCCGAGGTGGAAGACATCCTAATAAAATTGATAAGAGTGATTGCTAATTTATCCATAAATACTGAAGTTGGCTCAGCATTGTCTGGAAACCAAAACTGTGTGGATCTTCTCATCAAAGTATTAGGTTAGTTTGCATTGTTCTAATATCTGGTGCACAACATATGCTTGACTACATTAGTACATGAATCCAGTTTAAAATGCTCCTTCTATAAATTTGGCACATCATGAGATTTATTTCAAAATGTGAAGTGAAACTTGATCTTGTGTAATAACATATGATGTATGATTAAAACCTGAACTTGTCTAATCATCTTTCAATACTCAGAGTAAACAATGATGTATTTCAAAATTGTGACAACCAAACATTCAAATATGCTTTCTTGAGTGATTGGGGCATTATCTCAATCTTTTTGGTCGCCATGAATATACTCCATTGTTAATTTTTATAACCTGATTATATAGATTTGAGTGCAATGTCTACATAGACTTCCTTTACAGTTTTATTACTAATTTTGTATGATCCCCAACTAAGATCATCATGACTGATGTTTTTGTACAAGGATTATTTTCTAACAGCATTGACCTCTTTATACTGTTGAATTGCTTCAATGAAGTTTTCAATTTAGCCTGAAGCAACAAATACTGTGGAGTCTGTCCTATATTTTTATTATTTGTTCCTTGGATTTGGGCATTGCTGGCATGTCCAGCATTTATTGCCTATCCCTCGCTGCCCCTGAGAAGGTGATAGTTGGCTGCCTTCTTCAACCTCTACTGTCTGTATGGTGCAGGTGCACACAAAGTAAGGGAGCTAGGGAGTTCCTTATTTATAACTGAATATGTTTAATTACAGAATATTAATTCAAGTGGAACATAGGAATGGGAATAGGCCATTCAGCCAGTTGATTCTGTTGTGCCCACCTTGCTAAATAAGATAGATTTCAAACAAATCCAGCAATTCAAAGCTGGGCGTCCATAAGGCGTTATGCGCATCAGCAGCTGCAGAATTGTATTCAACCATAAATTTTAGCCTCACGGGCCCACATATCCCTCTCTACCATTACCATTAGGCCGGGCATCAAACCTGGTTCAATGAAGATTGCAGATGGGCATGCTGAGAGCAGCACCAGCCATAGCTAAAATGAGGTGTCATCCTGATGATACTACTTGCATGCTAATCAGCAAAAGCAGCATGTGATAGAGCTAAGCAATCCCACAACCAGAGGATCAGATCTAAGCTCTGCAGTCCTGCCATATCAGTTGAGAATGGTGGTGAAATATTCAACAACTAACTGGAGGTAAGGACTACCCATCCTCAATGATGGGGGAGTCCAGCACATCAATCAAAAAGACAAGACATTTGCAACTATCTTCACCAGAACTACCGTGTGAATGATACATCTTGGCCTCCTTCTGAGTTCCCAGCATCTCTGATGTCAGTCTTCAGCCAATTCAATTCACTCTGTGATGTCAAGTGACTTCACTGTAGGTTTGGATATGCTGCACAAATCGCCGTTTGAGCCCTGGAATGAACCCGAAGCGTAAGAATTTACGGCTGCAGTGACCGTCATGGCCACCGGAGTGAGTATCCTCCTCCTTCACATGATGCCAAGTCCGCAAGGACGTGACACAGGTGCAGCACCGTCCTCTTGTTGAGGTGGAGCCTCCTGCGGCACGTGCTGTCTGACATCTCGAATGACCAGCGATGCCTGTGCATCTTGGGCCGTCCCTGGTCTCCCCTTCTGGATATTCCTCAACAGAAACGGAGGATGAACTTGAGAATGTGTCATTATGGCCAGAACTTTGTCATTGAAATGATCTGTCCATCAATATGTGACTTACTCCATGTATCAGTGCCATTCTCCATTCAGGAGCCGCAGGTGTGCAGGCCCTCCCAGACAGCCCAATCTCACCGTACCAAATTCTGGCACTGATTCTACCCCCCACATAGTCACGTAAGTCATTTATATAAATGACGAATAATAGGGGGCCCAGCGCAAATCCCTGTGGTATGCCACTGGATACTGCTTCCAGTCACTAAGCAGCTGACTGTCATCACCCTGTTTCCTACAACTCAGCCAGCTTTGCATCCACCTTATCAAGTTTCCGTGTATCCCATGTGCATTTGCCTTCTTTATAAGTCTCCTATCTGGGACCTTGTCAATTGCTTTGCTGCAATCCATGTAAACTATAAAAGGCAAATTCTTTCCAAGAGTGTTTAGCAAGGCCACCTTAGTACAACTATATTAACTCTGATGTCAAATTGCTGTCTTTATTTTTAAATGCATTTGGATAGATTATTCAGAAGTTACAGGTTTGTGTGTCGATCTATTGTTGTTTGTTCCTTTAATGTGTAACATGTTTTGACTGTAACACTTTACAATGACAGGAAATGCCTGTTAGATATGCAAATTTAATAATACAGAATTTTAAAAATTAATTTACGGGATGTGGGCGTCGCTGGTTAGGCCAGCATTTATTGCCCATCCATAGTTGCCCTTCAGAAGGTGGTGGTGAGTTGCCGTCTTGAACCGCTGCAGTCCTTGAGGTGTAGGTACACCCACTATGCGGTGAGGGAGGGGGTTCCAAGATGTTGCCCCAGCGACAATGAAGGAACTGAGATATATTTCCTAGTCAGGGTGGTGAGTGACTTGGAGTGGAACCTCCAGCTGGTGGGTTTCCTCGATATCTGCTGCTCTTTTCCTTCTAGATGGCATCGGTCATGGGTTTCGAAGGTGCTGTCTAAGGAACCTTGGTGTGTTACTGCAGTGCATCTTGTAGATGGTACACATGGCTGTTCGTTGTTGGTGGAGGTTTTGAATGTTTGTGGAAGGGGAAGCAATCAAGCCGGCTGCTTTGTCCTGGATGGTGTCGAGCTTCTTGAATGTTGTTGGAGCTGCACTCATCCAGGCAAATGGAGAGTATTCCCTCACACTCCTGACTTGTGTCTTGTAGATGGTTGACAGGCTTTGGGGGGCATCGGGGGTGAGTTCCTAGCCTTTGACCTGCCCTGGTAGCCACAGTATTAATATGGCTAGTCCAGTTCAATTTCTGATCAATGGTAACCCCCCAGGATGTTGATTGTGGGAGATTCAGTGATGGTAATGCCATTGAATATCAAGGGGAGGTGGTTAGATCCTCACTTGTGGGAGATGATCGTTGCCTTGCCCTTTGTGGCATGAATGTAACTTGTCACTTGTCAGCCCATGCCTGGATATTGTCCAGGTCTTGTTGCATTTGGACATGGACTGCTTCATTATCTGAGAAGTTGAGACATTGTCCAGTCATCCACAAACATCTCCACTTCTGACCTTATGATGAAGCAGCTGAAGATGGTTGGGCCTGGGACACTACCCTGAGGAACTCCTGCCTTGATGTCCTGGTGCTGAGATGACTGACATCCAGCCACCACAACCATCTTCCTTTGTGCCAGGTATGACTCCAACCAGCGGAGAGTTTTCCCCCTGAATTGATGCCAATAGAGCTTAATGTTGTACACCCCTCTCTAAATGAGTTGAAACCTTTTGCAACAGCTATTCTCTATCTAGTGGCATATCTGGAAACAGGTGAAACATGAATGTTGAAGATGTCTAAATTTTAAGTCAGCTGATGTTAAGATTTTAAGTTATCTTCCATTTGTGTGAAAAATGTGTTAACCTTTTTTTGTTGTTTGATCTAGAATACAAAACAGTTGATAAATGTGAAGAATTGATGATGAATGCTGCAGCATCGATCAACAACCTGTCTTACTATCAAGTGAAGAATTCTGCTGTCAGGGCCAGGCAACTGCATATAACTGATTGTATGCTTAATATTGTTTTCTTAAATAACATGACATAGAAGCAAAGAAATCAAAATATTAATTATCTACACAAACATTTTAAAGCATTTAATTTCGGCATTTCTTTCAAAAAAATTCAACTTTTCATTATGACATATTAGAGTTGAGAGAAAAAATAATTAGTGCCAAAAGCATTATTGATTTTTTTGGGAAATTAATGTTGAGTTTCTTTTTTAAAAAAACATTGAAATTATTTTTCA
The DNA here is from genome assembly GCF_902713615.1 of Scyliorhinus canicula. NCBI lineage: Eukaryota > Metazoa > Chordata > Chondrichthyes > Carcharhiniformes > Scyliorhinidae > Scyliorhinus > Scyliorhinus canicula. The sequence goes on along the minus strand of NC_052151.1, from coordinate 39,686,113 downwards.
ATTATCTAGTTCATTAATCCTTATAATAAACGAGAGCTGGTTCAACACAGAGATCTGTGGAATATCTTACGGCATCTTTGATTTAAAGACCTTTTACCCCTAACCATTCTTTTTTGCCCTCAATGTGACTATCTTATTATCTGTGTAACTAAATTCTAATGTGGCATCTTAACTAATTCAATTACCTCAGCCTGGGCTGAATTAACACATATATAATTAAACTTTAGTTTGCTGTGCCTTCAAGTCCCCCAACCCACCACCCAGCTATTTTTCTGAGGTAGCAAAGGCAAACCGCGCAATCTACCAGCCGCGTTGTGCTGGAGTGAGAGCGTAACGTGGCCAGTAGATCCTAGGAGAGGCTTCCAATGGGTTTCCCGGCAGTCTTCATGCCTTACGGGATCTACTCAGATCTCATGAGGCGTCGGAATCAGAACCCTTCCTAAAATTAGCGTGACTTCCAGTGGCGACATGTAGAAGGAGGTGACACGAAAGGTAGGTCCCGCCAGAGTAATTGGTTTTTGGTACTTTTTACCCGGTTCCCATGGGTAAATAGTGGACAAAGTTATCTATTCAAGAGTATTTGGTGCGAGGATGTCAAAAGGCACAAGAAAACATATAACTAAGAAAGGTGGAACCAGTGGTCCAGGGTGGGAGGGCGGCTGATAATACTTATTAATAAAAGAGTTCAGTTCCAGATGGAGGAGGTAGTAATGGACCTGGGCAGCAGGTACATCATGGATACGGGAACATTGGAGGGTAAGCCGGTTGTTTTGGTGAGTGTGTATGCCCCAAATTGGGATAATGTGGAGTTAGTGAAGAGGATGCTGGCAGCGATATGGATACACACCAGTTGATATTGGGGGCTGATCTGAACTACGTGTTGAGCCCCAAGTTGGATTGGTCCAGGCCGAAGCCCCTGGCCCCCAAATGGGCAGTGTAGGTACTAGCAGCATTCATGAAGGATATGGGTGGAGTGGATCCATGCCGGCTTTTACACCTTGGGGGCAGGGAATTTTTCCTTTTCTCTCCGCTGCATAATGTGAATTCGTGCACAGACTTTTTTGTAATGGGGAGAGCCAGGGATGGGGAATGTGGAATATTCCACGATAGTGATATCAGATCATGCTCCGCATCTGGTGGATGTGATTTTGGAGATGGGGCAGCCCAGCGACCGGCATGGAGTTTGGATGTGGGGCTGTTGTCAGATTTGGGAAGTTGTGTGAAGATGGCTCGGGTGGGAAGTGTTGCTCTCAGTACTGTGGGAGGCCCTGGAAGTGGTGGTACGAGAGGTGATAATTTCGCACAAGGCACAGAAAGATAGGAAGACGAGAGAGGAGCGTTGGTGGTTGAGATATTGGAGGTATGCAAGTGATCCAACACCAGAGCTTGACCAGTGTTATCCAATGAGAAGGTCGGGCGGCAGTTGCGGCGCTCGAGGGGGGTAGTGTATGAGTATGGGGACAAAGCTAGTAGACATTTAGCTGGTCAGCTAACACGGCAGGCAACTTCCTGGAAGATCGTACGGATTCAGGACTTGGGGGGTAAGCTAGAGTCGGCACTGGAGAAGATTAATGGGGTGTTTGAGACGTTCTAGACTCTGTATAGGTCCGAGCCTATACAGATGGAGAAGGAGGATCATGAATGGCTGGGGGTGGAGGAGGTCAGAACAGCAATTGGGCGAATGCAGATGGGTAAAGTGCCAAGGCCCGATGCTTTCCCGGTGGAGCTTTATAAAGAATTTGCTGATTGATTGGTGCTGCTGCAGTTGGAGATGTTTGAGGACGCCATGGTTCGTGGGTCTCGTCCGGAGATAATGATGCAAAGGTCTATTTTGCTTCTAATGAAGAACGATAAGGAGCTGATGGAATGTGGGTCGTACTGCCTTATTTCGCTACTGAATGTAGATGCTAAGATTCTGGCTAAGTTGTTAGCGCTGAGGCTGGAGGGATGCCCCCCACATTTTATTGGGGAATACCAGATGGGATTTGTGAAGGGTAGGCACTTGTCATCCAACGTGAATCGTCTTTTGAATGTGGTATTGTCCCCGGCAGAGGGGAGTGAACAGGAGATCATTGTGGCATTGGTCCCTCAGAATGCCTTTGATAGGGTAGAATGGGGATTTTTTTGCAGTGCTGGAATGGTTTGGGATAGGGCCTAGGTTTGAGCCGTGGGTTCAGTTATTATATGATGCACCTAAGACAAACAATGTGAGCTCAAGATATTTCCAGTTGCACAGGAAAATGAGGCAGGGCTTCCCTATGTCCCCCCCCCCCAACCTCTTGTTTGCGTTGGCAATAAAGCCTTTAGCCATTGCCCTGAGAATTGCAGATAGGTGGAGAGGGATAGTAAGGGGGTGTGGTTGAGCACAGGGTGTCTTTGTATGCATATGATCATCTTTTGTACGTAACGGATCCAATCCCCACAATGTGTGACATCATGGCTTCCTGAAGAAATTTGGTGCATTTTCGGAGTATAAACTGAATTGGGAGAAGAGTGAGTGTTTTCTGGTAACCCCACTGGGAAAGGAGGTTAATTTGGGTGGTGTTGCCGTTTCGCTTTGCGGGTTCCCATTTTAGATATTTAGAGGCGCAAGTAGCCAGGATTGGGCCCGGCTTCAGAAATAAAATTTTCTGAGTTTGGTGCATGTGGTGGTATGATTAGCATAGCTGCCTGCCATTGGTGCAGAACACCGGCTTACCATTGGCCCTGGTCGGTCATGCGCCTCTCGACCGTTTGGTTCAGACCAGTCATGTGACGGCTCCCCGATTGGTCGAGAGGCTGAGTTAACCCCGCCTCCAGGGCGGGGTATAAATACCCAGTACTCCCGGCGGTCGTCCTGTAATTGACCGCAGGGCTAACATCTAGTAGATTAAAGCCATACTTTTGTTCAGCAACTCGTCTCACGTTCAATTGATGGTACATCAATTTAATCTACTAGAAATTTGAAGATGGAGCTCCGGATCAAGCCCGAATGCCTCCACATCAGCCCGCAAACTCCGAACGCATCGGCAATCTTCAAGCATTGGCTGGTGTGTTTCGATAGCTATCTGGCGACCGCAAGCAGCCCCCCCCCACCATGGCACAGAAATGTCATATTCTCCATTCCAGCGTGGGCATGGTGGCCTACGCAATGATAGAGGAAGAAAAGGAATATGACGTGGCCATGGATAAGCTAAAAGGACAATTTCTTAAGCCGGTAAACCGAGTGTACACCCAACATCTGCTGGCTACCAGACAACAGTTCCCTGGTGAGTCCTTAGATGATTTTTACCGGGCCCTCGCTGTCCTGGGGAGGAATTGCGCCTGCCTCCAAGTTTCAGCCACTGAGCACATGGAACTTTTAATCAGAGATGCTAACGTGGCTGGGATGCAGTCCGCCGCTATCCGCCAGCGGATGCTGGAAAAAGACGACCTCAGCCTAACTGAGGCACGGACTCTCTCCACTTCCCTGGAGGTCGCCGACTTAAACGCCCGCGCCTATGTCCCCAGCCGCCTTGCAGCGCCCTGGGCCTCCTGGCACGCTTCCCCACTGCCATCCGCCGCTCCCGGCTCCCCTCAGGCCTGCGCCGCGGGACGCCCCGACAAGTCCGCGGGGCCCCGCTGCTATTTCTGTGGGCTTGCCAAACACCCCGCCTTCGCTGCCCAGCCCGTTCCGCCCTTTGTAAGAGCTGCGGGAAGAAGGGACATTTTTCGTCGGTCTGCCTGTCCAAATCGGTCGCTGCTGTGCCGCGCAGCGACCGGGGATTTCCTCCTCCGGGCCCTTCCAGCGCACCGCGTCAATCTCCCCTGCCCCCGGGCCCCTGCGCCCAGCCTGCGCGCCTCTCTGTCCCCGCTCTCAGCCGCTCCGATCGGCCCGCCGGCACCGCTAACCCTGCCCACAGCAACCACGAGGGTCCTGCGGGCGCCGCCATCTTGGGCCCCGGACGCCACGTGCGGGTCCTGGGCGCCGCCATCTTGGGGCCCCGACTCCACGTGCGGGTCCTGGGCGCCGCCATCTTGGGGACCCGACCCCACGTGCGGGTCCTGGGAGCCGCCATGTTAGGGTCCCGACTCCACGTTCGGGTCCTGGGCGTCGCCATCCTGGACTGGCACACAAGGTCCTGCCAGCACCCACTCGGCCGACGACGACGACGACTATGGATCTTCTCCACGGCTTGCGGCCATTCAGCTCGACCAGTCACGTCCACGCACGCTCGGGTTGACCACCATGGGTGTTAAGGTGCGGGGGGAGGGGGCGATCTCCCATGTTGCGTTTGGGATGGGGGGAGGTCGAGGATTTTATTTGTGGGTCTTGGTACAAAGGGCAGTTCCGGTGAGCAGAGCTCCCCATTGTAAATATGGGCCTCAGCCATGCGTTCCCCGTTCAGGCCCCTTATTCACCACGAGTAGCGTTGAATAGCCACGTGTTTCGTGGCAGTGCGAGTGCCGGGAAACACGCAGCTAAACGCACTCACTATGGGACTCTGTTCCCCTTGGGACATTCGCGCCCTTTGTCTCCATGCTTAAAGCACCACACTTTTGCTGTTCATTTCCGTGGCAACTTCCATCCACACCTGCTTGGTTTGAGAGGCTGCCTTCTTCCTCCGACACGTGGGACAGCTCACCTCACTGCAACTCCTCAGATTCTGCAGGAGGACCTCCAGGTAAAGGTGAGAAACCTGGGAAGTTCCGGTGGCGCCATGAGCTGAGTGGTTGCACGAAAGTTGGCTCCCGCCTGGAAACCTTTTGATCTAAGGTACAGGCACCAAACCTGTTAAAAAAACAAACAAACCAATGAACCCCTCCTCCATCAACAGTTTTAGCAGATTTGGGCTGGCGACGAACCAACAGACAAGGGGAGCAAAATCAGAGAGAGGAAGACCCCAACATTGGAGCCAGGGGACCTGCGTGGCAACGCAAATCTGAACATGGCGGACCCAGCAGAATCGCCAACTCCATCCCAGTCATCGAAGGAGATCATCTCACAGAACTCCAAAAGGATAGGAAGGCAGGGTGGCGCAGTGGTTAGCATTGCTGCTTCACGGCACCGAGGTCCCAGGTTCGATCCCAGCTCTGGGTCACTGTCTGTGTGGAGTTTGCACATTCTCCCCATGTTTTCGTGGACTTCGCCCACACAACCCAAAGATGTGCAGGGTAGGTGGATTGGTAATGCTAAATTGTCCCTTAATTGGAAAAAATGAATTGGGTACTCTAAATTTATACAAATAAAAGAATAGGAAGGCAGTAAAGGAGGACCTAATGTTGGCAATGGAGGTGGCAGTCGAGACCGCGCTGGCCCCCATATGCGGAATGATGGACAGGGCGGAGCAACATTTGGAGGCCCAAGGAGCAATCAGGGAAGTGGAGAAAGCAGTCACCCAGCAAGATGAACAGATCGCCTTGCTGGAGGCTGAGATAACTAGGTTGGCGGGAATCCAAAAGACACTAAAGGCCAAGATAAATGACCAGGAGGACAGTTCCCGGTGCTAAAAACTGATCAGGATGAAGCTAAACAATGGACCTTTATGAACAGTGGGGGTGTGGGTATACATTGTATGTGAGAGTGGTTTCTTTGTGTTTTGTTTGGCTTTTTGTTTGCACTCCGTGATTGGTCAGGGAACCTGGAGGTGGGATGCTAATGCGACAGCCCATGAAAAGAGCCGGGATCAAGCCCACCAATGAGTACCAGAAACAGAAAAGGCTAGACAATCTCAGCAGGTTTGACAGCATCTGTGGAGGGAGAACGGAGCTAATGTTTAGAGTCTGGATGACTCTTTGTCAAATCTAGAGAAAAATAGAATGAGATTTATTCCAATGGGGCGGGCGGGGAGTGTGGAGCAGTGGGGCTGGATAGAGGGTTAAACGGAGATGACAAAGATGTGGACAAAAAGACAAAGAATGTAAATGGTGGTGATAATGACTAAGAAGGATGCTTGTGGTGGCACATCAAGAGATCAAAATGTATTAATGGCAGAACAGAGGTAAGCAGTGTGTCAAAGGTCAACTTGGAACAGGAAACAGATGGCGCGGGTGGGGTGGTGGGAGTAGAGACAATGGTGAGGGAAAAACGGAAGAATGAAAATATATTATTTTAATTTTAGAGTGCCAATAAAGAGACAATTTAGCAAGGCCAATCCACCTACCCTGCACATCTTTGGGTTGTGGGGGTGAGACCCACGCAGACACGGGGAGAATGTGCAAACTCCACATAGACAGTGACCCAGGGCTGGGATCGAACCCCGGTCCTCAGTGCCATGAGGCAGCAGTCCTACCACTACATGACCATGCTACCCTAGAAATTAAAGTAAATTGATAGAAATAAAAATGGGGTGAAGGTGGAGGAGAGAGTTCATAGTTTGAAGTTGTTGAACTCCGGAAAGTTGTTGAAGTCCAGAAGGCTGTAACATACCTAGTAGGAAGATTAGCCAATTAGTAAATAGGATTCCTGAGCCCCAAATGGCCCACCACTCTCGCAGAGAATAAGTCCACAAAATCCCCCTCATCCATGTCTCCAAACAGAAGAAGCCTGGACATCAATTTTTTTAACAAACATTTTATTAAGTCATTTATGGTTTTGTAACAACAAAAGATACAAATACAAATGTAAACATAATTCAGTGCGTAACACACCCCTCCATCTCCCACTGTTCCTGCCTAAGCTAGACAAAAATAGCCTAACTCCCCCTACTACCCTTACTCCCTAACACTGCCCCCCCCCTTATTGAATCTGGTAACAGTTTAGTTTTCCCCGAAGAAGTCGATAAATGGCTGCCACCTCCGAACAAACTCTAACATTGATCCTCCCAAAGCAAATTTAATCTTCTCAAGCCTGAGAAACCCAGCCATGTCGCTAACCCATACCCCTGATTTTGGGGGCTTCGAGTCCCTCCACGCTAATGAAGGTCCGTCACCGGGCTACCAAGGAGGCAAAGGGCAAAACGTCAGCCTCTCTCGCCCCCTGGACTCCTGGTTCTTCCGACACTCCAAAAATCGCCACCTCTGGAATCGGCGCCACCCTCATTTTTAGTACCATGAATATGACATCCGCAAATCCCTGCCAGAATCGCCTGAGCTTTGGACATGCCCAAAACATACGGACATGATTTGCGGGCTCACCTGCGCACCTCACACACCTGTCTTCCACCCTAAAAAATCTGCTCATCCGGGCCACCATCCTGTGTGGCCGGTGAAGCACCGTGAATTGTATCAGTGAGCCTGGCACATGATGAAGTCGCGTTGACTCTGCTCAGTGCATCCTCCCACAGACCTGCCTCTGACTCCTTTCCCAACTCATCTGCCCATTTATACTTTAGCTCACCTATTTTCCTCCACTCCATAACATAGAACATAGAACGATACAGCGCAGTACAGGCCCTTCGGCCCTCGATGTTGCACCGACATGGAAAAAATCTAAAGGCCATCTACCCTACACTATGCCCTTATCATCCATATGCTTATCCAATAAATTTTTAAATGCCCTCAATGTTGGCGTGTTCACTACTGTTGCAGGTAGGGCATTCCACGGCCTCACCACTCTTTGCGTAAAAAACCCACCTCTGACCTCTGTCCTATGTCTATTACCCCTCAATTTAAGGCTATGTCCCCTCGTGCTAGCCACCTCCATCCGCGGGAGAAGGCTCTCGCTGTCCACCCTATCTAACCCTCTGATCATTTTGTATGCCTCTATTAAGTCACCTCTTAACCTTCTTCTCTCTAACGAAAACAACCTCAAGTCCATCAGCCTTTCCTCATAAGATTTTCCCTCCATACTAGGCAACATCCTGGTAAATCTCCTCTGCACCCGTTCCAAAGCTTCCACGTCCTTCCTATAATGAGGCGACCAGAACTGTACGCAATACTCCAAATGCGGCCGTACTAGAGTTTTGTACAACTGCAACATGACCTCATGGCTCCGGAACTCAATCCCTCTACCAATAAAGGCCAACACACCATAGGCCTTCTTCACAACCCTATCAACCTGGGTGGCAACTTTCAGGGATCTATGTACATGGACACCGAGATCCCTGTGCTCATCCACACTACCAAGAATTTTACCATTAGCCAAATATTCCGCATTTCTGTTATTCTTTCCAAAGTGAATCACCTCACACTTCTCCACATTAAACTCCATTTGCCACCTCTCAGCCCAGCTCTGCAGCTTATCTATGTCCCTCTGTAACCTGCAACATCCTTCCGCACTGTCTACAACTCCACCGACTTTAGTGTCGTCTGCAAATTTACTCACCCATCCTTCTGCGCCCTCCTCTAGGTCATTTATAAAAATGACAAACAGCAACGGCCCCAGAACAGATCCTTGTGGTACGCCACTTGTAACTGAACTCCATTCTGAACATTTCCCATCAACTACCACTTTCTGTCTTCTTTCAACTAGCCAATTTCTGATCCACATCTCTAAATCACCCTCAATCCCCAGCCTCCGTATTTTCTGCAATAGCCGACCGTGGGGAACCTTATCAAACGCTTTACTGAAATCCATATACACCACATCAACTGCTCTACCCTCGTCTACCTGTTCAGTCACCTTCTCAAAGAACTCGATAAGGTTTGTGAGGCATGACCTACCCTTCACAAGTTCTTTATAGATAAGTTCTTTATAGATTTCCAATACCTTCCCCTCCCCACTCCTGTTTTCGAAACTACCTTGTCCTATATCTCCTGTAGGGTAGAAGCGGAAAGGTTGCAACCTGATTTCGTACAAAATTCCTTACCTGCAGATACCGAAACCCATTCCCTCCTGGTAATTCGAATTCCACTTCCAGATCCTCCAAACAGGGAAAGCTCCCATCAATAAACAGGTCTCCGGCCTCTCAATCCCTGCTCTCTGCCACCTCCGAAACCCCCCCATCCATCTTCCCCGGTACAAACCGGTGATTACCACAAATTGGAGCCCACCCCAACGATCCCTCCACTCCCATATGCTTCCGCCACTGCCCCCAAACTCTCAGGACCGTCACTACCGCTGGGCTTGTGGGGTACCGGGCCGGCGAGAACGGCAGAGGAGCCATTACCAATGCCCCCAAACTTGTGCGCTTTAATGAGGTCGCCTCCACCCGCTCCCACACCGACCCCTCCCCCTCTACCCACTTCCTAATCATGGCTGTATTTGCTGACCAGTAGTAGTTCCTAAAATAAATAAATAATCGCTTATTGTCACCAGTAGGCTTCAATGAAGTTACTGTGAAAAGCCCCTAGTCGCCTCATTCCGGCGCCTGTTCGGGGAGGCTGGAACGGGAAGTTCGCCTGGACATCAATTGAAACAACTAATTCAGCAAAGTCATAACGGAGGTTGAAATGAAATTAAACCAGTGACTCACTAAACATCAACGTGAAAATAATTTTCATTGACACCACTAGTGTTTAAAGTTATTTTCAAAATGTGTGGTTGTCGAGCCACCTTCTACTCTATAAAAATTGCAACTTAATTCTGTTTTCAAGAACACATCTTAATTTATTGTTCTGTAGTGTTGATGAAGCTTTTGTTGTGTAACAATATGGATGCAATCTTGGAGGCAGCCCGGGTCTTTGGAAATCTCTCTCGATGTAAGGAGGTCCGTGACTTCATTGTACAGAAAAATGGTAATGTGCTAATATATTACAATTAACATTATTTGATACAGTAAAGTCTCACCGTTTATGCAGGTTAGGTTTCCGCAATTCTCGCAAAGGGTGAAATCATAAGTGGCAAACATACTTTACAATGGGAGTAAATTAGATGGGTTCCAGTCATCCAAAAAATTGGATGTTAATCAGGTTTTTTATCTCTCACAGTGAGACTTTTCTGTACTGAAGGCACCAACTGATCCTTTCACCATTGCATACTGTTCTCTCCCTGATCCATTACCTCCCCTTCCTGCCTATTTATTTTGTTTGTTTTAAAAAAAAAACATGGTTTAAGTTCCAAGATGATTCCTTTCATTCCAACATTACAGGGAGAGTGATGAGAAAGCAGGGTTTAAAGGACTTGTCCTTGGTCTCTCTCCCTCTCCACGTTATTGACAACATCACATTATTGTCTAGCTTGCTCCCGGGGCCCATTTAAAGCCTCTCTCTCTCTTTAATGAATGCGCTCTTCTCCCCCACCCCTGGTTCTGGGTGGCATTGGGTGAGAGACTTTGCATGTTTAAAAATGTCACTGCTAGTTGTTCTGTTGCTGGTTGCTGTCATGCAAGGATTGAAGGATTAAAGGAGAAGTTGCTGCTAGTGCTGCTGACTCTCTCTCTCACACACACACACACACATGCACACGCACATTGCCTCATTCTCCAGCTGATTGGACAAGGGCAAGAAGCTGCCACTACAACAGGGAACCGCAATGGTTTCCAGGCCCAAGCGAAAGCTGAGAGCAACCAAAGAGACAAACAACTGGGAGAACATGCACTGTTTAAACAACCTCCTTTTGTTTATCAAAACATCTCAATATAAATGTGTGCACACATACAGCAAACCTGCATTTCTTTTTTTTCCTCCTGTCTGTGTCACACACACATGTTGGGTTACGGCTATAGAGTGGATACGTGGGTTTGAGTAGGGTGATCATGGCTCGGCACAACATCGAGGGCCGAAGGGCCTGTTCTGTGCTGTACTGTTCTATGTTCTATGTTCTATGCAGAAAGAATTGGCTTGATACAAGAACTCGGTAGCATGGTAGCACAGGGGCAGCACGGTAGCACAAGTGGATAGCACTGTGGCGTCACAGTGCCAAGGTCCCAGGTTCGATTCCCCGCTGGGTCACTGTCTGTGCGGAGTCTGCACGTTCTCCCCGTGTCTGCGTGGGTTTCCTCCGGGTGCTCCGGTTTCCTCCCACAGTCCAAAGACGTGCAGGTTAGGTGGATTGGCCAGGCTAAATTGCCCTTAGTGACCAAAAAGCTTAGGAGGGGTTATTGGGTTACGGGGATAGGGTGGAAGTGAGGGCTTAAGTGGGTTGGTGCAGACTCGATGGGCCAAATGGCCTCCTTCTGCACTCTATGTTCTATGTTAACTCATTGCTTTTAGTTTGTTTAAATCGCAAATAAGCAAAGATTTGGGGTGCAATGAGCAATTGTGTGTGTATAGACTTTCGCATGGGTGAACAAATTTGCAGAAGTTCAGACTGATGAGACTTTATTGTATAGTGCAAATGACCTCTAAAAGTTACATTTTACTTCTGATATGAAAGGGAGTTTTGTTTTATTTTGTAATTATATGCTGTGTACTAATCATCTGATTTACTTCTGATCACCAAGCTCTTTGATTTATAGTAATTGATCAGGAAATCCAATTGTGTTACTATTTCTTAGATTTCACAAATTTTGTGAATAGTGTCTTTTACGTCTGTTTTTTAGCACCAAAATTGAATTGAAAATTGAGGTTTAAACAAATTGAATTGCTTTAACAAAATTAACTACTTACTTGCAAAAACCCTCCTACCCTATGTAATATTGGGATATTTTTAGTTCCTTTTCTGGTCTTGATCCATTCAGATATATACTATGAGGATATTGCTTTCTATTTTTTTCTGTTTTGAATGACAGAATTTTGAGTTGTTGCATTTATGTTGACTAAACATAACCCCTTTGTTCTTCAGGACCTTTAGTTTGCTTTGTGTAATCATGAAATTGTTAACGGAATCCAGATTTTAGTCTGTGATGCCAACGCAACTAAAACGGAAGTAGATACGAGTGGCTAATTTTGTAAAAATTCATTTACGGGATGTGGGTGTTGCTGGCTGGATTTGAACCCGGGTCCCTGGAGCTGTGAGCAGCAGTGCTAACCACTGTGCCGCCCTTGTAGACCAGACACAATCGTGCCTTATAGATGGTGGACAGGCTTTGGGGAGTTAGTAGGTGAGTCACTCGCCACAGGATTCCTAGCCTCTGACTTGCTCTTGTAGCCACAGTATTTATATGGTTAGTCCCCCCCCCCCCCCCCCCCGTCTACATCAATGACTCCGAAGTAGAGATGGTCGATAGCTTTAAGTTCCTGGGGGTCACCATCACCAACAGTCTGTCCTGGTCCACTCAATTTGATGCAACAGTCAAGAAAGCCCAACAACGTTCCTACTTCCTACGGAAGCTAAAGAAATTCGGCATTTCTGCATCGACTCTCACTAACCTCTACAGATATGTCATAGAGAGCATCCTATCCAGCTGCATCACAGCTTGGTAAGGAAACTGCTCGGTCCAAGATCGCAAGAAAGTGTGGTGAACTCAACCCAATGCATCACACAAACATGCCATCCTCCCATTGATTCTGTCTACAGCTCCCGCTGCCTCAGAAAGGCAGACAGCATTGTCAGAGACCCTCACTCCCAGGCTTTGCCATCTTCCAGATCCTTCCATCAGGCAGAAGATACAGAAATCTGAAGACTAGTACATCCAGATGTAGGAACAGCTTCTTCCCCACAGTTACTATACTTCTCAACGACTCTCCCTTGGGCTGATCTGTTCCTTGTAAGAACACTATTGACGACACCCTCTGCCGCTATTGTTTGGCCTTTTTCCACACTGTAACCAATCACTATTCGCTGATGTACAATTGTCAATGTACTCTGTCGATTATTCTTTTTGAGACAGTTCACACCTCTTTAACCTGGGGTTACCCCTATCTTTGGATCTGTAAAAATTTAATTACCTGCAAATGCTCACATTCTAAGCATTATTGTCTGGCATCTTTGAATTTGTCTGTATATATGTTTCTGGAACATATCTCTTCATTCACCTGAGGAAGGAGCAGTGCTCCGAAAGCTAGTGTTTGAAACAAACGTTTTGGACTTTTAACCTGCTGTTGTCAGACTTCTTACTGTGCTCACCCCAGTCCAACGCCGGCATCTCCACATCATGATTATTCTTTTGTCTACTATGTACGAACTGTGTACCTTGGCCGCAGAAATATACTTTTCACAGTACTTCGGTACATGTGACAATAAATATCAATCAATTACTGTGCAGTCATGAAAATGAAATGAAAATTCCAGTCATCTGGAACCTCTGCAATGATGCCCTGAAGCTGAGATGATTGACCTCCAATAACCATAAATATCTTCCTTTGTGTTAGGTATGCCCCCAACCAGTGGAGCATTTTCGCCCTGATTCCCATTGACTCCAGCTTTGCTAGGGCTCCTTGATGCCACACTCAGTCAAATGTTGCTCTTTTCTCCATGTTTGAACCAAGGCTGTAATGAGGTCAGGAGCTGAGTGATCTTTGAGGAACCCAAACTGAGCATCCGTGAGCAGGTTATTGCTGAGTAAGTTCCGCTTGATAGCACTGTTGATGATTCCTTCCATCACTTTGTTGATGTTTGCAAGGAGACTGATGAGGCGGTAATTGGCCGGCTTGGATTTGTCTATTTCTCATGTACAGGGCATAACCTGGGCAATTTTCCACATTGCTAGGCAGGTGCCAGTGTTGTAGCTGTACTGCAACAACTTGCTTCGGGTTTGTCAAGTTCTGGCACTCAAGTTGTCAGGACTATTGCTGGAATATTGTCAGGCCCCATAGTCTCTGCAATATCTAGTGCCTTAAGCCATTTCTCAATATCACATGGAGTGAATCGAGTTAGCTTCTGTGATGTTGGGGACCTCCGGGGGAAGCTAAGATGGATCATCAACTCTGTACTTATGCCTGAAGATTGCAATAAATGCTTCAGCCTTATATTTTGCTGATTCCCCTGGTTGTAAATTGAAAATGTAACTCTTTTAAGACCTCATCCTATTTATCCTTTTTGAACAATAGGCATCATGGAAAATTACTTTATCATGAAATAAAAACAGCAAACAGTGGACCTTTCATTGATCTGAAAGATTGGAGGGGAATTTGACCAGAAAGGGTGGGTGGGTTTGCAAACGAACAACAGGTTGAAAGAGCTGAAATTATTGACGTGTTGGGAGATCAGCAACATCCCACTGACTTCCGCCTTTATCTTCAGCATGATCTGCACTGCACAGGAAATCCCCTGTGGGACAGGCAGGTTGGCAATTTAAATGTGTTAAGTGTTCTTTATCAGTTTATTTCAGTCTGATTTCTGACTTTTAAAGGTGTGTGCACAGGTTTCCAGGGAAACCAAGCATGAGGACAGTGGGATTTGAGGCAGCTGCACAAGTGACAGGCAAAAAGTATTTTAAATACAGATGTCACACCTTCCTTGCCCGGATGAAATGCTTTACTCGGTGATCTTCTTGGCGATGATTTCCAATGTAATTTCTATTACTTTTGAATCTACACAATTTGATCAACACCTCTCAGCTGCATCCTTCTGTTCAGCATGGGAGCTGCCTATGCAGCTCTATTTTGGGCCTCAGCTGGGGAACAAAGTGAGGAATAGTAGCAACACCAGGAGCAGCAACAACTTTCTCCTCAACCACCTGCTCAGCTTAATAGGAGAGGGGTAATGAGCTCAGAGCACAAGCTCACAAAAGGTGATCCCTCCTACAGGTCTTACAGGCAGATGATTAGTTTCCTGGATATGACCAGGCACTAGTGCTTTCGAAGGCTCACAGTTTCACATTAGGTGATTGCTGACGTTTGCAGCCCCCAGGAAGAAGACCACCTGCCAAGTGGACCAGGTGGCCATGCATTGCTAGTTGTAATAGTTACCACAGCCCTTAATTTATTTGGCGTTGGCTCCTTCCAGGAATCAGTCAGTAATATTTGTTGAATCTCAGTCTGCTGCTTGCACAATGAGCAATACCACGTTTTCTAGGTCTGTGACGTCTCAATTGCTGAGGTTAGGCACAATGAACAGATGCTCAGATTTGCCGCTCTGACGGGCCTCGCAGTCAGAACCTGGTTCAGGGAGTTGTCAATTGCACTCATACGGCAATCAAGTACCTCCAGATTATTCTGGAGTTTCCCCAACCAAAAAGCTTTCATTTCATCAATGTTATCAGCTCATCTGCAGCCACAAAAGATCATCATGCAAGTCTCTGCAAGATTTGTAGAAAGTTACCATAATGCTTTCATCCTGTGTCACTCAAGCCTCCCTGACATCTTCACACCTCAAAGCAGAGTTAGCTGATGGTTCCTTGGAGACAATGCCTACTCTCTGAAGATGTTGCTGATTGTACGTATGAGGAGCTCGGGCAGTGATGCCGAGAAAAGCACAATAGAAGCTACCTGATCAGAAGAGCTGTGAAAGAGAAAGCAATTGGGATGCCGAAAAAGCCCTTTAGATGGCTTAACAGACCCAGAAGCATCCTTCACTTTACTCCAACCAGGGTATCTAGAATAATATTGGCCTGCTGTGCCTTGCAGAAGATAGCTTAGCACTACGGACTGGAGCTCCCAAAGGCAGAAGTTGCTGAGCGCTCCACCTGCTCACAGGAGGAGGAAGAGATGGTGTTGGAGGAGACATATGGTCGTTGAATTTACAATGCAGAAGGAGGCCATTCGGCCCATTGAGTCAACCGGCCCTTGGAAAGAACACCCTACTTTGGCCCACTCCCCCACCATATGCCTGTAACCCCATAACCCCACCTAACCTTTGGACATTAAGGGACAATTTAGCACGGCTAATCCACCTAACCTGCACATCTTTGGACTGGGAGGAAACTGGAGCACGCAGAGGAAACCCACGCAGACACGGGAGAAAGTGCAAACTCCATACAGTCACCCGAGGTTGGAATTGAACCCGGGACCCTGGATCTGTGAGGCAGCAGTGCTAACCTCTGTGCCCGTGCTGCCCAATGATGTGGAGAGGGCAGCAGCAGCCGCATACACAACTGTCTGGGTTAGTTTGATTCAGACATTTGACCTCCAACTGAGGCAATGTAGCCACCTGGTACACAAATACTGAACCCAACTGGAAACTGCCTTCCACAATCCTCCACACAAAACAATCCCACAATCAACAGTTGATCGTTTTTACAGACACACATTGCTCGTCTTCAACTATTCTTCAACGGTAGAAAGCCACTCGTCAGGCAACAGGCAGGATTAGGCAATACAAGAAAATGATACAAACAAATATATTTTATAGTTCAAAAATGTAACTCTGTTAAATGCCCATGTGCATATCTTTGTGCAACTACAATTCCTTACTCTTACTTTTCCGACTATCCTTCACGATGCTACTCTTATGGCTTCAGCAGGGCCAGCATCAAAATGCATTCATAGCCCCTCTTTGATTGCTTAGATGCCTTTGACGAATGCAGTCTGGACTTTGGAGCCTGGGAAGACTTTGCCTATGCGGGGTTAGACTCGGCCATGAGGATAGGAGAAAACACATGGAGCTCTGAATGGGGTGAGTGGTGGCGGGGTGGGGGGGTGTGCGACAAGGGTCAGAAGTGGAAGCACTTGCCCCTACTTCCATGCTCCTTTTTTCCATCTTCCCCATCATTGCTCTCCTGCATGTCCCTGCTAGTCAACAGCTGGAGAACACTTTACTGCACTTCAGTGAGGTACTGAATGATCAAGGCAAGATTTTCATCAGTCCTACCTAACGTGGCATTCTGAGTGAGCAGGCCATTGGTCAAAATCAAAATGGACAAGTGAAATGCCACATTTGATGGTTCATGAAGTGGCCTCTCTTTCCTTCGCTTTAGACTTAGTACAAAGGCCTGAGACATCATGGCATTCAAATTAGAGACGGACTTCCTTTAGATGTTAGTATTTGTCAGATACATGTTAGAAATCCTGGCTTTTGTCATTCTGTGCTGCTGCTCTGGCTATGGGTTCAATTCCACTTCCCAAAGCTTCCGACTCATCTACTGAAGGAGACAGAAGACCTTAAATTTCAGTCCATTATTCCAGGGTTAATTGTGAAATTAACACTTGTGGACCCAGGCAAGATACCTACCCCCTGGGGTATGTTGATGCTATCCAATCGCAAAACACTCCATCATTTGTCTAAAAGTTAGGATCATGTAACCCTAATGCAGCACAAGCTGGTTACACCCAGAGAAAGACAGCCATGTAGCACTACTGATCTGGGTAGCATGGATCAGTGGACATGTGAGGGGAGAAGCGTGAGTCATAAAAAGAAGTTTGGGATAGAGAGATTAAAAGAATTGAGAAACAGAGATGTGAGAGATCGGGAGGTTCCGGGGAGAGAATACAGAGCAACAACTGAAAACCTCCTCATTGTCTCAAGTCTATAATTCTGTGCTCGAAAATAACTGGGTTAACCACATTTAATCAATTATCCAAAATTGTGCAGAATAATTGTTGATGTGTAAGATAAATAAAGATTTCAGAACTAAGAGAGAGAAGATTTGAATGCTTATAATCCTTAGTACAAGTTAAAGAGTAGGTGAAACAGAAAAAGTGGGTATGAGACAGATGTCAGCTTGATAATGTATCGCAGAATCAGGCTGATTATAAAAGTACAGAGAAGTGAAAAAGGAAATAAAGAGGAACAAAAAGAGAGTGTGAGAATAGATTGGTGGCTAACATAAAAGAAAAACCAACGGCATTTTATTAACATATTAAAAGTAAAAGTGTTTGGAGCATAGGTTTTCCTGTATGCCGATGACCTTTTGTATATCTCAGACTCGGTCCCCACAATGGGGGCCGCAATGGAGCTGCTGAAATGATTTGAGACTTTCTCAGGATAAAACAGAATTTGAAGAAGAGCAAGTGTTTCTTGGTCTTCTCGCCAGGGAAGGGGGAAAACGTTGGGGGGGGGGGGGGTTGCTGTTTCGCTCGGCGACTGCCCATTTTTGGTATCTGGGGGTTCAGGAAGCTCGTGATTGGGCCTGGCTCCATAAATTGGGTAGGGTCAAGACAGATCTACAGAGGTGGGACAGCCTTCCTCTATCATTGGCAAGCCTAGTTCAATCGGTAAAGATTTGTGGATTGTGGATGGATTTGTTTATTGTCACGTGTACCGAGGTACAGTGAAAAGTATTTTTCTGCAAGCAGCTCAACAGATCATTCAGTACATGGGAAGAAAAGGGCATTAAACGAAATTCAAGAAAATACAAGAAAATACATAATAGGGCAACACAAGATATACAATGTAATTACATAAGCATTGGCATCGGTTGAAGCATACAGGGTGTAGTGTTAATGAGGTCAGTCAATAAGAGGGTCATTTAGGAGTCTGGTGACAGTGGGGAAGAAGCTGTTTTTGAGTTTCTTCGTGCGTGTTCTCAGACTTCTGTATCTCCTGCCCGATGGAAGAAATTGGAAAAGTGAGTAAGCCGGGTGGGAGGGATCCTTGATTATGCTGCCCGCTTTCCCTAGGCAGCGGGAGGTGTAGATGGAGTCAATGGATGGGAGGCAGGTTCGTGTGATGGACTGGGCGATATTCACGACTCTCTAAAGTTTCTTGCGGTCCTGGGCCGAGCAGTTGCCATACCAGGCTGTGATGCAGCCCGATAGGATGTTTTCTATGGTGCATCTGTAAAAGTTGGTAAGGGTTAATGTGGACATGCCGAATTTCCTTAGTTTCCTGAGGAAGTATAGGCGCTGTTGTGCTTTCTTGGTGATAGCGTCGACGTGAGTGCACCAGGACAGATATTTGTCCTGATGAACATTTTATCATGGTTTTTATTTTTATTCCAGTGCCTGCTGGTTTTTCTGCCAAAAGCATTCTTTCTGGGAGTGGAGCAATTGATCTCATCGTTAATTTGGGAAGGCAAGGTGGGCAGGATTTGGAAAACGGTACTTCAGAGAGGACGGTAGTCAGGGGTTTGGCTCTGCCGAGTTTGATTTATTACGATTGGGCAGCTAATGCCCAGATGGTGCTGGGCTGGTACGCCGATCAGGAGGCAATTTGGGTAAAGATGGAGTTAGGTTCATGTAAAGGGTTGGGAATGTGGGCGCTGTCAACAGCTCCACTTTCTTTCTCCTCAGGGAAATACTCAGGTAATCCGGTAGCTACACTGAAGATATGGAGACAATTTCGGCAGCATTTTAATCTAGGGGCGGTGTCAAAGCTGACACCGATCTATCCCAATCACCTGTTTGAACTGGCTAGATTGGATGCTAGGTTTCGGTGTTGGGAGGCTAAGGAGGTGGTAGGAATGAGATTTGTTTCTGGAGGGGCAGTTCACAAGTTTGGAGGAGTTGATGGAGAAGTTCTGGATCCCACAGTCAGAAACTTTCCAGTACATGCAAGTGCTGGATTTTGCAAAGAACACCTTTCCAACGTTTCTGGTAGTGCTGCCATCCACACTGTTAGAGAGGGTGCTGGTGCTGGACATGGAGAATGGGGGTTGTTGTTTCCCCTGACATCAATATACTTGCGACTGTCCTGATGAGTACAAGATGGAATACTTATAGAACTTCAATACTTATAGGAGTGCGCGTTCTTTCCTTTTATCTATTTATGGCTTCCATGAAGTTTTCTTAACTGTCATAACATTTATAGCTACCACAAAAATAATAAATATTTTTACTAAAATTATTCTTTTCTTCTCCTGTTAATCAGTGGATAAATTTATGATCACGTTGTTGGATGCCAAGCACCAAGATGTCTGTTTCGCTGCATGTGGAGTACTTATAAATCTTACAGTTGATAAAAACAAACGACCCATTCTGAAACAGGATGGAGGGATAAAAAAGTAAGCATAAAACTGTACACTTTGCACTCCAACTTACTGATATTCCAATAAATACCACTTTACTCGCACGTATTTAAACACCTGTCGTATAACTTTTAAGTATCCTTAATTGATAACTCAACTTGGTTTAGTTTAGGTAAATTGGAGGGTGAATACAAATTAACTACTTATCTGAGTCTTACATGTGAGCTAAGTTGAAACATTGGGTTGAATCTCCACAGAGAGCTTCACCATTACTTCATAAGACATAAGAAATAGGAACAGGAGTTGACAGTTCGGTCCCTCGAGCCTGCGATGTCACTCAATAGAATCATTCGACATTCCTCAAGTCCACTTTCTGGCCCTTTCTCCGTAACCCTTGATTCCCTTACTGATTGATGCACTATCAATTACGACGAGACGAGAGTAGAGTGTAATCGAGGTTTTATTAAGCAGAGATGTGTAGCCTCCCGCAGCTGCTACCGAAATGGCTGCAGCTCGATGAGCACAAACATTTATACACCGCCTACTGGGCGGAGCCAGCAGGCAGGGATCTACTCCCGTACCTGTAGTACAGGAGCCTTACCGTATTACATCTCGTATGTGATATATACAACAGTGGTGAATACCACACTGATCAAGAATCTATCCATCTCAACGTTAAATATACACAAGTGGCTGGATTCTCCGCTCCCCGACGCTGAAAACATGTTCGGCGAAGGGGCGGAGAATCACTGATGATGGCAAAATCGGGGGCAGCGCCACTTTTGCGATGCTCCACCTCCTGAAAAGCAGCATACTCTAGGAGTACGCTGCGCCACGTATCTACCTGAGGCCCGCCCCGCGATCCTCCATCCTCATCCGGCTGAGTTCCAATGGCGTAGGACTCATGAGGTCTCACCAGTCGTGAACTCAGCGTAGTGACTGTGAACTCAGTCCAGCACCGCCACAGTCAGGGGAGGGCCGATCCGCAGGCAGGGCGGCTTCATTCAAGGCTGGGGGCACCGTGGGTGGGTCGAAGGGCGGTAGTATTTTTGCGGTCCGGGTCCGCGGGCTGAGTCCGCCGTGAAGACGCCATGATCTGAATCTTGCCCTGTGAGCGTGATCCAGATTGATATATTTAAATCAACCACTGTAGGCCGCCACCGTGCGCATGCATGGCCATGGACCCGGCAATGCTCCGTGCCATATCGGCAGTTAGAGTTGGGAGCTCTGTGCTGCCTCCCTGCTAGTCCCCAGCAAAACGGCGAATTGGTGGCCGTTTTGCACCAGTTTTCCTGGCGTTGGGCAGCACGTTGGCACAGTGGTTAACACTGCTGCCTCACGGCATTGAGATCCCAGGTTCGACCCCGGCTCTGGGTCACTGTCCCTGTGGAGTTTGCACATTCTCCCCGTGTTTGCGTGGGTTTCACCCCCACAACCCAAAGATGTGCATGGTAGGTGGATTTACCATGCTAAATTGCCACTTAATTTTAAAAAAAAGTTGTGCTGGCATAAAACACCACCGCTTTCACGCCGATGTGGGGACTTAGTCTCCCGAACAGAGAGTCCAGCCCAAGGACTCTGCCCCCTCTGTGGCAAGGCGTTCGAAAGACTCACAACCCTCTGAGAGAATAAATCCTTCCTCATTTCAGTTTTAAATTGGGCATCCCTTTATTCTGAGACTATGCCCATCTGGTCCTTGACTTTCCCATGAGGGGAAACATCCTCTCAGCATTTACCCTGTCAAGCTCCTTAAAAATCCTATGGGTGTGATTCAGTGACCACACCATGCCCAAATTGGTGTCAGGATGAGGCCGTTGAATCTCACGAGAGACCCTACGCAAGGTTTGCGATGTTCAAAACATCTCATGAGATTCAGTGGAATATCATGAGACGTCATGATCTGAATCTTGCCCTGTGAGCGTGATCTAGATTGGTATATTTAAATCAACCAGTAGGCTCATTTAAATATACATTCGCCCGATTCACCCGCCACCTGGGACTTGATGGCTGAACCTGTGAGACCTCACCAGGATGCCGTTTAATATTGGTCCACACAAACGAGGACCAATCGCAACGGCACCTTGGGAGGTCTCCCAGACCATTGGAGATCCCAGGGTGGTCGGGGACAGGGCAGGGTAGTACCCTAGCACTCCCTCTGGAACCCAGGCACCTTGGTACTGCCAGCCTGGCACCCTGGAAGTGCCACATGGGCACGTTGGCAGTGCTACCTTGGCACTGCTCGTGTGCCTGGGTGGTACTTCTAGGCTGGCATGGGTGCTGCCAGGATGCCCGAGTGCCAGATTGACACTGCCAAGGGCCAGGCCCAGGCGCCTTACCAGGTTGGGTGGAAAGTGAGGGGGGTTCCTGGGGGCCACGGTTGTGGGGGTGATGTGGGGAGTTAAAATGGGGGTGGGGGTGGGGGGGGGGGGGGGGGGGGGGTGGAATAGACTGGGCAGCCTTCCAAAATGGCGATCCGATCTGCAGCAGGAAATCCCTGTAAGTGTGGCCTCATTGGAGAGGCCAAAGAAAAATGGCAAAATGCTGTTGAATAGCGCAGAGAAGCATCCTGCTAAATGCACCAAAGGTCCATTGAATTACACCCGATGTGTTTCAATGAGAACACCTCACATTTTTCTAACTTCCATTGAGTAGAGTCCCAACCTGTTTACCCTTTGCTCATAAAACAAGCCCTCCATACCGGCTCATCCTAACGAGTCTTCTATGAACCGCCTCCAATGAAATAATATCTTTCCTTAAATAAGGGGACCAAAATTGCTCGCAGTACTTGAGATGTGATCTCACTAGTACCTTGTACATTTGCAGCAAGACTTCCCCATCATCCTGATCACTTGCTGAACCTGTGTGCTAGCTTTCTGTGTTTCATGCACAAGAACCCCCAAGGCCCTTTATGTTGCAGCTTTCTGCAGTTTCTCTCCACATTAATACTCTGTCCTTTTGTTCTCCCTTCCAAAATGAATAACTTCATGTTTTCCCACATTATACTCCATTTGCCAACTTTTTGTCCACTTACTTAACCTATCACTATCTGCGTGGGTTTCCACCGGGTGCTCCGGCTTCCTCCCACAGTCCAAAGATGTGCAAGTTAGGTGGATTGGCCATGATAAATTGCCCTTAGTGTCCAAAAAAGTTGAGTGGGGTTACGGAGTTACGGGGTAGGGTGGAGGTGTGGGCTTAAGTGGGGTGCTCTTTCCAAGGGCCGGTGCAGACTCGAGGGCCGAATGGCCTCCTGCACTGTAAATTCTATGATTCTTTGCAAACTGTCTCGCCATCCACCTATTTTTGTGTCATCTGCAAATTTGGCTACAGTGCACTCCCTCCGAGTCATTCATCTATATTGTAAACAGTTGCGGTCCCAGCATTGATCCCTGTGGATAAACCTGAAAAAGAACCCCTTATCTCCATTCACTGTTTCCTGTCCTTTGATCAATTCTTCATCCATGGGGAAATCCCCCAAAACCTCCTGAGAAACGGCATATCCTGCCTGATGAAATGGAAATTTGACCCTTCACTTTATAGTTTAATTTTAAGGAATTGTGGGCTCTGAATCTCTGTGGGCATTCTCCAGGTCTGCTGGGAGGCTGACTGAATCCAACCCCTGCCCAGAAGTGTGGAGAAAAGTCTCCCATCAGAGTTACAGCAGGAGACTAAAGAACCCCTGCGGAACTTTATGACCCTGATTTTTTTCTGAAGAAAGCATGTTTATTTTTATTTACCACTTTTGTTTTCTCAGCTGATTCCACTAAAAATTTACAGATCAGACGGATGACCCTTAACTTGCCTCCAACTGCTAAGTGCGCTTAGGGTGCACTGGGAGTCACAATTTTCTGAACACAGATGCAGTTTGCAGTTATGGGGAGGTTAGAAGATTGTGAGGTGGGGGTTTGGTAAAGGCATGGTGACCTCCTCTCACCTCCCCAGAATTTTTACATTGTTCCCTGAAACTCCCCCACCTCGATAAGCATTTAATTATTAAAAAATAGTTCCATGATTTTCAGGATTTTGAAATCCCAAGTAGGGCCAACATGTGTCCTTGCAGAGCCTCATGTATCACCGCTGGTGAAATGCCGGTTCTCTCTCTGGTGCCAGAAACACAGGGGGCTGGATTCTCTGGTCGGCGACGCCGGATGGCCGGAGAATCCAAGTTTACGATAGAATTGGTGGCAGCACCGCTTTCACGATGCTCCGCCCCCTCCAAAGCGGCGTACTCCAGGAGTACACCCAGCCACGTATCAATGGCCTCCGGACATTGCCTGAGGCCCACCTCCCGATGCTCCACACCCAACCGGCCGAGGTCCCGATGACATAGGTCTCTCATAGACTCATCCGTCGGGAACTCAGCGTGGTGGCAGCGGACTTGGTCCAGCGCCGCCACAGACGGGGGAGGGTCGATCCATGGGCAGGAGGGGACATTATTCTGGGCTGGGGGCACTGTGGAGAGGTGGTCCGGGGTGTGCGAACCGGCCAGAGGGGCCGGGTCTGCGGGCTGCGTCCGCCATGTAGCATGGTGCGGCCGCTGCCGTGTGTATGCGCGGCCACGGACCCGGCAATTCTCCAGGGCGTATCAACAGCTAGAGCCAGGTGCTCTATGCTGCCGTCCTGCTAGCCCCCAGCAAAACGGGGAATCGGTGGCGTGGGGACATAGCCCCAGAAATGGAGAATCCAGCCCAGGATCTATCAGAATTGGGGGTCTGTGGGCTTTCCCACTCCTATGCCTTTTTGCTTTTTAAGGATTAGAAAGATATTAGCCCTGGTGAGAACCTGTGGAAATCACAACGTTAGCCTATGCCACCACATAATTCCAAACATTTCAGCATAGTCCTGTCAGGGCTTTATTGGGGACCACAGACTTTTCAGTACCATCTGTTTGCAAATGTCAAGAGTAAGATAACTGCTGATCCAAAAGGTAGAAAACCATTTTTGTTTGAATGTGCTGTATCTTGTTGATTCTAGGTTAATTGACTGCTTGCGAGACTTTGGGCCCACTGACTGGCAATTGGCCAGTCTGGTTTGCAAAACACTTTGGAACTATAGTGAAAAAATAACCAATGCCGTGTTGTGCTTTGGAGAACAAGAGACTAGTGAACTGCTGGAACTCCTTCCTGCATATTTAGGTATGAACAGAAAATCCTCTTTGCCTGTGATACTTTTTCTTGAATGTTCTCGTACAAATATCCAGTCAAATTGATAACAAAGCTGATCTCTCTTAGTATCCTTTTTTCTGGGCATTGTCTAAATGACCTGAGTTCTGTATTGAATGAAATGAAATGAAAATCGCTTATTGTCACGAGTAGGCTTCAAATGAAGTTACTGTGAAAAGCCCCTAGTCGCCATATTCCGGCGCCTGTTCGGGGAGGCTGTTACGGGAATCGAACCGTGCTGCTGGCCTGCTTGGTCTGCTTTCAAAGCCAGCGATTTAGCCCTGCTAAACAGCCCCAGTGACCATTCCATTATGGTCACATTCCATTACTTCCTTTTTAAAAGCCCAAAATGAACAATTAAAGAGTTAATTAATTGTGCAGATTGCATCCTGTATTTCAGCAACCTATTCATTAAGGGAATATCAGGTAAGCTCTTCCTTTCTTTTTCTTGTTTTATCTAGAGGGGTTGGCAGAGAAGGCAGTACAATGCTCCTCCTGCAGAATGTTTGAGGTGAGGGATGCCGTCAATGTCCCTGCTGATTTCATCTGTGGGAAGTGCACCCAACTCCAGCTCCTCAAAAACCGTGTTAGGGAACTGGAACTGGAGCTGGATGAACCTCAGATCATTCGGGAGGCAGAGGTTGTCATAGATAGAAGCTTCAGGGAAGTAGTTACGCCAAAGAATAAAGATAGATGGGTGATGGTGAGAGGGGCTGGGGGGAAGCAGTCAGTACAAGGATCCCCTGTGGTCGTTCCCCTTAGTAACAGGTATACCGCTTTGGATACTGTTGAGGGGGACGACTTACCAGGAGTCAGCCATGGGGCACAGGTCTCTGGCACAGAGTCTGTCCCTGTTGCTCAGAAGGGAAGGGGGAGAGGAGAAAAACATTAGTCATTGGAGACTCCATAGTTAGGGGGATAGATAGGAGATTCTGTGGGAACGAGAGAGATTCGCGGTTGGTGTGTTGCCTCCCAGGTGCCAGGGTCCGCGATGTCTCGGATCGTGTTTTCGGCATCCTTAAGGGGGAGGGGGAGCAGCCCCAAGTCGTGGTCCACATAGGTACCAACGACATAGGTAGGAAAAGGGATAGGGATGTAAGGCAGGAATTCGGGCAGCTAGGGTGGAAACTTAGATCCAGGACAAACAGCGTTATTATCTCTGGGTTGTTACCCGTGCCATGTGCTAGTGAGTTGAGGAATAGGGAGAGAGAGCAGTTGAACTCGTGGCTGCAGGGATGGTGCAGTAGGGAGGGTTTCAGATTCCTGGACAATTGGGGCTCATTCTGGGGTAGGTGGGACCTCTACAAACGGGATGGTCTACACCTGGACCAGAGGGGTACTAATATCCTCGGGGGGGGGGGGGGGGGGGGGGGGTTTGCTAATGCTCTTCGGGAGGGTTTAAACTAGTTCAGCAGGGGATTGGGAACCTGAATTGTAACTCTAGTACACAAGAAGTTGAGAGTAGTGAGGTCATGAGTAAGGTTTCAAAGTTGCAGGAGTGTACCGGCAGGAAGGAAGGTGGTTTAAAGTGCGTCTACTTCAATGCCAGGAGCATCCGGAATAAGGTGGGTGAGCTTGCGGCATGGGTTGCTACCTGGGACTTCGATGTTGTGGCCATTTCGGAGACATGGATAGAGCAGGGCGAGGAATGGTTGTTGAAGGTGCCGAGGTTTAGATATTTCAGTAAGCTCAGGGAAGGTGGTAAGAGAGGGGGAGGGGTGGCATTGTTAGTCAAGGACAGTATTACGGTGGCTGAGAGGACATTTGATGAGGATTCGAATACTGAGGTAGTATGGGCTGAGTTAAGAAACAGGAAAGGAGAGGTCACCCTGTTAGGGGTTTTCTATAGGCCTCCGAAAAGTTCCAGAGATGTAGAGGAAAGGATTGCAAAGATGATTCTGGATAGGAGCGAATGTAACAGGGTAGTTGTTATGGGGGACTTTAACTTTCCAAATATTGACTGGAAACATTATAGTTCGAGTACTTTAGATGGGTCCGTTTTTGTCCAATGTGTGCAGGAGGGTTTCCTGACGCACGATGTAGATAGGCCAATGAGAGGCGAGGCCGTATTGGATTTGGTACTGGGTAATGAACCAGGACAGGTGTTAGATTTGGAGGTAGGTGAGCACTTTGGTGATAGTGACCACAATTCATTTACTTTAGTGATGGAAAGGGATAGGTATATACCGCAGGGCAAGAGTTATATCTGGGGGAAAGGCAATTATGGTGCGATGAGGCAAGACTTAGGATGCATCAGCTGGAGAGAAAAACTGCAGGGGATGGGCGCAATGGAAATGTGGAGCTTGTTCAAGGAACAGCTACTGCGTGTCCTTGATAAGTATGTACCTGTTAGGCAGGGAGGAAGTGGTCGAGCGAGGGAACCGTGGTTTACTAAAGCAGTTGAAACACTTATTAAGAGGAAGAAGGAGGCTTATATAAAGATGAGACGTGATGGTTCAGTTAGGGGGCTTGAGAGTTACAAGTTAGCTAGGAAGGTTCTAAAGAGAGAGCTAAGAAGAGCCAGGAGAGGACATG
The DNA here is from genome assembly GCF_902713615.1 of Scyliorhinus canicula. Classification (NCBI taxonomy): domain Eukaryota; kingdom Metazoa; phylum Chordata; class Chondrichthyes; order Carcharhiniformes; family Scyliorhinidae; genus Scyliorhinus; species Scyliorhinus canicula. The sequence continues at coordinate 39,658,974 of NC_052151.1, read as the reverse complement.
AGAAGTCTTTGGCAAGTAGGATCAAGGATAACCCTAAAGCTTTCTATAGATATGTCAGGAATAAAAGAATGACTAGGGTAAGAGTAGGGCCAGTCAAGGACAGTAGTGGGAAGTTGTGCATGGAGTCCGAGGAGATAGGAGAGGTGCTAAATTAGTATTTTTCATCTGTATTCACACAAGAAAAAGACAATGTTGTCGAGGAGAATACTGAGATACAGGCTACTAGACTAGAAGGGCTTGAGGTTCATAAGGAGGAGGTGTTAGTGATTCTGGAAAGTGTGAAAATAGATAAGTCCCCTGGGCCGGATGGGATTTATCCTAGGATTCTCTGGGAAGCTAGGGAAGAGATTGCTGAGCCTTTGGCTTTGATCTTTAAGTCATCTTTGTCTACAGGAATAGTGCCAGAAGACTGGAGGATAGCAAATGTTGTCCCCTTGTTCAAGAAGTGGAGTAGAGATAACCCCGGTAACTATAGACCAGTGAGCCTTACTTCTGTTGTGGGAAAAGTCTTGGAAAGGTTTATAAGAGATAGGATGTATAATCATCTGGAAAGGAATAATTTGATTAGAGATAGTCAACATGGTTTTGTAAAGGGTAGGTCGTGCCTCACAAACCTTATTGAGTTCTTTGAGAAGGAGACCAAACAGGTGGATGAGGGTAAAGCAGTTGATGTGGTGTATATGGATTTCAGTAAAGCATTTGCTAATGTTCCCCACGGTAGGCTATTGCAGAAAATACGGAGGCATGGGATTCAGGGTGATGTAGCAGTTTGGATCAGAAATTGGCTAGCTGGAAGAAGACAAAGGATGGTGGTTGATGGGAAATGTTCAGACTGGAGTCCAGTTACTAGTGGTGTACCACAAGGATCTGTTTTGGGCCACTGCTGTTTGTCATTTTTATAAATGACCTGGAGGAGGGTGTAGAAGGATGGGTGAGTAAATTTGCAGATGACACTAAAGTCGGTGGAGTTGTGGACAGTGCAGAAGGATGTTACAAGTTAAGGAGGGATAAATATCTCTGCTTTGTACTCTAATTTGAATATTCTTAAATCTAACATTTTGTAAAATAGAGGCTAAAGTTATCTCTGGTTATCACTGGCTGTTGATGTTGAACTGGCAGTGAAACATCCCTGCAGTTTCCTTTCTGCTTTTACCACACTGCCGAAGGAGCCTGAGTGTGGATATCAGCCTAAGCTGTCAGTAACATTCATTTCATAGTTCAGTGAGGTGCAATAGTGTAAATTACACTATCACATCACAAATGTGTTGGTCATTTAAATTTATTCTTTAAATTAGACAGTCATATGTAATTTTCTATTTAAATATTTTTGTTTGCTTTTGTTTTACTGCCATTTTTCCTCTTTTATGTCTTAGATGAAGAAATTGCATTGGATATTGACACCAATGGTTTCGATGTAGATCTGGTAGAACATCACAAAGTGTGCTGGGAATCTGAGTTTGTACCTGTGGCCCAGCAGCTACTACACAGGATTCAATGTCATCATAGTCACCTAGAAGCTCTACCATTCTGTCCACTGCAGGATTGATCCTCTTCAAAAGATTTATTCTAATATCTTTTTTGCAGGGGAAAGCAAAACTTGATTTCTGTCTTGTTTGATCCAAGATATTGAATGTTGAAGTCTTCAGGAGTAATATATAACCATTGAATGTCACATCACAATAGAAATGCTTGTTTTGGAGTTGGCCTGATAGTTTAATTAGTTGATGGAGAACAAAGCCATTGTGCTTTGAAAGTATATTGTACACGATTGAAAAAATGATACCACTTGTGGCACATTTCACAATTAACCAACCAGTTTGTAGAGTCAGGCGTTTAGCCTTTGTAAATGGTTTTGTTTGTATTAATGTACAGTGTAAGATACAGTAATGATCCGATCTCTAATGATAGTTTGGAAAACTTTAAATATATTTTTGTACATTGAATAGTTTTAATTTTGAGTTCATACGAAGTGTCTGTGACATTTTGAATTAATATAGATGTCACTTTGTGATTTTGTTAATTGCTTTACAGGTAAAAGAATGTAATAAAAGTTCTATATTTATGCCCCCATGACAAGAGATTCCCAGCGCAGTGAATAATACTGACATAGCAAGCCAGTTTAGTAGAGAAGTATAGAGTCACAGACCTTGACAGAAGGTGAAAATGAAAATGAAAATCACTTATTGTCACGAGTAGGCTTCAAATGAAGTTACTGTGAAAAGCCCCTAGTCGCCACAGTCTGGCGCCTGTTCGGGGAGACTGGTACGGGAATAGAGCCCATCACATTTTGCTAGATGTCTGAAAAGCTATCCTTTCAATTTCATTCTCTTTAACCAATAATAATTTTCTTCATATAGTTACCCACTTTCCTTTTTAAAATTGTCATGGATCTGTGTCTCTAGTAACTTCCTAACAGCTCAATGCTGAAATAAATTCTTCCTATTTTCATACTTTGTTGTCTTGATGAGGTTTTGCTGGCTTTAAAAAAAAATCATTTACGGGATATGGACGTCGCTGGTTAGGCCAGCATTTATTGCCCATCCCTAGTTGCCCTTCAGAAGGTGGCGGTGAGTTGCCTTCTTGAACTGCTGCAGTCCTTGCGGTGTAGGTACACCCACTGTGCTGTTAGGGAGGAAGTTCCAGGATGTTGTCCCAGCGACAGTGAAGGAACGGTGATATATTTCCAAGTCAGGATGGTGAGTGACTTGGAGGGGAAGCTCCAGGTGGTGGGGTTCCCATGTATCTGCTGCTCTTGTCCTTCTAGATGATAGTGGTTGTGGGTTTGGAAGGTGCTGTCTAAGGAACCTTGCTGAGTTACTGCAGTGCATCTTATAGATGGTGCATACGGCTGCCTCTGTTCGTTGGTGGTGGAGGGTTTGAATGTTTGTGGAAGGAGGAGCTCTCAAGCGGGCTACTATGTCCTGAATGGTGTCGAGCTTCTTGAATGTTGTTGGAGCTGCACTCATCCAGGCAATTGGAGAGTATTCCATTACACTCCTGATTTGTGCCTTGGCTTGTGGCGGCAGGCTTTCAGGAGTCAGGAGGTGAGTTACTCGCCATAAGATTCCTAACCTTTGACCTGCTCTGGTAACCGTAGTATTAAAGTGGCTAGTCAAGTTCAGTTTCTGATTAGTGGTAACCCCCCAGGATGTCGATTGTGGAGGATTCAGCGATGGTAATGCCATTAAATGTCATGGGGCGGTGGTTAGATCCTCACTTGTAGGAGGTGGTCATTGCCTGCCACTTGTGTGTCGCGAATGTAAATTTGCCACTTGTCAGCTCAAGCCTGGATATTGTCCAGGTCTTGTTGCATTTGGACATGGACTGCTTCATTATCCATGGAGTCGCGAATGGTGCTGAACATTGTGCAGTCATCTGCAAACATCCCCACTTCTGACCTTATGATGGAAGGGAGGTCATTGATGAAGCATCTGAAGATGGTTGGGCCGAGGGTAATCCTGAGGAACTGCTGCAGTGATGTCCTGGAGCTGAGATGATTGACCTCCAACCACCACAACCATCTTACTTTGTGCCAGGTATGACTCCAACCAGTGGAGAGAGTTTCCTTCTGATTCCCATTGACTCCAGTTTAGCGAGGGCTCCTTGATGTCATACTCGGTCAAATGCTGCCGTGTTGTCAAGGGTAGTCACTCTCACCTCACCTCTGGCTTTCCGCTCTTTTGTCCATGTTTGAACCAAGGCTGTAATGAGGTCAGAAGCTGAGTGGCCCTGGCGGAACTCAAACTGAGCGTCCATGAACAGCTTATTGCTGAGTGAGTGATGCTTGACAGCACTGTTGATGATTCCTTCCATCACTTTGCTGATGACGGAGAGTAGACTGATAGGGTGGTAATTGGCTGGGTTGGATTTGTCCTGTTTCTTGTGTACATGACAAACCTAGGCAACTTTCCACATTGCCAGATAGGTGCCAGTATTGTAGCTGTACTGGAACAGCGTGGCTAGGGGTGCGACAAGTTCTGGAGCACCCTGCTGGGCCCCCTGTTGGTTAGGACCTTCAACGAGGCGAGGGAGAGGGGGGGGGGGGGGGGGGGGGGGGCTTTGCCCCTGACGATGTCTCGGGCGCTGATCTCCTTGATCCTTAAGCGAGACAAGGATCCCCTGCAGTGTGGGTCATACAGGCCGATCTCACTCCTGAATGTGGACGCCAAGTTGTTGGCAAAGATCTTAGCCACGAGGATAGAAGATTGTGTGCCGCAGGTTATCCACGAGGATCAAACGGGGTTTGTGAAGGGGAGACAGCCTGAACAGGCTCTTGAATGTTATTATGATGCCGGCGGTGGAAGGGGAGGCGGAGATAGTGGTGGCTCTAGATGCGGAGAAGGCCTTTGATAGGGTCGCGAGGGGGTACTTGTGGGAGGTGCTGGAAAGGTTCGGGTTTGGGGAGGGGTTTGTCAGTTGGGTGAGGCTGTTGTATGAGGCCCCGATGGCGAGTGTGGCCACGAATAAGAGGAGGTCGGAGTATTTTCGACTATACCGAGGGACGAGGCAGGGGTGTCCCCTGTCCCCCCTACTTTTGGCGCTGGCAATTGAACCCCTGGCTATGGCGTTGAGGGAGTCGGGGAATTGGAGGGGGCTGGTCCAGGGTGGGGAGGAGCACCGAGTGTCGCTCTATGCGGATGACCTATTGTTGTATGTGGCGGACCCGGTGGGGGGAATGCCGGTGGTGATGGGGATTCTCCGGGAATTTGGGGATTTCTCAGGGTATAAGCTTAACTTTGGGAAAAGCAAGCTGTTTGTGGTACACCCGGGGGACCTGGAGGGGGATTGGGAGGCTCCCACTGAAAAGGGCGGAGAGGTACTTGGGGGTTCAGGTGGCCAGGAGCTGGGGGGCCTTGCATAAGCTAAACCTCACAAGGCTGGTGGAGCAAATGGTGGAGGAGTTTAAGAGGTGGGACATGCTGCCGCTGTCTTTGGCGGGTAAGGTGCAGTCAGTCAAGATGACGGTGCTCCCGAGGTTTCTGTTCCTGTTCCAGTGCCTCCCCATCCTTATCTCGAAGGCCTTTTTCAGGCGGGTTAACAGGAGCATTACGGGGTTTGTGTGGGCACAGGGCAGGTGTCAGGAGGTTCCTTAGTTGGCACATGGCAGGTGTCAGGAGGCTGGGGGACCTGTTCATAGACGGGAAGTTTGCGAGCCTGGGTGAGCTGGAAGGGAAGTTCAGGCTCCCCCCGGGGATCACTTTTAGGTACATGCAAGTAAGGGCGTTTGTCAGGCGGCAGGTGGCGGGGTTCCCCCTGCTGCCGCCGCGTGGGGTCCAGGACAGGGTGTTCTCGGGGGTATGGGTTGGAGAGGGGAGGATCTCGGAAGTGTACCAGGTGATGCAGGAGGTAGATGAGGCCTCGGTGGAGGAGCTGAAAGATAAATGGGAGGAGGAGCTGGGTGAGGAGATTGAGAAGGGGACGTGGGCGGATGCCCTAGAAAAGGTGAACTCCTCCTCTTCGTGTGCGAGGCTTAGCCTCATACAGTTTAAGGTACTGCATAGGGCTCATATGACCGGGACAAGGATGGGCCGGTTTTTTGGGACCGAGGACAGGTGTATTAGGTGCTCAGGGAGCCCAGCAAACCATGTCCACATGTTCTGGGCATGCCCAGCGCTGGGGAAATTTTGGAAGGGTGTAGCAAGGACGGTATCGAGGGTGGTAGGATCCAAGGTCAATCCAGGCTGAGGACTCGCAAGATTTGGGATTGCAGTGGAGCCGGGAGTGCAGGAGGCAAAAGAGGCCGGTGTTCTGGCCTTTGTGTCCCTAGTAGCCCGGCGGAGGATTCTTCTTCAGTGGAAAGATGCGAGGCCTCCAAGCGTGGAGGCCTGGGTCAACGATATGGCGGGGTTTATTAAATTGGAGAGGGTGAAATTTGCCCTAGGGGGGGTCAGTGCAGGGGTTTTTCAGGAGATGGCAACCATTCCTAGATCTCCTGGCAGAACGGTAAAATCAAAAGGTCAGCAGCAGCAGCAACCCGGGGGTGGGGGGGGGGTTGTCTCTTTGTTTTTGTTTTGGGTTGAATATCTGTTTTTTGCCAATGACCGGCGATAATTTATTGTTTCTCTTTTGTATTTGGGGGGGGGGGGGGGGGGGTTCTGTTTTTTTTTTTGTTCTTAGAATTTTTTGTTATTGTTTTCTTTTTTGTGAAAATTTGAATAAAAATTATTTTTTTTAAAAGTTCTGGAGCACAAGTCTTCAGCACTATTGCCGGAATATTATTAGGGCCCATAGCCTTTGCAGTATCCAGTGCCTTCAGCTGTTTCTTGATATCATGTGGAGTGAATCGTATTGGCTAAAGACTGACATCTGTGATGTTAGGGATCACCGGAGGAGACCGAGAATGATCATCCACTTGGCACTTCTGGCTGAAGATTGTTACGAATGCCTCAGCCTTGTCTTTTGCACATGTGTGCTGGGCTCCTCCATCATTGAGGATGGGGATATTTGTAGAGCTTCCTCCTCCAGTGAGTAGTTTAATAGTCCACCGCCATTCATGGCTGGATGTGACAAGTGCAGAGCTTAGATCTGATGCGTTAGTTGTGGAATCGCTTAGCTCTATTACTTGCTGTTTGGCACACAAGTAGTCCTGTGTTGTAGCTTCACTAGGTTGACACCTCATTTTTTGGTCTGCCTGATGTTGCTCCTGGCATGCTCTCCTGCACTCTTCATTGAACCGGGGTTGATCCCATGGCTTGGTGGTAATGGTACAATGGGGGATATGCCGGGCCGCGAGGTTGCAGATTGTGGTTGAATACTATTCTGCTGCTGCTGATGGCCACAGCGCCTCATTGATGTTCAGTCTATCTAATTTAGCACGATAGTAGCGCCACAGCACGATGGCGAGTATCCTCAATGTGAAGATGGGACTTTGTCCCCACAAGGACTGTGCGGTGATCACTTCTACCGATGCTGTCAGGGAAGATGCACCTGCAGCAAATTGGTGAGGATGAGGTCAAGTATGTTTTTCCCTCTTGGTGGTTCCCTCACCACCTGCTGCAGACCCAGTCTAGCAGCTATGTCCTTTAGGACCCGGCCAGCTCAGTCTCTGGTGATACTACCGAGACACTCTTGGGGATGAACATTGAAGTCCCTACCCAGAGCATACTCTGCACCCTTGCCACCCTCAGTGCTTCCTCCAAGTAGTGTTCAACATGGTGAGTACTGATTCATCAGCTGATGGTGGCCGGCGCGTTGTAATCAGAGGAGGTTTCCTTGTTTAACCTGAAGCCATGAGACTTCATGGGGTCCAGAGCTGATGTTGAGGACTCCCAGGGCAACTCTCTCCCGACTGTATATCACTGTGCCACAGACTGCTTGGTCTGTCCTGACGGTGAGACAGGACATACCCAGGAATGGTGATAGTGGTGTCAGGGACATTGTAAGGTATGATTCTGTGAGTCTGACTATGTCAGGTTGTTGCTTAACTGGTCTGTGAGACAGCGCTCCCAACTTTGGCAGAAGCCCCATGATGTTAGTAAGGAGGACTGGGCAGGATCGGCAGGGCTGGGTTTGCCGTTGTCTTTTCCTGTGTTTGTTTCAATGCCATATTGTCCGTCTGGTTTCATTTCTGACTAATGCAAAAAGATATTTCCCTTATTATAATTCTTAACCCAAGTGTGTATCCCGAATCAGAAGGGCACAAAGCAAAACAAGTGGCAAACCGGATACGTACATGGAAACCCGTTTAGCAAAAATAATTCTCAAAAGAACAGGGATAGGTAACAAGCTTTGCTTAAGACAACAAAAGCTGCAAATCGAGCAGTCAAAAGGTCAGTGGAAAAACAGGCAAAGGATAAATGTGGTAGCAATTGTGAAACATCTGCTTAGGAGGCTATGAAATTCAACAACAGTTTCTCAGCAAAAATTAATAGCCACCCCTAGGTCGATACAGTGGTTTTAAATTACTATTTTGCATCATCTTTGCAGGAGACTGTGGTAGTCATGTCACTGGATGAGTAATCCAGAGGCTGAGCTGGCAGAATTTGAATTCAATTAATAAATCTAGAGTATAATTTGACAATGCAGCTATCGTCGATTGTTGCAAAAGCCCATCTGGTTCACTAATGTCCTTTAGTCTTTACCTGGTCTGGCCTACATATGACTCCAGACCCACAACAATGGGGTTGACCCTCTGAAATGGCACAGAAAGCTACTCAGTTAAAGGACAAGAAGGGACAAGGGCAATAAGTGCTGGCCTTGCCAGTGATGCCCCCATCCTATGAAAGAAGTAAAAAGTCTTATGTTCATTTGTCATTAATGCACCATTGGTCCTAAAGTTTGAAATGCTGAAGTAACTGCCTATGCAATCCTGATGGAATAAGATCGGACTATGGGCAGCACAGTAGCATTGTGGATAGCACAATTGCTTCACAGCTCCAGGGTCCCAGGTTCGATTCTGGCTTGGGTCACTGTCTGTGTGGAGTCTGCACGTTCTCCCCGTGTGTGCATGGGTTTCCTCCGGGTGCTCCGGTTTCCTCCCACAGTCCAAAGATGTGCAGGTTAGGTGGATTGGCCATGCTAAATTGCCCTTAGCGTCCAAAATTGCACTTAGTGTTGGGTGGGGTTACTGGGTTATGGGGATAGGGTGGAGGTGTGGACCTTGGGTAGGGTGCTCTTTCCAAGAGCCAGTGCAGACTTGATGGGCCGAATGGCCTCCTTTTGCACTGTAAATTCTATTCTATGAGACTACTGGATGTGTGGGGAATTCCCCAACAGTGCTGAAGCAGATGGGAGGTGCGTTGTGAGCCCCTTGTTCAGGGCCAATTTGTTGTGTTTTAACATGTCCTTCTGATTCGAGCAATCTCACTAGTCAGAGAATTGTTCTCATGACTGGAAAGGCTAACGTACCAATTGTCAAAAAAGACAAGTTGCACTTGAGAAATAGTAACCCCGTTAGCTTGGTTTTAATTGTTGGCAAATTGCTAGGATCATTAGATATTCTGCATGATGACCTGGACAATGAAGGAGTTATTATAGATCCAACATGATTTCTGGAAAGAGGATTATGCCTCGCCAACCTGGTTAATGTTTCTTATGAAGGTTACTGGACTGCTGCATGAAAGTAACCCGGTCGAAACAATATTAGATTTTTGAAAAGCCTGTAACACAATAATTCAAATTTAAGAAGCTGTGTGATTGGAGGGCAGAGTCACCCTGCAGATACACGAACAAACTAATTTTAGTGCTTAATCTTTTTAAAGTCAGCAAGGATGTGCAGCTGCAGTCCCTCAGGAAGCAGCTGCAATTTGAAGAGTTCACTATCTGTGAAATAGTTTGCTTTGTCGGGCTTTTTGATAGCTATACCAAACCTTTAACAGCTTTTTTGGGAAATACACCTTGAATAAATGTTCTATCTCTTGCACTTCTCTGCCTGTGATGTGTTTTATTTGTGTAATCAGCCTAAGATTTAGGCAGAGAAACATTTTAGAAAGTTATCGACATAACTAATTCTGTGAAGAAAACCCATAAGGATTTTCAGTTGGAATACTACTACAGTGAGGATGGGATTTTGTTTGCATGATGCTAGGGTTCTACAATCATTGCCAGCACAGACACAATAGGCTGAATATATACCATACAATTATGATGCTTTACTTGTAAGAGCCTTGTCCAGATCCCATCTGCAGTACTGAATTCAGAGGTGATCTAGTTGATCAAAAAGCAATTTCCACACACAGGATAGTGGAAAGCTGGAACAGACTCCCTCAAAGGATGTGAAAATTGAAATGTTGAAGATCGGTAGATTTTTGTTGGCTAAGGAAACAAAAGAAACAGGAAATAAAGGCCGGTAGATGGAGTTTGGGGATCAGGAACAAAGGCTGGTAGATGGAAGTACTCACCAAGCATGATCTAAGACTATTTCAGAAAGGATTATTGGAGGCGCATGAGTGGTGGGAGAGAACACATCCTGAGTGAGAGACAGCCAGAGTGAGTGTGGGATCAGGAATTTGGAGCACAGTGGGAATTTGGTGCACAGAGGAAAGGGGTGCTCTTTTGCTTTCTAACGTTTTCCTTCTTCAGAGAGCAGTATTGCCCTGCTGCAGCAGTAGAGGCTCTTCAGAGTGGTATTGCCCTGCTGCAGCTGTAGAGGAAACCCACGCAGAAAATGGAGAGAACATGCAGACTCCACACAGACAGTGACCCAAGCCAGGAATCAAACCTGGGACCCTGGAGCTGTGAAGCACAGTGCTAACCACAGTGCTACCATGCTGCCGGTTCTGGGCGAGGTGGGACCAATACAAACTGGACAGGTTACACCTGGGTAGGATGAGGACTGATGTCCTAGGGTGGGTATTAATAAGAGTGCATTAGGGAGTTTCCTGAAGCAATATGCCATGGAACCAACCAGGGAGCAGGCTTTCTTGGATCTGGTAATGGACAATGAGGCAAGTTTAATTAATGACTTCAGAATAAAAGACCCCTAGGATGGAGTGATCATAATGTTAGAATTCAATATTCAGTTTGAGTGAGAAACTTGGGTTAGAAACAACTGTATTTCATTTAAATATAGGGAATTACAATGAAATGAGGGTAGAGTTAGCTGAGGTGAACTGGGTGGATAGATTAGCAGGAAAGACAGTGACTAAGCAGTGGAAAACATTTAAGGAGGTAATTCATGACTCTCATAAATACCAGTAAGGAGGAAAGATTCTAAGGAGAGATAAACCAACCATTGCTAACCAAGGAAATTAAGGAGAGTATTAAGTTGAAAGAAAAAGCATACAAGGATGCAAAGGTCAGTGATAGCCCCAAAGAGTGCAATAACATCAAAATCGAGCAAAAGGAAAACTAAAAAGTTAATGAAAGGAAATAAACTAGTAGGACAAATTAGCGAGGATTAAAACAACGAACAATGAGTTTCTTTAACTATATAAAATGGGAGGGGTCAAAGTGAACATAAGCCCCTTAGGCGCTGGAACGTGGCGACTAGAGGATTTTCACAGTAACTTCATTGCCGTGTTATTAGTTTTTTTTTTACACATACCTATAAAACCTTTTACAGTCAATTTTTATGTTCCCTGCTATTTTACTTAAAATGTATTTTCCCCTTCTTAATCAACCCCTTTCTCTGCCTTTGCTGAATTTTAAAATGTTCTCAATCCTCAGGTCTATTGCTTTTTCTAGCCAATTTGTATGCCGCTTCTTGGATTCTATCTCACGTTTTCCTTGTAAGCCATGGTTTGGCCACAGCTCCCTTTCTACTCTTGTGCCAAATAGGAATAAACCAGAAGTACCGGAGGATTGGAAAACTGCCAGTGACACCCCCTATTCAAAATGCGAAGGAGGCATAAAGCAGGTTAATTATAGGCCGATTAGCCTGACCTCTATTGTTGGAAAAACATTGGAATCAATTAAGGAAGAACTAGCAGCACATTTGAAAAATCGTAATCTAATCAAATGGAAAGTCAGCATAGCTTCACCAAAGGAAAATTGTGTCTAATTAAAGTTTTTTGAGGAAGTGTCAAGCAGAGTGGAACCAGTAGGTGTGTTATATTTGGACTTCCAGAAGGCATTTGAAAAAGGTACCTCCCAAAACGTTAAGTCATAAGAGCCCATGGAGTTGGAGGTACTATATTGGCATGGAGAGAGAATTGGCTAATGGGCAGGAAACAGCAAGTGGGGAATAAGGAGCTCTTTATCAGGTTGGCAACCTGTAATCAGTAGGGTGCCACAGGGATCTTCTGTTCTGAGACCACAACTGTTTCCAATACATATTCATGACTTGGAGTAAGGAAACAAATGTACTGTCACCAAATTTGCAGATGACACAAAAATAGGTAGAAAGGCAAGCCATGATCTTATTGATGTGGAGATGCCGGCATTGGACTGGGGTGGGCACAGTAAGAAGTCTTACAACACCAGGTTAAAGTCCAACATGTTTGTTTCAAACACTAGCTTTCGGAGCACTGCTCCTTCACCTGAGGAAGAAGCAGTGCTCCGAAAAGCTAGTGTTTGAAACAAACATGTTGGACTTTAACCTGGTGTTGTAAGACTTCTTACTGTGATCTTATTGAATGATGGAGCAGGCTCGAGGGGTTGAATGACCTACTCCTGTTCCTATTTCTTATGGTCTAAGTCAATGAATACTCTAATTCTATTCCCATGTTCCTGAGTGATTGAACTTTATGGGCACGATTCACTGACCCCATTGTACCTGGTGCAGATCCAGGTGCAACGGGTGAATCGCACGAGAGCCCCAAATCGGACTCTGCACTGGTCCGACTGTGAGTCACCAGATGCTCTGAGATGTGGACCTCACCCCCCAATCTGTATATGTAAATTAGCCTAAAGGACCGGATGCTGGATTCACTAGGGACTCCCTGGCCGCACCTGTTTCTCCGTGCAGCTGCTGAGAAACACACTGCTAAACAAGCCCAAAAAGATTCTTCAACAGTTGTCCACTGAATCGCGCCCTATTAGGGGAAGACAAGCCCTTGAATAACGTTTTACACCATAGGAGACTATTCTGCTGTCAGCAAGGACTAACCTATTATCTCTGCTACCCTTAAAAAATGTTTCAGAACTGATCTAAACCTGGAATACCATGGAAGGTGCTCTAGAGAAGATGAGATTCCTTTTCTAGACAAAGATTTGGATGAGAAGGCCACTCCTGTATTCTGCATGTAGATTTGTGCAAATAGTCAAACTCTCAACAGCAGTAAGTAGGAACTTTGCACTAGGTGGCAAGTTCCAACAAAACATACCATACAGCTGGTAGAAGACACTTCAGGCTGCAATAGGGCAGTGAAGTTATGGAATAAATAGTCCTCAATGTGGTTTTTGTTCTGCAGTTGAACCTCTGGCCAACAACGGTACTCGAGAGGGTTTTCATCCCAAATCATTTCACTTTCTATTGAAACCACTTCCAGAGATTTGAGGAGCAAGCACTCCTGTTTGAATTCATGGCAGCCTTGTTTCTAGGGGAGCAACTTTCACTGTTCATCAACTACATTTTCACAATTGTCAGTGTAAACAAGTGCGGAGGTAAACATGTTTCTTGTTCTTTATGTAATGACTTCCCAGACATAATTCCACTGGGATTTTTGAGAAAAAAAATATTTATTCTGAGTGCAATGCTACACAATCTAAAATAAATTTACACAGTTTGAGAGAACTCAATGTATCTGTTAAATATTAACAGTTATAATATTACGGTACTTTACTGAAACAGACATGTTGGCAACAAATTTGATTTCATTCATTTGAAATGTCAATAATGACATTTATTTTTTTTTTAAAAACAAGTTTAATATTTTGTATTACAACCACTAAGTTGATGAAAAACCTATGAAAACACAAGACTTCATGCTGATACTTCGAATCAAGTACTGGTCATCAGTAAACATAACATTTCCAGCTTTGTTAGGTAAGTTGCTAATGGTTAAAATATCACATTAAAAACTATTTGGAGTTTGTGCTTTAATTCTGAAGACTATTGTTCAGTCACCTAGAATCATGCTTCCAGACAAAGCTACTCATAACAGAAAACTTCCACAGTGCCAGAGGGCAACCAAACCTTCTTACACAAATAACAACAGCCATAACATAACAAGATGCTGCAATAGAAAACATGCATAACGCATTACAGTGTGTAAGTTTTGCAGGGAAGACAGGAGAAATTCAAAAGTACACTTCTTGTCTCAAGACAATACTTTGGGTAAAACAGGAATTCACCTATCACTACTTCACCAATTTCGGAAACAAAATGTAAAAAAAGAAATCACTGCACTGTTTTACAGCAGAAATACAAGTTTTAGATATACTTGCATATTCCTAAAGTTATACAGATGTGTTAGAATTCTAACAATTATAAATGTCAGTATTATCTCAAAACTGTGACTCATCACTGGAGTTTGTCACAGTGCAGGCTCAGGTAGCTGCAGTATTCAGTTTGATAGTCTTAGCTCAAAACTTAGGTAGCCAATGATCGCAGCAATCCACTGGCAGGAATAGCAGCACCAACAACTTCCAACTATAAAAAGGCTCTCGAGGTTCAAAACTTCCAGACCTCAATTATTATTATTATTTTTTTTTTTAAATCCTCCAACTTCAGTTACCTACAGCAACCACACATTATAACCTAGTCTAAAAAGAGAAGAGCATATAGCTTGTTGCATCTCTGCAAGATATTGAAAGTGTTAGAATGTGTTGTCAAAACACACAAGTGATCAAATACTCAGGTTGCACATTGGTTCTTCACAGTCTTCTATTCTTTTCCTTCTGTGCAAGGTCCAGAGCCACAGTGCACCAATGGGTAACACTTTTCTCATGATGTATGTTATGGCACAACGGAATTTATAGGTAATTGCCTCCTTTGGTTCAAATGAACTGGCAGTTCCTCCAATGAGAACAGATGCTTAGGATAGTGCAGGCTTTTCATGTCAGATAACGTGTAATGGCCGTCAAAGCATAAAGAAGTTCTGCCTGCATTCGAGCTTCCATAAGAAGCAAATTCACATGAATCTAGAGGAAGGAAATACATGTTTTAAAAATAAACTTCATGTTTAAAGTTAAAACTGAAAAAAAAATACATTAAAAACACATTTCGATATTAACAGAATTTCTATTCATTTCAATTGAGCTTTTCCTTTTAAACTGAGAACTCAAGGTAACCGAGAAGACCCATAATGGAGAATAAAATCAATTAACTAAAAAAAAGGCAGTAAAATTTAGGTGACACCAAGTCTGGGTTTTTAAAACTGAATGTAAGAGGAAAGGAAGGTTCAGGGACACCTGCAGCTCCACTATTTTCAGATTTTAGGAAAAACATAGTTCAAACGATAAATAATAATTTGAAAGTTTTCCATTCCTAAACTATTTTTCTTCCTCATCCGTCTAGGGTTTCACAGACCTTCTGATACCATCATCATCATTTTTTTTCCCAACACTAACAGGCCACATTTAGCTGTTTTGCACCTTGGACATCCTACGGTCTTGAAAGGGTGCTGGAGAAATGCAAAGTTTTTTTTATTACATGAAGTTTGAAAGTCTGACAGCAAGCTATTTGACTGCAAGGTAGAACCCAATTATGTCCTCACCAGAGGTCCAAATGCAAAGACTCTTATACAATAAACAGGAGTAAAAACTCCAAGAAAGTTTCTCACCCCTAACCTAGAGGTGATGAGACCAACTGTAGCACTCTAACCTTACTCAACAAGTGAAAAGATACCTCATATTCACTCGGCTTTACCAGATGTGGGGTACTAGCTGCTAGCCAATTATAATACATAAATATTCTCATAATTCAGACATTTATGGCTATCGTCTTAAATATTAAAGCAATTTTAAAGGGGTATGTTACCACTGTCACCTCCAGGAAGATGGAGTTTAAATTTCAGAAAAAAACAGGAACTGATCTCTGAAGGCTTTAGGAAATGGGAACTGAATTTGAACGGTCTGACATAAGTATTACAAAAATAATGACAATACTAAAATTAAAAGGCTACTTTTACATGGGAGCTTTTAATGGTAGATTGCATTAGCAATTAAACTGCAGGACTATCACAGTGCATCTCTTCTCAGACTGAGTCAACCTGTAAAACATGCAGTATTGCAACACGATCAGATCACATCACGTATAATCAATTGGTGAAAGGACTTGGAAAGTAAATCTATGGTGCATTTTTAATCATTAACAAAATTCAACTTTAGTACACGCCCTTCATACCTTCTCAGAGTGTTTGAATTGTCTCCAGAAGCTGTCATACATTCTTTTTGTAGTCTTCACAGGAGAACAGACCACAGTTTTTATATAAGCTTTAAAGTTCCGATCCAACAGCTGATTAATTTCACCATAGTCATAATCATCATACCTGCCAAATAAATTGACAAGATTAATTATATGGAATCGTTTACTATGGGCTGGATTCTCCGACTTTGAGGCTATGTCCTGAGGAAGTGTCTAGTGTTGCAATGAAAAAGTCGGCGGCGCCCTCACACGGATGCCCCGCCCAGTGGGGGGCTAGCATCAATGCCGAGTAAAACTCCTCGGCTTCCCGACATATACGGCCGAGAATTGCCGGTCCATGGCTGCGCATGGAGGGCAGAGAGTGGCGTAGTGGTATTGTCGCTGAATTAGTAATCCAGCAACCCAGGGTCATGTTTGTGGGGCAGCACGGTGGTTAGCATAAATGCTTCACAGCTCCAGGGTCCCAGGTTCGATTCCCGGCTGGGTCACTGTGCGGAGTCTGCACGTCCTCCCAGTGTGTGCGTGGGTTTCCTCCGGGTGCTCCGGTTTCCTCCCACAGTCCAAAGATGTGCGGGTTAGGTGGATTGGCCATGCTAAATTGCCCGTAGTGTCCTAAAAATTAAGGTTGTTGGGTTACGGGTATAGGATGGATACGTGGGTTTGAGTAAGGTGATCATTGCTCGGCACAACATCGAGGGCCGAAGGGCCTGTTCTGTGCTGTACTGTTCTATGCCGATGACAAAATAGCCCCCTCCGTCCCCGTCTTCTCCAAAGCCCCCCTTGCCAGCAGCACGGCTCCCCCGCTCCTGACTGTGGCGGTGCTGGACGCAGTCAGCAGCCGCAACGCCAGGTTTACGTCAACTCAGACCATATGCGACCCGCATTGTCATGAACTCGGCCTATCGGGGGCGGAGCATCAGGGGAGGGCCTCAAAGCGACGCGCTAACACTGTCGCAACAGTTGTGTGGTGTGCTACCAGATGACGCCAATTTGGAGGGGCGGAGCATCTGAAAAACGGAGGCAGCCTCGATTCGGTCGCAAACGGGGATTCATTGCCCGATCGCCAAATACGATTTTGCCGTCAAGCAATGGAGAATCCCAACCTCTATGTCCAAACGATAAGTAATATCACAAACTGACCTTATTCCAAACATGCAATGGATGTAGTTCCAGATGGCCCGTCTGAGCATTGAGGTATCAACATCTTTATGCATTGCCATAGTGTTGTAAGTCAGGTTGTAAACAATCTGAAACTTTTCATCTAATAGCTGGCCGACATCGGGATAAAGACGGTTGACAAGGGAATACCCGTGATCTTCCCAAGTGTAATCCTGTGCAAAGATTGAAATATAAAAGTAGATTTGATGTTAACATTTTGCAATAAGTACAAGACAGCAAGAACTTTATGACAGAACAAATACTATTCATTTAGAGGCAAAGACTATTGGTTTAACCAATAAAAAAAAGTAAAGTGCCATAGTCTCAGGTGACCAGAGGCTGTTTTTCCCTTTGAGGGGGAGAGCTGACTGGTGTTGATTTTACCTGAGGATCACCACACCTCAGGCAAGGGTTGAGAAGGCGGGGTCTTCATGAACCTCAGCCGGTATGGGAATTGAACCTATGATGCTGGCCTCACTCTGCATCACAAACCAGTTGCCCAGCCAACTGAGCTTAGTGACAAACATGATCTACCATCCACTCTGAATTGGTGAATGATAATGTCAGAAAAGTAAAGGATGAACTACCACAAAATTTGGTTTTGGAAAAAGTTGTCATTATGTCCCCCTTGCTTAATTGGTTGGAGATCTTCCTTTAATATTTAATTTAATATAGCAGAGTCATGTTGTGAAAGTGAGAAGGCCAGCCCACCGTACCACATTAGTACAGGCGCATGACGGAATGTGGCAACTAGGGGCTTTTCACAGTAACTTCATTGAAGCCTACTTGTGACAATAAGCGATTATTATTATTATTATTATATGTCACCTACTTTAAGATCCCATTCCCCAGTAGCAACATTCTTTTGTACAACACTCATCACAATCATAAACAGCACAACACACCCCTACATCCATGGGTACTCCCTGCCATTTGGCTCATCAATCAACAATAGGACGTCATACAGTACTTGCAACTTCATCACCGTAGATGATTTTTATGGATTGTTTATCACTTATGCTCCAAACAGTCCCTTGCATTTGGGAATTTAAAAAAAATCACTAGGAAGGTTTAAAATTGTTGCCGTGTAGCTTGATGTTTCTATAGGGAAAAGGTCCATGAGGGGAAGAGGGACAACAAACTAGTCTTTGCTCAGCACTTCACCACAATTACACGATTCGATTAAGAAATCATGGACACAGGCCCATGTCCTAAAACTCAGTGGCACAACAAACTGGTACATCATAGATCAGATGGAAAAAAAAGTTTAGAATTTTACCTGAGCTCGAAACGTGGGCACATTTTGCTCGCCCTGTCTGGGAAATTCTTTGTAACCATAACTTGGATCCTCAAAGTGACGGGAAACTTCTCTTGTATCAACTGTTTCTTCATCTTCTGGGGTAGGAAGAAAAAGCAGAAGCTGATGCTGCCATTCAATTGCCATGGAATCCACTTCCCCAGTTAGCATTACAGACTCTCAGTACCCCCAGAGTTTAAAATCAAGCTTTATTCTATTAATGGATCCTGTAGCGCAGACAGAGCTTCACAGGCCAAGTAAAAACTTTAAAATTAAATGTAAAAATTAATTTGCATACATCTCGGGCAGTATATTACCAAAGTGGTTCTCATTTAAGACCTGCCCATCAATGAGACGAGATAAATAAAAACAAACTTCTCCAAATCCAAAGAGAAACTAGAAATTTGGAAATAAAAGTAGTTTATGGAGTTTTATAGGTAAGACTTGGGGTTCTAAATGGCCCACTAATGTTATTTTTGATATAGCTGCTCCAAATATCTATACCTAGTGCATGTAAAGGTTATACATGCAAAATATTCCTGGGTTTAGAGTATACCGGGGTCAGGGTATTGAACTTGACGATCAGCCATGATCATAATCAATGGCAGAGCAGGCTTGAAGGGCTGAATGGCCTCCACCTCCTTATTTTTTCTATATTTCTATGAGTAAATATCTTCAATACCATATATTTAATTATAAACACATTGTAAACAATATTTAAATATGGTGACCACAAATCAACATTACTGCAAGACAACTATCTTATTCTCACCGGTTGGTGCTACATAGAGACTCTCTGCCTTTTCTCTCTCAAATCGTGTTGCCATTTCCTCTTGGCTTGCCTCTTCTTCATCTCTACATTCTTGCAGCTGTTTCATTTTTTTCATCAGAGCTTCCACCTCACAAACAGTCTCTGTGCCCTGCTAAAGATAAACATTGCCATTGTACTCGAAAAATGATTGCCTGCATAATTCAAATAAGCGATGAAATACTATTCAATGACATTCAACTTTACAGTTGAAATCATAAGGCTTTATTTTGACAAGAATGCAATTTTGTTTTGGCTCTTTCATTACTACTGCACATAGGCAGTCTGTGCAGTAAAACATTTAAAATCCTCTATGTTTTTGATTGCAATGGTTGGGAGAGGAGGAAAAGGAAGAGGGAGGGAGAGAGAGAGAAAGAATGAGGGAGGGGGAAGAGGAGAAAAAGGGATCCTGCATTACATCACTTCAAATACCATGGCTCTTTTATTAGCTTGATAAGTACTCACAATAAAAGGAAGCAAGTGTGTTCTATCTGCAATACCGATGCAGAGGTAAAATTCCCCATATTCTTAATGCTCAAAACAATTGACAGAAATAGTTACTCAAGTTTGAACTTAAGTTTTTATTGTAAAAATCCAAGTGGATTTTTTTGGCTTCGATGCTATTCATTTGCAATGCAATAAGACCATAAGACATAGGAGCAGAATTAGGCCACTTGGCCCATTGAGTCTGTTCCGCCATTTAATTATGGCTGATATTTTTCTCATCCCCATTCTCCTGTCTTCTCCCCATAACCTCTGATCGCCTTATTAATCAAGAACCCATCTATTCCCGTCTTAAAAAGACACTCCATGATTTGGCCTCGACAGCCTTCCGTGGCAAAGAGTTCCACAGATTCACCACCCTCTGGCTGAAGAAATTCCTCCTCATCTCTGTTTTAAAGGATTGTCCCTTTAATCTGAGATTGTGTCCTCTGGTTCTAGTTTTTCCTGCAAGTGGAAACATCCTCTCCATGTCCACTCTATCCAGGTCTCCCAGTATCTTGTAAGTTTAAATAAGTTCCCCCTCATCCTTTTAAACTCCCAACGAGTACAGACCTAGAATCCTCAGCTGTCCCTCATAGGACAAGCTCTTCATTCCAGGGATCATTCTTGTGAACATCCTCTGGACCTTTTCCAAGGCCAGCACATCCTTCCTTAGTTATAGGGCCAGAAACTCCTCACAATACTCCAAATGCGGTCTGACCAGACACTTGTACTGCCTCAGAAGTACATCGCTGCTCTTGTATTCCAACCCTCTCGACATGAATGCTAACATTGCATTTGCCTTCCTAACTGGCAACTGAACCTGCACGTTAACCTTAAGAGAATCGTGTACAAGGACTCCCAAGTCACTTTGTGCTTCTGATTTCCTAAGCATTTCCCCATTTAGAAAATAAGTAAAGAGATTTAACGCTTTTGAACTTACTTCACTTCCTTCTTGGCCATTCAGTAGATCATCTACAACATTATTGCCATTTGTAAAATCACATACGTAGCAACTACCAACAGAAGGGAGTCGGAATGTGTGGCCTCCATCACAATGTATTTCAGGGTTAATACCACAGCCATATGTGAAAGATGCAAGAGAATGATAGTGAGTGAGTAGTACGACCACATGTACCAACTCAGCCAGTGACCAGCCATGCGCCTCAGCTTTTAGGAGTTTCTGAAATAAAGTCAAGAATTACATTAATGGTACTGCCACAAGCTACAGCTTCATGTCATTCTAATGCACCCCCTTCAAATGTTCTCGCATTTTTATGGTCCCTTTGATTTGTACTTCTCACAGTTACGTTTAATGTTCTGATATTTTGGTTCCATTTGTCAGGTGGATGTACCTTTAAGAAATGGGTGTTTATCAAATAGCTGCAGTGATGTCAGTGTGTGGGTGGAGCTGGGCTGTCTTTCACTTTCGTTTTTGAGCTGGCAGCTGCAGTGTGTTGTAGTTTCGTTTTCAGAGGTGGAGAGCTGCATTTTAAGCAAGCAGATGTATAATGATCTCTCGACAAGCTAAAGAATATCTCCAGATCATTGATGATTTCAAAGTAATACCTGTTTCTGTAGAGCATTTAAAGCTGCTGTCTTTATTTTTAAAAGGATTTAAGATATGGATGTTATTTGGGAAGTTATTAAGGGTTACCTATAAAGTATTGTATTTGGGAAAGTATCAGTGTTTGTAGTTGATAAGATGTTTACTGTGTGTTTATAAAGTGTTAACTGAATTCATAGAATAAACATTGTTTTGTTTTAAACAAATTGCACCACACCTGTAAAGTGGGCCCTTGTGCTACCCATAACCAAATAAGAAGTCTTACAACATCAGGTTAAAGTCCAACATGTTTGTTTCAAACACTAGCTTTCGGAGCACTGCTCCTTCCTCAGGTTAAAGTCCGATTTTCACCTGAGGAAGGAGCAGTGCTCCGAAAGCTAGTGTTTGAAACAAACATGTTAGACTTTAACCTGGTGTTGTAAGACTTCTTACTGTGCTCACCCCAGTCCAACGCCGGCATCTCCACATCATGGTCCCCATAACCAAAGTTGTGGAGCTCTAAAATTCCACCTATAAATCTCACCATCTCTATACCGTGTAAAATAAAAGTAAGCAAAGTCACTATAGCCTCAGGTGACAACAGATTTGTTTTCCCCTTTGAGGGGGAGAGCTGACTGGTGGTGATTTAACCCGAGGATCACCACACCTCAGGTGCGAGCCATGGTTGAGAAGGCGGTGCCTTCATGATTAACCTCAGTATGTACGGGAATTGAACCCATGCTGTTGGCCTTGCTCTGCGTCACGAACCAGCTGTCCAGCCAACTGAACTAAACCGGCCCCTCTTTCCTTGTAAAACCATCCTGAAAGTAAGTCATGCCTCTGATATTAAAGATTCTATACACATTATTGGTGCATTTGTTTGTTTACCTATTACCAAATTTGAGTCAATCAGGAGAGACGCATACCATGTGTACTTCTCACTTGAGTGCCCAGATTTGGGTGCTGTAGTAGAGAATTTGTGAAGTTAGGAGAACATAAGGGATCTAATGGGAATGAAGGTGTCAGAAAAGAGAAGTAAGTATGTTATAGGCATGCCAAACGTTTGGTGGGTAGAAGGCCAGGATGCAGGAGAGGTTGAGTTGGGTTAGAGACAGAAGGGTGATACAGTGGTTAGCACTGCTGCCTCAGTGTCAGGGTCCCGGGTTCAATTCCAGCCTTGGGTGACTGTGTGGAGTTTACATAATTTCCCTGGGTCTGCACGGGTTTCCTCCGGGTGCTCCGGTTTCCTCCCACAGCCCAGAGATGTGGTATGGTGAGGTTACAGGGATAGGGAGGGGTGTGGTCTTTCGAAGGGTTGGTGGAGACCCAATGGGCCGAATGGCCTCCTTGTGCACTGTAGGGATTCTATGGATTTTATGAAGTGGTTTTATTTCAAGCCATGGACAGAGGTGGTTAGACAAGAGAGGGCGATGTGGACAGAAGGCAGATAAAGAAATTATCAAGTCGGGTAGTTCGCGGAGGCCTTGGAAATGGCAAGCTTCATATAATGTAAAGGGTGTGGCTCTGACTGGAAAGATTAATATTTAGTATGAAACTCAAGAGGATAGAAAGATGCAGAAGTGTGAGATGGAAGTGGCGGAAGGCAGGTAGGTGAAATTCAAATGCAGAAATCAGAGGATCACTCACCTCAATATGATCTTTGGTGATAAGCCATGGCCTGTGAGCAAGGATTTTATTCACCTCACTTAAAGTCTGAAGCTTCCGAGGGGCAGAGTCTAATCCTGCTAGCCACTTCGGATCCCCACCAACTTGGAGAAAGTCATTAACATGGAGATTTACTAGATATGAACACTGGTGTCGAGCTGCCGCCTGTTTTTAAAAAAAAAAGCCAAAAGTTCAATGCTCAATCTTCCAAATCTCATCAAAAAACTTAATTCTCAATTTATTCCCTGAACAATACCAATTAGTCATAACGACTCAATTATCACACATAACTTTAAATATCATCCTACTCACTTGTTCTTAAAATAAACAAAATTAGTTTGGGCAAAATTTGCTCAACATAAATATGAACCTCATTTTTTTTCTAATCTCACAGAAGTATCTTGTGCCCCACTGTGAAGTACTTGCACCAGAATCCAAATGAAACTAAAATTGTTTTCAACTATTTGGGAATAACATTTCTGAGTTAGTTTTACTAATGAGCAAGGAGGATAGCACATCATCCAACAAATAAAAACTTAAACAAAACAGCACCAATAGGCCAACAGGCATTCTTCACTCTTTTTGCACCTTCATAAAGGCAAATCAAAATGTGAAAAATTTATGAAAGTATGTGTTACGTGAATTTAAAAAGAAAATTACAGCTTAAAGATTCATTAACAACAATCTAGTCTTAATTTTTAGTGCTTAATTTGAATTTGCCAGGCATAAGCAATTGCCCACTTTAAAAGTTCAGATTGCAATTCAAAAGCCATTGTCCGTGCTGAGGAGACTGGTCTATGTTAATAAACAACAAAGTGCAGTCAGGTACTCTGCTAACTATCGTCAATACAAATGTTCAGGTGGGAAGAAAGCTAAGCAGTGAATTATTGTTGTAGTTTTCACAGCTGTTAATTGGTATTTCCAACTTCCTGCTTCTCATCCCAATGTTTCTATGGCGCTGTATTTATGTGTAGATGACTGGTACTATTTTTTGAAGAGTTCGTACATCACTTTAGTTGTAACACTGCAAGACAGGAAAGTCACATTGGTAGCTGACAGCTCTGCTTCATTTGAAGTGCTGGAGTCTACAGCAGAACTAATTAATTATCAAATGCTCCTTGGGCTAATCAATCCCACTAGAGAAGGAAGTAGTGGATCTGATAATTCCATTATTTTCTAAGCCTCTGAGTTAACAGGAGACTGTATACTTCATGCATCACCTGAACAATGCGAAGGAAGAAACTCACCATTATTGCTATGTAGTGTCGATAATCATAAGGCAACGGACCATCCACCTGCATCAGGTAGTGTTGGGTTTTGAGAAAACTGTCAAGGTATCGTGGGTGGAATCCCATCAACAAGGTGATGTTGTCCAGGCGACCCAAAGTAGCAAATGCTTCAATGAATAATATACGTATCTCTGCATCTTCTCTTCCTAATTGGAGGATCTGTTGAAAAATATTTAATTTTCATCTCATGACCACAGTAACCAAATCACTGCATGGCAGTTGCCTTTATACATATGTGAAGTGCAGATTAACCAAGGCCTAATTTTGTTCAAACAAATCTGAGGCCTTTGATGTTAGCTTTAGAGAAGATTTGGCTGAAGCGATTTCCTTTCAATATACAAAACTATTCATACATTACACTTTACAAAATAAATCTGCAATAGCTCATGCAAAGATGCTTACTTTGAAATGATCACTATTTGTCAGCTATTATTAGAGAATCTAGAATAGAAACGCCAAGTTTGTAACCAATCAATTCACCTTCCCAATTGGAGATTTCGGAGAGGAGCACAGGGAATAAATACAGAAAAATATTGGAAACTGAATTTTCAGGCCAAAATGATTGCATCCAGCTGTTTCTTTTAAAGTTACAATGCCTCAATTCTTTGCCTGTTTAGTGTTTGCAGAAAAAATTAGCAACATTCTCAACCTTATTCAAATTGTTAAATGAATCTGTTTTCAAGTTTCTGTGCCAACTCCAATGCCCCAAATGCTAAAATTATAAAACCTCTGTCCTTCACCCGGGTGAGTCATAGAGAAAAATATCTTTGTAGTTAATGTATATTTCTCCTATACAGGAGGGAAAAATAAAAGGGCTAAAGATCTAGATAGTCAAGACATTCAAACAATTGGTTACAGGAATATTGCAGTTTATTCTGTATAAAAGCCTTGAAACATTATTACACTGCATACTTGCAAACAGCTCATGCATTTAACACCATTGGAATGCGTGCATACTGCACTTTCCTAAGTTAAAAGCAGCAGAGTTTAAAATGTGGAGGCTCAAATGCGAGATAAACATACTTCTTTTTCAGGGATGAATTCACTTGGTCCTTGCCTCAAAGGCCGGGGGATTCTCACTCCCATTTCCTGTAAAGTAGGATAACAGTATTTATATTTGTTCTCTGGTTTCATTGGAGCTAATAATAGAGCAACAATAATTTGTCCTAGATTTATCCACTTAGTGGGCAACAGAAAACAGGTTTTTTATGAACAGTATCAAAAACACCAGATTAGTGACATCAGTTTGTTTTTGATAACTCCACAATCTCTGAAGTGAACACTGGACTCGCTGTAGGCGGAATGTCCTTAACTACTTGGCTCACTGCCTAGAACACATTGTTCAAGCAGTTTCCTTGCACAAGATTAAAACCCACTGAAGCAAGACAATTTCACAGTAGCTTTTCTACACTCACCACAAGAAAAGGACATGGGCAAACCTATATACAATACAAAGCTATACTAAATTTATTTAAATGAGATTGCACAACTTATAAAACATTTGCACTTCTTGACTGTGGCATTGCACCAGTATATTAGTTGGCCTGGTGCCGAGAACATACAGTTCTGCAACTAGTGCATCAACAACTGAGCTACTTTAAGACGGCCTTGTTTTGATCTTCCTGCTCCATGTTTAATAATTGGTTGAGATACCCTGCATCCGTTAAATTATAACTACAGGTACTCAGAAATATGGCAAATAGTTCAACATCTGTCAACTGTAGAAAGTTACTTCAGCATCAACTTGGAAAACCTTGATACACCTGTAACCACCCCATGATATAGCAAAATGCTAAAAAAACTGCAGACCACTAACTTAGCAAAGAAGGCAACAATTAATACTTTGTTCTTGCAGAGTAACAATTTACATTATTTACAAAGAGGCACCAACCCTCGCAGTAACAAAGGTTTACAGATTTATAGAATCATAGCATAGTTTACAGCGCAGAAGGAGGCCATTGTGTCGACTCTGCAAGAGCAAATATACTTATCCTACTCCCCCACTCTTTTCCTGTAGCCTTGCAAATCTCTCAATTGCTTTTTGAAAGCTATGATTGAATTTGTCCCCACCAGAAAGTGCACTTAGATCCTAATCTCTTGCTGCATAAAATAAATTGGTTACCATTGGTTCTTCTGCCAATCACTTTAAATCTGTACCCTCTGGTTTCTATAAATGAAATATTTTACAAATAAATATATGGAATAATCTTGTGCTTTGACAATGCGTTAGTCCGGGTCGCTCTGCTGGCCCAGGTCACTCCTCTGGCTCAAGCTGGTAGCACAGAAAGACCAGCATATACTTTAACAAAATTGTGTCAGGTATAGATGTCTAAACCAATATTCAATTTTAATGGAAAGTTCTCAAAAACCTTTTAATAGTAAACTATTCAGAAATAATTAAACGTTAAGTAGTCTACCACATCTTAAACTTCTTGCAAAACCCAACTATATCAGATACAAAAACCCATGGATACTACGGCAAGTCAGAGCCTAAATATTCTGCTCAACTTTCAAATTCCCAAAGCCTCTCCACCAAAAAGGCACATTTTCAGAAATTTGATCGAACACTCCTAAATTGCCTGGATGAGTGCAGCTTCAACAACAACCAAGAGGTTCAGAACCATCCAGGACAAAGAGGTCCGCTCATCTACTACCTACACCACTGGCTGTGATGTCTACTATCTACAGCACTGGTATTCACTATGTGGCCAGAGGACTGCACATGGCTCACACATTCTTTTTTGTGGTCCTCCTTACTATATCCCCCACACCGTTTTGTACTGTATGATGACAAGTTGACTGCCTTAACCATGGTTCCCAAATGTGTGGGTCGTGACCCCACAAGCAATTAGGGTCTGGAATGCTTCCTCCTCCTAAACAACAGTACTGACTATGACGCACAGTCTCTTGACAGGAGTGCCCTGGAACTGATTCCAAATCCTTGTGACACACAGCCACATGATATTTCTTCCTGGTGCGGTTCGCAGGATGTGATCCATGGAAACAAACTCTAGGGCCCTTCAGAACCTGCAAAACACTTGTGGAAAACCATCGTTCCCACTTTTGCAACTTCATCCCCGCCATCATACAACTCCATTGCACATTGCAACCTCACGTTTCCCCTTGCACAAGGGCAATCAATATGGCTTTTACAGCGATCACCCAGAGACAAAGAACAAAATTGTTTTCTAAATGGTACAGACCACTTGGACTTTTTTCAGCCTGTCTTCTACACCAGTTGCATTAATGTCCTAAACCAAGAGGGAATTAAAGAGGCAGTTGGATATGGGTATTTACTGCCCATCTCTAATTGCTCTTGAAAAGGTGTGGGTGAGCGCATTCGAAGTCGATATAGTGAAGGTACACCTACAGTGCTGTTAGAAAGAGTGCCAGAAATTTGATCCAGCGGCCAAATGAATCCAAATTTACTGTATGCACATGTTGTCTATTTTGGTTAGATATTCAATTGAAAGTGGCCCACATTTTGTGCCTCCACTCTCAGGAATCAACATCAGATCTCAGGAATGCATAGTCTATCTAATTCAAACTGAGCTTCAAATATAAGCAGCTACCTTGCCAAATGTAAGATTATAGTAAAAGTATTTGGAATTTCTATTGGCACTTCAACAATGTAATGCTGACATGGTAACAAACTAGAAGAATAATATGTGCTGCCGAGTGGCTAGAAATGAAAAAATATAGACAGCATGGAACTAATAGCATAACAGGGATATCTTCTGCCCTTCCTAACAGCATGAGGTGGCAACTAGAAAAACTGTCAGAAAACAGACTAGCAAGGTAGCATAGTGGTTAGCACAAATGCCTCACAGCTCCAGGGTCCCGGGTTCAATTCCCGGCTTGGGTCACTGTCTGTGCGGAGTCTGCACGTTCTCCCCGTGTCTGCGTGGGTTTCCTCCGGGTGCTCCGGTTTCCTCCCACAGTCCAAAGATGTGCAGGTTAGGTGGATTGGCCGTGCTAAATTGCCCTTAGTGTCCAAAATTGCCATTAGTGTTGGGTGGGGTTACTGGGTTATGGGGATAGGGTGGAGGTGTGGGCTTGGGTAGGGTGCTCTTTCCAAGAGCCAGTGCAGACTCGATGGGCCGAATGGCCTCCTTCTGCACTCTAAATTCTATGAGATGCATGTGTGCGCAAAGGAACCAAGGAGGATGGTATATTTTCTGTTAGGCTGGAGAAAATAATTAAGCAGGTAAGGCACCAATAGTTGATGAGGGCAGCAGACTCACTTACTCAATTATCATTGGCTGACATGCGAAAGCTGACCTTTTAAGAAGAATGATTTTTTAAAAAGTCCCAGAGGCAGGCAAAGCCATTGGTGCCAACAAATGTACTACAGCAGGCATGAGCAGAACCATGAGAATACATTCTCAAGAAATTAGAACCAAACAGAAAGAATGGAAGTGATTAAGAGGATGTGGAAGGACCAGGAGAAAGTCAGTCTTGGACAGTTAAACAGCATGTAATTTTTGACTTTAGCAAGAACAAGTTGGAATTAGTGGGCTGAAGAGATAGTGGAGAAACTGTAGATGAGATGGGTGAGGGTTTGGTTGGAGAGCAGGAGCCAAAAGTATCCAAGAATTTGAAGCTGGCACGTGCAACCTAATATCATGATTGAAAACTGCTTAGTTCTCTATGCAGGAAGATTGGGCTCATCTGCAAAGAAGCCTGCAAAAATAGCTTCTTCTTGTGGGTCTTGAACCTTCAGAGGCCACAGCAGTGTCTTCTTTCAATCCCCTGTTGCCTCATAAATCAAGGTTGCCGGAATTCTTAAATTGTATGGGCAACAGAAGTGTTAATTGCA
This sequence comes from Scyliorhinus canicula, assembly GCF_902713615.1. NCBI lineage: Eukaryota > Metazoa > Chordata > Chondrichthyes > Carcharhiniformes > Scyliorhinidae > Scyliorhinus > Scyliorhinus canicula. The sequence continues at coordinate 39,630,221 of NC_052151.1, read as the reverse complement.
GGTGGAAAATTAAAGTGTGCCCACTAGATTCCACTGAAGCGTTTTGGGGGGAAAAACACCAAAGATCTGCAAGTGGATTTATCTTTCTTTACCCATCTGTTTACTTAATCTTGTACTTTCAACAGTAAGTGTAACATTATACCAATTTCAATATATTAACATTGATTATTTAAAACATTTAATATACCAAGTTAGTTTATACATTACTGAAATGGCATGCACTGTCAACCATCAAAATTTCAATCCACAGAAAAGCATAGAGTAAAATGTTACTTGATGAAACAAATCTCGCGTGGAAAACCCTGGAAAGAAAATACCTATACTAATATTAGAAATGTCAAAGCATATAGAATAGTTGCACTAGAGGTGACTAGGACGACAACAATGAGGAAACGTCTCCAGAACAGTTGAACCATCGGCGAAGTGCAGAAAGGGATTTGAGGTGCTATCACTGTTCTGCATAGTCAAGTATCTGACTCAACATAAATAAATCAGATGCTTTAAAAAAATCTCCAAATGTCAGGATCCTCAGTGACTTCTCCATGCCAAAGACCGCCAACCATCTTTACTTCTACAAGATTATGAAAGGCATGGAGTGGATGGGGAGGGAACAAGGGTCAGTCACCAGGGGGTATTAGTTTAAGGACCGTGCAGCGAAGTTTAGCAGAGATGTGCGAGGCTGGCTTTTTTTATATATACACAGAGGGCGGTGAGTGCCTGGAACGCGCTGCCAGGGGAGGTTGTGGAAGCAAATATATTAACGGTGTTCAAAAGGCATCTCGACAAATACATGGATAGGATGGGTATAGATGGATACGGCACGAGGAAGTGCTGAGAATTTTGGCTAAGGGTGGTATCACGACACGCACAAGCTTGGAGGGCCGTAGGGCCTGTTCTTGTGCTGTATTGTTCTTTGTTCTTAGCTTTCACTGAATTTTTCTTAAACTCTCATGAATACCCTCCTTTCATCTTCTTGGACTTCAACCCACCCAAAACTCTGCTGCCCATTCTATTCTATACCAAGACCCAACCAAGCATCACCACTGCACTTGCCAACCTAAATAGGCTGCTAGCCTCCAGCGCCTCAAATTTATCTCCCGCTCTCCAGTATAATCCTGTCAATTTTCACACATCTGACTCTTGCTTCCTCTCCCTTCAATCCACCACTGGCAGCCATGTTTTAAGTCACCCAAACTGTGTTCTTCATAACCACAATCACAACTGAACTTGAAGAGCTTGCTTTTGCACTAATTAGCATATCTGATAAGGTATCTTCCACTCCCCGTTTTGAGTTTTGTTGCTCTTAAAAGCTTTGATAAATGGTGTACAGATTCCCCAGTATAATACCTTTTATTCTTCCCCCAGGGATTGCATCCAAATAGGAGGAAATTCTTACCCCTTTCCTTAAATGTCTCAGGATGTTTTTCTATGTTAGAGCCATTATAATGTTGAGCATAAATTTACAACATAAAGATACTAGTTAGAGAACAGTATCTGTATACATTCAGAGTTGTTACAGCATAAAAGGTGGCCATTTGGCCCATCGCACCTGCACCATCTCTCTGTATGAGCAATTCACCTGGTGCTTTTCCCCATAATCCTGCACATTTTCCTTTTCAGATAATAGATTGTAAATAGTTGAGGCTCCAGCAGTGATCTCGGTGGCAGCCCACTAGTTTGTTTGTCAATCGGAAAATAATAATAATCTTTATTAGTGTCACAAGTAGGCTTACATTGACACTGCACTGAAGCTCCTGGGATGACCTATGTATCATAGAATTTACAGTGCAGAAGGAGGCCATTCAGCCCATCAAGTCTGCACCAGCTGTTTGAAAGAGCACCCTACCCAAGCCCACATCTCCACCCTCTCCCCATAACCCAGTAACCCCACCCAGTTTTGGACACTAAGGGCAATTTTGGACACTAAGGGCAATTTAGCATGGCTAATCCACCTAACCAGCACATCTTTGTGACTGTGGGAGGAAACCGGAGCCCCCGGAGGAAACCCACACACACACACACACAAGGAGAATGTGCAGACTCCGCACACACAGTGACCCAAGCAGGGAATTGAACCTGGGACCCCGGAGCTGTGAAGCAATTGCGCTAACCACTATGCTACCGTGCTGCCCATCCAATGCTCTGTTTTGTTATGATGTGGAGATGTCGGCGTCACCTGAGGAAGGAGCAGTGCTCCGAAAGCTCGTGTTTAAAACAAACCTGTTGGACTGCAACCTGGTGTTGTAAGACTTCTTACTGTTTTGTTAATTAGCCAATCCACTATCCTTGCTAATACGATGTGGAGATGCCGATGTTGGACTGGGGTGAGCACAGTAAGAAGTCTTACAACACCAGGTTAAAGTCCAACAGGTTTGTTTCAAATCACTAGCTTTCGGAGCACTGCTCCTTCCTCAGGTTCACTTCAGGTTTTACTTGTTAACACAACAGCATTTTCCCCTTAGTACAAACCTAACCCCAAAGCGTTAAAAACACATTTAGAAACTGTACGGATCAGACAGACTCCAGGCTTGATACTGTACCTTTTCACAATTACTGCACAGCAGGCGTTCCCTCGCCGACCTGCCTGAGTTTTTCGTTCTCGCATCCGCAAGTCTCATTTTGATATTAGTGTGGTCTGATCTTTCCAGCCTCTGCAGCACTGTGACCGCGGCGCACTGCGCATGCTTAAATAGGCCCGTCAGGCAGGCAACAGCCACGGCCGCTGGTTGGCGCCTCTCAGGGTGTCGCTGTCACTATTGACCAGTCAGAGAAGGCGGCGGGGCGGAAGGGGCGCGGCGGGGCGGAGAAAAGGGGCGGGGCGGGACAACAACAACTCGGAACTCCCCGGCTGCAAAAAACACTGACCTTTGACAGAAACGGTTAGAAAAACAAATCCAACCCCCCCCCCCCCCCCCGGGCGTGGGCCACTCCTCCTCTCCCCCCCCCCCCCCCCCCGGGCGTGGGCCACTCCTCCTCTCCCCCCCCCCGGGCTTGGGCCACTCCTCCTCCCCCCCCCTCGGCATGGGCCACTCCTCCTCTATCCCCCCCCCCCCGGCATAGGCCACGCCTCCTCTATCCCCCCCTCGGCATGGGCCACTCCTCCTCTATCCCCCCCCCCCCCCGGCATGGGCCACTCCTCCTCTATCCCCCCCCCCTCGGCATAGGCCACTCCTCCTCTATCTCCCCCCCTCGGCATGGGCCACTCCTCCTCTATTCCCCCCCCCCCGGCATGGGCCACTCCTCCTCTATCCCCCCCCCTCGGCATAGGCCACTCCTCCTCTATCCCCCCCCCTCGGCATGGGCCACTCCTCCTCTATCCCCACCCCCCCCCCACGCATGGGCCACTCCTCCTCTATCCCCCCCCCCCCTCGGCATGGGCCACTCCTCCTCTATCCCCCCCCTCGGCGTGGGTCGCTCCCCCCCCGTTCCCGGACAGAGGCTGCCATCCCGTCAGGCTGGTTGTCGGTGGCGGCTACTACAGGATAGAGCGGACCCGAATTTTGCCATCTGGCCAAGGGCAGTTTGCTCACCACCTTGTATTCAATCAGGATCTATCATCGGGGATTTGCATCTGTCGCCTCTTGAACCCACCATACTCAAATTACTCCAACTGTCTGCAAAAATACACAGTATAAACCATAATTAGGGCAGCACAGTACCACAGTGGTTAGCACTTCACAGCTCCAGGGTCCCAGGTTCGATTCCCCGCTGGGTCACTGTGCGGAGTCTGCACATCCTCCCCGTGTGCGTGGGTTTCCTCCGGTTTCCTCCCACAATCCAAAGATGTGCAGGTTAGGTGGATTGGCCATGATAAATTGCCCTTAGTGTCCAAAATTGCCCTTAGTGTTGGGTGGGGTAACTGGGTTATGGGGATAGGGTGGAGATGTGCAGTTGCGTAGGGTGCTCTTTCCAAGAGCCAGTGCAGACTTGATGGGCCGAATGGCCTTCTGCACTGTAAATTCTATGAATCTATGAATAATGTGAAGAATATTTCAAAATCCGTTGCTCAGCTGAAACGTGGTTGAAATTATCTCGCACCTCTCCCATACAAAAACAATCACATGGCACTCCAGAATGTCTATAAATCAGACAGAAATGGATGCAAAGAATAGTAGTAGCAAGAGTGACAAAAGTTGCGGGATATAAGTTTTGATGAGAGATAAGGGAGTCACGGACAAGGTTGTGTGGGAGTTCCAGAACATGACCTAGATCAGGGGTGGGCAAACTACGGCCCCCGGGCCGCATGCGGCCCGACAAAGGTTTTTATGCGGCCCGCCAATGAGGTGCCCGGAATCATAACCGGCATTTTTGAAAAGCCGCCGGGGAAAAGCCGCTGAAGTAAACGCGCTTATTCAATAAGCGCATTTACTTCAGCGGCTTTTCCCCGGCGGCTTTTCAAAAATGCCGGTTATGATTCCGGGCACCTCATTGGCGGGCCGCATAAAAACGCATGTAGTTGGGTGGATGAGTGGGGCTGTCTCATTGGTCGGTTTAGTTGGGTGTGCGACCAATAGGAGTCCAGGTTACAAACAATAATAAGGCTTATTGTTTGTAACCTGGACTCCTATTGGTCGCACACCCAACTAAACCGACCAATAAGGCAGCCCCACTCATCCACCCCACTACGCGCGTTTTTATCGTTGACTCGGCCAGGTTGTGCTTCTGTTAATGTTAAGGATCAGCACAAGCAACTTGACACCTGATTTCAACAAACTGGAAAATGACTGCAGTCAGATGCATCATTCTCATTGACATTGTTCTGTTACTTACTGAGTTACTTTGTTTTTCAAATAAATGTGCTTTTTTTTCTTTAAAGGCCTTTTATTGTGGCTATTTAAAATATTAATTATTTTACTTAATATACTATGTGGCCCTTTAAAATTGGGAATTTCTGAATGTGGCCCTTGCACGGAAAAGTTTGCCCACCCCTGACCTAGATGGTCGAAAGCCTGGGAGCCAACTGATGGGGTAAAAGGAGGGGGGTAATGCACAAAAGGAAAGAATCAGAGGAGAACCATTTTGCTTGCGGGGGGGGGGGGGGGGGGGGGGGGGTTTACCAGTCGAGCAATTTAAAAAAAAATTAGTGTACCCAATCATTTGTTCCAATTAAGGGGCAATTTAGCCTGGCCAATCCACCTAGCCTGCACATGTCTGTGTTGTGGGGGTGAAACCTACAGACACGGGGAGAATGTGCAAACTCCACATGGACAGTGACGCAGAGCGGGGATCGAACCTGTGACCTCGGTGCCATGAGGCAGCTGTGCTAACCACTGTGCTGCCCTCCCATAAAACAATTTAAACATGAAAAGTTTAAATCAGAGGCATTAAGGGATTATAAGCAAGTTAACAAAGAGGATATGGATAGGAAAGACTTTAATGAGCTGTAGTTTATTGAGAATGAAAGGCCAGGTAGGAGATACTGTCACTTACAACTCAAGTATTCCAAAGGTACAGATGAGTGTTTTAACAGCGTATGGACTGAGGCAAGGTCCAAAGATACAAAGATTTGTAGAGGGAAAGGTAGTATTGAGGAGTCAGGGGGCTACAGAAGGACTTGGACAGGCAAGGAGAGTAGGCAAAGAAGTGGCAGATGGAATGCAATGTGGAAAAGTGTGAGGTTATGCGCTCTGGAAGGAGAAATGGAGGCATAGACTATTTTCTAAATAATGGGGAAATGCTTAGGAAATCAGAAGCACAAAGGGACTTGGGAGTCCTTGTTCACGATTCTCTTAAGGATAGCGTGCAGGTTCAGTCAGCAGTTGGGAAGGCAAATGCAATGTAAGCATTTATGTCGAGAGGGCTAGAATACAAGAGCAGGGATGTACTTCTGAGGCAGTACAAGGCTCTGGTCAGACCCCATTTGGAGTATTGTGAGCAGTTTTGGGGCCCCGTATCTAAGGAAGGATGTGCTGGCCTTGGAAAGGGTCCAGAGGACGTTCACAAGAATCATCCCTGGAACGAAGAGTTTGTGTATGAGGAACGGTTGAGGACTCTGGGTCTGTACTCATTGGCGTTTAGAAGAATGAGGGGGGAATCTTATTGAAAGTTAAAGGATACTGCAAGGCCTGGATTGAATGGATGGGGAGAGGATGTTTCCACTTGTAGGAGAAACTAGCTCCTGAGGACGCAATCTCAGACTAAAGGGACGATCCTTTAAAACAGAGATGAGGAGGAATTTCTTCAGCTAGAGGCTGGTGAATCTGTGGAACTCTTTGCCACAGAAGGCTGTGGAGGCCAAATCACTGAGTGTCTTTAAGACAGAGATAGATAGGTTCTTGAATAATAAGGGGAGCAGGGGTTATGGGGAGAAGGCAGGAGAATGGGGATGTGAAAAATATCAGCAATGATTGAATGGTGGAGCAGACTAAATGGGCCAAGTGGCCTAATTATGTTCCTGTGTCCTATGGTCTAATGCAATTGAGATTAGAGGTAAACAATGATGGTCTTTGGATAAATTCTTTGGTTATGCTTTTATGGAAGGGGTACCAATCAAGCAGGCTGCTTTGTCCTGGATGGTGTTGAGCTTCTTGAGTGTTATTGGAGCTGCACTCATCCAGGCAAGTGGGGAGTATTCCACCTCATTCCTGACTTGTGCCTTGTAGGTGGTGGTCAGGCTTTGGGGAGTCAGGTTGTCAATTAGCCTGGTTTGGCAAAACTAGAATATGGGGTCAGAGTCTCAGAATAAGGGGTCAGCCATTTAGGACTGTGAAAGGAGATATTTCTTCACTCAAAGGGTTGCAAATATTTGGAATTTACTATTCCCAAAAGCTGTGGATGTTCAGTTGTAGAGTATATTCAAGACAGAGGTAGATAGTTTTTTGGGTACTAAGGGAATTAAGGGATATGGAGCTAATGTCAAAAGGTAGAAGTTACATAGTTAAGTATATCTGTTTGAAAGTGAAGACTATATTTCCAGTTTCCAAGTGCAATTCTCTTCAACTACAATAGGACAGGTGCTTCATAACACAAGACCTCCTCCAAATATAAATTAACCATTCCCTAACTGCACATTTCACCTGCTCGCACTTCTGCAAAGAAAGGAAGAAAGAGAGGGAGACTCCTTCATCGAACAGGTTTCCAACCATAAGACATTTTCCTCTATGTATATTCCCAATCCTGGTCCAATCTTTTCAAACCTTTTGCCTCAGCTTTCCATATGCAGATTCTAGGACAGGTCACTTTTAAAGTTCATACATTTACTTTGACGAAACACAGTCTGTGAAAGAAGTTAATTGATTTGTATTTTTTTGTGGCTTTCCCCCATCTTTATATTTGACACATCTTATTTGTCCCACCATGCCAATTTTCTCCTATCACTTATAAAGGTTCTGATGGAGTTACAATTTAAATGTTTAATCAAGCTTTCACCCTTAGATTGTTTAGATTAGAGCTACTACACATTTGCAGAATTTTCTGATTTTAAATGAGACAACTTAAAAATTGCTGGATTTTACTGTTTTCTCATTACTGAAGCCATAACAAAGCTTATAATTTAATTTTAAAATATGTTTACTACACAGCATGGTTTCGTATTGCAAGGTACATTTGGCAAATAGTTTGTGACCAAGGTTCAATAATTATTTTGTGATAAATGAAATGAAAATCGCTTATTGTCGCAAGTAGGTTTCAAATTAACTTACTGTGGCCCCTAGTCGCCACATTCCGGCACCTGTTCGGGGAGTCTGGTACGGGAATTGAACGCGCGCTGCTGGCCTTGTTCTGCATTACAAACCAGCTATTTAGCCCACTGTGCTAAACCAGCCCCATTGGACAATGTCCAAATTTAGCAATAAATCAAAAAACGTTGGGACATTTTCTGTACCACATCAAATGTTGAGAAATTATAGAATTCACCGTTCACTGATTAGGGATATGGAGCTGATGCTTATTTGTCATATTGGACTGTTTTGTAGTAATGAGTCATTGCAAATGCCTGCCTGATGCATTTCTAGAAGCCCACAGAAACATAGGCGGTCCCAGGGAAATGTTCCAAAACAGAAAGCGATCCACTGATGTAATATTAGATGAAATCACTGAGTCAAAGTACAAAAGTGAGAAACTAAAATTAAACCCACCACAAGGAATATAAAAAATAGAGATGTAGAATTAAAGCGCATTAGGAAAAATCACAAGTTTGCAAACTGGATAGCAGGAATGAAATTTTGCCTGGAGCCATAATGTAGAAGGAGAAAATTCTACTCATCAACAACTTGGGACAGCTCAATCCATACAAAAAAGCAAGCTGCATGTCACAAACACTGTGGGGTAGAAATACTGTGGTGTGCCAAATGGATGGCATTGCACCAGCCATCTGTTATATGTATCACCTAATATTCACTTCCAATGTGATCAATGGAATTGTATATCATGCATGGCATATAATGTCATAATCTATAGTACTACACAAAACAAATCATCACCCTTTGCTTGCAGGTAACTTGCTCAGGAAAAGGTAATATCCTGGAAGCAAAGGCCCACAGAACAGTGCATTTATCTACCTGGAGCTAAAGCAGTTCATATTCTAGAGAAATTAGAAGTGATACGGCTATAACACCTTGTGTTTAAATAGTGCATTTAACCTCAAGGTACTTCACTAGAGCATTACTGAATGTGACACAAAGCCACATAAGCAGATGTGGCGGCTAATGGCCAAAAACCTGTCAAAGGAGTAGATTTTAAGGAGGAGAGCAGGTACAGTGTATAAATAATATAATGAAGGATTACCAACTCCACTAAATCCAACCCTTCAACATATAATTATAAAGACATTCTAACAGCTGATAGTGGCTCACTCTTTGAAAAGGAAATGAATGGCTGCCATCTCAGGTACGACCCTCCTTCCCGACCCTCTAACGGTGTACTTGACCTTCTCTAGATGTAGAAAATCCATTAGATCACCCAACCAGGCCAAGGCACTGGGCGGAGTAGGAGATCTCCACCCCAGAAGAACTCGCCTCTGGACTATCAACGAGGCAAAGGCGAGGACCTCCGCCTTCACCCCCGTCTGCAGGACCGGCCAGTCTTAAACTCCGGAAATGGCCACCAGCGGACAATGCTCCAGCTCAATATAAGAATCCCTGACATGGTGTTAAAGGAGACCAGATACTGGTAACTTTAGGACATATAGGTGTGATTTGTTGGACCTCAAGGACAACATTCACACCTATCCTCCACCCCGAGAAAACAAAATCATCCTTATCTTGGGTCAGATGCGTCCTGTGCACCACCTTGAACTGAATAAAGCCGAGTCTAGCACGGGAGTATATTCCCCTCATTGCAGAAGCCAGTCTAATGCAATGTTGTCGAATACATTCGTCATTTGAACAAAATGATCACAGGCATGCGTCGAGTTGATGCCTGTTGGTTAAGAGTCACACAATATGGAGTTGCATTAAGTTGACAGTGGTGGGTGTGAGTATGGACATCATTCAATGGACTGCTATTTATTATCTGTTCAGACTGCAGCTCTGCTTATCAAAATTGAGTTCAGCCGTTGGGTTTCTAATGATCTGGAAGCTGAAGGGACACCTGCTCAATGAAACAAGAAAGTCATGCAGTCTGTCATTTATTACCATCTGTTTGTGTTCTCCCCAGGTGCTCTGCATTTAGATCCACAGGACCGCTCTGCCGCACTGTAAAGTGATGTGAAATCAGGCCTTCTGGACAACACTCCAACTGCTGTCAATACTTTCTTGAGAAATCTAGTGACAGCAGATACTAACTGAAGAACTTGCCAGAGAAGTTGGACAGAAATTTTCAGAAATGGGAGGAGAAGGGGATTAAGACACTAAAAGATTTGTTTCTTGGGGGTTGGTTCGCAGTATTGAAGGAGCTGGAAGCGAAGTATGGGCTGGAGCAGGGGGAAATGTTTAGATTCATGCAGGTTTGAGATTTTGCCAGGAAGGAGATACAGAGCTTCCCAGTAGAGCCGGCCTCCACATTGCTGGAGGCGGTGCTGACGACAGGGGGACTGGAGAAAGGGGTAGTATCGGCTATTTTGAAAGAGGAGCAGGCACCACTGGAAGGGACCAAGGCAAAGTGTGAGGAAGAGTTGGGGGAGGATATGGAGGAGGGGTATCGGTGTGAGGTGCTCCGGAGAGTGAACGCTTCCATCTCGTGCGCGAGGTTGGGGCTGATACAGCTGAAGGTGGGATAAAGAGCACATCTTACAAGGGTATGGTTGAGCCGGCTCTTTGAGGGGGTAGAAGATGTGTGTGAACGTTGCTGGGGGGAGGGGGCGCGAATCACGTTCATATGATTTGGTCCTGTCTGAAGCTGGAAGATTACTGGAAGGAGGTTTTTAAGAAAATCTCTAAAGTGGTGCACGTGAAACTGGACACAGGGAGGCCATATTCGGGGTGTCAGACCAGCCGGGGTTGGAAATGGGTGCGGAGGGCCTTCGCCTCGTTGATCGCCCGAAGGCGGATCCTGTTGGGATGAAGAGCAACCTCTCCACCCTGTGCCTTGGCGTGGTGGGGAGACCTGTTGGAATTCTTGACTCTTGACAAGGTTAAGTTTAAACTGAGGGAAGGATGGAGGAGTTCTACAATTCATGGGCGTTATTCATTATGCACTTTCAAGAATTGGATTACATCAAACATTAGTGGGGGGGGGGGGTTTGGGAGGAGGGGAGGCTGTGTGTGTTAATGGTGACTATGGGTGATTCCATGTTAATATGTGGGCAGTTGTTTGGGGGGTTGGTGGGAGGATGGGATTGTAGTTGATATGGGGATTGACATTATATTCGTTACTGCTGATTGTTAGTGGGTGTAAATTTGGGAGAGAATTTGTAAAAGGAGAATTAAAACTATTTTTTTAAAAACTGAAGAACTTGGATTTGTTTAGCTAGTTGGCGGCAGATTTCACAAAACAGTTGAGATGAGTGAGCAACTGTCGGGCTGCATGACTGCCATTGCAAATTAAATATGCATTTGCTATGCTGGGGTAGTGTAGCAACATCAAAATGTGTTCAGCCTTTGTTTTAATAGTTCTGCTGAAATGAGTAATTGAAAATAATATGGTACTCTCGCAGTAAAAGGAAAAATAGCAGGAGGTTGACTGAGCTAAAGTCTATTAAATTCTGGATGCTGAGTTTGGAAATGGCAGGCAACACAGCGTAAGGGCAAAGCACAGAAATCAATATGTGGAGATTTTTCAATTCATTTTGCAGATTCCACAAAAATAGATGAGAAGGCAAGTGGTAAGAATGTAGAGTCTACAGAGGGATAGGGACAGGTTAAATGAGTGGGCAAACACTTGGCCGTGGTACTGCCGTGCCAATCGGGCCCCCAGATGCCCCAAACGGGCATCTGGCACCCGTTTCACGACGGCAGCGAGCAGGTGTGTTTGCTGCCGTGTTGAAACGGGCGTGAAGGCCCGGCCGCTCGGCCTCGGAGAATCGCCGCTCGCCGTAAGAAAACGGCGAGCGCGATTCATGCGTCGGGCGTGGGGGGGGGGAGAATAGCGGGAGGACGTGAAAAATGTCCGGAGGCCCTCCAGCTATTCTCCCACCCGGCGTGGGGGGGCGGAGAATCGCGCCCACTGACTTTGAAGGCAGTCCAGAGAAGTTCACGAGGTCAGTATTTTTCAAACTCAGGTTCGCGACCCGCAGGTGGGTTGGGGAGCTATCGGCCGTGGATCGATCGGTTGTGGCAATGAAAAGAGGGCCAGAAACACAAATGGGCCAGAAACACAAACAGGCCAGGATCTCAGTATTGAATCTACTGGAGAGAGCTTCACAGGAGAGTCCATGGCAGGACAAAGCAGTTCTGGTGTGAACTGTACGCAGAACTCCAGGGCCTCTGATGAACAGCCAGCAAATAAAAAACTGAAATCAGGAACAAAGCAGCATAAAAATGTTTTCTTGCGGTGTGACTTTGTTAATTGTGCCAGTGCAAATCAGAATGCAAAGCCCATGTGTGTAAAATGCAAGGAAGTACTGGCAAATGAAAGTTTGAAACCTTCAAAACTTCAAAAGCATTCTTCTCTTATAAGGTACTGAATATGTACTGCAGAAGGCTATAGAGGCTGGGTCATTAAGTATGTTCAAGGCTTAGATAGACAGATTTTTAATCAGTAAGCGGAAAAGGGACAGTGATTAGCATTGTGGCTTCACAGCACCAGGGTCCCAGGTTCGATTCCCGGCTGGGTCCCAGGTTCGATTCCCGGCTGGGTCACTGTCTGTGCCGAGTCTGCACGTTCTCTGCGTGGGTTTCCTCCAGAGGCTCCAGTTTCCACCCACTAGTCCCGAAAGATGTGCTGTTGGGTAATTTGGACATTCTGAATTCTCCCTCTGTGTACCCGAACAGGCGCCGCCGGAATGTGGCGACTCGGGGCTTTTCACAGTAACTTCATTGCAATGTAAGCCTACTTGTGACAATACAGATTATTATTATTAGTGGAGTTGAGGATAATCTATACACACACTATATATTAACTCTGGTAAGAGAGAGTTTATTCTTGACAAAATGTTTTTTTTTGCATTAAGCTGGAGCGCACAGTAAAATATTGAAGACTTCAGTTAACAGCTTGTCACCACCCTCTGTTCACTTTATGGAACAGTTGAATTGCAAAATCCTTTTGAAATCCCGTGTCTCTGGCAATGAATGTAGCAGTTTTGATTGTTGATGGCTTAAAATCTCAAAAGTATTTGAAAAGATTGTGCATTTGCCTAATCACATTTGTATATATTTTGTATCACGCGAAGAATATGGTGACTTGATTGTCACAAGCTTAGCAAGCACCAAAATACTTTTGGACAACACTGGTCTCGTGAACTCCTTCTTGGCTATGTCCTGAGGTATGGAGACCAAAACTGCATACAGTTACGTTTATGGGCGGCACGGTAGCACAGTGGTTAGCATCGTTACTTCACAGCGCCAGGGTCCCAGGGGGCTGGGAGCGGATGTGGTTATGCTCCAGGAGACGCACCAGGTTACGGATCAGGTGAGGTTACGAAAAAGTTGGGTGGGACAGGTGTTCCACTCGGGGCTTGATGCAAAGAACCGTGGGGTGGCAATCTTGGTGGGCAAGAGCCTATCGTTCGTCGCATCCAAAGTGGTGGCAGACTCTGCAGGGCGATATGTGATGGTGAGTGGGAGACTTCAGGGGGAGCAAGTGGTCTTGGTCAATGTCTACGCCCCCAACTGGGACGATGCGGGCTTCATGCGGCGTATGCTGGGCCTGATCCCCGAACCTGGAGACAGGAGGATTGATTATGGGTGGGGACTTTAACACGGTGCTGGATCCGGCTCTGGATCGTTCGAAGTCCAGGACGGGCAGGAGGCCGGCAGCGGCCTCGGTGCTGAGGGGGTTTTATGGACCAGATGGGGGGGGGGGTGGACCTTTGGAGATTTTTGGAACCGGGGGGTAGGGAGTTCTCCTTTTTCTCCCATGTTCATAAGGCGTACTCCCGGATTGACTTCTTCTTGCTTAGCAGGACGTTGATCCAGAGAGTGGTGGAGGCGGAGTATTCGGCGATAGCTATCTCTGATCATGCCCCACATTCGGTAGACTTGGAGCTGGGTGAGGGGAAGGATCAGCGACCGATGTGGAGGTTGGATGTGGGGCTGCTGGCAGAAGAGGAAGTGTGTGAACGGATCCGTAGGGTTTAGAGAGGTATTTGGAAACTAATGATAACGGGGACGTACAGGTTGGGATGGTTTGGGAAGCACTAAAGGCAGTTGATATCCGTCCGGGCGCACAGGGAGAGGAGGGAGAGGGTCGAGAAGGAGAGACTGGTGGCAGAGATGGTCAGGGTGGATAGGAGTTATGCAGACAACCCGGAGGAGGGGCTTTTGAGGAAGCGGTGCAGTCTCCAGGCGGAATTTGATGTTTTGACCACCTGTAAGGCGCAGTGGAGGAGGGCACAGGGGCGGCGTCCAAACACGGGGAGAAGGCAAGTCGGATGTTGGCCCACCAGCTCCGGAAGCGGGAGGCGGCTAGGGAAATTGGGGGAGCCACGGATGTAAATGGGAACCTAGTGCGGGGTGGAAAAGACATCAACGGGGTGTTCAGATCCTTCTACGAGGGGCTGTACTGGGCAGTTCCCCCCCGGGGAAGCAGGCGGGATGGATCGCTTTTTGGATAAGCTGGAGTTCCCAAGAGTAGGGGACGAGCGGGTGGAGGGTTTGGGGGGCCCAATTGAGCTGGAGGAGGCATTGGGCAGCATGCAGACAGGGAAAGCGCCGGGGCCGGATGGGTTCCCGGTGGAATTTTACAAGAAATTTATAGATCTGCTGGGCCCGCTGCTGGTGAGAACCCTGAATGAGGCTAGGGGGGGGGGGGGGGGGGGGGGGGGGGGGGGGGGGGGGGGGGGGGCTCTCTCTGCCCCCGACGATGTCCAGGGCGATTATTTCTTTGCTCCTGAAGCGGGACAAGGACCCACTTCAGTGCGGTTCCTATCGGCCGATCTCGCTCCTCAACGTAGATGTCAAGTTGTTGGCAAAGGTGCTGTCCAGGAGGGTGGAGGATGTAGCCCCAACGGGATTCATGAAGATCAAACGGGGTTTGTAAAGGGGAGACAATTGAACACCAACGTGCGGAGGCTCCTGAATGTCATGATGATGGCACCGGTGGCTGGGGAGTCAGAAATAGTGGCGTCTATGGATGCAGAGAAAGCTTTTGATAGGGTGGAGTGGAGCTACCCGTGGGAGGTGTTGCGGAGGTTTGGATTTGGCGGAGGGTTCATCAGCTGGGTGAGGCTACTGTACAGCTCCCCGGTAGCAAGTGTAGTGACAAACGGGAGGCGGTCGGAGGACTTTCGGCTCTCCAGAGGGACAAGGCAGGGATGCCCCGTCTCCCCTGCTTTTCGCGTTAGCAATTGAGCCCCTGGCTATGGCACTGAGGGACTCGAAGAGTTGGAAGGGGATTGTGCGGGGGGGGGGGGAAGAGAGAGGAACACCGCCTGTCACTATATGCGGATGATCTGCTGTTGTATGTCACGGCCCGGATTGAGGGCTGCCAGAGGTGCTGAAGATACTCGAGGAGTTTGGGGACTTTGCGGGATATAAGCTCAATGTGGGGAAGAGTGAGTTTGTTTGTCCTGCACCGGGGGGTCGGGAGAGAGAGATAGGGGAACTCCCATTGAAGAGGGCTGAGAAGAGTTTCAGGTATCTGGGGGTCCACATGGCTAGGACCTGGGGGGCTATGCATAGGCTCAATTCTGAGAGGCTGGTGGGGCAGATGGAGGAGTTCAGGAGGTGGGATTGCACTGCCGCTCTCGCTGGGGCGGCAGGGTCCAGTCTGGTTAAAATGACGGTGCTCCCCAGGTTTTTGTTCCTTTCCAGTGCCTCCCCAGCTGATCCCGAAGGCTTTCTTCAGAAGGGTCACAAAGAGTCGATTTGGGGTTTGTGGGTGGGGAAGGCCCAGAGAGTAAGGAAGGTATTTTGGAGCAAAAGAAGGGGGCCTGGGCGCTGCCCAACTATGTGGATATTATGGGCAGCGACATGGCGATGATTCGTAGGTGGGTGACGGAAGGGGAGGGTGACGCATGGAAGAGATTGGAGGTGGCGTCCTGTGCGGGTACAGTCTGGAGGCTTTGGTGACAGCCCACTCCCGCTCCCCCCAGCAACGTACTCTTCGAGTCCGGTGGTGGTTGTGTCCCTTAAAATTTGGGGCAGTGGAGGCGGCATGGGGGGAAGTGAAGGCCTCGGTTTGGCCCCGATACGAGGCAATCATCGTTTTGCGCCAGAGAGAATGGATGGGGGATTTGGGAGCTGGCACAGGCGGGCATCAGACAGTTTGGGGACCTCTTCCTGGATGGAAAGTTCGGACTCTGGAGGAGCTGGTGGGGAAGTGGAACATCCCCCCTGAGAACGCTTTTAGGCACTTGCAGGTCAGGGACTTTGTTAGAGGCAGGTGGCGGAGTGCCCACGGCTGCCGCCGAGGGGGGTGCAGGTTAGGGTGCTTTCGGGGACGTGGGTCGGGGAAGGGAAGATCTCGGCTATCTACCAGCTGATGCAGGAGGAAGAGGAGGCCTCAGTAGATGAGCTCAAAGTGAAATGGGAGGAAGAGCTAGGGGAAGAGATTGAGGATGGGATGTGGTCGGACGCCCTGAAAAGGGTGAATTCTTCCTCCTCTTGCACGCGGCTCAGCCTAATCCAGCTGAAGGTGCTGCACAGGGCTCATATGACAGGGGCTAGGATGAGCCGGTTTTTCGGAGTGGAGGACACGTGTGGAAGGTGCTTGGACGGCCCAGCAAACCACACCCATATGTTTTGGGCATGTCCGGCCCTGGAGGGGTTTTGGAAGGGGGTGGCGGGGACTTTGTCGGAAGTGGTCGGGTCTAGGGTCAAGCCGGGCTGGGGGCTTGCGATCTTTGGAGTAGCTTCGGAGCCGGGAGTGCAGGAGGCGAGAGAGGCCGGCATTCTGGCCTTTGCGTCTCTAGTAGCCTGGCGTAGGATTCTGTTGCAGTGGAGAGATGCGGCGGCCCCCTAGTCCGGAGACCTGGGTCAACGACATGGCCATTAAGTTGGAGAGGATGAAATTTTCCCTGAGGGTGTCGGTACAGGGGTTCTTTCGGTGGTGGCAGCCCTTTCTCCATTTCCTGGCGAAGGGGTACTCTGCAGCAACCGGGGGGGGGGGGGGGGTTGGGGATGGTCGTGAGGTTTCGATTTTTGCAGCGGTGGGTTTGTTCTGTTCTTTTTTTTTCTGTTTTTTGTATAACCATTTGCTATTTGCTATTTGTTACTATTTATTTTGGGGGGGGGGGCTCTAGCTTCGTGTGGAAGCACGATATGCATGTTTTAATTTGGGGGAAAACTTGTTATTATTAGAAAACTTGAATAAAAATTAGCTTAAAAAATAAAATATGGACTTTAAATACTTGAGGCCTCAGCACGATTGTTGCAGAATCCGCAGCGGGTAAAGCTTGCCAATTTATTTTAAAAAATAAAAACAACTTGCCAACTGAAGTTACCAATTTAATCTTACTCTTATTTTTCTGCCTTTAACCAATCTCTATGCTAATATTTAATTACCTCAAACCACATGAGCCCTTCTCTTCTGCACTGTGGGGTTACTAATCAAATGCCCGTTGAAATCTAAATATCCTGCTAACGCTGCTGTGCGAGATGCATGATGCTAACACCGATGTGCGAGAATCATGGTGCTAACACGGCTGTGCGAGAATCATGGTGCTATCGCCGCTGTGCAAGAATCATGGTGCTAACACCACTGTGTGAGAATCATGGGTTTGAGCTGGGGGGGGGGGGAGATGGCTAGTGTATACAGGAGGTGGAGGAAAAGCAGGGCTGGTCAAGTGAGGGATCTGTATTTGGAGGAAGGTTCGCCGTCTGGAGGAGCTAAGGGAGAGGGGAGAGCTGCCAAGGGGGAGGAAGTTCAGGTATCTGCAGGTTAGGGACTTTTGCAAAAGATCTGGAGGGGGGTTCCCTAGTTGCCGGAATACACTATGCTGGAGCGAACTACTGCTTCTGGATGTGGAAGGGGAGGAAAGAATTGGGGACATATACAAGTGGCTGGGGAGTAGGGAAGTGAGCAGGTGGTGAAGATCAAGGAGAGATGGGAAGCGGAGTTGGGAGGGGAGATCAATTGGGGAGTATGGAGTGAGGCACTGCGATGGGTAAACGGGACCACCTCTTGTGCAAGGATGAGCCTGATACAGTTTAAGGTGGTGCACAGAGTGCATATGACTCGGGTGAGAATGAGTGGGTTCTTTCAGGGGGTAAGCCTTATGGTCTTATAGCGGGTAAATGGAGTTGAAATCAACCATGATTGAATGGTGGAGTGGACTCGATGGGCCGAATGGCCTTACTTCCACTCCTATGTCTTATGGTCTTATGGTCTTATGGTAGCAGATGAGTGAGAGAGGTGTGGGCAGGGGCCAGCGGATCGCACGCATATGTTTTCGGGTTGCGAAAAATTGGGAAGATTCTGGGCGGGAGTGTTCGTAGTCTTAGCCAGGATAGTGGAAGAGGTGGAGGACCTTTGGTGGTGATATTTGGGGTTTGAGAGAAGCCGGAGCTCATGGAGAGGAGGAAGGTCGATGTCGTGGCCTTCGTCTCTCTGATTGCACGGCGGTGAATTTTGCTGGAGTGGCGGTCAGCATCGCCACCGGGGGTAGCGGCTAGGTTGGGTGACCTGTACGACTTCCTGCAGTTGGAGAAGATATATCTAGTTAAGAGGCCAGCAGGGGGGGGGTTGAGAAAATGTGGGGGATGTTTGTGGCTGTATTTGAGGGTCTGTTCATCTCGGGGGTGGGGGAGAACAATCTGTACAGACGGTATAGTTGATTGTTGGGAAGTATGTTTCCTGCGGAGTTTGTAATAAAGTACATTTTAAAAAATGAAATCCAAGTATCCATTAGTTCGCTGATTTTCAAACTTTTTTTTCCTGGAACTCACTTTTGCTAACCAGCTGACCTTCGCAAAACATGCCGGCCGACTGTCGTGACCCACGTCACGTTCGCTTAGGTTCTAAGCAAAATGGGAGCCTGCTTGGTCCTCATGATCTCACTCCAAACAGATTCTCAGGAGAAGAGGCCAAGCGTATATCAGGTGCAGACCTCAGCCAGTTCCTTTGTGCTGTCTTCATCTTTGTGAGAAGGGAAAATCCAACCTCACACATGTAGGTCGTCAAAGGGCAATATCAACAAAATGCTTGTTTTGCTCAACACTGGATACTCCTGGAAGATGCTACTTCAGAATGCTGACAGCCTCATGGGGTTTTGCTGTGTTTTTAATGTGTCTCTCAGGTCAGGAAAAGTAGCGTAGTCTTTTCATTTGGAGTCAGCTTAAGTTGATAACTGACTCTGGGGTCTCAACCACAAAAGGAATTTTTCACCCACCACTTCTCTTTCAAAATCTGAAACGTCTCTCATTTGCCAGTACTCCCTTCCATACAACATACATAGGCTTCGCATCGTTATTTGCATTGGCACAATTGATAAAACTATAGTAACAGGAACTCCAGGCGACCATCAGTGGATAACAGCAACAGAGTTATTTAAAGGAAAAAATTATTTACAAAAACTACAGAGGAACATTACATTGCCAGCCAGCCACTCCAATTCTTTTCCCAGACTGGAACTGGTCTGCAGGTTTTAAAGGCCCCCAGCTTGCTGGAATCATGCACACTTTGCCCTGATAGGTTGGGGAATCACATGGCCTCTGAGGTTCGCCAAGACCTTGGTCAGGGAGATCACATGACCCCCCCCCCCCCCCCCCCCCCCCCCCCCCCCCCCCCCCACAATGTTTACAGCAACAAAACCATACCGGAAGAAATCATCTTAGAACATAGAACATAACAGCGCAGTGCAGGCCCTTCGGCCCTCGATGTTGCGCCAACCTGTGAAACCCCTCTAAAGCCGATCTACACTATTCCCTTATTGTCCATATGCCTATCCAAAGACCATTTGAATGCCCTTAGTGTTGACAAGTCCACTACTATTGCAGGCAGGGCATTCCACGCCCTTACTACTCTGAGTAAAGAACCTACCTCTGACATCTGTCCTATATCTATCTCCCCTCAATTTAAAGCTATGTCCCCTCATGCTAGACATCACCATCCAAGGAAAAAGGCTCTCACTGTCCATCCTATCTAATCCTCTGATCATCTTGTATGCCTCAATTAAGTCACCTCTTAACCTTCTCTCTAACGAAAACAGCCTCAAGTCCCTCAGCCTTTCCTCATAAGTTCTTCCCTCCATACCAGGCAACATCCTGGTAAATCTCCTCTGCACCCTTTCCAATGCTTCCACATCCTTCCTATAATGCGGAGACCAGAACTGCACACAATACTCCAAATGCGGCCGCACCAGAGTTTTGTACAGCTGCAACATGACCTCATGGCTCCGAAACTCAATTCCTCTACCAATAAAAGCTAACACACCATACGCCTTCTTAACAACCCTTTCAACCTGGGTGGCAACTTTCAGGGATCTATGTACATGGACACCGAGATCTCTCTGCTCATCCACACTACCAAGAATCTTACCATTTGCCCAGTACTCTGTCGTCCTGTTATTCCTTCCAAAATGAATCACCTCACACTTTTCTGCATTAAACTCCATTTACCACCTCTCAGCCCAGCTCTGCAGCTTATCTATGTCCCTCTGTAACTTGTAACATCCTTCTGGACTGTCCACAACTCCACCGACTTTAGTGTCATCTGCATATTTACTCACCCATCCTTCTACGCCCTCCTCCAGGTCATTTATAAAAATGACAAACAGCAGTGGCCCCAAAACAGATCCTTGTGGCACACCACTAGTAACTGGACTCCAGTCTGAACATTTCCCATCAACCACCACCCGTTGTCTTCTTCCAGCTTGCCAATTTCTGATCCAAACTGCTAAATCACCCTGAATCCCATGCCTCCGTATTTTCTGCAAATGCCTACCGTGGGGAACCTTAGCAAATGCTTTACTGAAATCCATATACACCACATCAACTGCTTTACCCTCATCCACCTCTTTGGTCACCTTCTCAAAGAACTCAATAAGGTTTTTGAGGCACGACCTACCCTTCACAAAACCATGCTCACTATCCCTAATCAAATTATTCCTTTCCAGATGATTATACATCCTATCTCTTATAAACTTTCCAATACTTTGCCCACA
Organism: Scyliorhinus canicula; assembly: GCF_902713615.1. Lineage (NCBI taxonomy): Eukaryota > Metazoa > Chordata > Chondrichthyes > Carcharhiniformes > Scyliorhinidae > Scyliorhinus > Scyliorhinus canicula. Next base: position 39,609,643 of record NC_052151.1, on the reverse strand, counting down.
ACAGAAGTAAGGCTCACTCGTCTGTGGTTGCCAGGGTTGTCTCGACTGCCCTTCTTGAACAAGGGGACAACATTGGCTATCCTCCAGTCTTTTGGCACTGTTCATGCAGACAAAGATGACTTAAAGATCAAAGCCAAAGGCTCAGCAATCTCCTCCCTAGCTTCCCAGAGAATCCTAGGATAAATTCCATCTGGCCCAGGGGATTTATCTATTTTAACACTTTCCAGAATCGCTAACTCCTCCTCCTCATGAACCTCAAGCCCTTCTAGTCTAGTAGCCTGTATCTCAGTATTCTCAACAACATTGTCTTTTTCCTGTGTGAATACTGACAAAAAATATTCATTTAGCACCTCTCCTATCTCCTCGGACTCCACCCACAACTTCCCACTACTGTCCTTGACTGGCCCTACTCTTACCCTAGTCAGGCACCCTAACTGAACCTTCGCATCTCATCTTTACATAAGCCTCCTTCTTCCTCTTGACAAGTGTTTCAACTACTTTAGTAAACCATGGTTCCCTCGCTCGACCACTTCCTCCCTGTCTGACAGGTACGTACTTATCAAGGACACGCAGTAGCTGTTCCTTGAACATGCTCCACATTTCCATTGTGCCCATCTCCTGCAGTTTTCCTCTCCATCCGATGCATCCCAACTCTTCCCTCATCGCATCATAATTGCCTTTCCCCCAGATATAACTCTTGCCCTGTGGTATATACCTATCCCTTTCCATCACTAAAGTAAACGTAATCGAACTGTGGTCACTATCACCAAAATACTCACCTACCTCCAAATCTAACACCTGTCCTGGTTAATTTCCCAGTACCAAAATCAATACGGCCTCGCCTCTCGTTGGCCTATCTACATACTGTGTCAGGGAACCCTCCCGCACACATTGGACAAAAACAGACCCATCTAAAGTACTCGAACTATAGTGTTTCCAGTCAATATTTGGAAAGTTAAAGTCCCCCATAACAACTACCCTGTTACTTTCACTCCTATCCAGAAGCATCTTTGCAATCCTTTCTTCTACATCTCTGGAGCTTTTCGGAGGACTATAGAAAACCCCTAACAGGGTGACCTCTCCTTTCCGGTTTCTAACCTCAGCCCATACTACCTCAGTATTCGAGTCCTCATCAAACGTCCTTTCTGCCACCGTAATACTGTCCTTGACTAACAATACCACCCCTCCCCCTCTCTTACCACCTTCCTTGAGCTTACTGAAATATCTAAACCCCGGCACCTGCAGCAACCATTCCTGTCCCTGCTCTATCCATGTCTCCGAAATGGCCACAACATCGAAGTCCCAGGTACCAACCCATGCCACAAGTTCACCCACCTTATTCCGGATGTCCTGGCATTGAAGTAGACACACTTTAAACCACCTTCCTTCCTGCCGGTACACTCCTGCAACTTTGAAACCTTACTCATGACCTCACTACTCTCAACCTCCTGTATACTGGAGCTACAATTCAGGTTCCCAACCTCCTGCTGAACTAGTTTAAACCCTCCCGAAGAGCATTAGCAAATTTCCCCCCAGGATATTAGTACCCTCCCGGTCCAGGTGTAGACTATCCTGTTTGTAGAGGTCCCACCTACCCCAGAATGAGCCCCAATTATCCAGGAATCTGAAACCCTCCCTCCTGCACCATCCCTGTAGCCACGTGTTCAACTGCTCTCTCTCTCTCTCTATTCCTCGTCTCGCTAGCACATGGCACGGGTAACAACCCAGAGATAACTCTGTTTGTCCTAGATCTAAGTTTCCACCCTAGCTCCCTGAATTCCTGCCTTACATCCCTATCCCTTTTCCTACCTATGTCGTTGGTACCTATGTGGACCACGACTTGGGGCTGCTCCCCCTCCCCCTTAAGGATCCCGAAAACACGATCCGAGACATCGCGGACCCTGGCACCTGGGAGGCAACACACCAACCGCGAGTCTCTCTCGTTCCCACAGAATCTCCTATCTATCCCCCTAACTATGGAGTCTCCAATGACTAATGCTCTACTCTTCTCCCCCCTTCCCTTCTGAGCAACAGGGTCAGACTCTGTGCTAGAGACCTGTACCCCATGGCTTACCCCTGGTAAGTCGTCCCCCCCAACAGTATCCAAAACGGTATACTTGTTACTAAGGGGAACGACCACAGGGGATCCCTGTACTGACTGCTTCCTCCCAGCCCCTGTCACCGTCACCCATCTATCTTTATTCTTCGGAGTAACTACCTCCCTGAAGCTTCTATCTATGACCACCTCTGCCTCTCGAATGATCCGAAGTTCATTCAGCTCCGGCTCCAGTTCCCTAACGGTTTCTAAGGAGCTGGAGATGGGTGCACTTCCCACAGATGAAATCAGCAGGGACACTAACGGTGTCCCACACGTCAAACATTCTGCAGGAGTAACATTGCACTGCCTTCCCTGCCATCCCCTCTAGATAAAACAAGAAACCAGAGTTAAGTTTTGTCTTTGTGGGCTGTTAACCAGAGGCTCTGGAGCTCTGCAGAGAGCTAATACCAGCATTGCTCTGTCCTGCTGTGGTCCCTCCTGAGCAGCTTTCTCCAGCATATTGAAATGAGAGATCCTGGCCAGTAGGTAAACTGCCAATTTTTGTCTCTGGTCGCCTTACTTGTAAGAAAACGATTAATCTTCTTATCCATAAGACCATAAGACATAGGAGCAGAATTAGGCCACTCAGCCCATTGAGTCTGCTCCGCCATTGAATCATGGCTGATACTTCTCTCATCCTCATTCTCCTGCCTTCTCCCCATAACCCCTGATCCCCATGCCTTGCTTACCAGCAGCTAGAACATGGAAGAAGCTCACCCCTGTGATTTGGTGCCAAAAGCACATAGATGCGGTATTGTGTGAAGCAAATAATGGCATGATGGGAAAACTAGTCAAGTCTTCTTGGTACAATTGAATTTAACCTAAGACACAGATTCAGAATACACATAGTCAGCATGTCCTGAGAGTCTAGATAAGGCCTGGAACTAGAAGTAGTCTCAATACATAACAAGCTGAACAACTGTCTCTTCCTGTATGTAAACAACTTCTTCCCTTTCTTAAAACAAAGACAAGATAATGATATGAAACTCAAGTCCCCTAAAGGTCAGAAGGTGACGCCATTGTAACGATTATTACTTATGTTTTACTTTCAATCAAATTCCTGACCAAGCTGTATTCATGTTATCTTGATCCTATAATGTATAAGAATCGCCTTCTTTTCTGTACTATCGCAGACTTGGGACGGACTCAGCAGTTTGTAATTGACTGCTTTCCGACTCCAAGTATCAGCCATTTTCTGCTAGCAGTTCTAATTAGTGAATAAAGTTCAGTTTTGCTTATCTAATGAATGCTGTTTGAATTTCTCTATCACAGTCAAGACGCGGGGAAAATATAAAATACAACATAGATACAGCTTGACATTAGGTGTATGTGCAGGGTACATGACCTGCTCACTGCTGCTGCACACAGCCTCATTTCTTACTCATTGAAAAAGGTGACAGCAACCACCATTCTCAATAAAAATGGGTGCTTCCCTTCGCGGGAACTGCGCGACCGATCACTCTACAACCCTTCAGACCCACCCGCAAGTCACAACTTGCACTTTGAAAGGCCCTGCATTAGTTCCTTTTATCTAACCTGGCCATCATATTCTCAACAAATTCTAATAGATTTGTCAAACAAAATTAATTTTCCATTTCCGATTTTAAAAAATCCATTGTTACCAGTTCCTTAGTGATAGATACCAACTGGTCTCTGATTCAGTTTTCTCTCTCCCGATAACATTTTTCACATTTTCATATTTCGATCCACCGGGACCATTCCAGAATCTTGAGAATTTTGGAAGTGTATCTATCCTCCCTGTAGCCACCACTTTTAAACTCAAGATACGTCATCAGGGTCCAGTGGATTTAGAAAACATAGAAAATAGAAGATGGCCATTTGATTTGGCCCATTGAGCCTGCTCTGCCACTGTGATCATGGTTGATCCTCACATTAATACAGAATACTACGCCTCTCATCTTCTCTGGTAGCCAGTGTGTGTGGTTGGTCCAGTTATGTTTCAGGTCAACAGTAGCCCCCAGGATGTTTTTTGGGGGGGGGGCCTCCCGCCCGTGCCGGGTATGGCTCCCGCCTCTGCCGGGCATGGCTCCGGCCAGTGCAAAGTTTCGCTGATTTCCATCAACTTCAATTTTACAGCAGCTTCTTGATACTCCATTGAGGTCAATGACAGTCACACTCACCTTTCCTCTAGAATTCAGTGTTCATGCTTGGGCCACAGCTGAGATTTGATTCTGAATGGTGCTGGAGAAACCCCATACGAACGCTGGTGAGCAGGTTATTTGAGTGCGTCCCACTAGCAACAACACGTTCTATCACTTTGCTGATCATTATGTGTAGACTGATGGGGCAGTAATTGGCTGGATTATATTTGTTTTCTGTGGACAGGGCGTCATACCTAAACAACTTTGCACTTTGTTGTAACTATACTGGAACAGCTTGGCTAGGGGTGCGGTTAGTTCTGGAGCACAAGTTTTCAGCAGCACAGCAGGGATATTATCAGGGCCTTTGCTTCAGTCAATGCACTCGACCATTTCTTGATATTACATGGAATTAATCAAATTATCTGAAAACAGGCATACATGATGGTGGGGACTTTGACAGGTGAGAGATGAATTATCCACTTGTAACCTCTGGTTTAAGGTGGTTTCAAACGCTTGTTTTTGGCATTCATGCTCAGCTCAGGCATTATTGTGGATGACAATGTGAATCCTGCTCCTCATTGTCCATTAACATGCACAACATTGCAGCTTTAATCTGATCTGTCAGTTAGGAGACTGCTTTGCTTCATATGTAGCATATTACTTCTTCTGTTTAGCATGCGTTGTGTTGTAGCTGCTAGGATGGCGCCTCATTTGTTTTCTTTACAGTGAGCCCGGTGCTGCTCCTGGCAGCCTCTCATACGCTTCTCCTTGAACCATAGTTGGTCCTCTTGATGGCAGAGTGAGGGATGACCAGGCTATGAGGTTACAGTTTGATGTTGAATTTAGTTCTGCTGCTACTGAGGATCCACAGCTCCTCATGAATGCCAATTTGCAGCTGTTAGATCTGTTCTTAATTCATCACATTTAGCACGATGGTAGTGCCACACACTGTAATAGAAGGTGAAGACAGGCATTTGTCTCCGCAAGGATTGCATTACTGCCCACTATTCCGGATAAATATATCTGGGGAGGACGAAGTTAAGCAGATTTATTCATATTGATTCTCTCACCACCTGTCACAGGCCCAGTCTGGCTGATGTGTCCTTCAGGTCTTGGTCAGCTCAGCCATTAGTGCTGCACTGGAGTCACTTTTGGAGATGGACATCTAGCAATCCCGACCCAGAGTACATTGTGCTTTGGCTAGCTCGGTGATTTTTCCAAGTGGTGTTCAATATAGGGGATAGGGGATGAAGAGGGAAGCAGTAAATGTTTTCCTTGCTCATGTTTGACCTGCTGCCCCAACATGGGATCTAAAGTCAATGAAAATGAAATGAAAATCGCTTATTGTCACGAGTAGGCTTCAATGAAGTTACTGTGAAAAGCCCCTAGTCGCCACATTCCGGCGCCTGTTCGGGGAGGCTGGTACGGGAATTGAACCATGCTGCTGGCCTGCCTTGGTCTGCTTTAAAAGCCAGCGATTTAGCCCAGTGTGCTAAACCAGCCCAATGTTGAAGACTCCCTGTAACTCTCTCCCATTATACTGCCACAGAGAGGCAGTCCTCCTAATTTTGACACATTCCCAAACAGGCACTCTTGTTAACTGCTATAAATGACTTTTCATGCCCTTTGTTATGACCCCAGAGAAGACCGCCTCAAATTTTGATATAATCTGATTAGGAACCAGCAACCTTTTCAATTAAAGTAGATAGAATTTGAATCATCAGGTATTTATTCTGAAAATAAAGCCACAAGATTTGATGGTTTTAAATAAAATAAATTTTACTATACATGAGTTAACAAAGCAAACAGTTAATACTCTAACATTCAGAATTAATGAGGTAAAACTCAACATCAATCAACACGCAAAGTGTGGTCAATCTCACCACAAACGGCACACAATCAAGATGGATCCCCCAACTTTTGCCAGCAACCCACCGAGATATCAGTGAGTCAAAGGAATTCTTTAAAACTGTCTTCCTCCCGAGGGATTTCAGCTGCATTTCTTCATCTGATCCCCAGCGACAACAGCTCTATTCCACCCAAGTTCCATGGGTGCAAAGGCACAACATTCCTGATATCCCTCAAATCTGCCCCCAGATTGAGCCTTCTTCGTTTTCTTTCCAGCCAAAACTATGACCCTGGTTTGGTGGGGCTACACACCAACACAGGATCAATCCTTGGTTCAAGTCGTCTTAGATATTCTCATAGCAGCTTGACACACCAAGATTTGCTCGGCAATTTAAAGGGCAGTTGAGAACCAACCACATTGTTGTGGCCCTGCTGTTACAGAGGTCAGGCCAGGTAAAGATGACAAATGTTTTATTTTTTTTTATTTTTTAAAAGGACATTAGTCAACCAGATCATTGATTCACGGTCATCATTAACCATTTTAGTCAAATGTATATGATTAACAACATTTAAATTTCTCAGCTACATGGTGGGGTTTGAACTAATTTCAAGATCTTTGGCCCAGGCCTCTGGATTACTAGTCCAGTAACATGACACTCTATCATTCCCTTTTGGAAGTGAGGGGTGAGGAGACAAGGGAAAGAGTTGAAGATGCCATTGATAAGTACGGAAAAGCTGGGACTGAACAGACAAGACTAAGCTCTATAATGGTGGTCCAGACAATGGAAGTTTACATAAGGATAACTAATATATGGATGGCTTAAAAGTGCAGACAAGAATTGTCAATGCAAAGTGTTGATCATCCCAAAGTCAGCCTGCACCAATCGGTGCCTCCTTTGTTCGGTACATCATACCCCCGAAAAAAATCAGTGAACAGAAAAGGGACAGTGTGTGGGGAAGGAGAGGTCAGAGAAAAACTTTTAACAGACCAGCATAACCATTTACTCCAGTTTCTACACATGCACCCCTACCAGAGATTAATTACGAACATTAAAATCTTACATCTATGCAGACTTCCTGTCAACATTCCTTTTTTTAAATAAATTTAGATTACCCAATTATTTTTTCCAATTAAGGGTCAATTTAGTGTGGCTAATCCACCTACTCTGCACAATTTTTTGGGTTGTGGGGGTGAAACCCACGCAGACACGGGGAGAATGTGCAAACTCCACACAGACAGCCACACGGACAGTGACCCAGAGCCGGGATCGAACCTGGGACCTCAGCACCGTGAGGCTGCTGTGCTAACCACTAGGACACTGTGCTGCCCTCTGTCAACATTTCTAATTATAAATGGCAAAGTCCACAAGTGGTGAAAATGTGCAATTACAGTTTATAGGAGAAGTTTCTGTAACAAATGTAATCAATTGAGCTCTTAAGCAAATCCCGTCTTAAATGAGAACTAAATTATATCTGCGCTCCAGTCTAATTATTTCTACCCTCCAACTCTCTTCACTGTAAGATTACATTTAGAGTGCAACATCTTAAGCAACTGACTAGTTAATCCTCAAATCCCTTTACACTCATTTTGCAACTCTAATCCTCTTTCCTGATTATCAGACCGTTGAAGCATGTATAATGGGTTATGTACACGTCAGGCTGGATGTTCGTCATTGGTAGATAAATTGGGAGCATCCGAAAGGCCAGCTTCTTTCCTGAAGAATAGAAAAGTCTAATTTTCATCAGGCTGTAAAATTTTAGAGCAATGAATCAATAATGCTGAGCTCTTTGAATTCAATCTATTGCCATTATCACTAAAGAATATAGAACTTACAATGCAGAAGGAAGCCGTTTGGCCCTACGAGTCTGCACCAACCCACTTAAGCCCTCACTTCCACCCTATCCCCGTAACCCAATAACCCTCCTAACCATTTTGGTCACTAAGGGCAATTTATCAAGGCCAATCCACATAACCTGCACATCTTTGGACTGTGGGAGGAAACCGGAGCACCCGGAGGAAACCCACGCAGACACAGGGAGAACGCACAGACAGTGACCCAGCGGGGAATTGAACCTGGGACTCTGCCACAATGCTACCGTGCTGCCCAAAGGATGCTCTCCATGCTTCCATCGCAGACACTAAACTACTAAATAAATTCTTTGCACTCCAAAACTGAAAAAAATTTAGGATTTTAACACGATTCAAAACGTAAAACATCTCATTCAAAATTGATTTTCAGAACAGAGGGAATGCTCAGAGTAAAATGCAGTTTGTATCTATTAGGCAAGATTGGTCAAAATCTTCTTGGTGGCTTTGTGATTACAATACTTCATAGTTTTCATTTTTAAAAATCCATCCTTTTACAATGCCCGAGTATACGCCATGCTGCAAAATTAAAAGAGATATATACTGCAGGGTATTCTCAGATTAAAAGAAAAAGCCTTCGCAACCAAATTCTCCAGAGATTAGCATAGATTACCATAACCAATCAGTGCTTCAGCAGTAGGGCAGCAAAGGATTTTCTGCTTCACAACAGTTTTGATTGACTCTTCAAAAGCAGGAAATGCTTAGCCAATAAAGTAGTGCTTTTTCACATAGCAACATGAGATATTTATTGCAAGTTTCTGCAGAGATGGATGTTGCATTGCATCTTGTAGTGTATACATAATTAACAATAACTTGAAACAGAGTGCTTCTGAACGCAATGCTTTTCTCAGCAATTTACCAATTCAGGGTAATATACTAAATTAGTGAGAGTTTTTCCAACAAAAGAGAACTTGAGCCCCTTAAATTCAAAATCTGGAAGCATTTCCAAATCCTCTGTTTATCACAATATGTATCTCTTTCTGTAAGTGTAGCCAGGAAGAAGTCAAGTTCAAGGTGTTCAAAATGCTGTCACGGATTTTTAAAGAAAATGTATAATTGTCTCTCTTGTTATGGGAGGTGCTTAAGAACATTAAGTACTTAGCAAATGCTGGCTCAGTGTCTGCACTTCAACCACACTGAAGCCACATCAGCAGCGTACAAGCTTGACAGCAGAGAAGCAGGTCGGTGACTTGATGCAATCCTTCAGTTCTCAAGTTTGCAACCTGTTATTCTCAATTACCGCAAACGTACAAAAGAGCTGCTGACAGCCCAACTTCTTAAACATCCTGTGTTTAATAGCAAATTCAATCGAAAATTCAATGTCAAAATGATGTTGATGTCAGCACCAACTTTCATCTATTTCCATTAATTTTTTTTTTTGCCCTCAATTCTGGTCTTCACTTTAAGTCTCTTCATATTCCCGTTCTTCAGTCTCATCTCATTCAGTCCCTAACCAACTTTGCGTCATTTCTCCACATGTCAAAATGCTTTATTGGATTTTCAAACTTAGTAAGGGATTTAAATCAAGACGGTAGTTATTGGAAAGGAATTCCATTTCAAATCTTAACAGACATCCATCAAAATCTTGGTGGAAATGTCAAAAAACAATTGCCATTCCTCTCATTCACTTTCTTGCAAGTGTAGAATTTTCCAGATAAGTAGAGAAAATTAATTTCAGTGTTTATAAAACTAAAATGCAACAAAGTCCGAGATGAGTATTTTTTTTGAAAAAGTATATGCATGTACAACTGAGCAGTCACAACACACCTCTTTGCATTGAATTTCATTTATTGATGGCGGCACAAAGTTAGCATTGCTGCCTCACAGCACCGAGGACTCGAGTTCGACCCCCGCCAACAGTCCATGTAGAGTTTGCACATTCTCCCTGTGTCCGCGTGGGTCTCACCCCCACAACCCAAAGATGTACAGGACAGGTGGATTGGCTGTGCTAAATTGCCCCTTATTTGGAAAAAACATAATTGGGTACTCTAAAATTCAAAACAAAGATTTCAAAAGAATTTCATTTGCTCCTTGTCTACCCATTGCATCAGCCTGCCTATGTTCTTTGGAAATTCATCTTAATCCTCCTCGGCTGACAATGCTTCCAGGTTTGTGCCACCTACAACAGTTTGAAATAATGCCCTGCCGACCAGTCTCAGGCATTGTAGCTCAAGAAAAAGTAATGACCACTGGAGAAATCCACGATACATCTTCCTCCAGGCCAAAAATACCTTCCGCTCACATTACCTGTCACTCAGCCAACTTTAGAAGACTGATGATTATGGTCAGTGCCTCTACAATTTCCACCATTACTTCTCTTATTTGGCTCCAAAGATTTAGTGACTTTAAACAGTCAGAATCACAGAATTTACAGTGCGGAAGGAGGCCATTCGACCCATCAAGTCTGCACCAGCCCTTGGAAAGAGCACCCCACTTAAGCCCACGCCTCCACCCTACCCCTGTAAACCCAGTAATCGCACCTCACCTTTTGGACTTGAAGGGGCAATTTAGCGTACGCAATCCACCCAAGCTGCATATCTTTTGACTGTGGAGGAAACCGGAGGACCCAGAGGAAACCCATGGGGAGAAAGTGCAAACACCACAGAGACAGTCACCCAAGGCCAGAATTGAAGCCGGCTCCCTGGAGCTGTGAGCCAGCAGTGCTAACCACTGTTGCACCTGCCGCCCTATCCAACACTCCGTTTTTCACAAATTGTAGCTCCCCCAGCTGTGCTGTACTTATTTTTTCTTTGTTCTTGTTCTTTGATAGGGAATCTGCACTAAATTTAAAAATTAAACATTATTAAGCTAATTATACATAATTAATTACTTAATCATAATTTAGGGGGGTATCTAAGCCTGAGACTAGAGATACTGTATTTAGCATTTACATTTATAGTAGAAATCTAGTGCTAGGAAACAGTTAACAGTAACTTTTTTAAAATTTAATTTACTAATTAATTACAGTGTCAATTAGAGGGGTGCAGTGCTCTGACAGAGATGTGGCAGGCCCGGGAGGCTTTCAGTGTCCCGAATGGCTTCACCTGCAGAAAGTGCACCCAACTGTGGCTCCTCACAGACAGCATGGTTCACTTGGAGCAGCAGTTGGATGCACTTGGGAGCATGCACGTAGCGGAAAACGTCATAGATAGCAGTTATATAAATGTGGTCACACCCAAGGTGCAGGCAGAGAGATGGGTGACCACCAGAAAGGGCAGGCAGTCAGTGCAGGAATCCCTTGTGGTTGTCCCCCTCTCGAACAGGTCTGGGAGGCTTTCAGTGTCCCCATTGGATACTGTAGAGGGGGACTAGCCTATCAGGGGAAAACAGCAGCAGCCAGAGCAGTGGCACCATGGCTGGCTCTGATATTTAGCAGGGAGGGTCAAAGCGCAGAAGAGCAATAGTCATAGGGGACTCTATAGTCAGGGGCACAGATAAGCGATACTGTGGACATAGAAGAGACTCCAGGATGATATGTTGCCTCCCTGGTGCCAGGGTCCAGGATGTCTCAGAACAGGTAGCGAGCATCCTGAAGGGGGAAGGCAAACAGGCAGAGGTTGTGGTACATATTGGTACCAACGACATAGGCAGGAATGGGGATGAGGTCCTGCAGCACGAGTTCAGGGAGTTAGACAGAAAGTTAAAAGACATGACCTCTATTGTTGTAATCTCGGGATTACTCCCTGTGCCACGTGCCAGTGAGGCTAGAAATAGGAAGATAGAGCAGCTAAACAGCTGATGTAGGAGGAAGGTTTTCCGTTATCGGGACCACTGGGAGCTCTTCCGGGGCAAGTGTGACTTGTATAAGTAGGACGGGTTGCATCTAAACGGGAGGGGCATAAATATCCTGGCCGCGAGGTTTGCTAGTGTCACATAGGAGGGTTTAAACTATAATGGCAGCGGGGTGGGTACTGGAGCAATAGGTCAGATGGTGAAAAAAATGAGGGAGAACGAGGAAATAGGGCCACTATGGCACTGAGGAAGAGCAGACAGGGAGATATTGCTGAAAACAGCAGGACTGGTGGCCTGAAGTGCATTTGTTTTAATGCAAGAAGTATAACAGGTAAGGTATAACAGGTGAGCTTGGATTAGTACTTGGAACTATGATGTTGTTGCCATTACCGAGACCTGGTTGAGGGAAGGACAGGATTGGCAGCTAAACATTCCAAGATTTAGATGTTTCAGGTGGAATATAGGGGGATGTAAAAGGGATAGAGGAGTTGCGCTACTGGTTAGGGAGAATATCACAGCTGCAATGTGGGAGGACACGTCAGAGGGCAGCGAGACTATATGGGTAGAGATCAGGAATAAGAAGGGTGCAGTCACAATGTTGGGGTTTTACTACAGGCCTCCCAACAGCTAGCGGGAGATAGTGGAGCAGATAGGTAGACAGATTTTGGAAAGGAGTAAAAGCAACAGGGTTGTTGTGATGGGAGATTTTAACTTCCCCAATATTGACTGGGACTCACTTAGTGCTAGGGGCTTGGACGGGACAGAGTTTGGAAGGAGCATCCAGGAGGGATTCTTAAAACAATATGTAGATAGTCCAACTAGGAAAGGGCTGTACTGGACCTGGTATTGGGAAAGGAGCCCAGCCAGGTAGTAGACGTTTCAGTAGGGAAGCATTTCTGAATTGACCACAATTCAGTCAGTTTTAAAGTGCTGGTGGATAAGGATAAGAGTGGTCCTAGGGTGAATGTGCTAAATCGGGGAAAGGCTAATTATAACAAAATTAGGCAGGAACTGAAGAACCTAGATTGGGGGCAGATGTTTGAGGGTATGGACTTCAGCAAGGCCTTTGACGAGATCCCTCATGGCAGACTGGTACAGAAGGCGAAGTCACACGGGATCAGAGGTGAGCTGGCAAGATGGATACAGAACTGGCTAGGTCATAGAAGGCAGAGAGTAGCAATGGAAGGGTGCTTTTCTAATTGGAGGGCTGTGACTAGGGGTGTTCCGCAGGGATCAGTGCTGGGACCGTTGCTGTTCGTAGTATACTGTGGGAGGAAACCGGAGCACCCGGAGGAAACCCACGCACACACGGGGAGGACGTGCAGACTCCGCACAGACAGTGACCCAGCCGGGAACCGAACCTGGGACCCTGGAGCTGTGAAGCATTTATGCTAACCACCATGCTACCGTGCTGCCCCACGGCAATGATCAGGTCAATGATCCAATGATCAAATCAATGATTTGGAGGAAAATGTAACTGGTCTGATTAGTAAGTTTGCGAACGACACAAAGGTTGGTGGAATTACGGATAGCGATGAGGACTGTCAGAGGATACAGCAGGATTGAGATCATTTGGAGACTTGGGGGGCGAGATGGCAGATGGAGTTTAATCCAGACAAATGTGAGGTAATGCATTTTGCAAGGTCTAATACAGGTAGGGAATATACAGTGAATGGTAGAACCCTCAAGAGTATTGACAGTCAGAGAGAACTTGGTGTACAGGTCCACAGGTCACAGAAAGGTGCAACACAGGTAGAGAAGGTAGTCAAGAAGGCATACGGCATGCTTGCCTTCATTGGCCGGGGCATTGAGTATAATACTGGCAAGTCATGTTGCAGCTGTATAGAACCTTAGTTAGACCACACTTGGAGTATAGTGTTCAATTCTGGTCGCCACACTACCAAAAGGATGTGGAGGCTTTAGAGATGGTGCAGAAGAGATTTACCAGAATGTTGTCTGGCATGGAGGGCATTAGCTATGAGGAGAGGTTGAATAAACTGTTTGTTCTCACTGGAACGAAGGAGGTTGAGGGGTGACCTGAGAGAGGTCTACAAAATGATGAGGGGCATAGACAGAATGGATAGTCAGAGGCTTTTTCCCCCCAGAGTAGAGGGGGCAATTACTAGGGGTCATAGGTTTAAGGTGCGAGGGGCAAGGTTTAGAGAAGATGTACGAGGCAAGTGTTTTTACACAGAGGGTAGTGGGTGCCTAGAACTCGCTTCCGGAGGAGGTGGTGGAAGCAGGGACGATAGTGACATTTACGGGGCATCTTGACAAATACATGAATAGGATGGGAATTGAGAGATATGGACCCCGGAAGTTTAGTAGATTTTAGTTTAGACGGGCAGCATGGGCGGCGCAGGTTTGGAGGGCCGAAGGGCCTGTTCCTGTGCTGTACTTTTCTTTGTTCTTTGTTCTCGAACACAGATGCGAAAGTGCTGGCTATATTGGTGGCGGGGAGGATGGAGGGATGTGTGCCAGGGGTGGTTGCTGAAGATCAAACAGGTTTCGTAAAGGGCAGGCACCCTCCAGGAACATCAGGAGATTGTTAAATGTGGTTATCAGTCCGTCAGTGGGGCGGGTGCCAGAGGTCATTGTCTCCATGGATGCAGAGAAGGCATTTATTTGAGATCTTGGGTTGGTTTGGTTTTGGCCTGAAGTTTGTGGCGTGGGTGTGTTGGTTATATGTAGCTCCGAGGGCAAGTACAGTACAAATGGGATAGGTTCAGAAAGTTTTGGGCTGCATAGAGGAACGAGACAGTGGTGTCCGCTGTCGCCACTGTTGTTAGCGCTGGGGTTGAGATCTTACGGTGATGGCTCTTACGGTGTCTGTGGAGGGACATGGGATTGTGAAGGGAAGTAGGGAGTAACTGGTGTCGTTGTACGCAGACGACCTTTTGTTGCGTGTCGGACAATTTGGAGTGTATGGGTAGGATCATGGGAGTATTGAAGAGGTTTGGGCCTTCCCGGGGTGTACGTTAAATGTTGGGAAGAGCGAGATGTTTCCGGTAAATGCGGCGGGATTGGGGGCCAACTTGAGGATGTTTCCATTTAAGGTAGCTAGGAAAATGTTCAGGTACTTGGGGATTCAGGTGCCAAGGGAATGAGCTATGGTGGAATGAGCACAGGTGGAATTTGAGGGTTGAGGAGATATGGGGGGAATTTAAGAGATGGGATACATTGCACCTGACACAGGCAGGGAGGGTGCGGGCTGTAAAAATTAATGTGCTACCGAGGTTATTGTTCATTTTCCAGATACTCCTAATTTTTGTCCTGAAGGCCTTCTTCCGAATATTGGAGACAGTGATTTCAGAGTTTATATGGGCAGGTAGGTGCCGAGGGCAAAGAGGGCTCTACTATCGAGGCAGGGCAGAAAGGGGGGTTGGTTCTCCCGAACCTGCAGCACTATTGGGCAGCGAATGTGGGGAAGGAGAAACGAGTGGGTCAAGATGGAGGAGGAGTCCTGTAGGGGATGCAGTTGGAGAGCTCTGGTGACAGCTCCTCTGCCACTAACTCCGGGGAAGTATACAGGGAGCCCGATGGTAGTCGACGGTTAGGGTGCAGAATCAGCTGCGGAGACACTAAGTTGGAGGGGATGTCGGTGTTGACACCATTGTGTGGGACCCACAGGTTTAAACCCAGGGAGGTGGATGAGATTTTCGGGAAGCGGGGGGGGGGACACATGACTGGTGAGGGTGAAGGACTTGTACTTGGAAGGGCAGTTTGTAGGTCTGGATGAGTTGCGGGAGAGGTTTGAGTTGCTATTGGGGAGTGAATTCAGGTACTTATAGGTGAGGGACTTTGCAAGAAAGGAGTGGAGGTTTCCAGGTTGCCGGGGTATACCCTGCAGCAATTGCTGCTCCCGGCTGAGTCGGGGAGGGTAGAATTGGGGACTTATATGGGTGGTTGGGGAGCGGGTGGGGCAAGAGTAAATGGGAGGAGTTGGGGGGGGGGGGGGGGGGAATAAGCTGGTGCAAAGCAATGTGCAGGGTGTATTCAACTCATTTTGCGTGAGGATGAGCTTGATTCAGTTCAAGGTGTTACACAGGGTACCTTAGACCAGGGCAAGGATGAATGGGTTCTTTCAAGGGGTGGCCGATGAATGCAAGAATCGTGGCTGAGGGCCGGCGAATCATGTTTTGGGGTTGCAAGAAGCTGGAGAGATACAGGGAAGTAGTGTTTGGGACGTTATCGAAGATTGTAGGGCTGGAGTCCAAGCCGGACCCGATGGTAGTGATCTTTGGGGTATCGGAAATGCAGGAGCTGCTGGAGGGACAGTGGGCCGATGTCATGCCCGTTGCCTCTCTAATTGCCCGGTGAAGGATCTTGCAAGATTGGAGGTCGGATGTGCCGCCGGATGTGGCGGCCTGGCTGGGGAATCTGTATGACTTTCTCCGGTTGGAAAAGATTAAATTTGAGTTGAAGAGATCGGGGGAGGGCTTTGAGACACGTGGGGGTTGTTCATGACACTTTGAGGAATTGTTCGTCGTGGGGGGGGCGGGGGGTAAAAGGGGAAAAATTGTACCTACTGTGGACTGAGAGGTACATGTTTGGAATAAAATAAATTTTTAAAAAACAAAACTTCGCCAGATGAAATAAAGTACTTTGGAATAAAGCATGTACCAAATGTGGAAAAACTTGCCTTCATGGCTGGTTAAAACTGGCGTGCAGCAGGCAAGGATGCCACTGGTGGATTTGGAATGAGCAGTAGCTACTTTTCTTGAATGAAGAGCTTTGTTGAACCAAGGAGAGGATGCATTGATGCATCAGGTAGCAGCTGTGAAAGAAGGGGCATGGATGACCGCAGATGGTGGTGGTGGTGGTGGGGGGTGGGCTGTGAAAAAGGGAATAGGGCATGGCTGACTGAGGAAGCAGCCCTATGAAAACCCATGGGAGACAGAGGGAGGAAGCTGGGAAGGTCAATGGCGAGATGGTAAGTGTGAATGTGGGGAGATCAAGAGTTATATGGTGAGATCTGAGACTCGAGGGTAACAGAGGGCAGGTCAAGAACAAGGAAGGGCTGAGGGCGATGGATGGCAGTCCAAGGGTATTGTTCACCATAATATTACTACCCGGCTTCTGGTGGTGACACATAGGAGGGGATCGCACGTTTGGAGGCTCCTGGTAGAGCTTATGGTTTTTGGCACTTTATACCCAGTTTCCGGGGAACAATTTTAGATGTTTAAATGTTGTAAAGTCTGAAGAGGTCATTGGATGTCAAGTTCCAGAAGAAGAATCAGGGGAAGAAGGGGGTGAGAGAAAGTCCGCCTGAGAGTCCAGCAGAAGGAAAAATGGCAGGTGCGATTCCATCGGGTAGGGCCGCACCCATTACGGTGGATAAACTGGCCAAAGTGTTGGCAGGGGAGTGAGAGCGGCTGTTCTCTAAGCATTTTGATAGGCATTGAAAAGATATGATTACCTCGCACTCAACTAGTGGATGGACGAGACCCTTGCCCTGATATAGGCAGCTTTGATAAAATCGTTGACAAAGATGCAGGAGCAAGGAGAGGTGCTGAAGGGTGGAGGAGGCATTGCCGCACCACAGTGACCAGTTAATCTCCAAGGTTGAGGAGTTGCTGAGGGCTGTGGAGAGCAATAAAGGGCTGAGCCAAAGTGGAGGACCTGGAGAAAAGGTCACAAAGACAGAATCTAAGGAACGTGGGACTGCCCGAGTGTGGAGGGCCGGAGGTCAATGGAATAGTTTGCGGAGATGTTCGCTAAGTTGATGGGGGAGGAGGAGAACCCTCTCCTCTACGAGCTGGACAGGCCCACCGGCCGAAGCCAAAGACGTATGAGACACCGAGGGCTGTATAATATGCTTGCACAGTTATCAGGTGAAGATGGTGTTGAGATGGGCGAAGCTGAATAGAGAGGAGAGGTGAGAAGGCAGTGGCATTCAGATTTCCCAGGAGCTGGCAAAGAGGGTGGTGGTCTTTGGTTGCGCAAAGGCAGCATTATACAAGAGTAATGTGAGGTTTGAGGTTGTCTACCTGGCGAAGCGGGGAGTGAATCACAACTCTAAGGACTTCTACTTTGAGATGATGGAGGCGTTCATGAAAGCTGAAGGACTGGGATTGAGATTAGTTCTGACTTCGATGTTGTGATCGTTCCCTGTTGTTTTCTTTTGGTATAATCTTTTCTTTTACTTGTTTTTGGTTTGGGGATTGGTATTGAGATGATGGAGGCGTTCATGAAAGCTGAAGGACTGGGATTGAGATTAGTTCTGACTTCGATGTTGTGATCGTTCCCTGTTGTTTTCTTTTGGTATAATCTTCTCTTTTACTTGTTTTTGGTTTGGGGATTGGTATTGATGTTTGTTTGGTGGATCCAAGGGATTATTGGAAGGTTTGGGTGTGGGGAGATTTGGTGTTGGTTTTGTTTTTATGTTGGGGATGCGGCTCTGGCAGGGACCAGCTCGCTAGCAACTTGCCTAGGGATCAAGGTGGGGGGAGCAGAGACTGTCACAATGTAGGACTTAAAAATATGTTAAGAAACAAGTGATGTAAAACAAGCATTAAAAGCACTTCCAAGTAAATAAATAGGCTTAAGCGCATCCAGAACTTTTAAAAACCTAATTTTATTACAAAGCACCTTGATATACAAGTGAAAATATCAAAGAAAATGCTGCAAAATATCAAAAAATAAAATTTACTACTTTTCACAGCAGTAAAATCATATCTGCAAATTTGAGCAGAATCCACAGTATCAATAATACAAAGTTGTAAATCTTGCTCATGGTAGGACTTGACATCAAAAGGAGCAGGCCTTGTGGTTTCATTGCTGGTGCAATCCAAACTTCATTCCACATGCTTCCTAACATCACCCCGAAGTATCCTAGATCACATGTGAAGGTAATACCCCATCGCTCTGGCCTCCCCCACCAAGGGAAATAGTTTCTCTCTACCTACCCCATCAATGCCTAAAATTATCTTAAATATCAATTAGATAACCCCTATATTAAAGGAATGCAAGCCCCATTATATTCAAGGTTGTCATAATTGAACCCTTTTAGCCCTAGTATAATTTTGGTGAATTTGCACTGCGCCTTCTCATACCTCAGTGATAAGAGTATTGTTTTATTCATAGTTTTATTCATATAGGTGCTAGTTGAATGCATGTAGCTAAGTAGTAAGAATATTAATTGTGTCTTGACTGTGGGAATGCAGTCATTGTCTCACGTATAACCATTGTATTCCAGTGTATTCAGCACTAAGAATGTATGTTCTCTGTCTAATCAACTACTCAGTTCCGCCAAGCTGTGTAACATGAAAAGTGAAAGAAACATATCCAATAATGTTCCTACAGACACTGAGCTAGTTTTGATAGGCATCAGTCAATCTTGTAATGTCTAATGTCATCTTCTAAGTAGCAAGACATTCATTTGAACAAACCAGGAGGTCTCAGCCAAGATTTAGAAGCCAATGAAAGTAAATAAAGGATTAAACCAGAGATAAGAATTCCCTTAAAAATAGGATTATTTGATGTATTAAAATGTATTATTTGATATTTTGTTTCTAAGTTTTTATTTCGTTCTTATTCAAGAGAGTAACTAATAATAATAAAGTCGTATTTTTGACACCTCCCACCAACTGGACTACCGATTCTTATTAGAAGCTAAAATAAGACTCCCACATTCAGCAATAGGCTCATTTACTAATTTGCCTCCAGCAGAATCAAGCATAACCAGAGATGATCATTTTCCTCAGCACCAACTAGGCAGTTATCCAGCTGCCAAGTACAATTTTTAGATACTATAGCTAATTGTACTATGCTGCAAAGAAAAAGTGCTCCACAACAACAAAGCACCTTCAGTGGAGGCTCAAAGAGGAACAGATTACAACTGCAGACAGGTGGGTGAAATTTGATGTCGAGGAGAAGAATCAGACTCACACACAAGAAATACTAGTCTTTGGGCCAGGTGAGACTGACATATGAACTTACATAGCCTTTACTGTGGACACCCCTTTTCTAAGCAGGTTTAAGTGCAGGAAATTATTTTAGTTGTAACTGAATTTCATGCAAGGAACTCAATAACAAGAAAGTTAAAGCATTCCCAAGCAGGTTAAAAGTGTATGTTACTTCACCAATTATCAGCCATAGTTTCCATCAACATTTTACAGTGATTAAAACCTAAATCAGGGGATACTAATGATCTGTTAAAATCCTACGGGAAAAATTTTGCGTCAAACCTAAAATCATGAAATGTTTCTTACATCAGCTTTCAATACTACCAGCCAGACAGAAGAGCCAGGTTTACATAATGGTGCATCAACATTTTTGCATCAAGGATATGTATTTTGTGTAAAAGGTTGGACTGCAATTAATGTGGTTAGTTTGATAAAATGTGTGCAAAATCCTTCCCACGGATTTATTCCACTACATCATTTGCTACTGGCAAGACTGAGGGGAGAAAACAAATTAACACCTAATTTGGTTTGTTTTAATTCTGCTGAACTTTTTCAAAACCTACCACATCTAATAGTAGTTCTCACTGCTCTAAAACCTCTAGAGTTTGTTGCATAATCTATTTACAACAACCCTTATCTTTGGACTGGTAATTAATAATAATCTTTATTATTACAAGTCACATGTAGGCTTACATTAACACTGCAATGAAGTTACTGTGAAAATCCCCTAGTTGCCACAGTACTGTGCCTGTTCGGGAACAGAGGGGGAGAATTCAGAATGTCCAATTCACCTAACAGCATGTCTTTCGGGATATGTGGGAGGAAACTGGAGCACCCGGAGGAAACCCACGCAGACACGGGGAGAACATGCAGACTCCGCACAGACAGTGATCCAAGCCGGGAATCGAACCCGGCTCCCTGGCGCTATGAAGCCTTAGTGCTAACCACTGTGTTAACCTGCCACCTCATGACTATTCATTGAAATAAATCTGAATTATTTTTCATAACCTGCGAGACTCCTCTCAATGATGGCAGACGTAGACGACAGAATTCATCATCACATCTAATGTGCCAGCTCAGCCTTTGGATGACTGAGGAAATGAACATTTGACGACCAGGATCTCAAAGCCAAGGCTAATGCCGTGGTTTACTGGGCAGCAGTGCTCCCCGCTTCCCTTTGTGCTTTGGAGACTTGGAGAACCTACAAGAAGGCACCTCAAAAGCAATGGAGAAGTACCAAACCTGTGTTTCTGCAACATGGTCCAAATCAGATTGTAAGAAAGGCAGTCCAACAGCAGTGTCTTCTTCTGTGCCAACATGACCAGCATTGAGGTGCCAGCTATGCTGTGCAGGATATATTGGTTGTATGCCTGACGCCAGACTCCCCAAGCAATTGTTCCACTCTATTCACTGCCACTGGGTCAAAATTCTGGAACTCCCTTCCTAACAGCACTGTGGGTATTCTGATACCATGTGAACCTCAGTGGTTCAAGGTGGCAGCTTGTCACCATTTTCTCATGGGCAATAAATACAGATGATCAAGTATTAATGCCCACACAATAATAATCGTTATTAGTGTCACAAGTAGCCTTACATTAACACTGCAATGAAGTTACTGTGAAAATCCCCTTGTTGCCACACTACGGTGCCTGTTCAGATACACGGAGGGGGAATTCAGAATGTCTTTCGGGACTTGTGGGAGGAAACAGAAGCACCCGGAGGAAACCCACACAGACACAGGGAGAACTTGCAGACTCCGCACACGCAGTGACCCAAGCCGGGAATCGAACCAGGGTCCCTGGCACTGTGAAGCTTCAGAGCTAACCACTGTGCTACCGCGCCGCCCATGAAAGGATAAACAAAAAGTTAAATCACAACAGGCGGCTCCCAGGGGTACAGTGGAAACACTTTAGAAACAAAGTATCCCTGAAGACTACTTCTACTCTACAGTTGTAGCACTATATTACATCTTACGTTTTTGTATTTACCTTGCGTAATTATAATAGGTTCTAGATTTTCATGTATGGAGCAATCTGCCTGGACTGTGCACAGAACAATACTTTTCACTGTACCTCGGTACATATGACAATAATAAATCAAATCAAAGAGATCAAACATTCTCACCGACTCGTGGGAGTCTCTGGCTTGTGACCAACTAAAATGGAGAAGGTTCATTTGGGAAGACACCAAAATGACAGGCACATCATTTGGAGCACACAGGTGAAATTGAGGTGTCAGAGAGCACACAAACCTCCAAAAACCTCACCTGCCCAACCCTTCAAATGCCGCCTGCCCCACACATGACAGAGCCTGATCGCTCACTAGACTGATTTCCCATTGAACCAGAGTGTTCGCACTCGATTCCGAGAGACTGCCCAAGATAAAAACTCAAATACAGAAGTTGTCTTGTAATACAAAATCCAATATAATAAAAAGCAACTTTTTACAGTTGCCTTGAAGCTGTAGCCTTAGTCAACAATCTGTATTCAGGGCTGTTTTCAAGTTGCGCATAGTTTTGAATCGCCTTCCCTTTTGGAGCTGTGCCAGCTTTTAATGAAGCTGTGTACAACTCACAGAATAACAGGTTCCAAAACTGTTAATTAAACCTTCTGGGCACAGGAAATAGCAAAACCCCAGTCTGGATGCCTCCCCCCTGCTATTTAGTAATGCAACAACCAGAAAATTCCATGTCACACATGCGAGGAAAAAGAGAGTGCATAAACAGAATACTAGTGAGACTGGGTGGCAAAACTCATTAATACTCCTGAATATACAGATTGGACCTTACTTTAAAATTTCAAGTCCATTTTATTTACCAAATAAAAAGCCAAAGGCAACATCACAGACTAAAATGCCCATAGGAAACAGCATAGCAATGCCCTTAGCAATACTCCAGGTATGGCCTCACAAATGGATTGTATAGTTAGCTTCATTTCAGCTGGTCATTTTCCATGGGGACACTCTAATACATGGGCGTTGCCCATTGGTAGTCCAGTAACTAAGAAAACTCCACTAAAAGATCTCAACATTGGGGAGAATATTAATGCTGAAAAAAACATGGCAATTAAAATTCAACAGACGTTGGTAGAGAAATGCATCAAAGTCGTACTCCCACAGAATTGTGCTGCTTTTCAGCTATGTTACCAGTACGCAAGACATTGGCTATTTTACATTAAGGAAACCGAAAACTGATGTTACAAATAGGAAGAAGGTACATCAAGAGTTAAAATACTTCAGAAGTTCATAACTTCAGTTTTGGAAGAAAACAATTCCTTTTCCAAAGGGGTGGAGAAAGGGGACATACCAGTAAAGAGAAATTTCAACAGTACTGGGACCTCTAATTTCCGATCCCACCAAAAGAAAAGAGCCACATTTGCAAATCAGCTACTAAAAACTCCCACCTTTCAGAGTCGGAGGAAGAGAAACAATGGCAGTGTAGACAGAAGAAACACCAAACCAAAAACAATTCTAAAAGAAATGTCAGTAAATGGGGAGGTACTGAACTATAGTTAATTACTCAAATGCAAACAATTTTTCACAAATAAGCAACATTTTTCATTAACCATCTCACTTCAAAAATATTTAGTAAAATCATTGTGCACAAAACCAGAGACCACACTCTGGGGTAGGCGCATAACTATCTAAAGTAGCACTCCAGCAAAAAAATTTAACAAATATGCCCCTGCACCATGTAGGCACTTGCAATGTCACTTATTTTTCCAGTGACCTTGCTCTTGCCAAGCCCCATTCTTTAAACTTGAAGAATGGAGCTAGCATTCTGTTGAAAAATATCTGCACTAAACCAGGCTACAAGGACGCACACCAGAACAGAATAGGTCAACACTCCCTTCTGCCAAGAGCTTTGCCTCTAGGGGGGCATCTCTTCCAAACACAGTACCTAAAAACTGGTAGCTTCAGCCGTAGCTATGTTGACAAGACTCAACAGTTACCAAGTTTACAGATTTAAAATACAGCTCAATTATTAAACAAAGAATATGCAAAAAATTTCAGTCAGTGATTTCACAAATTGGTGTTGGGGGCAGGGAGGGAAAGAGACTAGTTTTAATTAATTCACAGAATTGTTACAGCCCAGAAGGTGGTTATTAGGCTTATTGTGTCTGCATTGGCTCTCCGACTGAACAATTCACCTAATGTCATTTCCCCGCCTTTTTCTCCCTGTAACCCTGCACATTTTTCTAATGCCATTTAATAATAATATTTATTGTCACAAGTAGGCTTACATTAACACTGTAATGAAGCTACTGTGGAAATTCCTTAGTCGCTACATTCCAGCGCCTGTTCGGGTACACAGACAGAGAATTCAGAATGTCCAATTCACCTAACAGCACGTCTTTTGGGACTTGTGGGAGGAAACCGGAGCACCCGGAGGAAACCCACGCAGGCACAGGGAGAACGTGCAGACTCCGCACAGTGACCCAAGCTGGGAATCCTACCTGGGACCTTGGTGCTGTGAAGCAACAGTGTTAACCACTGTGCTACCATGCCGGTATGCATCATTAGGATAGGAATATTTTTCCTGCAGCAAATCAGGATCCAGACAAACCTAAACAAGAGAGAGAGTTTTCAAGCTTTAAATGTATACCCCAGTTCTTTGCAGACAGAGTTCTCAACGATGTTGTAGAACGGTACAACATGGATGGGTAGTGACATATATCATGGATTTAATACTGGGTACCTAAAGGGGGTCTGTCAGAGCATCACTCCAGGCTTTCCAATTAGGCTGACAAGCTTCTAATATTGAAAAGTAAAAAATTGATCATGACAATTGATTTGCACCACGTCTTTGGGATTAGGGCAGTGGCCCCGAGGTGGTGAGCATTTTCTTGATCTTCTGCCATTCATATGGTGAAGTTGATCTCACAATGCCGAGGCAGAAAAGTTAGAGCACTGAAGGAGGTCATTCGGCCCATCTTAACCATTCCAGCCCAAGGACACCCAGGTGCCCTTTCTAATCCCACCTTCCTGCACCCAGCCCATAGCCCTGCAGCTTACAGTAGATCCAGATACCTTTTAAAAGGGTTTATGGTCTCTTCTTCCACCACCAACTCAGGCAGCGAATTCCAGACTCCCACTACCTCTGCGTAAAAAGGCTCTTCCATATGTCCCCGGTACACCTTCTGGCTCTTATCTTGAATCTATGCCCACTGGTTCTAGAATTCTCCAGCAAGGGAAACAATTTTATCCTGTCCTCCTAATGCCGAGCTGAGATTCTGGATCCTCTGTAACATAGCTACAGAAAATAGAATCAAGTCTGGAGGTAGAGAGGTAATGCTTTAAACTTGTGATAATGGTTTCCATGTTTACAGATCATGCCATTAAAGAACACCATTTTACTAAGTTATAGGAAGCTGTTATAGGAGGCAGCGCAGCAGGCGACCATTTGGACAATCGAGTCTGTACCAACCCTCTGAAAAAGCACCCTACGTAGGTCAACCCTGTCCCTATCACCATAACCCCACCTAACCTGCACATGTTTGGACACCAAAGGGCAATTTGGCAAAGCCTATCCACCTAACGCGCACATCTTTGGACTGTGGGAAGAAACCGGAGCATCCAGAGGAAACCCAGACACGGGGAGATTGTGCAAACTCCACAGTCACCCAAGGCCGAGCTGAACCAAAATTTCTGGCGCTGAGGCAGCAGTGCTAACCTCTGTGCCACCCAGATAGAACTCTGGGACACCAGTTTCAGTTATGCTGGCAATAGAAAGTAAATTTACTTTGACAAAGTAGTGACATGAAGGAGAGAAGCAAGAAAAACAAGAGTCATCGCTGCCAAAAGTTGGCCAAGGAGGAACAACACATGAAAACAAACGTTATTGGTGGCAATGGGCGCGCTTTAATTTGTGGGCAAGGCAGATGATCAAATGAACAGATGTGATAAGAGTGAGAGAGATGAGCACAACACATGTCAGAGAGAAAGGAAAAGGAGATTGGAACTAGGACAGGTTAAAATTCAACTGCATTCCTGGTGAGCATACAGTGCAATGTTCCCCTACACACAGCAGAATGCATCATAAAGAAAGCAAGGAAATCTCATCTCCCTCCACAAATAAACTTTTTCCAAATTAAAGATACCATTCCCTTTGACTGCGCATTGAAAGATACCAGAATGACAGGGGAAAAAAACAATCAGACAATTTCTTCTACACTTGGACAGTCACATAACATGCAATCCCCCATTTCAGCAACCAATGCTGGTTAAAGTATTCTGCAGTGCTTGTCATTTTTTTTTCAGATTTATAAAATTATGGAGCAACACCATTACCTTGAATCTGCTCATTTCTAGTCACTCAAAACAAGCAATATAGGCTTTGATTTAGTGAATACTGCCAGTCATTAGTGCATTTCGACAGCTATAACTTCCTTACTGGTTTCTGGTGATTCAAGGCAATTTATTTTTATTTACATAATTTTGGAAATTTTACTTTCATTTTGGGAATGTATCCCACAATTCTGCCCTGCCATCTTGGCCCAAAATTGCAGTTGATAGCTTTGCTGTCAGCCAATTTGCACAAGTACATCTATCAGATAATTCCTATGCATATTCTGAAAATAACTAGTTGCATAAAATACTTGCTACAATTTTCCAGCTGGTATTTGCTCAAAATATGACTTTTTCTTTTCCAGTCCTCTTCCCAGTTTAGAAATTTTAAGTCCCAGAGGTCAATGTCAATACTAGAAAATATACATCTGGTATTTCACAAATATTCTACGTGATTGCAACACATTCATTCAAAAATAAAGCATTAGCCTTTCGCAAACGAACACTTTGTACCAAGTGAACACAAGAAAAACACCCATCATTCACCAAGCATGAAATTACAGTTCAAACAGCTCAAGTATAGAACGGCGTGGTTGCATAGTGGTTAGCACTCTTGCTTCGCAGCACCAGGGTCCTCGGTTCAATTCCCGGCTTGGGTCAGTCTGTGTGGAGTCTGCATGTTCTCCCCATGGGTTTCCTCCGGGTGCTCCGGTTTCTTCCCACAAGTCCCAAAAGGCTTGCTGTTAGGCGAATTGGACATTCTGAATTCTCCCTCAGTGTAACCGAACAGGCGGAGTGTGGCGACTAGGGGATTTTCACAGTAACTTCATTGCAGAATTAATGTAAGCCTACTTGTGACAATGAAGATTATTATTAGTTAGAATTTCATGATATTCAAGCATTTTCAATTTATTCTTTAATTGTTGAAGTGCATATTGGATATTCCTACTCATTCTCTCTCTCACTCCCTCCTTTTCCACTCTGTCTCACATCCAACCCCCTCCCCCAGGGCAGTGATTCAACAACCTGAGGCTCTCGCTAACCCCCAATCCAAGGTTGCACCTGGATCTGGAGATTGGATCTCTTCCTGACGGACAGCAAGGGCCATGCCTCTGCCCAGGTCCATGGACTGACTGCTGCCCCCCCCCCCCCCACCAACTATTCACACTTCACCATGATTGGCAGACAGTTTCCTGCCCTTAACCATCATGGTACTGTGACTGCTGAGACGGAGCCCGTGTGTCTGGCTTGCTCTTGAATCTCAAGACTCGCACTCTTCCCAGATGCTCACGGTATCGGGGCCTCACGGTAGCATGGTGGTTAGCATCAATGCTTCACAGCTCCAGGGTCCCAGGTTCGATTCCGGGCTGGGTCACTGTCTGTGTGGAGTCTGCACGTCCTCCCTGTGTGTGCGTGGGTTTCCTCCGGGTGCTCCGGTTTCCTCCCACAATCCAAAGATGTGCGGGTTAGGTGGATTGGCCATGCTAAATTGCCCGTAGTGTAAGGTTAATGGGGGGATTGTTGGGATACGGGTTACGTGGGTTTAAGTGGGGTGATCATTGCTCGGCACAACATCGAGGGCCGAAGGGCCTGTTCTGTGCTGTACTGTTCTATGTTCTGTGCTCAGCCTCTGCTGATGACGGCACTGGCATCAGAACATGGGCGGTAGTTGGATCCAAGGTGCAGCGGGTGGGGATGTCGGGAGAGTAGGACCAGATTACAGCAATTTTAGAAACAAAAATGGCAACACAATTCAGAAAAACAGGCCCCAAAGAGTAATGACAGGAAACAGAAACAACATTGTGGGGTGACCAAGTGAGGACTTACTGTACCTAGCCATATTTTGCAAACATGTAACTATTTTCTTAAATTCCAAATTGACAGACTGGCATCTTAGTTAGTAAAAGCTAACTTTCAATACTGTCTCCCAGCAATGCAGATATGCCAAATGCAGCAAGATTTTCTAAACTGTGAGGCAGTGGAGAACTTTAATATGCTAGTTAATGCAGTGCTTTTTTTTATTAAAAAAACACATTTTATTCAAACTTGTATCAAAGTAGGTTACAGCAAATAAACACCCTGGGAAACATTCTTCCCAACAATCAACTTAGTTTGTACATATTTTCCTCCTTTCCTCTCCCCCCCATCCCCCGGCGCGACGAACAGCTCCTCAAACACGGTCACAACCATCCCCCACCATTTCGCAAACTCCCCTGTTGAGCCCCTTAACTCATACTTTATCTTCTCTAACCGCAGGAAGACGTACAGATCACCCAACCAAGCTGCTACCCCCGGTGGCGATGCCGACCACCACTCCAGCAAAATTCAACGCCGTGCAATCAGAGAGACAAAGGCCATGACATCAGCCTTCCTCCTCTCCATGAGCTCCGGCTTCTCTGAAATCCCAAATATCGCCACCAAAGGGTCCAGGTCCACTCGCCCTCCACTGTCCTGGCTAAGACCGCAAAAACTCCCGCCCAGAATCTTCCCAATTTTTCACAGCCCCAAAACATGTACACATGATTTGCTGGCCCCCGCCCACACCTCTCTCACTCATCTGCTATCCCTTGAAAGAACCCACTCATTCTCGCCCGAGTCATATGCACCCTGTGCACCAGCTTAAACTGTATCAGGCTCATCCTTGCACAAGAGGTGGTCCCGTTTACCCTTCGCAGTGCCTCACTCCATACTCCCCAATTGATCTCCATTCCCAACTCCGCTTCCCATTTCTCCTTGATCTTCACCACCTGCTCGCCTCCCTGCTCCCCCAGCCACTTATATATATCCCCAATTCTTCCCTCCCCTTGCACATCCGAAAGCAGCAGTCGCTCCAGCAAGGTGTATCCTGGCAATCTAGGGAACCCCTTCCAGTCCCTAACCTGTAGATACCTGAACTCACTACCCGTCAGCATCTCTACCCTCACGCTTAGCTCCTCCAGACTGGCAAACCCTTTCTCCAAATACAAATGTTAATCACAAGATTTTTTAAAAATTAGTACATGAGATTTGAGCATCACTGACAAGGCCACCAATTACTACCCATCCTTAATTGCCCTTTAAAAGATGTTAAGCAGTCTTCTTGAATCGCTGAGGTCCATCTGGTATAGGTACACGCAATGCGGTTAGCAAGTTCCAGTATCTTGACTCAGCAATAGCAAAACAGCCAATATATTTCCAAGTCATATAGTTCGTCAGTTATAGGATCAGAATTAACCCATTTGGCCCATCGAATCTGCTCTGCAATTCAATCACGGCTGATCTCATTCAGGTCTTAACTCCACCATCCTGTCCTTTCTCCGTAATGCTTCAACCCAATTTTTAAAATCTGACAATTTACTCATTGTCCCAGCATCCACCATGCTCTGGAGTAGCAAATTCCACAGATTCACAACCCTTTGGGAGCAGTTTCTCCTCAACTCGGTTTTAAATTTGCTACCTCTTCTCCTAAGGCTATGTATGACCTCTCTTT
The DNA here is from genome assembly GCF_902713615.1 of Scyliorhinus canicula. NCBI lineage: Eukaryota > Metazoa > Chordata > Chondrichthyes > Carcharhiniformes > Scyliorhinidae > Scyliorhinus > Scyliorhinus canicula. The sequence continues at coordinate 39,580,335 of NC_052151.1, read as the reverse complement.
CTAGAATGCCCCACAAGGGGAAGCATCTGCTCCACGTCTACTTTATCCATACCTTTTATCACATTGTATACCTCAATTTGATCTCCCATCATTCTTCTAAACTCCAGATTATAGGTCTAAACTGTTCAATCTCTCTTCATCGCTGCAATCAACCTCCTGAACCTCTTCTGAACTGTCTCCAATGACATTGCATCTTTCTTCAAATAAGGGGACCAAAAACGTGCACAATATTCCAGATGTGGTCTCAACAATACCTTGTATAGTTGCAACAACACTTCCTTACCTTTATACTCTATTCCTTTAGTTGTAAATGACAACATTTCATTCGTTCTCTTTATTACCTGCTGTACCTGCATGCTAGTTTTCTGTGACTCATGAACGAAGACTCCCAGATCCCTCTGCAACAGAGCACCCTAATGTCTTTCCCCATTTAGATAATAAGTTGCCGTCCCATTATTCCGACCAAAATGCATGACCTCACACTTCCAAAAGACGTGCTTGTTAGGTAATTTGGACATTCTGAATTCTCCCTGAGCGTACCGAACACACACTGGACAGTGGTGACTAGGGGATTTTCACAGTAATTTTTGTGACACTAATAAAGATTATCCATATTAAACTCCACCCGTCACATTTTGGCCCACTCCACTAACCTATCTATACCCATCTGTAAGTTTTTAGTTCCTCATTGCAAATTACTGTCCCACCTATTTTTGTGTTGTCTGCAAATTTTGCTACTGACCCTTCTATCCCTGCATCCAAGTCATTTATATAGATTGTAGATAGTTGCGGCCCCCAAGGACCGAACCCTGTGGTACCCTGGTGCATGACCTGGAGGGGAATTTGCAAGTGGTCATGTTCTTACGTGTCTGCTACACTTGTTTTTTTAGATGGTACAGCCACAGATTTGGAAGGTGCTGGCAAAGGAGCCTTGGCAAATCACTCCAGTGCATTTTTGCAGATAGCCCACTGTTGTCACAGTGCGCTGTTGGTAGGAGTGAATGTTTAAGATGGTGGTTGGAGTGTCAATCAAGCGAGCTGCTATATCTTGGATTGTGTTCAATTTCTTGAGTGTTGAAGCTGCACTCAAGACTTGTCCCTTGTAAATGGCAGACAGGCTATGGAGAGTCAGGAGGTGAGCCACTCACTCCAGAATTCCCAGCCTCTGACTTGTTCTCATAGCCATAACCCCCAAGATGTTGAAGGTGGGTGATTCAGCAATGGTAATGTCGTCAAATCTCAAGGGATGTGATTAAATTCTTTCCTACTGGAGCTGGTAATTGCTTGCCACTTGTCAATGTCATCTGCGGTTCAACTGGTAGTGTTCTCATCTCTCAGACTGAATGCTATACATTCAAGTCCTGCTCGAGCTCACATAAAACTAGGCTAACATTCTAGTTCAGTACACGGGGTGGTGCACTGTTAATGAAACATGATAAATAATCCCCCCTCTTTTTTTGTTTAAGGTATTTTAATCCAAGCGCAGTCAATAAATCAATCAACAAAAGATGTTACAAACAGTTGGTCATTTTCACCCTTTTCTCCCCTTAATTGATCCAACACTCACCACCCCCAAATAAACCCCTGGCCAATGAAGGCAAGCATGCCGTATGCCTTCTTGACTACCTTCTCTACCTGTGTTGCCCCTTTCTGTGACATGTGGACCTGTACACCTTGATCTCTCTGACTGTCAATACTCTTGAGGGTTCTACCATTCACTGTATATTCCCTACCTGTATTACACCTTGCAAAATGCATTACCTCACATTTGTCTGGATCAAACTCCATCTGCCATCTCTCCGCCCAAGTTTCCAAACGATCTAAATCCTTCTGTATCCTCCGAGTCCTCATCGCTATCCGCAATTCCACCAACCTTTATGTCGTCTACAAACTTACTAATCAGACCAGTTACATTTCCTCCCAAATCATTTATATATACTACGAACAGCAACGGTCCCAGCACTGATCCCTGTGGAACACCACTAGTCACAGCCCTCCAATCAGAAAAGCACCCATCCATTGCTACTCTCTGCCTTCTATGACCTAGCCAGTTCTGTGTCCATCGTGCAAGTTCACCCTTGATCCCGTGTGGCTTCACCTTTTGTTTCATTACCTGAGGAACTGCAAATGGAATTTAACTCTGCACAACCAGCAAACACCCCAACTTTGACATTAAGGTCAATGATCTTCCATCAATTAAATAGTTAATGATGATTGGGTCAAGACAAATGGTTACTTATAGTTGTGTTTTTACCCCCATACATTTGGAAACTTTCTCCTTTAATGTACAATTAAGAAAACAACATTTTATTGATAATTCTAAAATATTCATTATGGTTTTCCAGAGGTTTACTTTGTATGGGTGAAGTGAACTGTTAATACCTATGACTCTGGCCATTTGAATCAGATGGAGCTTTCACAACTCTAGCATTAAAATACCTCAAGCATTCACTGCAAGATAAACATTCTTACACAGCTGTGCTACACCAAAATTATAGCAATGCTCTTTTAACCTCTTACCTTCTTCCTAATTTGACAGGACACTCAACCTCACCACTGCTTCACATTACCAAGTATGATTTACCACAATATGTAAAACAGTGCTGTCAACTGAAATGAAAATGAAATGAAAATCGCTTATTGTCACAAGTAGGCTTCAATGAAGTTACTGTGAAAAGCCCCTAGTCGCCACATTCCGGCGCCTGTCCGGGGAGGCTGGTACGGAAATCGAACCGTACTGCTGGCCTGCTTGGTCTGCTTTAAAAGCCAGCGATTTAGCCGAGGGAGCTAAACCAGCCCCTACTACCCCAACTGCATTATATGAAGAACAGACACCCAGCATCTATGGTGGATTTGTGAACAGAGGCTGGTTTAGCACAGGGCTAAATTGCTGGCTTTGAAAGCAGACCAAGGCAGGCCAGCAGCACGGTTCAATTCCCGTACCAGCCTCCCCGAACAGGCGCCGGAATGTGGTGACTAGGGGCTTTTCACAGTAACTTCATTTGAAGCCTACTTGTGACAATAAGCGATTTTTATTTCATTTTCATTAGCATAGATAACATGGCTCAGAAGGTAGAGGAGGCAGAGGTATTAAAACAGCATGTTGCAGTCCACTTTAGTATAGAATTCAAAAATAAGATGGTGATGTTGAATTTACACAAGACCTTAGATTACAGATGGAGCACCATTGTATCTCAATATGGGATGACTACAAAAGTAACAGAAAAGGTGAATCAAAGATTCATTAGAATGGTATGAGGGGGTGAAGAGTTACATTGTGCAGAGGGTTTTGAGAAGTTAGGCGCGTTCTTCTTTCCAGTAAAGCTGGTACATTGAGCAGCTAGAGATCTTAATCTTTATCGAATAAGGTCTGAGGAACTAATATATGCATTCCACTGCCCAGCATAATAATTTGTTCCAAATTTAGCATGAATGATTCATTAAAAGGCAGGCTAGAGAAAACAAATGTATTTTACAGAGATGGTAAGAATGTTGGCTGCCTTGTGAAAAATAATTGCAGAAGCAGAGTCCAAAATTATAAAAAGGATTTTGGTAACTGCTTGGACACACTGTTCTTTTACATTTGTGACTTTGGCTTTCATCCACATGAAATCCCCCTTTTGGTGACCAGGCTCCTCCTACACAGTTTAGACAACCCATTTCATTGTAGCCACAGGTCCACATCATAAGTAATCGATAATTAAATGTATTAGCTCCCCATGAGAAAGTTTAACCAAATAGTATTTTAGACATACAGATCAATAAAGATCCTGTGCCAGACCTATTTGTGCTGAATTATCTTAACTCAGCTGGAGCAGGGTAGTGATGCCACTGCATTAGAGGCTGAATTCTGCAATAAATCCCTAACAGAAAGGCCTATGTATGGATACTGGGTAAAGACTTGATTCATTTTGACACTGCAGTCAAACACCAGCCACTGTTATGGCTCACATGAATGTAACATAGCCCGGTACCTTTCCTGCCTCACCCTATGTTTGCCAATGAAACTGTCATTCATGAGCATTATATTGAGATTCGATTACTCCGGACTGATCTCCCATCACTCCCCACAAACTTCAGCTCATCCAAAACTCTGCTACCCGCATCAAATACCTTTCGCCCTTCACCTGTGCTCACTGACCACACTGAATTAAGGTCCCCTCATATCTCAACTTTAAAATTCTTACTTCTGGCTTAACTTCTTCCATGGTCTCACCTCTCCCAATCTTTATAAACACCCAGCCAGGAACTCTCCACTTTTTGGGTCGCCATTTCCATCACCAACGTCTCTCTTTCTCCACCCTTGGTAGTCATGCTTCAAATGCTTAAGCCTTCCATTCCTCAACTCCTACCTAGGCCAATGCATTTATCCATCACCGTAAGGCCCTTTCACCTCTCAGGCCAAGCTTTTGGTCATCTTTTCTTCTTTGGCTCGGCACGCATTTTCCCTTACCTTTTTGAAGCGGCTTAAGGCATCTTTCTACTGTTGCTACTCTCATCATCATAGTTTCTGTCATTGTGATTGAAATATAGATCATCGGTCTTTCAATTGATGCGCTAAACGACAACCACTATTTATGGAACTGTGCCCAAGCAAGGAGTCAGTGCCTTCAGGACAAAACAGAAAGAGGAGGAAACGAAAGATAGCTGGAGTGGAAGTGCAAATCTTACTGATTGAATCTTGCAGAACAGAGTACAGACAGCCTTAGGAACTTGTGTTCTGCTCTTCACACCAAGGGTTGCACAGGTAATTGGAAACAAAATATGAAAATGCATACAATGACCAAACCACCACTGTCCCAGTCCCATTCTGAAAGAGTTAGCCTAATTCTACAATAATATTTTGTCAACAGCCAGTGCCCAATGCGAGGTCACTGATACAATCAGGATGACGACATGTTTTGGGAGTCACATTATGATAGGCAGCACGTCTGCTGCATTCATTAATAGGTGAACAGCTAGATAAAACTGGCTTCTCTTACTTGCTCTGCAACTCAAACACTACTGCCAATGCACACCGAAAACATCGTACTTGTCCGTGTCTAATCACTAATGCATGAAGTTTTATGGAAAGCCAAAGTGGCCCATTTAATTTGAGATTTATCAAGACTCATTCATACCAGATTAGGATATTGGGTCATTAATGCAGTCAAAAATATATCCTACTTGATGTTTGGATGCCTCGTACTGCAAATCAAAAGCTGATTAGCTGGTCATTTGTGACGAACACTGCAGGAGACTCAGAGCCCTGACAGATATCACTTCTCATAAGCACAGAACGTGGATAACAGGATATATACATTTTAAAATGTTCCCTTCTGAAGTTTGATCCTTCTTGAGAAACAGTTCAAGATTTCTAATTCAGGAGACCGGACACAGAGGAGCTATTCCACTGATTTTTCCCACTCCCAATTGCAGAGATGACTTTAATTAATCCTCTTCTGAATTTGGAGAAGGGAAGGAAGGAACTTGGGAACAGGAGTGAGAATTATTAAAGTATAGCCAACCATTCAATTAAATTGTCGCTAAATTATATCTTTACTCGTGGTCCCATATCTCTCAATATTCTTGATGAATAAAAATATATCAATCTCACTTTTGAATTAACCTTACATTAATAGCTTTAGCGGGAGCCGGGAGGAGGAATGCTTATTGTCACTTCCCTTTATATGAACTGTTGTTTACTGATTATAGGATACCAGTCCATCTTATGGAGACCTCAGCGATAATACAACATGCAATTGGACAAAATGTTTTCTAAATGCAATAAACTTACATAAATTAATGGACAAAATTTGCAAAACTACTTCACTAATGACACCAATCTGCAGCATAATGATCAGAATTGCAAATTTCTCTTGTATGCAAAACACAGTTCAAAATGTGGTTACAATATTTTTTTAAAACTCAGAAACACCCAGGAAGTACAAGTGTAACAGGCCGAGTGATCATTTAACCAATAGGGGCATGAATTTTGTGATTTCCCTTCATCCTGGAAGAACAAATCCTAATTATGTGAACGTAAAATCAAAAATAAATTTTCCATCCCTGCTCTCTCCAAAAATAAGGCTGGTGATATTTATACTGCCCTTTCTAGAGTGCAGGAAAATTATAAAAGCAACTTTTCACTATTAAATAAATAAAAGTTAATTTTTCTAACATCACAATCTTTGCCAGTAAATGCTGTTCTTGCTTAGAGCAAAATAATTTCTAAGAACGTGAAAGATCGACTTTTGTAGCCATTGCATAAACTTAATGATTAACAATTGGATCTAATTGCACACAGTATAAAGTTTGGAAATTACAAGAATTGAGTTTTGAGCAAATCATTTGGCATTTGAGCTAACTGCTGGCATTATTACACACACACACAAACATACGCACAGTTACTAAATTGGGAAATGATGATCTAACTGTGCATAGAAAACTGTGCATTCGAAGAAACAGATTCCAGGGGTGTGGCAGGATCAGCCAATGACAGTTATTGCCAACCCTGCTGCAGCTCCAATCCAGAACTAGTATTACATAACACCAGTTGTTTTCTCCATTTCAACATCGAACTGGTGATTAATGACTGTTATTTAAGCAAGGTCAGCTCATGTGTGACCCTACAGCTATCTAATCCAACCACGCCTTCTCCACCCAGCTAGCTTGAACACAGCTAAAGCAGTTTAGTAAAAAGCCCAGCGGCATATCATGAGAAGTGTTTTCAGCAGTTTACACAGGCACACTACGCTCAAACGAAATGATCTGTGAAATTTCACAAGTTAAAATACAGAACCAACAGCGCCGAGGTCCCAGGTTCGATCCCGGCTCTGGGTCACTTGTGGAGTTTGCACATTCTCCCCATGTTTGCGTCGGTTTTGCCCCCGCAACCCAAAGATGTTTACGGTAGGTGGACTGAACACGCTAAATTGCCCCTTAATTGGAAAAAAATGAATTGGGTACACTAAATTTTTTTTTAAAACAAAGAACTAAACTAATTGAAAATCAAGATTTGAGAACTAACTCAGCCACTCTTATTTAATGACAAAACTATATCAAAAAATATATGATTTATATTACAACACTGACTTACTGGAATTTTAGATATGCCAAAAGTATTAAAAGAGGAAATGTAGACAAACTGGGTGGCCTGGTAGCGAGCTGCCTCACAGCGCCTGGGACTCTGGTTTGATTCCGACCTCGGGTTATTGTCTGTGTGAAGCTTGCATGTTCTCCCCGTGTCTGTGTGGGTTTCCTCCAGGTGCTCCAGTTTCCTCCCACAGTCCAAAGATGTGCAGGCTAGGTGGATTGGCCATGCTAAATTGCAACACCCCACCCCACAAGGCTGGTTGGGGTCATGTGGATAAGGTAGGTGATTGGTTTAGGTAGGGTGGTCTTTCGAAGAGTTAGTGCAGACTTGATGGGCTAAATGGCCTCCTTCTGTACTGTAGGGATTCTATAAAAACAACACCCCTTTTCACCAAAAATTATGACAATCGATCACAATGGTACCAGAACTGAGAGGTTATTCCATCTGGAGAGATTGAACAAGCTGATCTCCTTTCTCATGAAGAGAGGGGACTGAGTGGCACCAGAAAGCAGTTTTTAACATTATGAAAGGGTTTCATGGAGATGTAAGGAGAAGCTTTCTACTTGCAAAAAAGACAGGATCCAGAAACACTGGATCAAAAACATCTGGTAGACAATGGATACTTGAATTTTGAACAAAGATTTTCAATAATAGACCACAGGGATTCAGAAAGTGTCCTTCTGGTCATTATATACAAGGCGGCACAGATAAGAGTTATCATTTTGTTTTATTCTCTCATGGGATGTGGGCCAGCATTTATTGCCCATTCCTAATTGACCTTGAACTGAGTGGCTTGGTAGGCCATTTCAGAGGGCAATTAAAATAATAATAGTCAACCACATTGCTGTGGATCTGGAGTCATCTAGATCAGATGAGGTAAAGGTGGCAGATTTCCTTCCCTAAAATACATTAGTGAACCAGATGGGTCTGTGACAATCAACAATGGTTTCATGGTCTTCATTAGACTTTTATGATGGATATTGTCAATTGTTGTAAAAACTCATCTGCTTCACTAATGTTCTTTCGGGAAAGAAATCTGCCATCCTTACCTGGTCTGGTACACAAGACTCCAAACCATAGCAATGTTCCCTCAAGAGCAATTAGTGAAAAGCAATAAATGCTGGCCCAGCCGGCGACATCCTGTAGATCTAGTATATCTGGACTTCCAGACGGCGTTTGATAAGGTGCCGCGCAGAAGGTTAATTCACAAGGTGAGATCACATGGGATATGGGGTAACTGAGCTTGGATAGAAGACTGACTGATGGACATGAAAGAGAGTCGGGATAAATGGGTCTTTATCTGGATGGCGAGATGTAACTGGTGGGGTGCCACAGGGTTCGGTCCTTGGGCCCCAGCTATTTACAATCTAAATTATTATTTTTTTTAAAATATTTTTATTGAAGCATTTGCAAAATTTTTATAACAATAACAAACATGATAATAACATATACATCAACACGGTAAACTAGACATTTCCCACCCAACCCCTCTGTACATCTGTAATTTTCCCCGAGAAAGTCGACGAACGGCTGCCACCTCTGGGAAACCCCAGCATTGACCCCCTCAAGGCAAACTTTATTTTCTCCAGCTTGAGAAACCCAGCCATGTCACTTTTCCAAGTCTCCACACTCGGGGGCTTCGAGTCCCTCCACATTAAAAGGATCCATTTCCGGGCTCCCAGGGAGGCAAAGGCTAGGATATCGGCCTTTTTCACTCCCTGAACTCCCAGGTCTTGACACTCCAAAGATCGCTATCTCTGGACTCGGCACCACCCACATACCTAGCCACTTGGACATTGCCTTGGAAAACCCCTGCCAGAATCTTCCAGGCTTCAGGCATGCCCAAAACATATGAACATGGTTTGCTGGGCTTCCCGCACACATCGCACATCCATCTTCTACCCCGAAAACTTGCTCATCCTCGCCGCCATGTGTGCCTGATGTACCACCTTAAACTGGATTAGACTGAGCCTGGCACACGAGGAGGAATTAACCCTGCTTCGGGCGTCCACCCGCAGACTTGCCTCTAACTCCCCACCTAGCTCCTCCCACTTTTCCTTCAGTTCCTCCACCGGGATCTCCTCCGCCTTCAACAACTCCTGATAGATATCCGACACTTTCCCCTCCCCCACCCAGGTACCGGACACTACTCTGTCCTGTATCCTCCGTGGCAGGATCAGCAGGAAAGCCAACACCTGTTTCCTCAGAAAGTCCCGGACTTGTAAATATCTGAAACCATTCCCCGGCGGCAGCTTGAACTTGTCCTCAAGTGCCTTCAGACTGGGAAAACTCCCGTCTATGAATAGATCTCCAATCCGTCTAATTCCTGCTCTCTGTCAACTTTGGAACCCCCCATTGATCCTGCCCGGCGCGAACCGGTGGTTATTGCAAATCGGGGTCCAGATAGACACACCCTCCACCTTCTTATACTTCCTCCATTGCCCCCAGATCCTCAATGCCGTCACCACCACCGGGCTAGTGGAGTAACTGGCCGGCAGGAACGGCAGAGGTGCCGTTACCAGTGAACATAGAATATTACAGCGCAGTACAGGCCGTTCAGCCCTCAATGTTGCGCTGACCTGTGAAACCACTCTAAAGCCCATCTACACTATTCCCTTATCATCCATATGTCTATCCAATGATCATTTGAATGCCCTTAGTGTTGGCGAGTCCACTACTGTTGCAGGCAGGGCATTCCACGCCCTTACTACTCTCTGAGTAAAGAACCTACCTCTGACATCTGTCCTATATCTATCTCCCCTCAATTTAAAGCTATGTCCCCTCATGCTAGACATCACCATCCGAGGAAAAATGCTCTCGCTGTCCACCCTATCTAATCCTCTGATCATCTTGGATGCCTCAATTAAGCCACCTCTTAATCTTCTTCTCTCTAACGAAAACAGCCTCAAGTCCCTCAGCCTTCCCTCATAAGGTCTTCCCTCCATACCAGGCCACATCCTGGTAAATCTCCTCTGTACCCTTTCCAATGCTGCCACATCCTTCCTATAATGCAGCGACCAGAATGGCACGCAATACTCCAAATGCGGCTGCACCAGAGTTTTGTACAACTGCAACATGATCTCATAGCTCCAAAACTCAATCCCTCTACCAATAAAAGCTAACACACAATACGCCTTCTTAACAACCCTCTCAACCTGGGTGGCAACTTTCAGGGGTCTATGTACATGGACAGCGAGATCTCTCTGCTCATCCACACTACCGAGAATCTTACCATTAGCCCAGTACTCCGTCTTCCTGTTATTCCTTCCAAAATGAATCACCTCACACTTTTCTGCATTAAACTCCATTTGCCACCTCTCAGCCCAGCTCTGCAGCTTACCCAAGTCCCTCTGTAACTTGTAACATCCTTCCGCACCGTCCACATTGAACATTGAGCTGTCTACCCTTAATAAATCCGGTGCTCGGAGACTTCCGGTGGCGGCGATGACGTAGGAAGCCGCACATTTGGGAGCTCCCGATTCAAACGGACTTTTTGGCTCTTTTTAGAGCCCAAAACTAAATTTTTTTCGACGTCTCCCGGTGGGAGAAGGTGTGCTGATCGACTTTCTCAGCATTTCATGACTCGAACTCGGAATGGAAAAGGAGAAAAAAACGGCAGCAGCACCCCAGAAAAAACGGGGGAAGGATTCCAAGATGGCGGCCGGCGGAGCACCAGAGGAGTGGAAGCAGTGTGCCCAGGAGCAGCAGGCTGCTCTCCTGCGCTGTTTTGCAGATTTCAAGGCTGAGGTGCCGAGCTCGCTGCAGGAAATGAATAAAAAGCTCTCGGAGATTCAGACGACCCAGGGTGCTGCCATCCAGGCGTTGCAGGCGCAGGCAACTGAAGAAGAGGAGGCGGCCGTGGTCCTCGTGAGTAAGGTGGAGGGGCACGAGGCCCTCCACAAGAAGTGGCAAGACCGCTTAGAGGAGCTTGATCACCGTATGAGGCGGAAAAATCTGAGGATCTTGGGCCTTGCGGAGGGGCTGGAGGGGTCAGATCTGACAACCTACTTGGCCACGATGCTGAACTCGCTAGTGGGGGCAGGATCTTTCCATCTGCCCCTGGAGCTGGAGGGAGCCCACAGGGTACTGGCCAGGAGGCCTAAGGAGAACGAACCCCCGCGTGCGGTGCTGGTGAGGTTCCACCGGTTCAGTGATCGGGAGTGTGCGCTGTGCTGGGCCACGAAGGTGAAGAGCAGCAATTGGGAGAATGGGGTAGTACGGATCTACCAGGATTGGAGTGCGGAGGTGGCTAAGCGGCGGTCCGGGTTTAATCGGACGAAAGAGGTGCTCTACAAGAAGATGATAAAGTTTGGAATGTTGCAACCTGCGCACCTGTGGGTAACTTATTTGGACCGGCATTATTATTTTGATTCCCCGGAGGAGGCGTGGGCCTTCGTGCAGACGGAGAAACTGGACTCGAACTAGGGGTTGGGGGTTGCGGGGTCGGTTGTAATGCTTTATTGTTGGTTTCTGCTGTTGCTGTGTTCTCTTTTTCTGTACTTTTGTAATTTTGATATGGTTATTTATTGGGGTGTTGTTCTGTTTTTTGCTGTGGGGCATTGTTTGAGTTGTGTATCTTGCGGGGAGGGTTGGGGGGGTTTGTTGTATTCTATATCGGGTTGGGGGTATGGAGTGGGGCTGGTATTTGGGAGCTGCGTCAGAAGGGTGTGGTGGGGCAGTGCAAAAGCGCGGGCTTTCCTCTGGTTTCCCACGTTGCAGGGCTGGGGGGTGGAGACGATGACGGGGTGGAGGGGTGGATGATCCCACTTTGGGAGGGGTCGGGTTTTTGGCGGGAGTTTCCGGGGTCAGCAGAAGTTAGCTGACCCACGGAAATACAATGGAGGACGGTTCTCGGCTAGGAGGGTTCCTAGCCCGGGGGGGGGGGGGGGGGGGGGGGGGACACCGGGTTGCTGCTGGTAGGGTCAGGAAGGAGCTGGTGTGGGCCGGGGGGGACAGAGGCGAGGTGTTGTCGCTGTGGGGACTGGGTCGGGCAGGGGGTGCTGGCCTGGGGCGGGCAGTCGACGGGCTATGGCTAGTCGACGGGGGAGGGGGGGGCGGGTCGCCCTCTGATCCGGTTGGTCACCTGGAATGCGAGAGGATTGAATGGGCCGGTGAAGCGGTCGAGGGTACTTGCTCATCTGAGGGGTCTAAAGGCGGATGTGGCAATGCTTCAGGAGACCCACCTGAAGGTGGCGGACCAGGTCCGTCTGAGGAAGGGGTGGGTGGGGCAGGTTTTCCACTCTGGGTTGGATGTGAAGAACCGGGGAGTGGCGATTCTGGGAGGGAAAAATGTGTCGTTTGAGGCGGTGGCGGATAAGGGGGGTAGGTATGTTATGGTTAGGGGCAGGCTGCAGGGAGAGACGGTGGTACTTGCTAGTGTGTATGGGGGAGACTACAATACGGTGTTGGATCCTTCACTGTGGTCCAGTCCAAGGACGGGTAGGAGGCCGGCGGCGGCCAAGGTACTGAGGGTTTATGGACCAGATGGTGAGAAAGTGAACAAACGAATATGATGGACAGTAGGACCCTGAGGGTAATGAGTTCACAGACAGAGAACAAAGGGATGAGCACAGCATGGCTAGGAAGGGGGAGGGGAGTTTTGCCTCGTGGAGAGAATAGTGAAAAGGATGCTGGGTAACAAGAGGCCAGGATTGGGAAAATGCGAAGTGAGCCAATCAGGATAAATGGCCAGGTCAGGTGGTGTGCAAAATGACCAATGGGAAGTTGGTATGCGAATCTTGATGTAATTTGAAGTATATCTCCAGTGTTCCTTTGTCCTGAGGTTCTCTTTATCCTGGGCTCTCAGAAGACAGTGTGTGTGTCCTGAGGTCCTATGGATTGAGTCAGCCTTGCAAGTTAGTTATTATTAAATGATATGATACCTGCAAATCCATCTCAGATTTTATTGAGTCCAGACCGGCCACAAAGAATCAGGAATTAACAATGGGAGGGGTGGATCCATGGAGGTTTGTGAGGCCGAGGGCACGGGAGTACTCTTTCTTCTCCCACGTACATAGGGTTTATTCTCGGATAGACTTCTTCGTGGTGAGTAGGGGACTGATTCCGAGAGTGGAGGAGGCCGAATATTCGGCCATTGCAATCTCCGACCACGCTCCGCATTGGATGGAGTTAGAGATGGGGGAGGTGCGGGACCAGCACCCGTTGTGGCGGTTGGATGTGGGGTTGTTGGCGGAGGAGGTGTAGAGGAGGGTCCGGGCAAGTATTGAGGGGTACCTCAAGGTGAATGATACGGGGGAGGTCCAGGTGGGGACGGTCTGGGAAGCCCTGAAGGCAGTGATTTGTGGGGAGCTGATATCCATCCGGGCACACAGGGAGAGGAGCGAGAGGGATAGATTGGTGGGGAAGATGCTGGAGGTAGATAGGAGGTACGCGGAGGCACCAGAGGAGGGACTGTTGGGGGCAAGGGGCAGCCCACAGGCTAAATTTGATTTGCTGACCACTAGAAAGGCGGAGACACAGTGGAGGAAGGCACAAGGGGCAGTGTATGAAGATGGTGAAAAGGCGAGTAGAATGCTGGCTCATCAGCTCCGCAAGCGGGATGCGGCTAAGGAAATTGCTGGAGTGAGAGACAAGAGTGGGAATGTGGTGCGGAAGGGGGTAGAGGTGAATGAGGTCTTCAAGGACTTTTACGGGGAACTGTACCGGTCGGAGCCAACGGTGGGGAGGAGGGGAATGGAGAGGTTTCCTGACAGGCTATCTTTCCCGAAGGTGCAGGAGGAGCAGGTGGAGGGGTTGGGGGCGCCGATTGAGCTGGAGGAGCTAGTTAAGGGGATCGGGCAGATGCAGTCAGGGAAGGCGCCGGGGCCGGATGGGTTCCCGGTGGAATTTTATAAAAAGTTTGTGGACCTAGTGGGCCCCTTGCTGGTGCGGACACTTAATGAAGCGTGGGAAGGGGGGACTTTGCCCCCGACGATGTCGCGGGCGCTGATTTCTCTAATCTTAAAGAGGGACAAGGACCCCCAGCAGTGTGGTTCATACAGGCCCATATCTCTCCTCAATGTGGATGCCAAGGTGCTGGCAAAAATCCTGGCCAACAGGATAGAGGACTGTGTTCCAGGGGTTGTACATGAGGACCAGACAGGTTTTGTGAAGGGAAGGCAGCTGAACACGAATGTGCGGAGATTGCTGAATGTCATCATGATGCCAGCGATTAAGGGGGAGGCTGAGATAGTGGTGGCGCTGGATGCGGAGAAGGCCTTCGATAGAGTGGAGTGGGGGTACTTATGGGAGGTTTGGATTTGGTGAAGGGTTTATTAGATGGGTGAGGCTGCTATATGAGGCCCCAATGGAGTGTGTGGCCACGAATGGGAGGAGGTCGGAGTACCTCCGGCTTTACCGAGGGACCAGGCAGGGTTGCCCCCTGTCCCCCTTGTTGTTTGCATTGGCAATCGAGCCGCTGGCGATGGCGTTGAGGGATTCAGGGAGGTGGAGAGGTTTGGTGCGAGGTGGGGAGGAACATAGGGTGTCGTTGTATGCCGATGACCTGTTACTGTATGTGGCGGACCCGGTGGGAGGGATGACGGGGATGATGGAGCTGCTAGCTGAGTTTGGGACCTTTTCAGGCTATAGACTAAATCTAGGCAAGAGTGGAGGTGTTTGTGGTGGACCCTGGAGACCAGGAGGGAGGAATTGGTAGGCTCCCGTTTAGGAGGGCAGGGGAGAGTTTTAGGTACCTGAGGGTGCAGGTGGCCAGGGACTGGGGGACTCTTCACAAGCATAATTTCACCAGGCTTGTGGATCAGATGGAGGAGGAGTTCAAGAGGTGGGACATGCTGCCATTGTCGTTGGCGGGGAGGGTGCAGTCCATCAAAATGACGGTGCTTCCAAGGTTCTTGTTCCTATTTCAGTGCCGGCCCATCTTCATCCCCAGGGCCTTCTTTAGGAGGGTGACTAGCAGTATTTTGAGCTTTGTGTGGGCACATGGGACTCCGAGAGTGAAGAGGGTTTTCCTGGAGCGAGGGAGGGATAGAGGCGGGCTGGCGCTGCCCAACCTTTTGGGGTACTATTGGGCGGCCAATGTGTCAATGGTGCGTAAATGGGTGATGGAAGGGGGGGGCGTGGAAAAGAATGGAGATGGCGTCATGTAGAGGTACGAGCCTGGGTGCCTTGGCAACGACGCCGTTGCCGCTCTCTCCTAAGAGATATAGCACGTGCCCGGTGCCGGCGGCGACCCTAAGAATCTGGGGACAGTGGAGACGGCATAGGGGGGAAACAGGGGGCTTGATGGAGGCTCCATTAGGTGTAAATCATCGGTTCATCCCGGGGAACACTGATGGGGGATTTAGGGGGTGGCAAAGGGTGGGCATCAGTAAATTGAGGGACCTGTTTATTGGCAGGAGGTTTGCGGTCCTGGGGGAACTGGAAGATAAATTTGGGCTCCCACAAGGGAACATGTTCAGATACTTGCGGGCAAAGACGTTTGCTAGGTGACAGGTAGAGGAGTTCCCTTTGCTGCCCCCACGGTGGGGCGATGGACAGAGTGCTTTCGGGGGTGTGGGTCGGAGAGGGGAGGTGGAGGAGTCGTCAGTGGAGGAGCTGAAGGCTAAATAGGAGGGGGAACTTGGGGAGCAGATAGAGGACGGGACTTGGGCGGATGCCTTGGAGAGAGTCAACTCTTCCTCTTCATGTGCGAGGCTTAGTCTCATCCAATTCAAGGTGCTGCACAGGGCCCACATGTCCAGGACTAGGACGAGTAGGTTCTTTGGGGGTGAGGACAGGTGAACCAGGTGTTCGGGGAGTCCGGCGAATCATGCCCAAAGCCCAAAATAATCTTGTTTACCTGCTTGAAAAAGGCCTTAGGGATGAAGATGGAGAGGCACTGGAAGACAAACAAAAATCTGGGGAGCACCGTCATTTTCACGGTCTGCACCCTCCCCGCCAGCAATAGCAGGAGCATATCCCATCTTTTAAAGTCCCGCTCTATTTGCTCCACCAGCCGGGTTAGGTTGAGCCTGTGCAATGCCTCCCATTTCCGAGCCACCCGTATTCCTAGTTGGTGAAAGCTCCTCTCTACCATCCTGAGGGGCAGCTCCTTCAGTCTCCTCTCCTGCCCCCTTGCCTGGATCATGAACAATTCACTTTTCCCATGTTCAATTTGTACCCCGAGAACCTGCCAAATTCCCCCAAGATCTGCATAACCTACCCCATCCCCTCCACTGGGTCTGAGATGTACAAGAGCAGATCGTCCGGGTACAGCGAAACCCAGTGCCCCACCCCCCAAACTAGCCCTTGCCACTTCCCGGAAACTCAGCGCCATGGCCAGCAGCTCCATAGCCAGAGCGAACAGCAACAGGGAGAGGGGGCACCCCTGCCTCGTCCCTCGGTGTAGCTTAAAGTACCCCGACCTCAGCCGGTTCGTGCACACACTCACTACCAGCGCCTGGTAGAGCAATTGCACCCAGTCGATGAAGCCCTCACCAAATCCAAACCTTCCCAGTGTCTCCCAAAGATACTCCCACTCCACCTGATCAAAAGCCTTCTCCGCATCCATCGCAACCACCACCTCCGCCTCCACTCCTTCTGAGGGCATCATAATTACATTCAAAAGCCTCCGAACGTTAGCACTGAGCTGTACCCTTAACAAATCTGGTTTGGTCCTCTCCCATCACCCCCGGGTCACAATCTTCTATCCTAGTGGCCAAAATCTTAGCCAGCAGCTTGGCAGCTACATTCAAAAGCGAGATCACATTGCTTCGGGTCTTTTTCGCGTTTAAGGATGAGCGAAATAGAGACCTGCGACATCGTTGGAGGGAGGATTAGCCTCATTAAAGGTCCTCATCAGCAGTCGGCCCAACACCTCGGAGAACTTCTTATAGAATTCTACCGGGTAACCGTCCGGCCCCAGAGCCTTGCCCGACTGCATGCCCTCCAGTCCTTTAACAATTTCCCCTGCTTCAATCGGGGCCCCCAGCCCCTCGACCAGGTCCTCATCCACCCTCGGAAACCTCAACTGATCCAGGAACTGCCTCATGCCTTCTCCACCAGGCAGGGGTTCCAACTCATTTCATTTGCTATAAAATTCTTTAAAAACGTTGTTCACCCTTCTGGGTTCAAGACCATGTTACCCTTCCTATTCCTTACTCCCCCAATCTCCCTGGCCGCTTCTCTCTTCCTAAGCTGGTGCGCCAACATCCTGCTCGCCTTATCACCATATTCATAGACCGCCCCCCCTTGCCCTCCTCAACTGCTCCACCGCCCTCCCCATGGTCAACAACTCAAAATCTACGTGTAGTTTCCAACGCTCCCTCAAGAGTCCCGCATCCGGGGCCTCCGCATATCTCCTATCCAGTCGAAGTATCTCCTCCACTAATCTCTCCCTCTCTGCTCGTTCTACCTTTTCTCTGTGGGACCGAATCAAAATTTGTTCCCTCTTACAACTGCTTTCAGAGCCTCCGAAACCAAGCTGCTGATACCTCACCTGTATCATTTGTATCCAGGTAATTCTGAATGGACTTATTCACTCGCCCGCAGACCGCTTCGTCCGCTAACAACCCCACATCCAGTCTCCAGAGCGGGCGCTGCCCTCTCTCCTCAACCCCCTACTCAACTGCAAATCCACCCAATGCGGGGCACGATCAGAGACTGCAATCGCCGAATATTCCGTCCCCGCCACCTTCAGAATTAGTGCCCTGCTTAGAACAAAACATACAATGCGAGAGTAAACTTTATAGACATGAGAAAAAAATGAAACCTCCCTCGCTCTCGGCCATTCGAATCCAAAAGTCTACCCCCTCCATCTGCTCCATGAAACCCCTCAACTCCTTTGCAGCGGCATGCCTCCTTCCAGTCCTGGATTGTCACTGGTCCAGATCGGGATCAATGACCGTGTTAAAGTTCCCCCCACACCAAGATCAAGCTATGAGACTCTAGGTCCAGAATCTTGCTTACCACCCGTCTCATAAATCCCACATCGTCCCAGTTCGGAGCGTATACGTTTACAAGCACCACCTGCACACCCTCCAATTTACAATCTAAATTAACGACTTGGATAAAGGGATAGAAGGTTCTATAGCCAAATTTGCAAAGACACAAAAATAGGTGGGACAGCAAGTTGCAATGAGGAAATAAGAACCTTACATGTGGATATAGATAGGTTTGGAGAGTGGGCCAAAATGTGACGGATGTCTTTTAGAGTTTAGAAGAATGAGGGGAGATCTAATAGCGGTAAACAAGATGCTAAAAGGTATGGATAAAGTAGAAGTGGAGCTGATGCTTCCTCTTGTGGGGCATTCTAAAATGAGAGGTCATAATCTTAGAATAAGAGGTAGCAAATTTAAAACAGAACATAGAACATAGAACAGTACAGCACAGAACAGGCCCTTCGGCCCTCGGTGTTGTGCCGAACAATGATCACCCCACTTAAACCCACGTAACCCGTATACCCGTAACCCAACAATCCCCCCATTAACCTTACACTACGGGCAATTTAGCATGGCCAATCCACCTAACCCGCACATCTTTGGACTGTGGGAGGAAACCGGAGCACCCGGAGGAAACCCACGCGCACACGGGGAGGACGTGCAGACTCCACACAGACAGTGACCCAGCCGGGAATCGAACCTGGGACCCTGGAGCTGTGAAGCATTGATGCTAACCACCATGCTACCGTGAGGCCCCAAGGAGTTGAGGAAAAACTACTTCTCCCAAAGGGTTGTGAATTTGTGGAATTCACTACCCCAGAGTGCAGTGGACGCAGGGACAGTGAATAAATTTGAGGAGTTAGACAAATTTTAAATGGGTTAAAGGGTTATGGAAAACGGGAGGACGGTGGAGTTGACGCCAGGTTGGGATCAGCCATGATCACATTGAGAGTGTTAGGCTCGGGAAGCTAAATTGTCTACTCCCACTCCTAGGTCATGTGTTCTAGCGAGGAGATGCTCTGGCTGATTTCTCAATCCAGCTCTTGGTCTGTAACATTGTAGGTAGCAGATGACGAACATAACAGCCATGATAGAATGTCGGAGCAGATTCGATGGGCCGAATGGCTCAATTCTACTTCCATATCTTATGAACATCCCATAATATAATTTTTTAAAAGCACATTCGTGCTAACCAAGTACCAGACAACCAAAGAGTCTGGGCACCTCCCTTTGACATTGATATCATCAAAGTCTCAAACTATCAACATCCTGACGGGGGTACGAGAAGCTCAATTGAACCAGCCACATAATGCTATGCTAACACATGGTTGGGTATTCCTTAGCTAGTGGCTATAGATTCCACAAAGCATTTCCAAAAGTGTGAAGAATATCCTATACTTGACATTAACAAAATATTAGCACAATAATCTACATATCGACTGGAATAATGAGATAGGCAAAGTAGCACACATGTTTTCATGATAATTTCTTAGATCAGCATACTTTGGAACCAACCAGGGAGGTTATATTACTTCTGGTACTGTGCAATGCGACAGGATTAATCAATGACCGCATAGTGAAGGCACCCCCTGGGTAGCAGTGATCATAATATGATTGTGTTTTACATCAAGTTTGAGAGAGAGAGTGGAGAGACTAGCATTTTAAACAAAGAACAATACAACACAGGAACATGCCCTTCGGCACTCCAAGCCTGGACCTATCATGATACCAACCTTTGCCAAAACCTCAGCATTTCCTTGTACGGTATCCCTCTATACCCACCTATCCATGTATTTGTCTAGATGCCTTTTGAACGTCGTTAATGTATCTGCTTCCACAACCTCCCCTGGCAACGCATCAGGCACTCGCCACCCATTGCATTAAAAACCTGCCTTACACATCTCCTCTAAACGTTGCCCCATGAACATTAAACCTATGCCCCCTGGTGACTGACCCCTCCACCCTGGGGAAAGAGTACCCTGCCCATCCACTCTATCCATACCCCTCATAATATTGTAGACCTCTTATCAGGTCACCCCTCAACCTCTTTCTTTCTAATGAAAACAGTCCGAGTCTATTCAAGCTCTCCACATAGCTAACACCTTCCAGACGAGGCAACATCCTTGTAAGCTTACTCTGCACCCTCTCCAAAGCCTCCACATCCTTCTGGCAGTGTGGCGACCAGAGTTGTGCACAATATTCCAAGTGCGGCCTTACCAAGGTTCTATACAATGTAGCATTACTTGCCCGTTTGTATACTAGATGCCCCGTCCAATGAATCATTGATTAGAATCAACAGTGCAGAAGGAAGCCATTTGGCCCATCGAGTCTGCACCGGCTCTTGGAAAGAGCACCCTACCGAAGCCCACACCTCCACCCTATCCCCATGACCCAGTAACCCCACCCAACACTAAGGACAATTTTGGACACCAAGGGCAATTTAGCATGGCCAATCCACCTAACCTGCACATCTTTGGACTGTGGGAGGAAACCGGAGCACCCAGAGGAAACCCACGCACACACGGGGAGAAAGTGCAGACTTCGCACAGACTGTGACCCAAGCCGGCTATCGAACCTGGGACCCTGGCACTGTGAAGCAATTTTGCTAACCACCGTGCTGCATTCCGTATGCTTTCTTGACTACCTTGTCCACTTGTGTTGCCACCTTCAAAGATCTGTGGACCTGCACGCCCAGATCTCTCTGACATTCTATACTCCAAGAGTTTTACCTTTTACGCATATTTCCCCTCTTATGTTAGACCGACCAAAATGCACTACCGCACATTTGTCTGGATTAAACTCCATTTGCCATTTCTCTGCCCAAGTCTCCAACCTATGTCCTGCTGCATCTTCTGACAATCCTAACATTATCTGCCACTCCATCAAACTTGGTGTCATCCACGAACTTACTACTCAGACCGACTACATTTTCCTCCAAATCGCTTATGTACACCACAAACAACAGAAGCCCCTGCACAGATCCCTGTGGAACACCACAAATCACAACCTTCCATTCAGAAAAACACCCTTCTACTGCTACCCTTTGGCTTCTGTGACCAAGCCAGTTCTGTATCCCATCTTACCACATCACCTCTGCTCCCGTGTGACTTCACCTTTTGTACCAGTCTGCCAATAGGCACCTTATCAAAGGCTTTACTAAAGTCCATGTAAACAACATCCACCGCCCTCCCCTCATCAATCATCTCAAAAGACTCAATCAAGTTATTGAGGCACGATCTCCCCTTTACAAAACCATGCTGTCTATGGCTTCTGAGTCCATCTATTTCTAAATGGGTATAAGTTCTGTCCCTGAGAATTCTCTCCAATAATTTACCTACTAACGACGTGAGGCTCACCGGCCTATAGTGTCCAGGATTATCCCTGCTACTTTTCTTAAACAGGGATATCACATTAGCTATTCTCCAGTCCTCTGGGATTTCACTTGTAGTCAATGAGGATACAAAGATGTCAATCAAGACCCCAGCAATTTCCTCCCTTGCTTCCCTCAGTATTATGGGACAATTCCCATCCGGCCCAGGAGACTTATCTACCTTAATGTCTTTTAAAAGGCCCAATACCTCCTCATTTTCAATTTTAATATGATCCAGACTGTCCACACACCCTACCCGAGAATCATCTTCCACAAAGTCCCTTTGTTTAGTGAACATGGTGAACTAAAAAAGTTAAAGATAGCATTAAATTTAAATAAAAAGCAAATACATGCACAAACATGGGAGGCAGTTGCATAGTGGTATTGTCACTGGACCAGTAATCCAGAGACCCGAGTAATGTTCTGGGGACATGGGTTCAAATCCCACCAGGGCAGATGGTGGAATTTGAATTCAATAGAAATCTGGAATTAATAGTTTAATAACGACCATGAAACCATTGTCGATTGCTGTAAAAACCCATCTGGTTCGCTAATGTCCTTTCGGGAAGGAAATCTGTCATCCTTACCTGGTCTGACTTACATGCGACTCCAGATCCACAGCAATGCGGTTGACTATTAAATGCCCTCAGGGATGGGCAACAAATGCTGACCCATCCAGCAACACCCACATCCCACAAACGAATAAAGAAAGAAGCACTGTGGATTTACTTCCACCACATGGACCACAGTGGTTCAAGAAGGCAGCTCACCAACACCTCGAGGGGAATTAGGAATGAATAATAAATGCTGATCTCACCAACGAAGTACACATTGCATGAATGAAACGAAAAACCAGAAATAGCTCCTAATTAGGAAGGGAGTTCCAGGATTTTGACCTGATGACAATGAGGGCACAGCGATATATTTCAAAGTCAGATGGCGAGTTGCTTTGCTGCCCATCCCTAATTGCCCCAGAGAAGGTAATGTTGAGCTGTCTTCTTGAACCGCTGCAGTCCATGCAATGTAGGTACACCCACAGTGCTATTAGGGAGGGAGTTCCAGGATTCTGACACAGCAACGGTGAAGTAACAATGATATATTCGCAAGTCAGGATGTTAAGTGACTTGGAGGGGAACATCCAGGTGGTGGGGTTCCCTTATATCTGCTGCCCTTGTCCTTCTGGATGGTAGTGGCCCTGGGTCTGAGCAACCTTGGTGAGTTTAGATGGTGCACATTGCTGCTCCTGTGTATCAGGAGCTACACTCATCCAGGCAAGGGGAGAAAATTCCATCACATGCCTGACTTATACCTTGTAGATGCTGGACAGACTTTGGGGAGTAGGAGGAAAGTTGATCCCCGCAGGAACCAGAGCCTCTAACCTGCTCTTGTAGTGACAGTATTTATATGGCTAGTGTAGTTAGGTTTCAGGTCAATTGAAACTCTCAGGATGTTGATAGTGGGGCATTCAATGATGGTAATGTCACTGAATGTCAAGGGGCAGTTTTTAAATTTTCTCTTGTTGGAGATGGTCATTAGCTGGTATGTGTGAGGCACGAATGTTACTTGCCACTTGTCAGTTCAAGCCTGGATATTGTTCAGATCTTTCTGCATTTGGACATGGGGTGCTTCAGTATCAGAGAAGTCAAAAATGGTACTGGTGTCCCATGTGGCTTCAGAACTTGCTCATGTTTGCCCAGTCTAAAGTAGCCAAATCTGTTCGAAATCAATCCCATTTAGCATGGTAGTGCCACCCAAAACTATGAAGGCCATCTTCAATGTGAAGATGGGACTTTGTCTCTGCAAGGCCTGTATGGTAGTCACTCCTACTGCTGCATCTGCAGCAAGCAGGTTACTGGGAGGTTGGTCAGGATTGTTTTTCCCTCTCGTTTGTTCCCTCACCACCTGCTGCAGACTCAGTCTAACATCTGGAGTACTATGTACAGTCCCTGTCTCCTGATTTAAGGAAAGAAGTAAATGCGTTAGCAGTTCAGAGAAGGTTTAACCAGACTAATACATGGAATGATGGGTTACCTAATGAGGAAAGGTTGGACATGCTCGGCTTGTATCTGCTGGAGTTCAGAAGAGTACAAGGCGATTTGATTGAAATATACAAGATTCCGAGGGGACTTGACAGGGTGATTGTGGAAAGGATGTTTCCTCTTGCGGGAGAATCTAGAACTAGTATCCATTGTTTAAAAATAAGGGTTTGCCATTTAGACAAAGATGAGAAAAATCTTTGAGGGTTTTGAGACTTAGGAATATCTTTAAGGCAGAGGCAGATATATTCTTGATAAGCAAGAGGGCAAAAAGTTATCAGGGATAGGCAGGAATGTGAAATTGAGATTGAAACTAGATTAGCCATGAATTTAAAGCGGAGCAAGCTCAAGATTCCAAGTGGCATGCTATTAAGTCGTACGTATATTCATTTAAAGGCAGCCAGGCATGGTACGGTTCATTCTTTAATCATTGCATTGTGGCCTTTGTAAATCAGGGTTCAATATAATTGCAAAAAATAAAACTGGACTTCTCAGTTTTAATTGAAACTGTTTTGCAACAGTGAAAGAAAGTTGCCGGAGTACCCAAGGGCCATCAACTGCTCTCCCCATTGAGAGCGGACTGGTGGTGATTCAACCTGAGGGTTACCAAATCTCAGGCGAGGCGCAAGGTTGAGAAGGCAAAGCCGTCATGAATAATCTGTACAGGAATTGAGCCATCCAACGAACTGACTGACCTAACCGACCCCGTAACTATTTTACGTCAAGATTAATTATTCCAACTTCATGCCTCGTCTTATCTGAAACTCAAAGTTTATGGGGAAACAGACTAGAGTTGACAGTGTCAAAATAAAGATACTTAAACCCTGAACTAGTAAAGATGACTAGTTTTGGCCTGAACATTTCCTTACTCATAGACTTTCAAGATTACAAAAACTGGAGAGAAAAAAAATAATTTGTCCACTTCAAATCAAATCAGAAAACACCCTACAACCACCAATATTTTGAACACTTGATGCCCCCAAGGAGCAAGTCAATTGGTCACTTATTATGATCGTGAACCATAAACAGTCTCAAAGAACATTCTGTTCAAAATCAGAGACTTTTTTTTTTCTGCATTTCACTCGCTGTTTATAACAAGTGACCACAAGGCTTTTCTATGTGTTGAAGCCAAATTAGATTGCCACATCATTCTGCATCTAAATCACCATGGAAAAAAGGCGACGAACAAGCAGTTATTTTACAAAAACAACTCCATTGATAATGTGCTTTCCAAATCTGCTAATACTGCAGAATCGTTTCATGACATACAAATACTCAATTTAGGCAAATAGATAAACCAAAGTTTATCAAGATCACCAGTAGTTTGTGAAGTGACGGAATCCTTAATTATAAATTTCTTGGAGGGTATATTTTTATAGGCACCGTTTCACTTCTTGCCCTGGGCAAGCAATCTGTTTGCAGATCTACACTGCATCCTATTGAGATGTGCAAAAGCAACATATTGAATTTTTATCTGACTGATTCAGAGAAGGCAGTGACAGTCTGAGGGAAATTTGAATCGAGAAACCCAGATGAGGGGAGAATTATCTTTCCCTATAATTAGAGCCCCCTAGTTTCAAGGATGGCTCTTTTGTAAAATGAATTTAGCCTGTTAACAGAAATCGAAAAGAATGAGTTATATGAAGACTTCACCGAAAACTGAATTTGTTTCTTGCATGGCGTAATTTCTTGGTTTATAACAGTCCAACTTCTGGAATAAAGAAGATAAGCAGGGTCAACTGTTGCAAGTCCCAGTCATATCATCATATGATCAGAAAAGTCAAGGTCAACTCTTGATCACAAGGGGCTCGAGATCTGATTAAAACGGGCAGCTGGTGATGCCGAGCCCAAAAGAATATCTACTGCAGAACTGAAATCTGTAACAGGAACATACTTATAGGAAAAAAAAAGTGTAGAAAAGTGTAATAGACCATGCACCCAAGATGTATGGAAATAAAATTAATAAGCCAGGCCTGGCCCCACATGCAAACTTTAGCCAGCTTTGCTTATTGCTGGCCAGACTTCTCATCTAATATTCATTTCCCACAAGGATAGGTTCTGGACAGAGGTCAGATCGATGACACTTTCCAGATTTGAATACAGCATCACCAGCCACTCCTGTAATCAAACTTTACATTGAACAAAAACAAAATGCTGCAAAAACTCGGCAGATCTGGCAGAATCTGGAGAGAGGGAAAATAGAATGAATGTTTCCAATCTGCAGGACTCTTCTTTAGAGTCATACAGACTCAAAATGTTGACTAGTCATACAGACTCAAAATGTATTTTCACTCTCCACAGATGCTGCCAGATCTGACGAGTTTTTCCAGCACTGTTTTTGTTTCAAATTCCAGCATCGGCAGTATTTTGCTTTTACACTGAACAACTTGTGGTCTGCATACAATACAGTTTTGACATAAACAAATACTGATACATTGCAATGGGCGGGGGGGGGGGGGGGGGGGGGAGAGAAACTATTGTCAATGTTAATTTGAATATTTTATATTGTTCTTAAATAAAGCACTATTGGATAAATGGAATTAACAATGCCAAACAATTAGATGAGAGGTTACATTTGGTTAAAGATCCTCCTCCCCAATCACGGCTGCTGCGGCTGTTGCGTGCAAATTTGCGCAATCGGGAGCGCTGCGACGGACGGCTCCGCGACGCACCCGCGGGTCTCGCCCCCGACTTTGACAATGCCTGGAATAGACCATTAATAAATACTCATGGCCTGTGGGGTTTATTAAATGGGTGAGGTTGCTGTACGAGGCCCCGATGGCGAGTGTAGTGACAAATGGGAGGAGGTCCGAGTACTTCAGGCTCCACCATGAGATGAGGCAGGGGTGCCCCCTGTCCCCCTTGCTTTTTGCACTGGCAATAGAGCCTCTTGCCATGGCTCTCAGGGAGTCGAGGAGGTGGAGGGGTTTGGTGCGAGGTGGGGAGGAGCACCGAGTGTCGCTGTATGCGGACGACTTGCTGTTATATGTAGCAGACCCGGTGGGGGGAATGCCGGAGGCAATGGAGATTTTTGCTGAGTTCGGGAGTTTCTCGGGATATAAATTGAGCCTGGGCAAGAGTGAGCTGTTTGTCATACACCCGGGAGATCAGGAGGAGGGGATTGGTAGGCTCCCGCTAAAGAGGGCAGTGAGGAGTTTTAGGTACCTGGGGGTTCAGATGGCTAGGAGCTGGGGGACTCTGCACAAGCTCAATTTTACTAGGTTGGTGGAGCAGGAATTTAAAAGGTGGGACATGCTGCCGTTGTCGTTGGCGGGCAGAGTACAGTCCGTTAAAATGACGGTGCTCCCGAGGTTCTTGTTTTTGTTTCAGTGCCTCCCCATTTTCGTTCCGAGGGCCTTTTTTAGGAGGGTGAACAGCAGCATTCTGGGATTTGTTTTGGCACACGGGACTCCGAGGGTAAGGAGGGTCTTTTTGGAGCAGGGCAGGGATAGAGGGCGGCTGGCGCTGCCCAACCTCTCTGGGTACTATTGGGCAGCTAACGTCTCGATGGTATGTAAGTGGGTAATGGATGGGGAGGGGGCAGCATGGAAACGGATGGAGATGGCGTCCTGTGGAGGCACGAGCCTGAAGGCACTGGTAACGCGCCGCTGCCGCTCCCTCCAACGAGGTACACTATGAGCCCGGTGGTGGCGGCTACCCTCAAAATTTGGGGGCAGTGGAGGCGACACAGTGGGGGAAGTGGGGGGGCTCGGTGGAGGCCCCGCTGCGGGGAACCACCGGTTTGTCCCAGGGAACATGGATGGCGGGTTCCTGAGGTGGCACAGGGCAGGCATTAGGAGGTTGGGAGACCTGTTTATCGACGGGAGGTTCGTGAGCCTTGGTGAACTGGAGGAGAAGTTTGAGCTCCCCCCGGGAATATATTCAGGTATCTTCAGGTCAAGGCGTTTGCTAGGCGACAGGTGGAGGGGTTCCCTATGCTGCCCACTCGGGGCTAAGGGATAGGGTGCTTTCGGGGGGGTGGGTCAGGGATGGGAAGGTGTCTGACATCTACCACGTAATGCAGGTGGTGGGGGAGGCGTCAGTAGAGGAGCTGAAGGCTAAGTGGGAGGTGGAGCTGGGGGAGCAGATTGAGGAGGGGACATGGGCAGACGCCCTGGAGGGGGAGAACTCCTCCTCTTCATGTGCGAGGCTTAGTCTCATCCAGTTCAAGGTGCTGCACCGGGCCCACATGTCCGGATCTAGGATGAGTAGGTTCTTTGGGGGCGAAGACAGGTGCGTCAGGTGCTCGGGGAGTCCAGCGAACTATGCCCATATGTTCTGGGCATACCCGGCACTGGAGGAGTTCTGGAAGGGGGTGGCGAGAACGGTGTCGAGGGTGGTGGGATCCAGGGTCAAGCCAGGCTGGGGACTCGCGATATTTGGGGTTGGGATGGAGCCGGGAGTGCAGGAGGCGAAAGAGGCCGATGTTTTGGCCTTTGCGTCCCTAGTAGCCCGGCGGAGGATCTTGCTGTAGTGGAAAGATGCAAGACCTCCGAACGTGGAGACCTGGATTAATGACATGGCGGGATTCATTCAGCTGGAGGGGGTCAAATTCGCCCTGAGGGGGTCGGTACAAGGGTTCTTTAGGAGGCGGCAGCCTTTCCTTGACTTTCTGGCTCAACGATAAGGTACTAGGTCAGCAGCAGCAGCAACCCGGGGGATAGTGTTTAAGTTAATTTGCTTGTCAATATATTTTGTTGTTTGTTGGGGTTGGGGGGGTTTGTTGTATGCGTTGTTACGGGTGCCGGGGGGTGTTTATTACTATTATTATTGTTATTATTGTTTTGTTGATATATATTTTTCAAAAAATTCCAATAAAAATTATTACGGTCATTTCACCAAACCTGCACATCTTTCAACTGTGGGAGGAAACTGGAGCAACCGGAGGAAACCAATGCAGACACGAGGAGAACATGCAAACTTCACAGTCACCCAAGGCTGGAATCGAACCTGGGTCCCTGGCGCTGTGAGGCAGCAGTGCTAACCACTATGCCACCATGCTGCTCATTTTCACATCCATTAATTTTTTGTAAAGATGTTCTTATTGGCCTAATCTGCAAATATTAGTCCAGGTAAACTATGTCCTCTAGCCTCCCCTGCTCAGTACCAGATTCTTATAAACATTAGATGTAATACCAATTTTATTTCTGAATATTTGTAGTCTTGTTTACTGGTGATGTATATAAACATTCCTGTATGCCCAATTTCCATTATTTTATGATTCAGTGCATTATTTGTTCCTCCATAACTCAGCCAGTTAATTTGATTGTATTAGGAACAGTAATTTTAATTTACATAGCACCTTTAAATTGAAAACATCCAAAAGCACTTGACTATGTAATCAGTTAAAAATCAACACTGAACCAAAGGAGGAAACATTAGGAAGAGTGACTTAAACTTATCTCTGAATAAGCTTTTAAGGAGAGTCTTAAAAGGAGCAAGGAGAGGTAAGTCAGCGGTGGTTTAGGGGAGGATTTCCAGAGATGATAAAATCAATGCCAGGTTTAGGGAGGAAATTCAAGAACCCAGAGCCAGATGGCTGAAATCATTGGTGTTCATAATAGGATGGATGGCAGGATATGTATGGATAGAGGATTGGTTAATTAATAGAAAGCAAAGAGTGGGGATTAATTGATGTTTCTTTGGTTGGCAATCAGTAGCTAGTGGTGTCCCTCAGGGATCAGTGTTGGGCCCACAATTGTTCACAATTTACCTAGATGATTTGGAGTTGGGGACCAAGGGCAATGTGTCCAAGTTTGCAGACGGCACTAAGATCAGTGGTAAAGCAAAAAGTGCAGAGGATACCAGAAATCTGCAGAGGGATTTGGATAGGTTAAGTGAATCTAGGGTCTGGCAGATGGAATACAATGTTGACAAATGTGAGGTTATCCATTTTGGTAGGAATAACAGCAAAAGGGATTATTATTTAAATGATAAAATATTAAAACATGCCGCTGTGCAGAGAGACCTGGGTGTGCCCGTGTATGAGTCGCAAAAAGTTGGTTTACAGGTGCAACAGGTGATTAAGAAAGTGAATGGAATTTTGTCCTTCATTGCTGGAGGGATGGAGTTTAAGACTAGGGAGGTTATGTTGCAATTGTACAAGGTGTTAGTGAGGCCACACCTGAAGTATTGTGTTCAGTTTTGGTCTCCTTACCTGAGAAAGGACGTACTGGCGCTGGAGGGTGTGCACAGGAGATTCACTAGGTTAATCCCAGAATTGAAGAGGTTGGATTACGAGGAGAAGTTGAATAGTCTGGAACTGTACTCGTTGGAATTTAGAAGGATGAGGGGGGATCTCACAGAAACATATAAAATTATGAAGGGAATAGATAGGATTGATGCGGGCAGGTTGTTTCCACTGGCGGGTGAAAGCAGAGCTAGGGCAGAGCCTCAAAATAAGGGGAAGTAGATTTAGGACTGAATTTAGGAGGAACTTCTTCACCTAAAGTGTTGTGAATCTATGGAATTCCTTGTCCAGTGAAGCAGTTGAGGCTCCTTCATTAAATGTTTTTAAGATAAAGATCGATAGTTTTTTGAAGAATAAAGGGATTAAGGGTTATGGTGTTCGGGCCAGAAAGTGGAGCTGAGTCCACAAAAGATCAGCCATGATCTCATTGAATGGCGGAGCAGGCTCGCGGGGCCATATGGCCTACTGCTGCTCCTAGTTCTTATGTATCATTAACTGGACTTAGAGGAACATTGGGTCCAGTGTTAATGAGGATCAAGGAATTACGGCATTTGAACACAAAGATGAGTACTTTCAACTGGAGGATCAGGAATCAATGCAAGTTAGCGAGTTACATTGGTGATGGATGAGCAGAACTTGATGCATATTAGGATAGGAGTTTTGGATGAGTTGAAGCTAATGGAAGGTAAAGGATAAGAGGCTAATCAGAAGAATATTGGAATAGTCAGGTTTGGAGGCAATAAAAACATTCATGACTTTTCTGCATAAGATGGGTTGAAGCAGATGCAGAAACAGGCAATGGTAGAGGGGTGGAAATCGGCAGTCTTTGCGAAGGAGAGAATACGATGTCAGAAGCCAACTCAAAGTAGAAGCTTCAACAGTGTGGTTCAGCTGTGGAACTGGTAGCGCAGGATAGTGCTTGAGCAATGGCCGATAACAATGCTTTGACATCCTGACTATTTGACTGGAAGAAATTGCAGCTAATTCGAGGACTGGATGCCCAAAAAGCAAACTGACAAAGAGGACATGGAGATCAGCAAGTGGAACTGGGGGAGACCAGGGATGTAGGCATATATGTGGAGGCTGAAGTCATGTCAACAGATTTAGTTATCTATCCACCAAATGGGCTGAACCAGACTGTTCAAAATGTTTTAAGCCTCAAGTTGAATTTCTGACCTTGCATATTTTCCTTCACAAAGGCTTTTTGGGCATCCAGTCCTCGAATTAGCTGCAATTTCTATACTGAAATCCATATACACCATATCAACTGCTTTATCCTCATCCACCTGTTTGGTCACCTTCTCGAAGAACTCAATAAGGTTTGTGAGGCACGACCTACCCTTCACAAAACCATGTTGACTATCTCTAATCAAATTATTCCTTTCCAGATGATTATACATCCTATCTCTTATAAACCTTTCCAAGACTTTTCCCACAACAGAAGTAAGGCTCACTGGTCTATAGTTACCGGGGTTGTCTCTACTCCCCTTCTTGAACAAGGGGACAGCATTTGCTATCCTCCTGTCTTCTGGCACTATTCCTGTAGACAAAGATGACTTAAAAATCAAAGCCAAAGGCTCAGCAATCTCCTCCCTAGCTTCCCAGAGAATCCTAGGATAAATCCCATCCGGCCCAGGGGACTTATCTATTTTCACTCTTTCCAGAATTGCTAACACCTCCTCCTTATGAACCTCAAGCCCTTCTAGTCGAGTAAAAGGTTAGGCGGGGTTACGGGGAGGATGGGCTTAGGTAGGGTGCTCTTTCAGAGGGTTGGTGCAAACGCAATGGGCCAAACAACCTCCTCCTGCACTATAGGGATTCTATACTTCCAACTTTCTAGCTTCACCTGTTTCTGCCCCTGCCAGGATCCATCTGCCGTAGAAAGACAGCCATACTTTTGTCATCTCCAAACTTGACTATTCCAATTCTTGACTATTTTAATTAACTCTTCATCCTTCGTCCTGCATAAAATTGATCTCAGCCAAAACTAGGACTCCTTAGAGGACAACAGATCAGCAGTTTGGTGGCAGGATCAAAAAATATTGATGCAGTTTCATTGGAGTTTTACTGGCTGGGCAGATAAACAAGAGTGAAAACAAAGATAATCCCATTCAGCTGGGAAACAGAGGAAGAGCAATGGAGGAGGATGGTTTGGTCAAGCATGTCAAAGTTTGTAGAGTCCAGGGGAATCGTGCATCAGTCAGAGAATACAATTGTGACTTCAATTAGTACCATTTCAGTTCTTTCACACTGAAATGAAATGAAAAATGAAAATCTCTTATTGTCACAAGTAGGCTGCAATGAAGTTACTGTGAAAAGTCCCTAGTCGCCACATTCCGGCGCCTGTCCGGGGAGGCTGGTACGGGAAACCCGTCAACGCAATTGGTTTAACCTTAACAAAATAACTGGTTTACTTGCCATTTCTGGGTTGTTTTCTTATCCTTCAAACATCTGATTCAAGCCACAAATGCTACTTCAGTCTTACTGGCGTATAGCTCCCTCAACTGTTTTAAACAGCAATTACAAATATTTTTGGTCGAGGAGCATAATGTAAAATAATTAATTGCACAAAGTCATACTCCTTTGGGAATTTTTTGACAGGTCCCAACTATGTTAATATAAATTTACCCCAAACTAATTTTCCCCTTTTAATATAAATTCACCCTAA
Organism: Scyliorhinus canicula; assembly: GCF_902713615.1. Classification (NCBI taxonomy): domain Eukaryota; kingdom Metazoa; phylum Chordata; class Chondrichthyes; order Carcharhiniformes; family Scyliorhinidae; genus Scyliorhinus; species Scyliorhinus canicula. Next base: position 39,548,116 of record NC_052151.1, on the reverse strand, counting down.
ACTAATTTTCCCCTTAAAATGAGATTTGTCTAGAACCACAAAGAGATCAAAATAGGGCAACACGGTAGCATGGTGGTTAGCATAAATGCTTCACAGCTCCAGGGTCCCAGGTTCGATTCCCGGCTGGGTCACTGTCTGTGCGGAGTCTGCACGCCCTCCCCGTGGGCACAACATCGAGGGCCGAAGGGCCTGTTCTGTGTTCTGGTCAATTTTATCTGTTAAAAGAAAAACAGAATTTCTCTCCAACTTGTCTCACAAGAAAGTGAATACTACAGATCTTGGAGATCTGAAATAGAACAGAAAATTCTGGAAATACTCAAGAGTTCAGGCAGCAATTCTAAATCTGAACTCAATTTTTCTCCCCACAGCACCCTCCTGGCCGGAGTACTTCCAGCATTTTCTGTTTGGAGTTTTGAGATTCCCTTTTCTAAATTTCAAAATCTTGGTTGCCCAAATAAACTTTTGTAATTGGCATTGCCAGGACAAGAAGCATCTACAACCAATTTCAAACCATGCTGAAGAACAGGCACACAGTTACAATTTTGGGCTGTACAATATGGGTCACACGGTAGTTAGCACTGTTGCTTCACAGCGCCAGGGCCCCAGGTTCGATTCCCGGCTTGGGTCACTGTCTGTGCAGAGTCTGCACGTTCTCCCTGTGTCTGCGTGCATTTCCTCCGGGTGCTCCGGTTTCCTTCCACAAGTCCCGAAAGAAGTGCTTGTTAGGCAATTGGACATTCTGAATTCTCCCTCAGTGTACCCGAACAGGCGCCGGAGTGTGGCAACTAGGGGCTTTTCACAGTAACCTCATTGCAGTGATAATGTGAGCCTACTTGTGACACTAATAAAGATTCTTGTAATACATGTTCAAGAACAGCAATGCTAATTTTTGTCCTGTTGCGCATAACCGGTGACAAAGTACTATCTCATCCCCATTTTTATTTTTAAAAGTATCTTTAACATACAAAAGCTTAGCTTTTCAGTTGTCTGCAAGTAAACAAATCCACAGAATTCTCGACAAGGAATGACTTAACATTCTAATTATAGTTGCTTTTTAGGCCAATTTGTTACGGCATTACTGGCAGAATGGATGAAGAACACTGATATTAGCAACTCTTCCTCCTGTTCACACAGCTTTGTTCAGATGGCAGAATCGTGTGGGATGGGAAAGAAAATTGTATCCTCTGCATGGGAATATTCACATGAAATATGACTATATTTATGAGGAATATTAATTGCAAGATTGTTATTTTACAATCAGCAATATCGCAAAGTTTTGCAAGTTTCTTCTAAAGCCTGTTTCTCCAGGATGACGCTAGGAAGTACTTAAGACCTAGATTTGACTAATATCAGACGATGTTCCATTTGACACCACCACAAAGCTACATAATATTGTTTTATCATAGATTATCATAGAATTTACAGTGCAGGAGGCCATTCGGCCCATCGAGTCTGCATTGGCCCTCGGAAAGAGCACCCCATCTAAACCCACCCTATCCCTGTAATCCAGTAACCCCACCCAACCTTTTTGGACACCAAGAGCAATTTATCATAGCCAATCCACCTAACCTGCATATCTTTGGACTGTGGGAGGAAACCGGAGCACCCGGAGGAAACCCCCATAGACAGGGGGAGAACATGCAGACTCCACAGACAGTGACCCAAGCCGGCAATCGAACCTGGGACCCTGGAGCTGTGAAGCAACAGCGCTAACCACTGTGCTGCCTGGTGTTGACCCATCTCTCTTAAAGGCCCCAATGTAAGCCTACTTGTGACAAAGATTATGACCAGTATATCCAGTCTGTTGAAGAACTGTTCTATCACTTTATACAGACCTTAGAAGTTTGCAGAGGCCTCATGAATCTCGTCTGGGTTCACGACCATCCTATTATTTCTGATCCTAACCTGCACTCTCTCTTTCCTGACCTCCTGTTTCCTCAACTGGTGTGCCAGCATGCAGCTGGCTTTGTCTCTGTTTGTAGAAGACCCCCTCCCTTCCCCCAGGGCCCTATCAGCTATGATTTTGCCCCTGATCACCACCTTCAGTGTCTCAGAACATTTGAGGGTGCAACCTCCCCATTTTGCTTGCCAGTTACTTAACCATCGATGGCTTGTGCTATCTTTGTGCAGAATTCCTTATCGACGAGGAGAGCTGCATCTAGCTTCCATGGGGTTGTTGGGCCCAACCCTTCTCCAACCTCATGCCCATGTAGTGTGGCACGTGCTTGGAGATTACAGGTTACCAATGTAAGCACCTATGACAAAGAGGTCTATGGGTGAGTAGGCCTTGTGCATGTGGGAGAAAAAGGAGAATGTTACCATTCATCGGTGGTTTAGGAAGTGAATGTTTGTGGAAGGGGCATAATCAAGTGGGTGGTTTGTCCTGGATGATGTTGAGCTTCTTGAGTGTTGTTGGAGCTGCACTCATCCAGGCAAGTGAAGGGTATTCCATCACATTCCTGACCTGCACCTTGTAGATGGTGGACAGGCTTTGGGTAGTCAGGAAGTGAGTTTCGCGCCACAGGATTCCTAGCCTCCGAGCTGCTCTTGTAGCCAAAATATTTATATGGCTAGTTCAGTTCAGTTTCTGGTCAATAGTAATCCCCAAGATGTTGATGGTGGAGAATTCAGTGACGGTAATGCCATTGAATGTCAAAGGGCAATGATTAGATCCACTCATTGTGAGGCATGACTGTCACTTGCATGGGAACACCACTACCTAGTACTTGCATGGGAAGTTCCCTTCCAAGCCACACATCAACCCGACTTAAAAATATAATCACCATTCCTTCACTGTCGCTGGGTCAAAAATCTGGAACTCCCTTCCAAACAGCATTGTGGGTGTACAATAGACTGCAGCGGTTCAATAAGGCAGCTCACCACCATCTTCCATTTAGGGGTGGACAATAAATGCTGGCCTACCCAATGACATCCACATCCCATGAATGAATTAATAATATCATAGCTTAAAGCTCTGTTGCTAATGGAGCAGCAAAAGGAGGGATGTGGGGAGATACACAAAGGACCAGTACTTGCATGGGAACACCACTACCTGCAGATGACCTGCGTCTGGGCGAAGGCTGAAACTTTGACCAGGAGAGGGTGAGGAATCTGCAAAGGACCAGAACCTGAAAAGTGGAGAATGTAATAATAATAATCTTTATTGGCACTAGTAAGCTCACATTAACACTGCAATGAAGCTACTGTGAAAAATGTGGAGCTGGGTTTGGAGGAATTTAAAAATGAGTGTTTTGAACTTGGAGACAGGAACATTGCACAACATTTATATGATAATTGAAGTAAATACTACAAAATATCCAAAATAGCAGGGTAACATTTAATAAACTGGAGAATGCATGTCCTAGAAAATTGCTCAATTTACAGATAACAAAAAAATAAAAACTACATAGGAGCAGGAGGAGGCTATTTGGCCCTTTTGAGCCGGCTCCGCCATTCAACAAGATTATGACCTGGTTATGGTCTCAGATCCACTTTCCTGCCTGCACCCCCATAACCCTAGACCCCCTTTCACCAAACAATAATCTGTCTAACTCTGCCTTGAACAAAATAAATAACCCAGCCTTCACTATTTCCGGGCAAGATAATTCCACAAACCAATGAGCTGCAGAAAATAATTTCTCCTCATCTTAATCTTAAACAGTAGACCTCTTATTGTTAATCTGTGTCACCTAGTTCTAGTCTCTCCCACAAGTGTAAACATACTCCTGGTATCTGCCCTATCAAGTCACCTCAGGATCCATTCTCTTCTAAGTTTCAAAAAGATCACCTAATTTTTCTCAACTCCAATGGATATAGGCCTAACCTATTCAACCTTTCCTTATAAGACTACCCCCTTCATCACAGGAATGAGTCCAGTAAACCTTCTCTAATCTGTTTCTAATGCAAGAAAATTTTTCTTCTTTATATTACATTCACTCTGCGATAAACTGCAACATCTCATTTGTCTTCGTAATCACTTGCTGAAACTGCATACTTAGTATGTGATTTATGTACCAGGTCACTCAGATCCCTTTATATCAGAGTTCTTCTGCAATCTCAATTTAAATATACTTATTTTCTATTCTATTAAATGGTGTAAACAGTCTCATCGCCAGTTTTTTCACATTATTCTAGCCATGTACTTTTTTTTTAAAAAGAAAAAAAGTCAAACATGATGGGCAAAATATAGACAAACAGGATATCCGATAGCAAGATCGCAACAAGGTTCAACACACATTTGATCTTCGCCCATTCTCAAACAGCCTAACATAGCCATTATTTGGATACCATAACATTACAATTGATTTCTCAATAATCAATTATCTGCCAAGGGGAGCAGAATCAACATGTTGGCGTGAAATTAACTTTATTTGGAATGGAAGAGTCGATCTGCAGTTTGCTGGGTTATCCACCTTTAGACTTCATAGATTACCAAGAAAAAAAAAATATGTAAGAAGTCTGAAAAACAACAAGTTACATAGATACACAGAAGATAGTGCAGCCATCTGGGATGGCCACTTCCAGAACACAAAATGGATATTTGCAAAGACTATAGGGAAACATGGACAATGCTAAGAGAGCGCAGCAGAGAGCCTGGATGCGTATTGAGAAGGCAACTCCCAGACGAGACTGAAACTGTAGGTCAATTAGCATATTGATGGCCCATCTCCAGGAACAAAGGAATAACATTCAAGTAACCAATACGAAGGCAGACACCCCGGCGCCAGAAAGACACAAAGCAAGGCCAACGGCCACCTAAGACACGCCCAGCCATCAGGACACCCACCCCTTTATTGGTCGAGATCGATACTGATGATCAAGATGCAGTCCAATTAATTGGGGCCAAGTTCAAGGCCTGCCCAAAAGCGCGCGAAGCCCCCTTTGGGTATAAGAAGCCCCCCAAGAGCGAATCGCTCTCTTGGACTCGGCTCTCGAAGCGGAGACACCTGTCCACCAGCTGCACCAGAATCAAGTAAGTCCACGGTCAACGCACACCATCAGACGGAGGACCTTAGCTGTTCTCCTCCAACATCCAACAGCCTCAGATCCGAACAACATCCATTGTTCCTCTTACTGAGTGGGCACCCGAAGTTAAGTATAGGCGTTAGCGTTAGAGATAGTTTAGTTTATGGTATATTGTGCATGAGTAGATAGGGCAGCACGGTAGCATTGTGGATAGCATAAATGCTTCACAACTCCAGGGTCCCAGGTTCGATTCCAGCTTGGGTCACTGTCTGTGCGGAGTCTGCACATCCTCCCCGTGTGTACGTGGGTTTCCTCCGGGTGCTCCGGTTTCCTCCCACAGTCCAAAGATGTGCAGGTTAGGTGGACTGGCCATGATAAATTGCCCTTAGTGTCCAAAATTGTCCTTAGTGTTGGGTGGGGTTACTGGGTTATGGGGATAGGGTGGAGGTGTTGACCTTGGGTAGGGCGCTCTTTCCAAGAACCGGTGCAGACTCGATGGGCCGAATGGCCTCCTTCTGCACTGTAAATTCTATGAAATTACTGTGTGTGTAAATAAATAGTATTGACTTTGAACTAACTAACTGTGCATTGGTTCTTTGATCAGTATTCAGTTTTGAACCTTGTGGTGGTATCGAAAGATACCTGGCGACTCTGGCAAAACATAATTAGGATTAAGAAAGGCGACCATATTTAGAACCAGTGCAACAATAGGAGCAGGGAGGCCTTTTGGCCCTTTGAGCCTGCTCCGCCATTTATCATGATCACGCCTGATAATCCAGCCTAATCCTGCTTTCTCCCATAATCTTTGATCCCATTTGCCCCAAGTGCCAGACAGTGCAGAAGGAGGCCATTCGGCCCATTTAGTCTGCACCGACCCACTTAAGCCCTATCCCCATAACCCACTTAAGCCCTATCCCCATAACCCAATAACCCCTCCTACCCTTTTTGGACACTAAGGGCAATTTAGCATGGCCAATCCACCTAACCTGCACATCTTTGGACTGTGGGAGGAAACCGGAGCACCCGGAGGAAACCCATGCAGACACGGGGAGAAGTGCAGACTCCGCACAGACAGTGACCCAGTGGGGAATCGAACCTGGGACCCTGGCGCTGGAAGCCACAGTGCTAGCCACTTGTGCTACCGTACTGCCCTACTATATCTAGCCTCCTCTTGAATATATTCAATGTTTTAGCATCAACTACTTAAAACATTCTGAAAATACACAGTCCTGGCAGCAACTGAAAAAGATAAAAGCTACCATGTCAGTGTAAATTTCCATAATAACCGGAAACTAGAAAGTTAGAAAACCCATGAGTGAAAAGTGAGGTGGCTTGGAACTTGGAGTGGGGGCAAGTGCAACAGGTCAAGGTCAAAACTGGCAATGTGAAGTCAGATACCACACAATTTGTTCTTTCCCCATGTTATTGTTCAATCCTTTAAAAGGAATTGCTTATTTTCAGAACTGTATCAAACACTAACCCACCTTTTCAAGTGTTGGCTGATCTTATATTTTCTATAACATTTTGTGTTTTCATTATACTATAGTTCTTCTGTTTGGGCAATTAAGAGGCAGGGTCATCTAAATTTGGGTTCTTGCAATTAAAGTAATTTAGCTTTCATTTCTCAGTTATGAAAGAGGAGAATATTTTAAATGAGCCCCAAGAGCTGGGGAAATCAGTGCAAGAGAAAAAACCTGGAAGCTCTCTCGAGCCACCATTGTGGGGTCCTGCTTCCAGCCAATATGGTAGTTCAATCTGCAGCTTCTGTTAAAATACACATCAGTGGGGCTTCCGGTGGTGTAGGCGAGCAGGGCGGCCGCAACAAGAAGAGCTCCCGCCGGTGGCTATGATTTCGAGGATTTTCCCGAGTCATCACTCACCCCCTGACTATCGCCAGCCTTTGGAGCCATCCCGGGCAGCTAGCGGGGCCGGTTTAAAAACAGGCGAAGAACCCCGCCCAGGTGCCAGGCGGCGGGGACTGAGGCGCTGGGCCCAGCGCGGCGTGGAGGTCAGAGCAGCGGGGCGGAGCTAAAAGGAGGCCAAGGCGGCAGGCCCGAGACCAGGGCACAATGTAGGTGGGGTGTCCCACATCGGATGGCTTCCACCTAGGATGAAGTAAGAAGGCTGAAGTCCAGTCCCAGGGGAGTTATGGGGGTAGGTAGAGGAGAAGAGAAAGAAGGTTTACAGAAGTGGGGCAGCACGGTAGCATGGTGGTTAGCATAAATGCTTCACAGCTCCAGGGTCCCTGGTTCGATTCCCGGCTGGGTCACTGTCTGTGCGGAGTCTGCACGTCCTCCCCGTGTGTGCGTGGGTTTCCTCCAGGGGCTCCGGTTTCCTCCCACAGTCCAAAGATGTGCGGGTTAGGTGGATTGGCCATGCTAAATTGCCCGTAGTGTCCTAAAAAGTAAGGGGGGGGGGTTGTTGGGTTACGGGTATAGGGTGGATGCGTGGGTTTGAGTAGGGTGATCATTGCTCGGCACAACATAGAGGGCCGAAGGGCCTGTTCTGTGCTGTACTGTTCTATATAAGTTTGGGGAAAGTTTTTTTTCTCCCCTTTTTTTTCTGTGGGAAGGAAGAAAAAATTTTTTTTTCAAAAAAAATAATTCAGATTGATGAAGGACAGGAGGGTGGAAGGGGAGAGAAAAGAAAAGAAAAAACAATAAGCCGCTAAAGGAGGCGAAGAGCAGCGGCGAAGAAAGGAGGGAACATGGGTTCGCCACTAAATGAGAGGATGAGCAAAAGTGCTGACAGGATGGCGGAAGCCGAACCGCAAGGCAGGGCCGCACTACTTACAGTGGAGAAGATAACAGAGGTGATGGCAGTGGAGTGGAAAAGCAGTTCGCGAGGCACATGGAGGCCTTGAGGAACGAGATAGCGGTCGGATTGAAGTCATTGGTGGAGGAGGCAATCGCCCCGGTGAGGGTGGCGGTGACAAAGATATCGGCCGAGGTGAGAGAGCAGGGCGAGAAGATGAAGGAAGTGGAGGAGGTCGTGTCACGGCAACCAGGTCACCTCGATGGGGAACGAGCTGCGGAGGGTGGCTCGAAGACTTGGAGAACCGCTCAAGGCGGCACATTTTGAGAATTGTGGGCTTGCTCGAACGGAGAGAGGGCCCCAAGGCCAACACAATACTTCGCTAAGAAGTTGGCAGAGCTGATGGGGGAAGGTAAGGACCCCTCCCGGTACGAACTAGATCGAGCTCATCGGTCATTAAGGCAGCCCAAAGTGAACGAGCCGCCAAGAGCAGTAATTATCTGCTTTCATAAGTTCTGCATGAAAGAGAAAGTATTAAGCTGGGCGAAGCAGAAGCGTGAGGTGCTGTGGGATAGTACTGCGGTTCGGATCTACCAGGACTTGACGGTGGAGTTGGCAAAAAGACAAGCTGTGTTTGGGCGAGTGAAGGCAGCATTGTACAAGAGGGTGCGATTTAAAATGACGTAGCCGGCAAAGCTGAGGGTAACGTATAATGCCAAAGACTTTTATTTTGAGACAGCAGAAGTGACTGAGGCGTTCGTGAGGGCAGAAGGCTTGGGACAGACGTGAGGAACGGAACTGGAAGAGAGACTGTGACTGTGTTTGAGCAGCTGGAAAATGTATAAATGCTACAACTTTCTTTTTACTGATCTGTATTATAATTGACTTCTCTTTGCATTGTTACAGAGTTCAAGTTAATGATGGGTTGATTGGCGTTCTGTGTTGCGACGGTTAAATCTTATGTCAGTGAATTGTATTGGTTGGATTGTTGGTTTTATTTTTTTTCTTCTTTCTCTGGGACTGGGTGGAAGGACACGATGTATCTTGGTGGGGGGAGCCACCCACACTAGCTAACTAAAGTCAGCTAGTGAACAGAGGCGAGGTGAGAGGAGGGCTGCGGACGTTGGAGCCTGGATAGCAGGCTTCAATGGGCCTACGAGTCGAGCACCGGGGAGGGGGGGGAAGAGAATTGATGCTGGGAGATGTTTCTTCAGGGGGAAATGTAGGGGGGTTCTTGGGAGGAGGGGGGGGGGGGGGGGGGGGGGGGGGGGGGGAGAAGGGGTTTAATGTTAACAATGGACAAGCTTATGGGGCAAGGCCCGGTGGTATGATGATGATGGATAAGAAAGGTGGGTTTGGGGCGGGTGTTGAGAGACCCCCAGTAAGGATAGTCACGTGGATCATGAGAGGGCTAGGAGGTCCGGTCAAGAGGTCAAGGGTGCTCGCGCATCTTAAAAGTTTGAAAGCCGATGTTGCAATGCTGCAGGAGACTCACTCGAGGATGAAGGACCAGGTGAGACTTAAAAAGGGCTGGGTTAGTCAAGTGCTTCACTCTGGATTTGATGGAAGGGCTCGAGGGGCAGCCGTGTTGGTCAGCAAAAGGGTATGCTTCCAGATGGAGAAGGTGGTGGCAGATCAGGGGGGTAGATATGCGATTGTGACAGGGGCGCTGGAGGGGAGATTGGTGGCGCTGTTAAAGTGTATATGGTCTCAATTGGGACGATGTGGGATTTGCGAAGGTGGTGTTTGGGGCCATTCCTGACTTGGGCACACACGAGCTAATTGTGGGGCGGGGACTGGAACTTGGTGCAGGAGCCAAGGTTGGACAGATCACGGCTGCGATCGCTGGTCCCATCGATTGGGGGCGAAGTTGCTGGCTAGGCCAATGGTGGAAATGGGAGGGGTGGACCCTTGGAGGTTCCTGCACCCAAGGGAGCGGGAGTACTCATTTTTCTCAGCAGTCCATAAGGTATACCCGCAGATCGACTTTTCTGTGGTGGGAAAGGCTTTGCTGGCTGGAGTCAAGGAGTCGGAATACTTGGCAATTGCAGTGTCAGATTACGCTCCGCATTGTGTGGATATGGTACCAGAGAAGGGGGTAGTGCAGAGGCCAGGGTGGAAACTGGATGTGGGGCTTTTGGGGAACCAAGTGTTCTGTGAGAAAATTGAAAAGGTAATTAAGGAATATGTAGGTTTCAACTGTACGGGTGAGGTGTCGAAGGCAGTTGTCTGGGAGGCCTTAAAGGCGGTGGTGAGGGGAGAGGTAATTTTGTTTACGGCCAGGGTGGACAAAGAGGAGAGGTTGGAGCGGCAGAGGGTAATAGATGAGATGTTTGAGGTAGATAGGAGTTATGCAGAAGATGAGGATCCAGCGAAGCTGGAAAAGAGGAAGGAACTGCAGGCGAGCTTCGACCGCTGTCCACCAGGAAGGCAGTGCGCCAACTGAGACAAGCAAGGGGTGCAGTTTATGAACATGGAGATAAGGCGGGGTGGATGTTGGCAGGTCAGCTCCGGAGGGAGGCAGCGGCTAGGGAAATTCTTTAGATGAGGGATAGGGCAGGGAAGTTGGTGGTGGCTGCGGAGCTGATTAACAAGGTCTTTGAGGAGTTTTATGAGAGGTTGTACAGGCCAGAGCCACCCAGGGGAGACCGTGTGATGCAGGAATTTCTAGATGGGTTAGAGTACCCAAGGCTAGGGGAGGGGGACAGGGCTACATTAGAAGGAGCAATAGTGGAGCAGGAGATAAAGGATGCAATTGGGAGGATGCAGTCGGGGAAGGTGGCAGGGCTGGATGGGTTTCCGGTGGAATATTATTTAAAAATTCAAAGATAAGTTGGCACCCCTGATCGTGGTGATGTTTGAAGAGGAAATAGGGAAGTGGGTGCTGCCACAAACCTTGGGGCAGGCATCGATATAGGCGAAGGTACTGGCAGGTAGGCTGGAGGAGTGCCTCCCGAAGGTGGTGGGCGAGGATCAGACGGGGTTTATGAGAGGGAGGCAGCTTTTTTCGAACATTAGGAGGGTTTTGAATGTCGTTATGGCACCGGCAGAAGGGAAGGAAACAGAGGTGGTTGTGGCATTGGACGCCGAGAAGGCGTTTGACCAGGTAGAATGGGGGTACTTGATGGCAGTTCTGGAGCGGTTTGAGATTGGACCAAGATTTGTGAACTGGGTAAAGCTACTATATAAGGAGCCGAAGGCGAGTGTCCGCACAAACAACATCAGCTCGAGATACTTTTCTCTCCACCGTGGGACGAGGCAGGGATGTCCAATGTCCCCCCTGCTGTTTGCACTCGCGATTGAGCCATCGCATTAAGTTCGGGAGCATGGAAAGGAATAGTACGGGGGGGGGGGGGGGGGGGGGGGGGAGGGGGGGGGAATAGAGCATAGGGTGTCCTTATGTGCCGACGACTTGCTGCTGTATGTGTCGGAACCGAGTGCGTCGATAGGAGGGATATTGGAGCTACTGCGAGTATTTGGGTCTTTCTCGGGGTACAAGCTGAACCTGGACAACAGTGAGTATTTTGTGGTGTCTCGGCCAGGAGTGGGGGGGGGGCTGCCATTCCGTAGGGCAGGGACTCACTTTAGGTATCTGGGGGTGCAGGTTGCCCGGGTGTGGGGGAGGCTTTGCAGGTACAACATCACTAGTTTGGTAGGGAGAGTGAAAGCCAATCTGGCAAGGTAGGATGGTGTCCCCCTGTCACTGGCGGGTCAGGTATAGGTGGTGAAAATGAATGTGTTTTCCTGCCAAAGGCGTTTTTCAGGGATATTGAGGGAAGGATTACCTCGTTCATATGGGGAGGGAAGGTGGCCAGAGTTAGAAAGGTGCTACTACAGAGGGGAAGACAGTCAGGGGGTTTGGGTCTCCCGACCCTGATGTATTACTACTGGGCGGCGAATGTGGAGAAGGTGCGGAGCTGGGTCAGAGGGGTTGATTCCCAGTGGGTCAGAATGGAGGAGAGTTTGTGCAGGGGGTCGGGACTGAAAGCACTAGCAACAGCGCCGCTCCAGATAGCTCCGGGGAAATACTCAGGGAATCCGGTAATAATAGCTTCATTGAAAATTTGGAGGCAGTTTTGCCAACACTTCGGGTTGGGGGCAGGGTCAAGGGAAATGCCGATTCGGGGGAACCACAGATTTGAGCCAGGGAAGTGGGATGGAAGTTTTCGGAAATGGGAAGAGAAGGGGATTAAGACGCTCAAAGGTTTGTTTCTTAGGGGTCGGTTTGCAGGATTGAGGGAGCTGGAAGCAAAGTATGGGCTGGAGCAGGGAGAAATGTTTAGATACATGCAGGTTCGAGATTTTGCCAGGAAAGAGATACAGAGCTTCCCAGAGGAACCGGCTGGAGGAGGTGCTCACGACAAGGGAACTGGAGAGTGTCCCACTAACAGTTAGTTAGTGTCAGTGGTGTACAGGATAAGGCACCACTGGAAGGGATCAAAGCAAAGTGGGAGGACGAGTTGGGAGAGGCTATAGAGGAGGGGGTCTGGTGTGAGGTGCATCGGAGAGTAAATGTCTCCACCTCATGTGCGAGGTTGGGGTTGATACAGCTGAAGGTGGTATACAAAGCACACCTCACGAGGGCGAGGATGAGCAGATTCTTTGAAGGAGTTGAAGATGTGTGTGAGCGTTAGCAAGGGGGCCCCCGCTAATCACATTCATGTGTTTTGGTCCAGTCCAAAGCTAGAGGAGTACTGGAAGGAGGTTTTTCGGGTAATTTCCAAGGTGGTGCATGTGAAACTGGACACGGGTCCCCAGAAGGCCATATTCGGGGTGTCGGACCAGCCAGGGTTGGAAACTGGTGCGGAGGCAGATATCGTAGCCTTCGCCTCATTGATCACCCGAAGGCGGATCCTGCAGGGATGGAGGGCAGCCTCTCCAGCCTGTGCCCTGGCGTGGTGGGGGGACCTGTTGGAATACTTAACCCTAGAAAAGGTTAAGTTTGAACTGAGAGGAAAGACGGTGGGGTTCTACAAGTCATGGGCATTATTCATTATGCACTTTCAAGAACTGGATAACATCGAACATTAGTTGAGGGAGTATTTGGGGGGGGGGGGGGAAGAGAGGAGGAGGAGGAGGGAGGAGGGAGGGAGGAGGGAGGGAGGAGGGAGGGAGGGGGGGGGGTTGCGTATATTAAGGGTGACTATGGGTAATCCCTGATTCCTTTTTTGTCATTTGTTTATGTAAACATGCGGGCTGTTGTTTGGAGGTTGGTAGGAGGATGGGATAGTTGTTATTGTTATGGGGATTTACATATCTGTTGCTGATTATTGTTTACGTTGGTGGGTGTAAATTCTGGAGAAAATGTGAAAGAGAATAAAAATATTTTTTTAAAAATACACATCAGTATTTGGGCTCTGGAGACAGCAATACTAAACTATTTACTGTTGCAAGAATGGGAAATGGTGGCATAGTGGTAATGTTATTGAGTTAGTAATTCAAATCCCACCACAGCAGATGGTGGAATTTAAATTCATTTAATAAATCTGGAATATAATTTGACCATGTCATCTATCATCGATTGTCGCAAAACTCACCTGATTCTTGTGGAAAGGTAATCTGCTGTCCTTACCCAGTCTGCCCTACATGTCACTCCAGGCAGTAATGTGGTTGACTCTTAAATACCCTCTGAAATGAGTCTAGCATGTTCAAGGGCACTTGGAGGTGGGCACCAAATGCTGTAACGCCCATATCCCATCAATATTTGTATTTCAATTACACCAGGGTAACAGCAGCAAACTGGGTGCCGAGGGATACTGAAAGTTTATTATCACCTCCTGCATTAGAACTCAGCCACCTGGGCCAGTAAAACACTTACGCACCTTCCTTGCCACAATTTTGAATACTTTAAGAACACTTAATTAAAAATAAGTTATACCTGGCACAATGCAAGTCTTGTGGCACCGTGGGCAGTATCCCTACCTCTGGGCCAGAAGCTCTGGGTTCAAGCCCCACTTCAAGATTGGCCACGGAAGGTGCGTCCACGGATAACGTGGCCAATGATTATCAGTCTGTAAATTTTCCAGTACACCTGATGGCAGGCAGTTAGCAGCAGGAGAGTTTCCTAGTCAGCCATTCCGCAGAAGGCAATGGCAAACCACTGCAGTAATTTGCCCAGCATAATCTTAGATCACTACATGGTCGCCAACACCCTTTTAGGGCAAGGTTTTTCAAAGTTCGGGCCATGACCCACAAGTTGGTCTGGTGTCAGAAGGGTCACACTGTTCTGCATCCATCAGCCACTAACGCAGAGCTTCCCAACTTCAGCATTCAGAAGCCTACATGGAAAATCCTGCCCAAAATATTAATTCAGTCCTCTAGAGGGAGCAACTATTTAACGCATTTCCTGCAAGTCTCGCAGTTCCCCCGAACCCCAAATCCACCACCACCATCCTCTTCCCAGTGGCAGCTCTGCCTCAAAAAGCAAATGTTTTGCAGATTCCTCACCCTCTCCTGGCCAAAGTTTCAGCCTTCGCCCAGATGCAGTTTATTTGCACTTCCACCCCACTGGACCCCATGTATTCTGCCCCGATGCAGAACGGAGGACATAAAGGACATACTTCCCATCCAGGAGAATATTCTGCAGCAGAAAGAGTCCATCAGGAAATAGGAGACCATCAGAGAACTCACCGGCAAGCTGAGCAGATCCGAGAGTCAGAGTATATGCCCTCAATGAGTGAACACAAACCACGTCAGTGATCCCCTGTATGTGGGTGTGTTTGTTGTTTTCTAGGTGATTACAACAACTATACAACCAATGTAATGTCTCAATGCAGAAAATCTTCTGCAGATCTTCTTTCAGCTTTGTTCCTGCTGAGGGACCATGGAGCGTGCACGTCAGTGCAGAAGGCGGCCATTTGGCCCATCGTGTCTGCAAGAGTATACTATCCAGGCCCACACCCCAGCCCCTTAACCCCACCTAACATTTGGACACTAAAGGGCAATCCAGCATGGCCAATCCACCTAATCTGCACATCTTTGACATGAGGGGAAATCGGTGCACCCAGAGGAAACCCACGTAGACACGGGGAGAACACATAATTCCACACAGTCACCCAAGGTTAGAATCAAACCAGAGTCCCTGGCACTATGAGGCAGCAGTCCTAACCACTATGCTACCCCACAATTGTCTGTGGGTCAGTTTTAGTGTTAGCAGCATTCATCAACATTGATGAACCTGTTTCTAATAGTGTACTTTGAAGTTGAAAAAACTTGCATCAAATAATTAAATTGCATTTAAGGCAATTATAAATCAATATTGTAATATCACTCTCTTCAAATGTATGGCTATTTTATTTAGAAGAACCACACATGGTTCTCTCCCAGTGATATCTGTTCTTTATTCTCCTCTCCTCAGTCTTCTTCACTTCTTTGTTTCCAAAAGGCTTTGTCCCAGGGTCACAATTGTTGGTGGCTCTCCAGTATCTCTCATGAGTAACTATCCTTCATGTGTGATCCTGGACAGTGAACCTTTATAAATGGGAGGACATCACAGATATATATGGTCCTGTCCATATTTAATGTTGACATAAATTTAATGCAACACATGCTACTGCATTAAGAGAAGGAAAACTAGATGATTTACTTTCCCTCCCTTGCCTGTGGCAAGAAAACTTTAGTGTCTCAAACACTGCCTTGGCTTAGGATAGACAGTTACCAAACGTGGTGTGGGTCCTGAAAGTCGGCCAGTTGGCAAAAGTGGGTCCCAGGAAAAAAGTTTGAAAACACTGTTTTAGGGACGGTACCTGAAGGAGGAGGAGAAGGATATATGGCATACTCTTTACACATTTACCCGTTACACATTTTCCCTGGCCAAGTTCAAAATCAGAAAACTGTGGATGCTGGAAATCTGAAACTAAAGCAGAACATGCTGGGCATACTCAGTAGGTCTGACAGCATCTGTGGAGGAAGAAACAAGAGTTGACATTTCAGGAAGATGACCTTTTAAGTCAGGAACGCATTAACTTTGCCTTTGAGGCGAGTGGGAAAGGGAATGAAAGGAAAGCCAGTGGAAGACCAGACAGATTGAATAACAGGGGAGTTATTTTTAACAGGGCCAAATGGCAATGGGGCAAAAAAAGGAAACAGAGGATGTTCCTAAAGCAAGTGTGATGTTGTAGGGGCAGAAATAGCAGAGGATAATCCATCAAACACAGAGGCTGGTGGGATTGAAGGCGAAACAAGGGAAAACCGTATTGTGATTCTGTAAGGGTTGAGAGCAGAAGTGCAGGAAATGGGTTGGACAAGGTTGAAATCCAGTCAAACACAGTAGCAGGGTAATCCCAAACTGAGGAAAAAGGAAGACATACCAGAGGTGCTGGCATGGAAGATTTTGTAACAGATGCCATGAAGGTAGAGAAATTAGGAGAATGAAATATAATCTTTACAGGGTGCAGGTATGAGTGTCATCGAGGAGTCTAGCCAAGTTCTGTTTTTCTGGTAAAAATAACTTGTGTAAACCAAGCACAAGCAACTACTCCAATTTAAAATTAAATTTACAAATTCTTGCCTTTTACACTGCTAAGCACAACAGCACATGAACATATGGCAATCTTTTCAAAATGTATGTTTCTTTCTGATTATCATTGTTGTACTTTTCAATATCTCGACTTCCTTTTACCCAATCTGAATCGCTGCTTCCCTTGACCCTGAGCACCGCCATAAAGATACAAAATTCCCAGTGAATTCATTTTTAATCTTTTTTTTGGTTTTTTTTATGAATTTAGAATACCCAATTCTTTTTTTTTTCCAACTAAGGGGCTGGTTTAGCACAGGTCTAAATAGCACGCTTTTAAAGCAGACCAAGGCAAGCCAGCAGCACGGTTCATTTACCGGTCACATCTTTTTGGGTTGTGGGGGGTAAGACCCAGAGAGATATGGAGAGAATGCGCAAACTCCACACGGACAGTGCCCTGGAGTCGGGATTGAACCCAGGTCCTCAGCACCGTGAGGCAGCAGTGCTAACCACTGTGCCGCAGTGCATACCTGAATTAATTTTTATCTTTAACATTATTTACTTTTGCTATCCAAACAAGTATAACCATCTTCACTTCAATTCCTTTCCCTTTCTCTGCTCGATAACAGTTTAAACTGATACAGAGCACAACATCAGTCACCTGACCACATACAGTTTGTGGAATTACGGTCCATTCCATGGAGACGGTGTTGAAGTCAGCACTACTCATGCAACAAGAAACCACAAAATTATGCCCTGTACTCTCCTCTACGGTCTCGGCTAAGGTGCTGCACATCAGTAACTTACATTTTGGATGAACCCATTGTCCTGGTAAATCTCCTCTGCACCCTTTCCAGTGCTATCGCATCCCGCCTATAATGTGGATTCCAGAACTGCACTCAAAGCTCTAGCTGTGGCCTAACCAACCAGTTCCAGCATAACCTCCCTGCTCTTAAATTCTGTGCCTCAGCTAATAAAGGCAAGTATACCATATGCCTTCTTAACCACTTTATCCGCCTGCCCTGTTACCGTAAGGGACCAACATTCGTGAACACCAAGGTCTCCGATCCTCGGTGCTTTCCAGGGTCTTGTTGTTCATCATATTCCCATGCCTTGTTTGTCCTGTCCAAGTGCATCACCTCTCACTTATCCGGATTGAATTCCATTTGCCACTGATCAGCCTGTCTCTGTCCTCCTGTATTCAAAGGCTATTTTCCTCACACTATTTATCACCCCACCAATTTTCATTTCATCTGTGAATTTACTGATCATCCCTCCTACATTAATGTTTAAATCATTTATATAAAAACTACAAACAGCAAGGGCTCCAACGCTGAACCCTGCGAGACCCCACTGTACACAGGCTAGGCTTCCAGTCAGAAAAACACCCCTCGATTTACACACCTGGTCACCTCTTCAAATATTCAATCAAGTTGGTCAAACAAAACCATTCTAACTGTTCTTGATTTATCCCTGCCTTTTCAAATGCAGATTAAATCTGTCTCAGAATCGCTTCCAAAAGTTTCCCTACCTCGGAGGTTAGACTGACTGGCCTCTAGTTTCTTGGTTTATCCCTTCCTCCCTTTTTGAAGAATTGGCTGCAAATATTACTTGCCACTTGTCAGCCCAAGCCTAGATATTGTCCAGGCCTTGGTCTATTTGGACATGGACTGCTTCATATTCTGAGGTGTGGCGAATGGTGCTGAACATTGTGCAGTAAATCATCAGCGAACATTCCCACTTCTGACCTGATAATGGAAGGAAGGTCAGGGATGAAGCAGCTGAAGATGGCTGGGCCTGGGACACTACCCGGAGGAACTCCAAACTGCGAGATCAGATCTTCAACATTTAAGGGACTGAAAACAAAGAGGTGGTACTGTCTGAAGCTGGAGCCAACATGAGATTAAAGATCAGACAACATCACATCTGTATTTATCAATAGCTGTGCCATTTCTCCCTTTAATTCTGTTGAGTTTTTTTCCCTCAAATCAGGTGAGGTAGAACTGGTAGGTGGTTTGTGGGGTCGCCTGCCCTATCCAAATGGTCTGTGGGTGTTGAAGCTGAAGAACTACTGATTTTGATCATAGCTGAGCTTGTTTCATTTACATGTTTGAACCAATAGTGGCTTTGCAATATTCTCCAAATCTAGCAGCAAGAAAGGTGTTCCAACAGCACGGTCATCTGCCCATCATTGAGGTGTTAAAGCTCTGCTGAGTGAGACATGTTGTACATATGCTTGACACTAGAGTCCTGAAACAACTGCTCTACTCACTCAGTTA
The DNA here is from genome assembly GCF_902713615.1 of Scyliorhinus canicula. NCBI lineage: Eukaryota > Metazoa > Chordata > Chondrichthyes > Carcharhiniformes > Scyliorhinidae > Scyliorhinus > Scyliorhinus canicula. Next base: position 39,529,663 of record NC_052151.1, on the reverse strand, counting down.
CAGCAGGAGGGTTCCAGGAGGATCGTGGAAACCCTTTAGGGATGTCCTCAAAGCATCTCTGAATTAAACATCCCTGCTGACTCATGGGAGACTTTGGCTTGTGACCGACAAAAGCAAAGAACATTCAGAGGGCAGCAAAAGACTATCGGTAACATGCAGAGGAAGCACACAAAAATCCTACTAACCCACCTGACCAACCCTTTTAGCCCATCTCAGAACACATCGAGCTGCAGTGAAAGCAGGTCAGCCTAAATCCTGGGGGACTTACGAATATTTGAAAAGCAGATTTGAAAAGCACTTCAGTCACTTAACAAAAGTCTTATGAATTTCAGTGTTGAAACTTTGTGAATCATTAAAGGACAAGGCCATTTGGCCAATCGAGTCTGCACCAGCACTTGGAAAGAGCCCCCTACCTAAGCTCACATCTCTCCCTATCCCCACCAAACCTTTTTTGCACACCAAGGGAAATTTAGCATAGCCAATCCACCTAACCTGCACATTTTTGGACTGTCGGAGGAAACCAGAGCACCTGGAGGAAACCCACGCAGACACAGGGAGAACGTGCGGACTCCGCACAGACAATGACCCAAGCCAGGAATCGAACCTGGGACTCTGGAACTGTGAAGCAACTGTGCTAACCACTGTGCTGCCATGCTGCCCTTCATCGATGCAACATCCACATTATTTGGACAGAGATTGCCTAGTTTTATAATAGTGATGGCCTAGCATAATAAAGATTATGCTCCCAGATTCTGGTTTTCCCCATGGGACTGTATCTATCCCATCAAATTTATTTTTCATTTTAATTTTTTGATTATATCACCCCTTAACCTTCTCAAGAGAAACTGAAGAGAATATAAGCTGTTTCACAACTCTGCTTCGCAACTCCAAGAAGTTCCTGACCTTTAAAGCATTAGTTAGAAAAAGCTCAACATTGAAAGTAAGCCAAATGCATTCAAGAAGTCAACACAATACCCAATGTCGATGTATTTACATATGTCCTTTATTTCCCCCCATGTATATAACGATCTGTCTGGACTGTACGCAGAACAATACTTTTCACTATACCTCAGCACACATGGCAATAAATCTCAAACCAATACACGTTATTCTTTACACATTCTTAACTGCTTTTGGAAATTAAAGGAAAATGTATGTTGTATTAATCTCTATACAGATGCTAAACTTTGTATAGCATCCTTGCTGGATGAACCTCATTTTCATTCAATTTACAGCTTTTGGCATGTCACATATCTAATTTTCACTCAAATGCAGTCAGTGCATGATATCACCAATTCCAGAATCAGTACATAACCTAAGAAGTAAATCCCTCAAGAGCACAGAAGCTATGCTAAATATGCTAGCTATCACAACTGAGATGAGCTGGCACTATTTTAGAGCACCACATCACATGTTGTTACTTGCATGAATTGGATTGAAATTGATACAGCAGGATGTCTGCCAACACAATTTTAAAAATGAAGCTGGTCTCTCGGTGGCACATAAAATGCTCTCTCCTAGTATGTCATAACAGGAACCTGGGTCCACAATTCCAACCAGATAAATTCCAGATCTATAATCTTCAAGGATGCCAAAAAGGTCAAAGCTGGTTGAAGTAGTTCTGGAGAAATATTGATGACATCTTCGATACCCGTCATTCTAAAAGTGGCATTGTGTACACCATAATTCTCAGTTTGATTAAAAAATAGTTTTTATGCCAGTTCAGCCAATTCCCTGCTCCTGTTAATTGCTATGGGTGAGATTTGTACTGGAATATATCTGCAAGGGCCATCATAAACATAATCAAAAGCCAAGACTAAATTATACACCAGTGCCTTTCCAACAAAACTGAATCCAAGGCCTGCCAAGAAACATTATACTTGGATCAGAATTGTTTAAACCATAGCAATCTGAAAATGCTTGTAGCATAGCCCATTGAAACATTCACTCAATCTAAACAAAGGGATTTAAAACATGAGCCATATACAACTGATATGATTTGCAGAAAGATCAACTCTCATATAAAATCTGGCACAGAACTGTCAAGGAAAACATATGCACAGAAAAACAATAACTGCTGAATATATTGCATTTGATCAGTAATTCTACACAATGGTAAGAAATAGGATGTGGCTTGGAACATAAATTATACTGGAGGATCACACCTCTTGCAGATATCACTAGCGTCAACTTGTAGTTCTATTGCAATTGCACATTCAACTGCAACAAGACCTTTAAAAGAAAAGACCACATTGTTTACTGGGTTTGGGGGTGTGTGATACATGCGTTGCTACGGTCTTGGGGGTGTTATACTTATTATGTTGTCCTATTGTTGCTTGCTATTGTTTGTTGTTATATTTTCTGTAAAAATTTTCAATAAAAATTACTTTTTAAAAAAAAAGAAAAGACCATTAAAAAAATCCCCGCATAGAAGATGCAAGTACCATAAGAGGTAGGAGCAGAATTAGGCCACTCAGCCCATCAAGTCTGCTCCGCCATTCAATCATGGCCGATATTTTCTCATCCCCATTCTCCTGTCTGCTCCCCATAACCCCTGATCCCCTTATTAATCAAGAACCTATCTCTGTCTTAAAGACACTCCATGATTTGGCCTCGACAGCCTTCTGTGGCAAAGAGTTCCACAGATTCACCAGCCTCTAGCTGAAGAAATTCTTCCTCATCTCTGTTTTAAAGGATTGTCCCTTTAATCTGAGATTGTGTCCTCTGCTTCTAGTTTCTCCTACAAGTGGAAACATCCTCTCCATGTCCACTCTCTCCAGGCCTCCCAGTATCTTGTAAGTTTCAATAAGTTCCCCCCTCATCCTACAGGGCCCAAAACTGCTCACAATATTCCAAATGGGGTCTGACCAGAGCCTTATAGCCTCAGAAGTACCTCCCTGGTCTTGTATTCTAGCCCTCTCGACATGAATGCAAACATTGCATTTGCCATCTTAACGGCCGACTGAACCTGCATGTTAACCTTAAGAGAATCTTGAACAAGGACTCCAAAGTCCCATTGTACTTCTGATTTCCTAAGTATTTCCCCATTTTGAAAATAGTCTATGCCTAAATTCCTCCTTCCAAAGTACATAACTTCACACTTTTCCACAGTGTATTTCATTTGCCACTTCATCGCCCACTCTCCTAGCTTGTCCAATTCCTTCTGCATCCTCCTTGCTTCCTCAATACTACCTGCCCCTCTACAGATCTTTGCATCATCTGCAAACTTAGCAACAGTGCCTTCAGTTCCTTCTTCCAGAACCAAAAGGTTTGTTTCCTTCTGGTGTTTTCGATAGGCTCCTCAGAAAGCTGGTTATGGCACAGTTGCACAAATCAGGAAAAGTCCCATGTTTAATCCTTGGACGATGCAGATCTGAGGCAAAATGGCAGTGGCCACCAATACAATTTCCCCCAAGGTTTAGCAGTGAAATTCAGCAAGGATTCAATTGGTTGATTTCCTCTGAATGCCAGTGGATATTGTGAACATGCTGACCTTATTGAAAAGAAAGAAAATATTTGATCTAATTTTTATAAGAAATACATTGAACATAAGAACTAGGAGCAGGAGTAGGCTATCTGGCCCCTCGAGCCTGCTCCACCATTCAATGAGATCATGGCTGATCTTTTGTGGACTCAGCTCCACTTGCCGGCCCGAACACCCTTAATCGGAATATATTTTAGCAATCAAGCTATTACAAATGATTAACTTATCACTCGCATGAAGTTGGCTCAGGACTATGTCATGGCTTGTCTACAATATCAGCCACAGTGAAATAGTCTGCCAAAATCCTCTGATTGGGGTCACAATGAAGAATAGCAATCGCAGAAACCAGAACCAGAAAAAAACTAGTCTTCAAGAAATAGATTTCAAAAAACATAGAAAGTACAAATGTAAAATAACAGAATCACAGACAGCTTCCTTAATTGAGGTCAGTTGCATCACCACACATCAAACTCAATTAAACAATGCTACAAATTCGACAGGAATCACCTATCATGAACTAACTAGTGTTTTTCACATTTTCCTCTCCTCTTCTAAATGCACTGATCTGTCATCTTCTAGTATCCAAGTAACCTTTATTAATTTATATGCCTCGACAGAAACTTCTGGCAGGCTATTTAACTGTGGAGTATGGGGGGGGGCTCAGAATCTGGCTTGCCCGTGTTCTCATCCGACTTTCACATAGGGTTGTTAGAGAGCAAATGGAAATCCAGCCTGACTTGCCTATCCCTAACCCAGAAATGTTATGGTTAGTTATAGCACCCCAGGCTCAGATGAGTTATTTTGGCACACACTAACCAATACGCCAGAGATCTTCCTTGTGTGCATTAATGATCAACTCACTGGGCCATCAGAAAGCCCCCGAATATTGAGTGATAAAGGACTGAACAGACTACAAATACATTTCGATGAAATTGTAAAAAGATGATGGCAATGTTAATTATCACAATTCCTAAAATGGATGTGCATTCCCAAAATTGTATATTAAAAACATAAAAACTTTATTTAAGTTGAAGAGCAGCCAGCTCACCCTACGCATTCACACACCTCAGACACCTACAGAACTACAAGCAAATGCTACAAAGTAGGTTGCTCTCTCCATGGTTCACTGGTCAGCATATCAGAGTATGAAAAGTATGCCTTCCTGAAGATACTGGTAGCTTTTCAGTGATGTTCAAAATGTTCCACTTTTTGTCACAACTATCACAACCTTTGAAGAGTATGTGGCTATTCACAATGGTATAGCTTTCACACTACAATGACAAGTGCTTTGTTTTCTAATCCTGAAAGGAGAAGACAGTTGGAGAAGCTTAGAGAACACTCTGCCGCTGATGGTCAAATTTAGTAAGTGAAGTGCACAAGAGGGCAAAGTCAGTGAAACAAGTGTGCTCTGGGGGATATTAAGACTGGAACAGGTTGCAAAGATAGGCTGGTGCAATGCCATGCAAGGCTTTACAGATGAGGTTAAGACATTTACACTCAAAGCCTTGGTGAATTTGGTGCCAGTGCATAGTAGAGTAAAAGCAGACATATATAGCAGAGATTTGGACAGTTGTTGATGGAGAGAGCAGGAACCAAGAGGCCAGCAAGCAGCATACTGAAGTAGTCGAGTCTAGATGTGGCAAAGTTGCAAACAGAAGTTTCAGCTACAAAGATACTGATGTAGGAGTAGAGTTGGCATCAGGTTCAGAGGTGGGAGTAAGCAGTAACAGAAACAACATGACTCCGAAATTCAGTTCATGGTCCAAGGTCATGAACAGGCTACAATAGTGGTGAAGAAGAGAGAAAGAAACATCGCCTTGGGAGTGGAATTTATGGTTGGAAGTGAAGGCAGCTTCTGTTGCCAAGTGTTGAACTGGAGGAAACTCGGACTAAACTGGGCATCTGACAAAAGCAGCGGAAGGGTCAAATTGTGGCTATGACTAGTGGTGCCCCGCAAGGTTCTACGTAGGGCCTTCAACTATTCACCATATTCATCAACAACTTAGACAACAGGATGGAAAGCCACATGTTCAAATTTTCCAATGACTCAAAGATAGGCAGCATGCAGGTGGCATACTATTTAAAATAGATATTGATATATTGAGTATATGTGCAAAACTGTGATGAATTAATTTTTTTTTTTTAATGAGGTAATCCACATTGGATCCAAAAGGATAGAGCAGGTATTTCCTGAATGTGAAAAGGTAGAAACATTGTTTGCATAGGGTTTTACAATGTCAGGAACAGGTCCTAAAAGTAATTAAAGCAGCTCATGGAATGCTGGCCTTCAAATCTAGAAAGGGAGTAAAGATCACGCTGATTTAAATCAGACCAGACATACTTTGGGAAGTTCTGGGCACCACACCTTTGGAATGATATATTGGTCTTGGAAGACATGCAGTGATTTGCCAGAATAAAAATCTGGATTCCAAGGCTCTCTATCCAAGGAACATTTTACTTGCCGGAAGGGTGGATGAGTGAAATTTCGCTAGATTGGTTTCTGGGATGAGAGAATTGTCCTATTTTCTCTGGAGTTTAGAGAAGTGATTGCAATGTGATATGCAAGAGTCTGAAGGGGCTTTCCAGGGTAGAAAAGTCTCAGGATAAAGAGTTGATCCTTTAGGGCCGAGAAGAGGAGAAATTTCTTCACTCGGAGGATTGTAAATCTTCAGAATTTCACACCTCAGGGAGTTGCGGATGTTCCTTATTCAAGCTTAAAATATATTTTTGACCTTTCAGCAAATCAAGGGATATATTAACAGGTGGAAAAGTGCAGTTGGGGCAAAAGATCAGCCTTGATCATATTGAATATTGGAGCAAGCTGGAGGGGCCTTTTGGTATACTCCTGTTCCTATTACTTAACCTTGATGATAAATAAACGATGTGCTCTTGTTTGACAGTGAACAGGTTGGTTGTAGAAAGAAAACTGAACCTGGATGTTAATCTTTGTCCTCTAAGATAATCCTGGAGCAATGGACGGTTTTAATAGAGAGCAAAACACAGTAGAATAGGACTTGACCTGGTTGAGTCAGTAATAAAAAAAAAAACCTGAATGCACCAGTTGTCTGAATGAGCCATTCCACCGTCATCTCCCTGTAACTCTGTACATTCTTCCTTTTCCAATAGCAGTCTAATTCCTTCTCAAATGCTTCAATTGAAACTTCCTCCACTCCACTTTCAGGCAGTGCATTCCAGACGTTAACCACTTGCTGCATGAATTTTTTTTTCTCATAACGCTTTTGCTTCTTTTATCAATAACTTGATATCTGTGCCCTCTGGTTCTCATACCCGAGTGAGGGACAGTTCAGATCGCTCATGATTTTGAATATCATCAAATCTCCTCTCAGTCTTTTCTTCTCCAAGGAAAACAGTCCCAACTTCTCCAACCTATCTTCATTACTACTGAAGTTGCTCTTCTTAGGACGATTCTCATGATTCTTTCCTGCACATGTTTCATGAAGTCCAGCACCCAGAACTGGACACAATACTCCAGCTGAGGCCAAACTAGAGTCCAATACATGTTCAACATAACATCCCACTCTTGTACTTTATGCACCTATTAGTAAAGCCTAGTATACATTATACTTTATTAACCGCGCTCTCTACATGTCCAACACCTCCAGTGACTTAAGCACTAGCTTTCGCTGCTCCTGCACCACTAAAATAATCCTTTATTTAAAACTGTCTCTCCACATTCTTCTGACCAAAATTTAATCACGTCACATTTTTCCACACAAAACTTCATCCATCTGCGCATTCCACAGAATTGTTTATGTCCTTTTGAAGTTTATACTATGCTGCAAACAGTTCACAATGCTTCCAAGTTTTGATCATCCAAAAATTTTGAAATTCTGCCCTGTGCACCAGGGTCTAGGTCACTTATAAGGTCCCAACACTGGTCCCTGGGGAAGTCCACTATAAACCTTCATCCATCCTGAAAAACATCCATTAGCCACTATTTTCAGTTTCCTGTCAATTTTGTATCAGTGCTGCTATTAGGGGCTGGTTTAGCACTGGGCTAAATCGCTACTTTGAAAGCAGACCAAGGCAGGCCAGCAGCACGGTTCGATTCCCGTACCAGCCTCCCCGAACATGCGCCGGAATGTGGCGACTAGGGGCTTTTCGCAGTAACTTCATTTGAAGCCTACTCGTGACAATAAGCGATTTTCATTTCATATTGTTCTTTTTATTGCAGGAAACATAACTTTGCTCACAAGTCTGTTTTGCAGCACTGTATCAAAGGCCTTTTGAAATCCAAGAACATTGCCCTTCTCAACTCACTGTGCTACCTCATCTGAAAAGGAAGACCTCCCATGCCTTTTGTTGAACAGTGCCATGGGATCTCCAACATCAAACTGAAAGGGCAGGTGGTGAATCATTTGAAAGACAGTAACTCCAACAGAACTAAGCATCTATCTGAAGGTAAACTTGAACCAATAACTTTCTGACTCAGAAGACAGTGTGCAACCATTGAGCAAAGATTGACACCTAATATGATGATAATCAAAAATGCTCTTCAACATACTTCATCTATGTTCAATACTTTTGTTAAATGTTAAGCTGTCGGGGGGGGGGGGGGGGGGGGGGGGGGGGGGGGGGGGGGGGTCGGGGGGGGGGGAGAGGAGGGGGGGGTCCGGGGGGGGGGAGAGGAGGGGGGGGGGGGAGAGAGAGGAGGGGGGGGTCGGGGGGGGGAGAGGAGGGGGGGGGGGGGGGGGGGAGAGGGGGGGGTCGGGGGGGAGAGGAGGGGGGGGTCGGGGGGGAGAGGAGGGGGGGGTCGGGGGGGAGAGGAGGGGGGGGTCGGGGGGGAGAGGAGGGGGGGGTCGGGGGGGGAGAGGAGGGGGGGGTCGGGGGGGAGAGGAGGGGGGGGTCGGGGGGGGAGAGGAGGGGAGGGTCGGGGGGGGGAGAGGAGGGGGGGGTCGGGGGGGAGAGGAGGGGGGGGTCGGGGGGGAGAGGAGGGGGGGGTCGGGGGGGAGAGGAGGGGGGGGTCGGGGGGGAGAGGAGGGGGGGGGGGGAGAGGAGGGGGGGGTCGGGGGGGAGAGGAGGGGGGGGTCGGGGGGGAGAGGAGGGGGGGGTCGGGGGGGAGAGGAGGGGGGGGGTCGGGGGGGAGAGGAGGGGGGGGTCGGGGGGGAGAGGAGGGGGGGGTCGGGGGGGGAGAGGAGGGGGGGGTCGGGGGGGAGAGGAGGGGGGGGTCGGGGGGGAGAGGAGGGGGGGGTCGGGGGGGAGAGGAGGGGGGGGTCGGGGGGGGAGAGGAGGGGGGGGTCGGGGGGGAGAGGAGGGGGGGGTCGGGGGGGAGAGGAGGGGGGGGTCGGGGGGGAGAGGAGGGGGGGGTCGGGGGGGAGAGGAGGGGGGGTCGGGGGGGAGAGGAGGGGGGGTCGGGGGGGAGAGGAGGGGGGTCGGGGGGGAGAGGGGGGGGGGTCGGGGGGGAGGAGGGGGGGGTCGGGGGGGAGAGGAGGGGGGTCGGGGGGGAGAGGGGGGGGGTCGGGGGGGAGATGGAGGGTGGGTCGGGGGGAGATGGAGGGTGGGTCGGGGGGGAGATGGAGGGTGGGTCGGGGGGAGATGGAGGGTGGGTCGGGGGGGAGAGGAGAGGGGGTCGGGGGGGAGAGGAGAGGGGGGTCGGGGGGGAGAGGGGAGGGGGGTCGGGGGGAGAGGAGAGGGGGGTCGGGGGGGAGAGGAGAAGGGGTCGGGGGGGAGGAGAAGGGGTCGGGGGGGAGGAGAAGGGGTCGGGGGGAGGAGAAGGGGTCGGGGGGGAGGAGAAGGGGTCGGGGGGGAGGAGAAGGGGTCGGGGGGGAGGAGAAGGGGTCGGGGGGGAGGAGAAGGGGTCGGGGGGGAGGAGAAGGGGTCAGGGGGAGGAGAAGGGGTCGGGGAGGAGAAGGGGTCGGGGGGGAGGAGAAGGGGTCGGGGGGGAGCAGAAGGGGTCGGGGGGGAGCAGTGAGGGGTCGGGGGGGAGCAGTGAGGGGTCGGGGGGGAGGAGGGGGGGGTCGGGGGGAGGAGGGGGGGGTCGGGGGGGGAGGAGGGGGGGGGGGGGGGGGGAGGAGGGGGGGTCGGGGGGGGAGGAGGGGGGGTCGGAGGGGGGGTCGGTTGGGGGAGGAGGGGGGGTCGGTTGGAGGAGGAGGGGGGGGTCGGGGGGGGAGGAGGAGGGGGGTCGGTGGGGGAGGAGGAGGGGGGTCGGAGGAGGGGGGTCGGGGGGGTCGGAGGAGGGGGGGTCGGAGGAGGGGGGGTCGGAGGGGGGGTTCGGGGGGGGAGGAGGAGGGGGGGTCGGGGGGGGAGGAGGAGGGGGGGTCGGGGGGGGGAGGAGGAGGGGGGGTCGGGGGGGGGAGGAGGAGGGGGGGTCGGGGGGGGGGAGGAGGAGGGGGGGGCGGGGGGGGGAGGAGGAGGGGGGGTCGGGGGGGGAGGAGGAGGGGGGTCGGGGGGGGAGGAGGAGGGGGGTCGGGGGGGAGGAGGAGGGGGTCGGGGGGGGAGGAGGAGGGGGGTCGGGGGGGGAAGGAGGAGGGGGGTCAGGGGGGGAGGAGGGGGGGGTCAGGGGGGGAGGAGGGGGGGTCAGGGGGGAGGAGGGGGGGTCGGGGGGGGAGGGTCGGGGGGGGAGGAGGAGGGGGGTCGGGGGGGAGGAGGAGGGGGGGTCGGGGGGGGAGGAGGAGGGGGGTCGGGGGGGGAGGAGGAGGGGGGGTCGGGGGGGGAGGAGGAGGGGGGGTCGGGGGGGGAGGAGGAGGGGGGGTCGGGGGGGGAGGAGGAGGGGGGGTCGGGGGGGGAGGAGGAGGGGGGGTCGGGGGGGGAGGAGGAGGGGGGGTCGGGGGGGAGGAGGAGGAGGAGTCGGGGGGGAGGAGGAGGGGGGTCGGGGGGAGGAGGAGGGGGGGTCGGGGGGGAGGAGGAGGGGGGGTGGGGGGGGAGGAGGAGGGGGGGTCGGGGGGGGAGGAGGTGGGGGGGGTCGGGGGGGAGGAGGAGGGGGGGTCGGGGGGGTCGGGGGGGAGGAGGAGGGGGGTCGGGGGGAGGAGGAGGGGGGGTCGGGGGGGGAGGAGGAGGGGGGGTCGGGGAGGGAGGAGGAGGGGGGGTCGGGGGGGGAGGAGGAGGGGGGGTCGGGGGGGGAGGAGGAGGGGGGGACGGGGGGGGGGAGGAAGAGGGGGGGGTCGGGGGGGGGGGAGGAGGAGGGAGGAGGAGGGGGGTCGGGGGGGGAGGAGGAGGGGGGGTCGGGGGGGGGAGGAGGAGGGGGGACGGGGGGGGGAGGAGGAGGGGGGGGGAGGAGGAGGGGGGGACGGGGGGGGGGGGAGGAGGAGGGGGGACGGGGGGAGGAGGAGGGGGGACGGGGGGGGAGGAGGAGGGGGGGGTCGGGGGGGGGAGGAGGGGGGGGGGGGAGGAGGGGGGGGGGGGGGGGGGGGGAGGAGGAGGGGGGGAGGAGGAGGGGGGGTCGGGGGGGAGGAGGAGGGGGGGTTGGGGGGGAGGAGGAGGGGGGGTCGGGGGGGGGGAGGAGGAGGGGGGGTCGGGGGGGAGGAGGAGGGGGGGTCGGGGGGGAGGAGGAGGGGGGGTCGGGGGGGGAGGAGGAGGGGGGGTCGGGGGGGAGGAGGAGGGGGGGTCGGGGGGGGGGAGGAGGGGGGTCGGGGGGGAGGAGGGGGGTCGGGGGGGAGGAGGAGGGGGGGTCGGGGGGGGAGGAGGAGGGGGGGTCGGGGGGGGGGGAGGAGGAGGGGGGGTCGGGGGGGGGGGAGGAGGAGGGGGGGTCGGGGGGGGAGGAGGAGGGGGGGTCGGGGGGGGAGGAGGAGGGGGGGTCGGGGGGGGGGAGGAGGAGGGGGGGTCGGGGGGGGAGGAGGAGGGGGGGTCGGGGGGGGGAGGAGGAGGGGGGGTCGGGGGGGGGAGGAGGAGGGGGGGTCGGGGGGGGGAGGAGGAGGGGGGGTCGGGGGGGGAGGAGGAGGGGGTCGGGGGGGAGGAGGAGGGGGGTCGGGGGGGGAGGAGGAGGGGGGTCGGGGGGGGAGGAGGAGGGGGGGTCGGGGGGGAGGAGGAGGGGGGGTCGGGGGGGGGAGGAGGAGGGGGGTCGGGGGGGGGAGGAGGAGGGGGGGTCGGGGGGGGAGGAGGAGGGGGGTCGGGGGGGGGGAGGAGGAGGAGGAGGGGGGGGTCGGGGAGGAGGAGGAGGAGGGGGGGTCGGGGAGGAGGAGGGGGGGTCGGGGAGGAGGAGGAGGAGGGGGGGTCGGGGAGGAGGAGGAGGAGGGGGGGTCGGGGGGGGTTTGAACCGACTGACGTTTTCTCACCTGCACCGCCTGAAGGATGGCCCCACACTTGTCGCTGACGTCGCTGAAGGGACATCTCCGGGACAGCAGCAGCAGCCGCACCAGGCAGTGATTGAGGCCGCCGGCGGGGCGGGGAGCAGCGGCCGAGCCGGAGCAGGAGCCGGGCGCAGGCGGCGGGGGTTTGCCGTTGGTCGGGCCGGCCTTCTCGCTCAAGCTCAGCACCAGCTGCCGGACTCCGTCCAGGGCCACTTCCCGCAGTTTGGCGTCCCTGCTGCACAGCCCGTCCCACCGCCCGGCGCCATCACCGTCTTCCATAGGGAAAATCCAGTCAGTCAGAAACTTCCAGAATATTCCCGCTCCGACCGCTCAGTCCCTTCAACTTCACACCGATCCTGAGAGCTGCTCCTCAGCGACATGTAAAATATCCCCGCTAAAGCCGCTTAATATCTTCCCTCAGCAACTGTCTACATGACACCAGGAGTGGAGGAGTGTGAGAATGGGGAAAATAACTTTAGGAAACCTCGAGCAGTTAGATTTGCGGGGAACTCGGTTCCCCAGCCGCCGGTTTGAATTGAGTTTTCTTTACAATAAACTCTCGGCCGCTTCAGTTCGCTGTGCAACCAAACCCCAGTCACCCTCTTTGACTGACACCGAGGGCCATCCAATGGACAGCCGCCCTCGCTGCAGCTGCGCCCGCCCTCCGCCAACACCCGGCCAATCGGATTCCGTCACTGACCTCGCAAGTTCGGTTGGACTCTCCTCCCCCTGCCCGGGCTGGTTAGTGCGCACGCGCATTACCTGCCCGCTCTTTCTCTCCCCCCCCTCTCGGGAGTTGTGGTTCTTTCTGCGGGCTCTGGTCATCGGTGCGACTGTTCGGAGCTGGCGAGAGGAACTACATATCCCAGAGGCGTTAGCGCCGGTCTGAGCCAGGACGTGACAGTCTCTTCACTCTCAATTGTTTATCAGAGCTGATCAGCGCAAAGAAAAGGTGACAGTAAATGTTTCAGCAAACAACATGTAGTCGATCTGCCAAGTGTCACATCAGGAATGGCACTCGTGCATTTTAGTGTTAGATGTTATCCCTTTTGATATAGGGTACTTTAAAAAGAAAGTTCCATTCTGTTATATTGTACTTAATCAAATTTGTCAAGACCAATGCTGCTTTCAATCAAACATCTTCTTGACATGGAAACTATTCGTATTCGTCAAATTAAATAGGCTAAATATTTGGCAGTCAGAGCAAATAACGTTCAGTGCACCCAACATTGGATTTCTTTCCTTTGGGTAATATTCTCACCCACCCCAAATCCCCTTGGTTAGATCAATCCCAGGGCTGCCTATGCATCTCCCTGCTCAACCCAATAGGGTGCTGCTGCTACCTAGACGCAATATGGTGTAGCGCTCGGAGGCCATTCAGCCCATTGAGTCTGCACCGACCCACTTAAGCCCTCACTTCCACCCTATCCCCGTAACCCAATAACCCCTCCTAACCTTTTTTGATCACTAAGGGCAATTTATCATGGCCAATCCACCTAACCTACACGTCTTTGGACTGTGGGAGGATACCGGAGCACCCGGAGGAAACCCACGCAGACACGGGGAGAACGTGCAGACTTTGCACAGACAGTGACCCAGCAGGGAATCGAACCTGGGACCCTGGCGCTGTGAAGCCACAGTGCTATCCACTTGTGCGACCGTGCTGCCCAAAATGATTACATTGGAATCATCTCTATAAAGCTTACATGCATTTTGTTGAAGAAGAGAGAAGGACTAGCATCCAACGATGTTGCAGGCAGCACATGTCATTAAGACAGGTTGGCCCCAATTTGCAAAGGGAGGAGGAAATGGTGTGTGAACCTAAACTGCGCGAGAAGGCATGAAGGCCTGCCCAATTTTAATGACAAGGCCTCACTTCAATCTTCTTTGACAGAGGATGACTTGCTTCACTGGCTTGATGGGTTTCCGAGATGATTGATAAGTCAGCTAGCCGAGAAAAGGACCCAGAGAAAACAGACCAGCACCAGCAAATCCTGCACCTTCTCATCCCACTGCTTTCCTCTGCGTGTCAGAGTGGGGCTCCTGAGCGACATCAGGTTATGCGAACACAGATTTGACCATCACAATGTAAACCATTGTCTTACAAGATAAAATAAGCTGGCACCAATACGTCCAATGTACAACCTAAGACTATCAGATGCAGGACATGTGATGGTTGAAGGGTCAGACAAATGAGTTTTTTTGACGTTTGTGCTCTCTCTCTGATGCCTCAACCACCTCTGTGAGCTCCTGAAGCCATTTGATGTGTTTAGACCCTCCCGAATGATCCGTCTCCATTTGTCAGTGATTAGTCAAGGACTCCCAAGAGTAGGTGGGCTGTTTGGTCATTTCAGGGATGATTTGGAGACATTCCTAAAGTGTTTCCATTTTTCAAGCTGCAAGTAGAAGAGTTGCTCCAGGTGTCAGGCATATAAACAACATGTTCTGCCTGCAGAGCTAGTTTTGAGTGATTAGAGTCTCATTATAGGGCCTGTGACTTCTGTTGAGCTGTCTCTTTTTGCCAGTGGATTCAGAGGATCTTGTAAAGGATTCACAATATAATTTATCACGGGAGTCCCGAGAAGGCTCAAACACAGATGTATTCTGTCAAAGATAAACAAGGCTTCAACGGGGTGTGCAGTACATCAGTCCCAGCCGGGACCACCAAGGTGCCAGTTTCAATCTTGGCCGGCTTTTAACTGTCCATTCAGCGAATCCCAGCTGAAAGGCCTCCACTCCTCAGCTTGGGAGCTCGTATTCCACGAGCCCCATGGGGAGATCAATTGGGTCATTGCTGTGGCTCTCGTGAGGGTTATTTTATCCCTGCTCCCGAAGTCCGCAAATCCCTCTGACATTGAGAATGGAGTAGTCTCCTTTGTTGCTTTCCTTTGTTGCTTCACCCATGGCTATGTTTCCAACAGTGTGACGCTGGGCATTGGGGGGGGGGGGGGGGGGGGGGTAATGGGCATTAGCATCATGGAGCGTTTCATGTATCTGTTCCAAGATATCTTTCAGTAGGCAGGAGGGAATAACTGTTCTGACTCCTTTGAGTTGGAATCCGTTAATCACAGTGAGGTCATCTTTGACACTGCGAAAACTGGATCAATAGCCATTGGGCCATCCTTCTTTCAGGTATTGGATTACCCTTTGGAGTGTCAAGTCCTTCTCTGTTTCTTCTTGTATTAGACGTAGCTTGTTGTCAGACACTGGTAACATTTCTGCAATAAATGAAGCCTGTGCTTCCACTATGTGTACTATTTCTGAAGATGTGGTATCAACATTATTTGTAGCTCTTGATAACGTATCAGCAACAATTAATTCTTTCCCTGGCTCTTTAAGCGTGACATTTGAATTATTGGTTGCATGTGTCCTTTGAACCAAGTTAAGTTTGCTGCAAGCATCCACCCCAAGTAGTGATGATTTGTCATTTTCTGCTATTTCGAAGTCTAGTGGCATGCTGATGCCACCATTCTGAACAATGAGACAACAGGAACCTCTCGTGGCTATGGCATTGCCATTAGAGTCAGTCAATCAACAGGTTGATTTCTTTATCTGTGGTTTACTGTGCACTTGTCCTAAATCCTTTTCCATTACTAAATTGCACCTGTATCTAGTTTAAACGGAATGTCAGACTCATTAATATCAAATAGTACAGTCCACTCTTGAATAATTTTGATGAGCTGATATATCGGCTTATTATCACAGTCCAGAGCATTTACCCTAGTAATCACATCGACCGTGAAAGTATCTTTCAGTGCATATTGGGAGGGATCATCATGATCAGTTTAGACTTTTTTTTCTGTTCCTTCACTCTGTATACTCTGAATCTACCTGTGGTATCTTTAAAATTTATTTGCTTCTGAAGCTGTTGCGAAACGGCACTGTGCTGCAAAGTGATTGTATTTGCAACATTTGGAGCATTGTTTGCCTTTTGCCGGACAGTTTATTTTATTGTGGGCATGGCCACAGAGTGTGCATGTCATCACACTTTCAAAATGGCTGCTTGTCTTTGTGCGCATTTTCAAGTGCTGCGCCACAGCATTAATGGCGTTGGCCACTTTTCCTGACTTCGGCCTTTTTAGTTTTCCCAGAACTCCGCATGTTCAAAGGTTGTTTGTTTTCTGGCTTTCCACATATTAATCGCTTCATCTAACGACAAAATCGGTTGTCTCAGCATTTTGTCACGCAAACGTTCACCATTAATTCCAAAGACAATTTAATTGTGAAGCAATGAATCAGGAATGGAGGAGAAGTTACACCACTGAGCTCTTAACTTTAAAGCAGTAATAAATTAATATACAGATTCCCCTTTCAGCTGCAGCCTTTTCCTATACATGTAGCGTTCGTATGTCTCGTTCACCTGCTTTTTACAGTGAGCAATGAATTTTTCCAGTACCATGTTATACTTTTTTTAAATCCTCATCTTCTGAAAATTCAAATGAGTTGAACAACTCTAAAGCCTGCAGTCCAGCCAAAATTAAGAAGAAGCGCGATTTTTCTCTGATCAGAAGCATTTGTGAGCGCAGAGGCAGGTAAGAAAACTTGAAACTTGTTTGAAAAATGGCCAATTTTGACACAGTTTACCGGTTGTTTTGAAGTGGTCATGTTTCTTCAGACCTTCCATCGTACGATCTGTTGTTTGTGTAGACTTTTGCTATTGGCGTGGCGGCATGGCTGGTTTTTTTAATTGTCTAAACTAATTGCCCTTTTTAAAAAAAATACCTGGTACCATGTGATGTTCTTTGTATGGTTCAGATCCTAGGATGGTTGGCATAGTGTTCACAAGACCACAACTAGTTTTTATATTAAATAAAGCTATAGATTCATTTAAATTACTTAATTGAATTTGACTCTTTCCTATACATTATATATAAATACCTTTATAATAAACAATTGACAATAGGCATACACTCATCTACTACTCATCTCTGCACTATTACAATAACTATGATCTGCTTTCACTCACACTATCTTTCCTACAGTCTGTTCTCTAGCCTTCTCCTCACTTAACATCAATGCCTTACATAGTTCTGCATCTATCTCCCTCTAGTGGTTGATTTGGACATAATATTAACCCTTACAGTTCTGTACATTTCTCATAATGTCACAAACACTGCCCCTGTGCCATATGGGAAGGCATCGCATGTGATCAGCAGTGGTCTGGACAGGTTGTAGTGTATTAGCAACCTGGAGGACAACAGCTGTCACTTTACTGTGGCAAACACCTCCATGCCCATTCCTGATGTTTTTTCAGGAGTGCATGTAGCGGTGCCAATATGGATGCCAAATAGTTTACAAGTCCGAGGAACGACTGCGGTTCAGTTGTATTCTGAGGCCTGTTTGATGGCTTGAACCTTCTCCTCCATTGGGTGCAACCAGTCCTTGTCGGTACCCCAGGTATGTGACCGCCTGAAATTGTACAGCGAGCTATTCCACTCAGAGAGCTGCAAGTATTTTATGTTCATCAACAAACCACAAAGATGTCATTGCACCAGACAGGAAATAGCCTCACACAAAGCTGAGAAGATCAGAAAGATAATTTAATGCTATTTCAACCTCACTTTTCAAGTGAACAGAAAGAAAACACAACATGCTTTTGCAAACTCATGATCCATACGTTACAGGTTATTCAATTTAAATAAAACTGTCTGAGAGACTTGTTTTATACGTTGTAAAATGGTGGTATAAGTTATGCTGTGCTGAACGTAACTGCTCATTGACCACTTCACCACCCCTCCTTGCCAACTCCCCTCCCCCCGCAATTAATATAGGCAGTCTATTGAAGTTGGCCCAATACCAATAGCAATTTTAGCAGTGAAACGTTAAGTTTCTAATCTTTATAAGAACAGAAGAAGCAGGAGTAGACCATATATCTGCACAAGCCTGCTATGTCATTCAGTTTGATCACAGCTTATCTTCTGACTCTTTCCATTTTCCCATCCCCTCCGCATAGTCCTTTATTCCGTGGCAGATCACCACGTGTGTACCTCAGTCTTCAATAAACCCAACAATAGAAATCCACAACCATCTGTGATTTCCAAAGACCCACCACCTTGAGTGAAGAAATTTCTCCTCATCTCAATCCTATACTATCAGCCCCTTATCCTGAGCATGTGACCCCATAGATTTTATAGAATTCACATTGGAGAAGGAGGGCATTCGGCCCATCGAGTCTGCACCGGCCCTTATAAAGAGCACCGTACTGAAGCCCACGTACCTACCCTATCCCAGTAACCCCCCACTTTACTTTTTCTTTTGGACACGAAGGGCAATTTAGCATGGCCAATCCACCTAACCCCATATATATTCCCCAGTTTCCCTCTCTACGCCTCCCGTCTCTGCTGCTCCCCTTTCTACTGACCGTCTCTCTCTGCTCCTGTCCTCTCCGGTGTTGTGCTGCAGGTCTGGCAGCAGCAGACTGCTGTTGCTGCCATGGGTCCTTATCTGAGGTCCAATTTAAAGCGACAGAAATGGCATCCACCCTGACATGGTAGAAATGTTTTTGACTTTTAATCCAAAGTGTAGAAAGTTAATTCTAAGCAAAAGCATTGCAGACACCCTATCCCACTAGCAGGTAATAAATCAGCCTTGGGTACTAAATATTTGTTTCCATATTTTCAATTGCTGCTTTCAATTGCCATATTTTCATCTTGCTTTCATTGGTGAGTTCCAGGAAGCCCAGGAAACCCATGGAGCTGACGTTAAACTCAACAGTGAGTAGGAATATTGTCCTAATATAAAAGCAAATTACTGCGGAGGCTGGAATCTGAAACAAAAACAGAAAATACTGGACAACCTCAGCAGGTCTGACAGCATCTGTGGAGAGATGAGGAGAAGGAAGAGAAGGAGAGAGAAATATTGTCCTAATTGAGGGATTAACATATACAAATTGACAAACCATCTTCCCACAATGGGGTTGCACACATGGAGCCTAATCCACTCATTCTAAATGTAAAAGTATGATAGGTTGGAGCCAGCTTTCTGACGATTTGTCAATTTCCCCAGTTTATATCCAATTCACCTATTTGTTGCTGCCCATTCCCTTCATTGTCTTCTATTTCACTCCTTCCGTCGGTTCTACTCCTATAGGTAAGGGCTTTTCACAGCAACTTCATTGGAGTGTTATGGGGCAGCACGGTAGCATGGTGGTTAGCACAATTGCTTCACAGCTCCAGGGTCCCAGGTTCGATTCCCGGCTTGGTTCGCTGTCTGTGCGGAGTCTGCACGTTCTCCCCATGTATGCGTGGGGTTCCTCCAGGTGCTCCGGTTTCCTCCCACAATCCAAAGATGTGCAGGTTAAGTGGATTGGTCATGCTAAATTGCCCTTAGTGTCCAAAATTGCCCTTAGTGTTGGGTCGGGTTACTGGGTTATGGGGATAGGGTATGGGTGTGGGCTTGGGTAGGGTGCTCTTTCAAAGAGCCGGTGCAGACTCGATGAGGTGAATGGCTTCCTTCTGCCCTGTAAATTCTATGACTATGACTTAATGTATGCCTACGTGTGACAATAAAGATTATTATAAAGTCACCATAGTCACAAATGACCATTGGCTACTTTCCCCTTTGAGGGGGGAACTGACTGGTGATGATTGATGCACTATCAATTACGCAAAGATAAGAGTAGGATGTAATCGAGGCTTTATTACACTGAGATGTGTGGCCTCCTACAGCAGCTGACAAAATGGCTGCTGTACTAGGAGCACACACATTTATACTCCGCCTACTGGGCGGAGCCAGCAAGCAGGGATCTACCCCCGTACCTGTAGTACCGGGGCCTTACCGTAAAGCACCTATATCAACATCTTGTCTCAGATTAAAGGTTCTGTGTGCTGGACTGCTGAAACTGCCTGGCAGTCACAGTTCCTCCCCAGGATGTGCAGGGCACGCCAGAAATCATCTCGGGACTCACCGGGGAGTTGCTGTCTCATGGACAGCAGGTGCCTGGCGTATAGTTGATTGACTGGCCGAACGTAATGTCCCTTCAGGAGCTCCATTGCTTCGGAGTAAGTGGGCGCATCCCGGATGAGAGGAAAAATGTCAGGGCTCACCCGTGAATAAAGGACTTGGAGCTTCTGCGCGTCCAAGGGTTCCTCAGCGGATGTTCGGAGGTAGCTTTCGAAGCAGGCTAGCCAGTGGTCAAAAGCGGACGTAGCGTTGGCTGCTTAAGGGCTCAGCTGCAGGCGATCAGGCTTGATGCGACGATCCATCGTTTTAAAAATCTTTGCTCAATAAATTGATGCACTATCAATAACCACAAATATGAGAGTAGTGGAATAATCAAGGCTTTATTGAGCAAAGATGTTGTGCCTCCTGTAGCTGCTACCAGAATGGCTGCAGCACCAGCGAGCGCACACATTTATACGCCACCTACTGGGCGGAGCCAGCAGGCAGGGATTTACCCATGTATCTCTAGTATATGTGTCTTACCATAATACATATAATACAACTAGTGGTGACTACCACACTGTGACCAGGACAGGAGTATCAGATTAGCTCAGATAGTTAGTGTAGTTGTGTATAGTTACTGTAGTTAGATCTTGTTAACCTTATCACTCGTATGTTAAAGTAAAGAACTTACGCAATTATTGCTATAGTTACTCAATAAACCTTTTGTTACTACTGGACGAGTTCAAGTCTTCTTCATCGAGATTCAGAAGACCTCATCAGTAACCAAGGTTTGAGTAACACATATTACACTCCTTGGTATATCAAAACACACAGAGAAGTGCAATAAAAGATAATACAGGGGCGTAATAAAATAATTACCTTCTCCACCTGTGTTGCCCCTTTCAGTGACCTGTGGACCTGTACACCTAGATCTCTCTGACTGTCAATACTCTTGAGGGTTCTACCATTCACTGTATATTCCCTACGGTATATTCACAATATATATTAATGATTTGAATGAGGGAACAAAATGTAACATCTCAAAGTATGCAGATGATACCAAGTTAGGTGGGAGGGTGAATTTTGACGAGGATGCAGGGATCCTGCAGCATGATCTGGACAGGTTGGGCGAGTGGGCAAATCAATGGCAGATGCAGTATAATTTGGTAAGTGTGAGGTTATTCATTTTGGAAGCAAAAACAGGAAGGCAGATTACTACCTGAATGGTTGTAAATTGGGAGAGGGGAGTGTGCAGCGGGACCTGGGTGTCCTTGTGTACCAGTCGCTGAAGGTAAGCATGCAGGTGCAGCAGGCGGTAAAGAAGGCTAATGGCATGTTGGCCTTCATTGCAAGAGGTTTAGAGTATAGAAGCAGGGATGTGTTGCTGCAATTGGTGAGGCCTCACCTGGAGTATTGTGTGCAGTTTTGGTCTCCTTCGCTGAGGAAGGATGTTCTTGCTCTCAAGGGGCTGGTTTAGCTCACTGGGCTAAATCGCTGGCTTTTAAAGCAGACGAAGCAGGCCAGCAGCACGGTTCAATTCCCGTACCAGCCTCCCCGGACAGACGCCAGAATGTGGCGACTAGGGGCTTTTCACAGTAACTTCATTGAAGCTTACTCGTGACAATACAGCGATTTTCATTTTTCATTTTCAAGGGAGTGCAGCGAAGGTTTACCAGACTGATTCCAGGGATGGTGGGACAGTGATATGAGGAAAGATTGACTGGGTTAGGATTGTACTCGCTGGAATTCAGAAGAATGAGGGGGTATCTCAGAGACTTATAAAATTCTAACAGGACTAGACAGAGTAGATGCAGGGAAGACGTTACCAATGATGGGTGTGTCCAGAAACCATTTCGGACAGATATAAGGAGATATTTCTTCACCCAAAGAGTGGTGAGCCTGTGGAATCATTACCACAGGAAGTAGTTGATGCTAAAACTTTGAATATATTCAAGAGGCGTCTATTGCCCCCGAAAGTGAGGAATTCTTCCCTTTCTGGGGAGCTAGGTTGCCGCCGGAGTGGTCCCCACAGCTCCAGCCGACATAGAACGGCCCACGCGATTCTCCGCATGCGCAGAAAGGCCGGCATATTTCCGCACATGCGCGGGGGTTCCCTTCTCCGGGCCAGCCCCCGGGCAATATGGCGCAGCCCTATAGGGGCTCAGCGCGGAGTGAAGTAGGCCTCCATGGAAGGTGGTGTCGAGCTTCTTGAATGTTGTTGAAGCTGCACTCATCCAAGCAAGTGGGGAGTATTGCATCACATTCCTGACTTGTGCCTTGTGTTTGGCAATCCCCTAGTGGGGGATTCAGTAATGGTAATGCCATTGAATGTCAAGGGAGTGATGTTTTGATTCTCTTTTAGGAGTTAGTTATTGCCTGGCACTTGTGTAGCGCGAATGTTACTAACCATGTGTCAGCCCAAGCCTGGATATTGTCCAGGTCTTGCTGCATTTACATATTGGCTGCTTCAGTGTCTGAGGAGTTGTGAATGGTGCTGAACATTGTGCAATCATCAGCAAACATCCACACATCTGACCTTATGATGGAAGGACAGTCATTGATGAAGCTATTGAAGATGGTTGGACCTAGGACACAATCCTGAGGAACCTCTGCAGTAATGTCCTGGGACTGAGATGACTGATCTCAAACAACCTCAACCATCTTCCTTTGTACTAGGTATGACTCCGACCAATGATTCCCATTGACCCCAGTATCGCTCGGGCTCCTTGATGCCATACTTGATCAAATGCTGCCTTGGTGTCAAGGGCAGTCACTGTCACCTCACCTCTCGAGTTCAGCTCCATGTTTGAATATGTAATGAGGTCAGGAGCTGAGTGAACCTGGCGGAATACAAACTGAACATCAGTAAGCAGGTTACACAGATAGAATTTACAGTGCAGAAGGAAGCCATACAGCCCAATGAGTTTTCACCGGCCCTTGGAACAAGCACTCTACTTAAGCCAATGCCTCCACCCTATCCCCGTAACCAAGTAACCCCACCTAATTGTTTGGACACTAAGGGGCAATTGAGAATGGCCAATCCATCTAACCTGCACATCTTTGGACTGTGGGAGGAAACCGGAGCATCTGGAGGAAACCCACGCACACACGGGGAGAAAGTGCAAACTCCACACAGTCACCGGAGACGGGACTTGAACCCAGGTCTCTGGCGCCGTGAGGCAACAGTGCTAACCACTGTGCCATGGTGCCGCCCCTAAGAGGGTTATTGCTAAGTAAGTGCTGCTTGATAGCACTCTTGATGACTCCTTCCATCACTTTACTGATGATTGAGAGTAGATTGATAGGGTGGTAATTGGCTGGGTTGGAATTGTTCTGCTTTTTGTGTACAGGACCTGGGCAATTTTCCACATTGTCGAGTAGATGCCAGTGTTGTAGCTGTACTGGAACAGCTTGGCTAGGTCTGTGGCAAGTTCTGGAGCACAACTCTTCGATACTATTGCTGGAACATTGTCAGTACTCATAGCTTTTGCAGCATCCAGTACCTTCAGCTGATTCTTGATATCATGTGAAGTGAATCAAATTGGCTGAAGACTGACATCTGTGATACTGTGGACCACTGGAAGAGACAGAGATGGATTATCCATTCGGCACTTCTGGCTGAAGATTATTGCGATTGCTGCAGCCTTGTCTTTTGCACTGATGTGCTGGGCTCCTCAATCATTGTGGATGGGGATATTTGTAGAACCTCCTCCTCCTCCAGTAAGTTATTTAATTGTCCACCATCATTCACTGCTAGATGTGACAGGACTGCAGAGCTTAGATCTGACCATTGGTTCTGGGATTGCGTAGCTCTGTCTATCACTTGTTGCTTATGTTGTTTGGCACGTAAATTGTAGCTTCACCGGGTCGACACCTCATTTTTTGGTACATCTGGTGCTGCTCTTGGCATGCCCTCCTGCACTCTTCATTGAACCAGGGTTGTTCCCCTGGCTTGGTGGTAATGGTGCAGTGGGGGATATGCCAAGCCATGGCTCACAGATAGTGGCTGAGTACAATTCTGCTGCTGCAGATCATAGATCATAGAAGTTACAGTGCAGAAAGAGGCCATTCGGCCCATCGAATCTGCACCGGCTCTTGGAAAGAGCACCCTCCCCAAGGTAACCAAGTAACCCCGGGGTGCCCATTCTGGTGCCCGGCTCCCTCCCTCTCTCTGTGACTCCGGCCCCTCCCGGCCGTTATTTTTTTTAAACGGTCGCAGCTTTTTGTTTTACAAGTTTGGGGGGGTTTTATTCATTTTATTCATTTATTTTATTCATTGAATTTTTATTTCTTTCATTTATTTTACTCATTTTTTTTTTACAAGTTCCGGGGAACGTTTTATTTGATAAAAATTTTACAGGAAAAAAATGCAGAACTTTGGACAGATGGGAACTCCATACTTTCCGACACGGGAAGGCTCCACCTTCATCCAACAAGTCCCATTGGAGGAGAGTGTACGAGGGCCAAAGGGACCCAAAACCATTTCCTCCATTTTTATCAGCAGCAAACAAGGTAAGAGAAAATGGTGGGTCGCGCAGGTCGGCCAGCGTGGGTCGCTCAGGTCGGCCGGCGTGGGTCGCAAAGGTCGGCCGGTTGGTAAAAATGGGTCCCCGGAAAAAAAGTTTGAAGAATACTGACGTAGGAGACTTTGTCAGGAGCATTGTCTGGGGGAGGGCTGATGGTGGGAATTTTTGGTTTTGATACATATGTACTGATGCACGATCAATGTCTACTAAAGCGAGGTTGTAGTCCAACTGAAGGCTTTAATAAGCTAGATGTTTCCCCCAGCAGCTCAGGTACAGGAAGGAAGATGCTGGGGCGGCACGGGCTCTTCTACCCCGCCTTGCAGGGCGGAGCTACCATACAGGCTCGACCAATGGAAAGCATACATTATCTACCAATGGTGTTCCAGCATTACTAGGTACCGTAATAGCTCTACCCCCTGTTAAAAAGAGTCCAGCGGGGGTGGCGGCTTGGTATTACAACATGATAACGTGGTAGAAGTTATGGTTATGGAGGTACCGTAATACCTCCGTACAGCGTTTTGCCTTATTATCGTAACTATTTACAATTAACTATATACACGTTAAAATGAAGCAATCAGTCGATTGGGGGCCCTGGTCGCCCTCTGTGATCGTCGAAGCTTTGGTGGTGACGTCGGTGGAGGTTCGGGCGTTTGTGACTCCGGGAGCGTGGTTTCGATCTCTGTGGCAGCTTCAACACCCCTAGACGGCACTGGTGGGGAAGCTGATTGACCTGGGAAGGGAGCGTCTGCCAGGTGCGTCGGTGGGCGGGGGGGCCTAGACGGGGCCGGCGGAAGAACCGATCCTCCTGGGAAGGGGGCAGCTGTAAGGTGCACCGGTTGGGATAGGGGGTGGGACTCGTGGCGGGGGTGTGCGCGGGGATCCGGCGGACGCCAGGTCTCATAGGGAGACCATGTCTTGTCGGCCGTCGGGGTACGCCACGTAGGCGTACTGGGGGTTAGCGTGGAGAAGATGGACCCTCTCGACCAACGGGTCCGACTTGTGCGCTCGCACGTAATTTCGGAGCAGGATGGGTCCGGGGGCTGCCAGCCAGGTCGGGAGCGAGGTCCCAGTGGAGGACTTCCTGGGGAAAACGAGGAGACGTTCGTGAGGGACCGGATGGAGTGGCGGGCATCCGGGAGGACTTCCTGCCAGCGGGAGACTGGGAGATTTCTGGACCGTAGGGCCAGTAGGACGGTCTTCCAGACCATTCTGTTCTCCCTCTCTACCTGTCCATTACCCCGGGGGTTGTAACTGGTCGTCCTGCTCGAGGCAATGCCCTTGCTGAGCAGGAATTGACGCAGTTTGTCGCTCATAAAGGAGGACCCCCTATCACTATGTATGTAAGCGGGGAACCCGAACAGTGTAAAGATGCTATGGAGGGCTTTGATGACAGTGGTTGGGGTCATGTCGGGGCAGGGGATGGCGAATGGGAATCGGGAGTATTCGTCAATCACGTTCAGGAAGTACGTGTTGCGGTCGGTGGAGGGGAGGGGACCTTTGAAGTCCATACTGAGGCGTTCAAAGGGGCGGGAAGCCTTTATCAGGTGTGCTTTCTCTGGCCGGTAGAAGTGCGGCTTGCACTCCGCGCAGATTTGGCAATTCCTGGGGGCAATCCTGACCTCCTTGATGGAGCATGGCAGGTTGTGGGTCTTGACAAAATGGAAGAAGCGAGTGACCCCCGGGTGACAGAGGTCCTCGTGGAGGCTCGGAGGCAGTCCACTTGTGCGTTGGCACATGTGCCGCGGGACAGGGCATCAGTAGGCTCATTTAGCTTCCCGGGACGATACAAGATCTCGTAGTTATAGGTGGAGAGTTCGATCCTCCACTGCAAGATCTTATCGTTTTTTAACTTGCCCCGCTGTGCATTATCGAACATGAAGGTGACGGACCGATGGTCAGTGAGGAAAGTGAATCTCCTGCCGGCCAGGTAATGCCTCCAATGTCGCACAGCTTCTACTATGGCCTGGGCCTCCTTTCCGACTGAGGAGTGGCGGATTTTGGAAGCATGGATGGTACGTGAGAAGAAGGCCACGGGTCTGCCCAGTTGGTTGAAGGTGGCCGCCAGAGCTACGTCAGACGCATCGCTCTCGACCTGGAAGGGGAGGGGCTCGTCGATGGCGTGCATTGTGGCCTTTGCAATGTCTGCTTTGATGCAGCTGATGGCCTGGCGGGCCTCTGTCGACAGGGTAAAAACTGTGGATTGGATCAGAGGATGGGCCTTGTCTGCATAATTGGGGACCCACTGGACGTAATAAGAAAAAAAACTTAGGCAGCGCTGCAGGGCCTTGGAGCAGTGAGGGAGGGGGAACTCCATAAGGGCGCGCATGCATTCAGGGCCGGGGCCTATAACTCCATTTCGCACTACATAGCCGAGGATGGCTCGGCGGTCGGTGTTAAACACGCATTTATCCTTGTTATACGTAAGGTTAAGGATTTTCGCGGTCTGGAGGAATTTTCGGATGTTGGTATCATGTCCTGCTGGTTGTGGCCGCAGATGGTGACATTATCGAGATACGGGAATGTTGCCCGTAAACCGTATCGGTCAACCATTCGGTCCATCTCTCACTGGAAGACCAAGACCTAGTTAGTGACACCGAAGGGAATCCTTAAAAAGTGGTAGAGCCGCCCATCTGCCTCGAAGGCAATGTACTTGGGGTCACTCGTGCGGATGGGAAGCTGGTGGTAGGCAGACTTAAGGTCCACTGTGGAGAAGACCTTGTACTGCGCGATCCTGTTTACCAGGTTGGATATGCGGGGGGAGAGGGTACGCGCCAGCTGCGTAAACCTGTTGATGGTCTGAATGTAGTTGATGACCATCCTATTCTTCTCCCCGGTCTTTACCACCACTACTTGAGCTCTCCAGGGACTGTTGCTAGCTTCAATGACTCCTTCCCTCAGTAGCTGTTGGACCTCTGACCTAATAAAGATCCGGTCCTGGACACTGTACCGTCTGCTACTGGTGGCGACGGGTTTGCAATCCGGGGTGAGGTTCGCAAACAGGGAAGGCGGATTGACCTTGAGGGTTGCGAGGCTGCAGGCAGTGAGGGGAGGTATAGGGCCACCGAATTTGAAAGTTAGACTTTGGAGGTTGCACTGGAAGTCTAACCCTAGGAGTGTGGTCGTGCAGAAGTGGGAATGGACGTAGAGGCGGTAATTTTTGAACTCCCTTCCCTGGACCGTGAGGTTTGTTACACAGAACCCCTTTATCTCTACTGAATGGGAACCGTAGGCCAGGGAGATTTTTTGATTAACAGGGTGGACGGGGAGAGAACAGCGCCTTACCGTGTCGGGGTGTATGAAGCTCTCCGTGCTCCCAGAGTCGATTAAGCAGGACGTCTCGTGTCCGTTGATTAGCACTGTTGCAGCAGTTGAGAGTGTTCGAGGCCGAGACTGGTCCAGGATCACCGAGGCTAATCGTGGCAGCAGCTGGGTGTTCTCGTCGGGCGGTGTGTGGTCATCTGCAACGAGGTCCTGGGGGTCCATCCAAGATGGCGGCGCCCACTGGTCGCACGTGGCTGTGGGTACACAAAATGGTGGCGCCCATCCATCACACGCGGCGTCAGCGGAACAAGATGGCGGCACCCAGAGGCCACACGTGGTCCTGGAGGAGGAAGATGGCGGCGCTCGCTGGCCACACGGGGCCCGTGGAGAAGGTTGTAGTGGCGGTCCGCATTCGCTTCCGGAGACTGCAGTGACCACCCGGGCCTGGCATACCGCCACAAAGTGGCCCTTTTTGCCGTACCCTTTACAGGTGGACGAACGGGCTGGGCAGCGCTGCCGGGGGTGTTTGGCTTGCCCGCAAAAATAGCAGCAGGGCCCTCCATGGATGCCGGGCCGTCTTGCAGCGCAAGCTTGTGGGGGAATGTGGGCATTGCCTCGGAGTCGGCTGCAGAGGGATTCCATGCTGCCCAGGGGGCTGCCCAGGGGGCTGCCGCGTGGTCGGGGGCGTAGGCGCGGGTGTTTCGGGAGGCCACATCCAGGGAGCCGGCAAGGGCCCGTGCCTCCCTGAGGCCTAGAGTTTCTTTCTCCAGCAAACACTGGCGGATTTGAGAGGACAGCATACCCGCAACGAAAGCGTCCTGAATCAACAGTTCAGTATGGTCATTTGCTGAAACTTGGGAGCAGCTGCAGTTTCTCCCCAACACTAGGGGCGCATGGTAGAATTCTTCCAATTACTCACCAGGAATTTGTCACCTCGTCGCTAGTAGATGCCGGGTGCAGACCTGATTTACAGGGCGAATGTAATGTCCTTTCAGCAACTCCATCGCGGTATCGAAGTCGTCCACGTCCTTGATGAGGTTGTAGACTTCTGGGCTCATCCTCGAGTGCAGGATCTGCAGTTTCTCTTCTCTTGTGGGTGTATTTTCTGCCGTTCCGAGGTAGCCATTGAATCACGCAAGCCGGTGCTTGAAAGTCGCCGCCGAGGGGACTTCCGGTTGCGGCTATGACCAGCTAAGTCGCACGTTTGGCTGCTCCTGCTACAAAGGTGTTTTCGGGCCCATTGGAGGGCCCCAACGGCGCTGTAAGGACAAATCCCGGTGGGGGAAGGCTCCCTGAAGAGAACCAGACCAACTTTATGGTCGGTACCCGGAGTGGGGTGGTAAAGAAAGCAACAGCAGCTCCCAAAAAAAAGCGGGGGAAGAAGACCAAAATGGCGGCCGGTGGTGCACCCGAGGAATGGAGGAAATGGGCAGAGGAGCAGCAGGCCGCTCTCCTGCGCTTCTTTACGGAGCTGAAAATGGAGCTCTTGGAGTCAATGAATGCGACGACCACCAGGCTGATGGGAGCCCAGGCGACCCAAGAGGCGTCGATTCGGGAGCTGCAGCAGGAGATGACTGCGAGGGAGGAGGAGGCCACGGTCCTCGTGGGAAAGGTGGAGGTGCACGAGGCACTCCACCTGAAATGGCAGAGCCGTTTTGAGGAGCTGGATACCCGAATGAGGCGGAAGAACCTGAGGATCTTGGGCCTGGCAGAAGGCCTGGAGGGGTCAGACCTCCCGGGATATGTAGCAGAAATGCTAAGCTCCCTGATGGGGGCAGGGGCCGTCCCTTCGCCCCTGGAGCTGGAAGAGGCCTACAGGGTCATGGCTAGGAGGCAAATGAGCCCCCGAGGGCGGTGCTGGTGCGGTTCCAGCGACTCAGCGACCATGAGAGAGTGCTGGAGTGGGCCAAGAGGGAAAGGAGCAGCAAGTGGGAGAATTCGACGGTGAGGGTCTACCAGGACTGGAGTGCGGAGGTGGCAAAGCGGCGGGCCCGGTACAACCGGACGAAGGCGGTGCTACATGCAAAACGGATCAGGTTCGGAATGCTGCAGCCAGCGCGCTTGTGGGTCACCTACAGGAACCAACACCACTATTTTGAGTCCCCAGAGGAGGCGTGGGCCTTTGTACAGGAAGAGAAACTGGACTCGAATTAGACCCAGGGGATACTTGGCGGCCGTAGCCGCTCGGGTACTTTCAGCTGAATTCTTTGTTTGGATTTTGAACTCTTGCTGTGGTTTTTCTTCTGATGTTTTTCCCCCCTTTGCCAACTTCCCTTAGTTATTGTTATTGTGGGTACTCATGGTTATTTATGGTTATTCATGCTGTTTGGTAGAGGGCGACTGTTAAGTACATTGTTATTTGTTATCTATCTGTTATTTATAATGTTAAGTTGGGGAGGCGGGACGGGGGGGAGAGCAGATCGGGGATATGGGCTCCTAGGGGGGGTTCTTTACAGGCATGGACGGGGACGGGGGTGGAACTGAAGATGGCGGGGTGGGGTGTGGCAGGGCGAAAGCGCGGGCTTTCCTCTGTTTTCCCGCGCGCGGGGCAGAGGAGGGGGGAGGGGAGGAGTGCAGGGCGTGGCTAGCAATGGCGACCTTTCCCGCGCTGGAGCGGGGCCAGGGAGGAGTGGCAAGGGGGGGGAGGCCCCCCCCCCCGAGCCGGGGGGAGTCGGAGTGTGGCAGGAGCAGCCGGGTCAGCGTGAACCAGCTGACTTACGGGAGTACGATGGAGGGTACATCGCGGCTAGGAGGGGTCCTAGCCTGGGGGGGGGGGGGGGGGGGGGGTTAGGGAGGGACACCGGGTTGCTGCTGAAAAGACCAGAAACGGGAAGTGGAGGACTGGAGAGGTGGGGGGAGGGGGACATCGCCATGGGGAGCGGGTCAGAAGGGGAGGGTCGACCCGGGGCGAGCAGGGAACAGGACATGGCTAATCGGCAGGGGAAGGGGGCGGGTCGTCCCGCGACCCGGCTGATCACTTGGAACGTGAGGGGGCTGAATGGGCCGGTCAAGAGATCAAGGGTATTCTCACACCTGAAGGGACTGAAGGCTGATGTAGCAATGTTACAGGAGACCCATTTGAAGGTAGTGGACCAGGTTCGCCTGAGAAGGGGGTGGGTGGGACAGGTGTTCCACTCTGGATTGGACGCAAAGAACCGGGGGGTGGCGATTCTGGTGGGAAAGAGGGTGTCGTTCGTGGCGGAGGAGGTGGTGGCGGATAAGGAGGGTAGGTATGTGATGGTGAAGGGTACGCTGCAGGGGTAGAAAGTGGTGATGGTCAACGTATATGCCCCGAACTGGGATGACGCGGGTTTTATGAGGCGCCTATTGGGCCTCATTCCGGGACTGGAGGCAGGGGGCTTGATCATGGGGGGGGACTTTAACACAGTGCTGGACCCCGGGCTAGACAGATCGAGCTCAAGGACCAATAGGAGGCCGGCAGCGGCAGAAGTGCTGAGGGGGTACATGGAGCAGATGGGAGGAGTAGACCCATGGAGGTTTGGTAGGCCGAGGGCGAGGGAGTATTCCTTTTTCTCCCACGTCCATAGAGTGTACTCCAGAATCGATTTCTTCGTGTTGAGCAGGAGGCTGATCCCGAGGGTACGGGAAGCTGAGTACTCGGCCATTGCGATCTCTGATCATGCACCACATTGGGTGGATGTGGAAATGGGGGAGGCGCGGGACCAGCGCCCGCTGTGGCGGCTGGATGTGGGGCTGTTAGCGGACGACGAGGTGTGTAAAAGGGTCCGGAAGAGCATTGAGAGCTATCTGGACTTGAATGACACGGGTGAGGTGCAGGTGGGGATGGTCTGGGAGGCCCTGAAGGCAGTGATCAGGGGAGAGCTGATCTCCATAAGGGCGCACAGAGAAAGAAAGGAGAGGCAGGAGAGGGAGAGGCTGGTGGGGGAGCTATTGGAAGTGGATAGGAGATATGCGGAGGCACCAGAGGAGGGGCTGCTGGGAGAACGGCGCAGCCTGCAGGTCAAGTTCGACCTGCTGACCACCAGGAAGGCAGAGACGCAGTGGAGAAGGGCACAGGGCGCGGTCTATGAGTATGGGGAAAAGGCGAGCAGGATGCTGGCACACCAGCTTCGCAAACGAGATGCGGCTAGGGAGATTGGGGGAGTGAAGGAGAGGGGCGGGAAGGTAGTGCAGAAGGGGCAAGAAGTGAATGGGGTCTTCAGGGATTTTTACAAGGAGTTGTATCGGTCTGAGCCGCCGACGAGGAGAGGGGGAATGGAGGACTTCCTAAACAAATTGAGGTTCCCAAGGGTCCAGGAGGGGCTGGTAGAAGGGCTAGGGGCGCCAATAGGGCTAGAGGAGCTAGTCAAGGGAATAGGTCAGATGCAAGCGGGGAAGGCGCCGGGGCCAGATGGGTTCCCGGTGGAATTTTACAAGAAAAATGTGGACTTGGTGGGACCGGTACTGGTACGAGCCTTTAATGAGGCGCGAGAGGGGGGGGTTCTGCCCCCGACAATGTCGCAGGCTCTGATCTCCCTGATATTGAAGCGGGATAAAGACCCCGTGCAGTGTGGGTCCTACAGGCCTATCTCGCTTCTGAACGTGGATGCCAAGTTGCTGGCAAAGATCCTGGCAGCTAGAATAGAGGATTGTGTGCCAGGGGTAATCCATGAGGACCAGACAGCGTTCGTGAAGGGGCGGCAGCTCAACACGAACGTGCGGAGATTGCTG
Organism: Scyliorhinus canicula; assembly: GCF_902713615.1. Classification (NCBI taxonomy): domain Eukaryota; kingdom Metazoa; phylum Chordata; class Chondrichthyes; order Carcharhiniformes; family Scyliorhinidae; genus Scyliorhinus; species Scyliorhinus canicula. The sequence continues at coordinate 39,497,570 of NC_052151.1, read as the reverse complement.
AATGTAATTATGATGCCGGCAGTGGAGGGGGAGGCTGAGATAGTGGTAGCGCTGGACGCGGAGAAGGCATTCGATAGGGTGGAGTGGGAGTACCTGTGGGAGACGTTGGAACGGTTTGGGTTGGGGGAAGGGTTTATTAAGTGGGTGAAGTTGCTCTACTCGGCCCCGACGGCGAGTGTAGTGACAAACGGGAGGAGGTCGGAGTATTTCGGGCTCCACCGAGGGACCAGGCAGGGATGTCCCCTATCCCCCCTACTTTTCGCACTGGCGATTGAACCGTTGGCGATGGCACTGAGGGGTTCAGGGGGGTGGAGAGGACTGACTAGGGGAGGGGAGGAACATCGAGTATCGCTGTATGCGGATGATCTACTGCTGTACGTGGCAGACCCAGAAGGGGGAATGCCGGAGATAATAGAACTATTAGCAGAGTTTGGGGACTTTTCGGGGTACAAACTAAATTTGGGCAAAAGCGAGGTTTTTGTGATACACCCGGGGGATCAGGGAGAGGGTATTGGGAGACTCCCCTTCAAGCGAGCAGGAAAGAGCTTTAGGTACTTAGGGGTGCAGGTGGCAAGGAACTGGGGGACCCTCCACAAGTTGAACTTTTCCAGGCTGGTGGAACAGATGGAGGAGGAATTTAAGAGGTGGGACATGGTACCGTTGTCGCTGGCGGGGAGGGTGCAGTCAATCAAAATGACGGTCCTCCCAAGGTTCTTGTTTTTATTTCAGTGCTTGCCCATCTTCCTCCCTAGGGCCTTCTTCAAAAAGGTGACGAGTAGCATCATGAGCTACGTGTGGGCGCATGGCACCCCAAGGGTGAGAAGGGTCTTTTTGGAGCGGAGTAGGGACAGTGGAGGGCTGGCACTACCCAATCTCTCGGGGTATTACTGGGCGGCAAATGTGTCAATGGTGCGCAAGTGGATGATGGAAGGGGAGGGGGCAGCTTGGAAACGAATGGAGAGGGCGTCCTGTGGCAACACAAGCCTGGGGGCCCTAGTAACGGCACCATGGCCGCTCCCCCCCACGAGGTACACCACGAGCCCGGTGGTGGCGGCCACCCTCAAGATATGGGGGCAGTGGAGGCGACACAGGGGGGAAATGGGAGGTCTGTTGGCGGCGCCAATAAGAGGGAACCATAGATTCATCCCGGGGAACATCGACGGGGGATTTCAGAGCTGGTACAGGGTGGGCATACGGCAGCTGAAGGACTTGTTTATAGAGGGGAGGTTTGCGAGCCTGGGAGGGCTGGAGGAGAAGTTTGAGCTCCCCCCGGGAAACATGTTCAGATATTTACAAGTGAAGGCATTTGCTAGGCGGCAGGTGGAGGGGTTCCCCCTGCTCCCCAGTAAGGGGGCGAGTGATAGGGTGCTCTCGGGGGTCTGGGTCGGAGGGGGGAAGATATCAGACATCTACAAGATAATGCAGGAGGCGGAAGAAGCATCAGGGGAGGAGCTGAAAGCCAAGTGGGAAGTGGAGCTGGGAGAGCAGATAGAAGACGGGACGTGGGCGGATGCACTGGAGAAGGTCAATTCTTCCTCCTCGTGTGCGAGGCTGAGCCTCATTCAATTTAAGGTGCTGCATAGAGCTCACATGACGGGGACAAGGATGAGCCGGTTCTTTGGGGGTGAGGACAGGTGTGTCAGATGTCTGGGAGGCCCAGCAAACCATGTGCATATGTTCTGGGCATGTCCGGTGCTGGAAGGATTCTGGAAGGGGGTGGCAAGGACGGTGTCGAAGGTGGTGGGGTCCAGGGTCAAACCAGGATGGGGGCTTGCGATCTTTGGGGTAGGGGTAGAACCGGGGGTACAGGAGGCCAGGGAGGCCGGAATACTGGCCTTTGCGTTCCTAGTGGCTCGGCGAAGGATATTAATTCAATGGAAGGACGCGAGGCCTCCAAGCGTTGAAACTTGGATTAACGATATGGCTAGCTATATTCAGCTAGAAAGGATCAAATTTGCCCTGAGAGGGTCGGTACAGGGATTCTCCAGGCGGTGGCAACCTTTCCTTGACTTTTTAGATCAGAGATAGGCGTACGGGGTCGTGGCAGCAGCAACCCGGGGGGGGGGGGGAGGGGAGGGGGTGGGGGGGGGGGGGGAGGGGAGGGGGTGGGGGGGGGGAGGGGAGGGGGTGGGGGGGGGAGGGGAGGGGGTGGGGGGGGGGGAGGGGAGGGGGGGGGAGGGGAGGGGGGGGAGGGGAGGGGGTGGGGGGGGGAGGGGAGGGGGGGGAGGGGAGGGGGGGGAGGGGAGGGGGTGGGGGGGAGGGGAGGAGGGGGAGGGGAGGGGGAGGGGGAGGGGGAGGGGGGGGAGGGGGGGAGGGGGAGGGGGGGGAGGGGAGGGGGGGAGGGGGGGAGGGGAGGGGAAGGGAGGGGAGGGGGAGGGGGGGAGGGGAGGGGAAGGGGGGGGCAGCAATGGTCGTGGGGGGACATGCACGACTGTAACGCGGGCAAGTCTGCTCGCTGCTCATGTCTGAAACTGTAGGCTGCCTTGTTGTTAAGTTGTTGCTTGGGGGGGGGGGGGAGGACTGGTGCGCGCGAGAGGGCGGGCGAGGGAGGGATATTTGCCTAGAGGGATTGTGTTGTAAATAATTTTAAAATTAGTAGGGGTAAATGTCTGTATGGAAAAACTCTTTCAATAAAAATTATTTAAAAAAAAAAAGAAAGTCGCCGCCGAGTTTACTGCGTGGGGGCTGAGTTGCAGACACTCCGGCTTGATTCGGAGCTCCATTCTTTAAATCTAGCTTATTAAATTGATGCACGATCAATGACTACTAAAGCGAGGTTGTCGTCCAACTGAAGGCTTTAATAAGCTAGATGTTTCCCCCAGCAGCTCAGGTACAGAAAGGAAGCTGCTGGGGTGGCAAGGGCTCTTATACCCCGCCTTCCAGGGCGGAGCTACCATACAGGCTCGACCAATGGAAAACATACATTATCTACCAATGGTGTTCCAGCATTACTAGAACATAGAACATAGAACACTACAGCGCAGTATGGGCCCTTCGGCCCTCGATGTTGCGCCGACCTGTGAAACCATCTGAAGCCTATCTGACCTACACTATTCCATTTTCATCCATATGTCTATCCAGTGACCACTTAAATGCCCTTAAAGTTGGCGAGTCTACTACTATTGCAGGCAGGGCGTTCCACACCCCTACTACTCTCTGAGTAAAGAAACTGCCTCTGACATCTGTCCTATATCTATCACCCCTCAATTTAAAGCTATGTCCCTCGTGTTGGTCATCACCATCTGAGGAAAAAGACTCTCACTGTCCACCCTATCTAATCCTCTGACTATCTTATATGTCTCTATTAAGTCACCTCTCAGCCTTCTCCTCTCTAACGAAAACAACCTCAATTCCCTGAGCCTTTCCTCGTAAGACCTTCCCTCCATACCAGGCAACATCCTAGTAAATCTCCTCTGAACCCTTTCCAAAGCTTCCACATCCTTCCTATAATGTGGTGACCAGAACTGCACGCAGTACTCCAGGTGCGGCCGCACCAGAGTTATGTACAGCTGCAGCATGACCTTGTGGTTCCGAAACTCAATCCCCCTGCTTATAAAGGCTAGCACACCATATGCCTTCTTAACAGCCCTATTAACCTGGGTGGCAACTTTCAGGGATTTATGTACCTGGATGCCGAGATCTCTCTGTTCATCTACACTACCAAGAATCTTGCCATTAGCCCAGTACTCTGCATTCCTGTTACTCCTTCCAAAGTGAACCACCTCACACTTTTCCACATTAAACTCCATCTGCCACCTCTCAGCCCAGCTCTGCAGCTTATCTATGTCCCTCTGTATCCTATAACATCCTTCAGCACTATCCACAACTCCACCGACCTTCGTGTCATCTGCAAATTTACTAACCCATCCTTCTACACCCTCTTCCAGGTCATTTATAAAAATGACAAACAGCAGTGGCCCCAAAATAGATCCTTGCGGTACACCACTAGTAACTGAACTCCAGGATGAACATTTGCCATCAACCACCACCCTCTGTCTTCTTTCAGCTAGCCAATTACTGATCCAAACCGCTAAATCACCTTCAATTCCATACTTCCTTATTTTCTGCAATAGCCTACCGTGGGGAACCTTATCAAACGCCTTACTGAAATCCATATACACCACATCAACAGCTTTACCCTGATCCACCTGTTTGGTCACCTTCTCAAAAAACTCAATAAGGTTTGTGAGACATGACCTACCCTTCACAAAACCGTGTTGAGTATCGCTAATCAACTTGTTCTTTTCAAGATGATTATAAACCCTATCTCTTATAACCTTTTCCAACATTTTACCCACAACCGAAGTAAGGCTCACAGGTCTATAATTACCAGGGTTGTCTCTACTCCCCTTCTTGAACAAGAGGACAACATTTGCTATCCTCCAGTCTTCCGGCACTATTCCTGTCGACAAAGACGACATAAAGATCAAGGACAAAGGCTCTGCAATCTCCTCCCTGGCTTCCCAGAGAATCCTAGGAAAAATCCCATCTGGCCCAGGGGACTTATCTATTTTGACATTTTCTAAAATTGCTAACACCTCCTCCTTTTGAACCTCAATTCCATCTAGCCTGGTCAACGGAACCTGAGTGTTCTCCTCGACAGCATTGTCTTTCTCCAGTGTGAACACTGACGAAAAATATCCATTTAATGCTTCCCCTATCTCCTCTGATTCCACACACAACTTTCCACTACTATCCTTGATTGGCCCTAATCTTACTCTAGTCATTCTTTTGTTCCTGATATACCTATAGAAAGCCTTAGGGTTTTCCTTGATCCTATCCGCCAACGACTTTTCGTGTCCTCTCCTCGCTCTTCTTAACTCTCCCTTTAGGTCCTTCCTGGCTAACTTGTAACTCTCAAGTGCCCTAACTGAGCCTTCATGTCTTATCCTAACATAAGCCTTCTTCTTCCTCTTGACAAGTGCTTCAACTTCCTTAGTAAACCACGGTTCCCTTGCTCGACAACTTCCTCCCTGCCTGACAGGTACATACTTATCAAGGACACGCAGTAGCTGTTCCTTGAAAAAGCTCCACATTTCGATTGTACCCATCCCCTGCAGTTTCCTTCCCCCATCCTATACATCCTAAATCTTGCCAAATAGCATCATAATTGCCTTTCCCCCAGCTATAATTCTTGCCTTGCGGTATATACCTATCCCTGCCCATTGCTAAAGTAAACATAACCGAGTTGTGATCACTATCACCAAAGTGCTCACCTACATCTAAATCTAACACCTGGCCGGGTTCATTACCCAGTACCAAATCCAATGTGGCCTCGCCCCTTGTTGGCCTGTCTACATACTGTGTCAGAAAACCCTCCTGCACACACTGCACAAAAACTGACCCATCTATAGTACTCGAACTATAGTATTTCCAGTCAATATTTGGAAAGTTAAAGTCCCCCATAACAACTACCCTGTTACTCTCGCTCCTGTCAAGAATCATCTTTGCAATCCTTTCCTCTACATCTCTGGAACTATTCGGAGGTCTATAGACAACTCCCAACAGGGTGACCTCTCCTCTACTGTTCCTAACCTCGGCCCATACTGCCTCAGTAGACGAGTCCTCAAGCGTCCTTTCTACCGCCGTAATACTTTCCTTGATTAACAATGCCACACCCCCCCCCCTCTTTTACCATCTTCTCTGTTCTTACAGAAACATCTAAATCCTGGAACCTGCAACAACCATTCCTGTCCCTGCTCTACCCATGTCTCCGAAATCGCCACAACATCGAGATCCCAGGTACCAACCCATGCTGCAAGCTCACCCACCTTATTCCGGATGCTCCTGGCGTTGAAGTAGACACACTTCAAACCAGCGTCCTGCTTGCCGGTGCCCTTTTTCAAACTTTTAACCCTATCCCTGACCTCACTACTCTCAACATCCTGTACACTGGGACTACAATTTAGGTTCCCATCCCCCCTGCTGAATTAGTTTAAACCCCCCCGAAGAGCACTAGCAAATCTCCCCCCCAGGATATTGGTACCTCTCTGGTTCAGGTGAAGACCATCCTGTTTGTAGAGGTCCCACCTACCCCAGAATGAGCCCCAATTATCCAAGAAACCAAAACCCTCCCTCCTGCACCATCCCTGTAGCCACGTGTTCAACTCCTCTCTCTCCTTATTTCTCACTTCGCTAGCACGTGGCACGGGTAACAACCCAGAGATAACAACTCTGTTTGTTCTAGCTCTCAGCTTCCACCCTAGCTCCCTGAATTTCTGTCTCAAATCCCCATCTCTCTTCCTACCTATGTCGTTGGTACCTATGTGGACCACGACTTGGGGCTGCTCCCCCTCCCCCTTAAGGATCCCAAAAACACGATCAGAGACATCACGAACCCTGGCACCTGGGAGGCAACACACCAACCGTGAGTCTCTTTCGTTCCCACAGAACCTCCTGTCTGTTCCTCTAACTATGGAGTCCCCAATGACAAGTGCTCTGTTCCTCTTCTCCCTTCCCTTCTGAGCAACAGGGACAGACTCTGTGCCAGAGACCTGTGCCCTATTGCTTACCCCTGGTAAGTCGTCCTCCGCAACAGTATCCAAAACGGTACACTTGTTATAGAGGGGAACGACCACAGTGGATCCCTGCACTGCCTGCCGGTTCCCTCTCCCTCCCCTGACGGTAACCCATCTACCTTCTTCTTTTACCTGAGGTGTGACTACCTCCCTATAACTCCTCTCAATAACCTCCTCCGCCTCCCGAATGATCCGAAGTTCATCCAGCTCCAGGTCCCTAACGCGGCTCTCGAGGAGCTGGAGTTGGGTGCACTTCCCGCAGATGTAGTCAGAAGGGACACTAGAGCTGACCCTTTCCTCCCACATTCTGCAGGAGGAACATTCAACTGCCCTAGCCTCCATTCCCACTGAACTAACTTCCCAACTACTAGGTACCGTAATACCTCTACACAGACTACCACATGTACAAAGATGTTTTATTTGTGCACATGTTGGCCTTTCCTTTGTAATGGTTGATGGGGGGGGGGGGGGGGGGGGTGGATTTGAGTCCTGGGTTTCTTTCTCCTGCTGGAGAGGAGGAAGGAGAAGGTTCTGGCAGAGGAGAGGGGAAAGGTGGCCTGGGTTGGGGGCTTTCCAAAGGGCGAAGGTGGGGGAGGCAGAGTGGGAGGAGGCATTGTTTGGACGTTATGGGTGGGGTTCTTTGTGTAGTTCTCCAGGTGGGATTTGCCATACTATCAGGGATGCTAATAAACGGAAGCAGTATGGGGGAAGGGGGTGTGGCGGGTAGTGGGGGGGGGGGGGGGGGGGGGAGCGGTTAGGGAGGAGGGGAGAGATAGGAGGAAGTTTGGTTGGAGGGATGGTGCAAAGGGGGGAGGGAGGATGGGATTGGGGGATGGAGAGGTTTGCAGGGCTAGAAGAGATTACAGAGAAGTTCCAGCTTCCAAGAGGGAATAAATATATTTAGATATCTTGAAGTGCGAGATTTTGTGTGTAAAGAGCTTCCTTCATTTCACCTGGAGTGGCGTCTTCACTTTTGGATAGGGTTCTGTCTTCGGATGAGCTAGGAGAGGGAAGGAGCTCAGACATTTATGGATGGCTGTTGGTGACGGAGCAAGCTTCATCGGAAGTAAAGGGGAAGTGGGGGGGCGAGTTGAGTTTGGTCTGGGGGGGGGGGTTGTGGAGTGAAGTGCTTTATAGGGTCAACTCCATCTACTCTTGTGTGAGGTTGATACAGTTTAAGGTGGTGCACAGGGCGGACTTGACTAGGGCGCACATGAGCGCGTTCGTCTCAGGATGGAAGATGGGGGGACGGACGGTGAGCCATACATGTTTTGGTCTTGCCCCAGACTTGTTGATTTTTGGGTCTCCTTTTTTGAAACAGTATCAAGGAATTTGGGGATAATGTGAGCCATGCCCGATGGTGGCCATATTTAGAGTTTTGTACTCGCCGGTACTGCAGGAAGGGAAGAAGGTGGATGTCTTGGCCTTCACCTCTCTAATAGCCTGGAGACGAGTCTTCCTGAGTGGAGGGCCCCAGCGCTGCCTGAGGTTTTGGCTTGGTTAGGGGACCTGGTGGATTTTCTGCACCTAGAGAAGATAAAACAGTGGTGGGCTTTACTCAAGATAGCAGCCCTTCATTTCCTTTTTTAAGCGGCTGGTTACTGTCAGCTGCTGGGGGGGGGGGGGGGGTGTTGGTCAGTTTGGTAGGGCTTTCTTGGAGGGTGGGAATGCAGGGGGGGTTTATTCTTGGTAAGAAGCTGGGTTAGGATGAATGGGGTTGTGTTGGGGATATTTTGTTTTGTACTAATGTGAAATTGGTTTGAATGGTTTGAATATTTTTCATGTTATAAATCAACATTTTTGAATAAACATGTATCCATTTTTAAATTGACCCTTAGTGTCCAAAGATGTGCAGGTTAAGGGAGGAGACGGCAGAGAGTGGGTGTAGATAGGATACTCTATCAGAGGGTCAGTGCACACTAAATGGGCTGAATGGCCTCCTTCTGCGCTGCAGGGATTCTATGGAATTCTATGGAATAATGATCATTTGAATCTGATCTGAAGCACCTGTTAACTGTTTCTCAGGCATTCCTCGGGTTCATTTGTTTTTTAAAACATTCTTTCATGGGATGTGGATGTCGCTGGCTAGGTTACCATTAATTGCCCATCTGTAATTGCTCTTGAGAAGGTGGTGGTGAGCTGCTTTACGGACAGCACGGTAGCACAGTGGTTAGCACTGTTGCTTCACAGCGCCAGGGTCCCAGGTTCGATTCCCTGTCACTGGGTCACTGTCTGTGCGGAGTCTGCACGTTCTCCCCGCGTCTGCGTGGGTTTCCTCCGGGTGCTCCGGTTTCCTCCCACAAGTCCGAAAGACGTGCTCTCGGTGAATTGGACATTCTGAATTCTCCCTTAGTGTACCCGAACAGGCGCTGGAATGTGGCGACTAGGGGATTTTCACAGTAACTTCATTGCAGTGTTAATGTAAGCCTACCTATGACACTAATAAAGATTATTATTATTATTCTTGAACCGATGCAGTCCATGAGGTACAGGTACACCCACAGTGTTATTTGAGATAGGTTATTGACCTAGCGACAGTGAGGGAATGGCGATATATTTCCATGTCAGGATGATGAGTGACTTGGAGGGAAACTTTCAGGTGGTGCTGTTCCCGAGTGCCTGCTGCCCTTGTTCTTCTAGATTTTCTGCTACTCCAATCTTGCTGTCTGCTGTGATACCCAGAAATGCTAAAAGTGCTTTCATCCTCATCCTTTCTGACTATAACTATTATTTTGTACTGATGTCTGCCTTTGAATGATCTCACAAGGTCGCAATCAATGAGTCCTCCATCTAACACCTCAGAATGTACCATTTGTGCCATCATGTCTGCTGGAAGGGATTGCTTCCCCATTAATTTTTTAGCAGCATCAGATCTGATGCTATTTAACACCAGGAGTCTCTTCCTGAGAATCTAATGCTATTTAACACCAGGAGTCTATCCGAATGCGACACCTTAGCTTGCAGTGTTCATGTAAGCCAAAAAGAAAGTGCTGGAAAATCTCAGCAGGTCTGGCAGCATCTATAGGGAGAGAAAAAAGCTAACATTTCGAGACCAAATGACTCTTTGTCAAAGCGAAAGGCAGAGAAAATTGAAAATATTTATACTGTGGAGTGAGAATGAAACATGTGTCATAGCCCCAGAAACCCAGGGAAACGAGGTGCTAACAGCCACAGAAACTGTGGGGAAAGAGTGCTAATGGCAGTCCCCAAAGAGAACAAAAGGTGTGAAAGGCCAAACAGCAGAGAAACTAACATCAGAGGGTAAACTGTGACAGATGGAGATGTGGGGAGAGGGGAAGAGGGAAGCAAAGAGGAGAAAGGGTAAGGAAAGGTGGATAAGATGGGGGGGGGGGGTGAATATATATAAAGAAAGACAAGAGATAAAGAAATGGTAAAAAATAGTAAAAATGAAATGGGATGAAAACAAATGAGTTGAGGTGGGCTAGAGCTAATCATCTGAAGTTGTTGAATTCGATGTTCAGGCCGGAAGGCTGTAGCGTGCCTAACCGGAAGATGAGATGTTGCTCCTCCAGTTTGCGTTGAGCTTCACTGGAACATTGCAGCAGGCCAAGGACAGACATGTGGGTATGGGAGCAGGGTTTTGTATTAAAATGGCAAACAACGCGAATGTCAGGATCCTGAATGCGCACAGACCGAAGGTGCAAAGCGATCACCCAGTCTGTGTTTGGTCTCTCCGATATAGAGGAGACCACATTGGGAGCAGCGAATGCAATAAGAACATAAGAACTAGGAGCAGGAGTAGGCCATCTGGCCCCTCGAGCCTGCTCCGCCATTCAATGAGATCATGGCTGATCTTTTGTGGACTCAGCTCCACTTTCCGGCTCGAACACCATAACCCTTAATCCCTTTATTCTTCAAAAAACTATCTATCCTTATCTTAAAAACATGTAATAAAGGAGCCTCAACTGCTTCACTGGGCAAGGAATTCCATAGATTCACAACCCTTTGGGTGAAGAAGTTCCTCCTAAACTCAGTCCTAAATCTACTTCCCCTTATTTTGAGGCTATGTCCCCTAGTTCTGCTTTCATCTGCCAGTGGAAATAACCTGCCCGCATCTATCCTATCTATTCCCTTCATAATTTTAAATGTTTCTATAAGATCCCTCCTCATCCTTCTAAATTCCAACGAGTACAGTCCCAGTCTACTCAACCTCTCCTCATAATCCAACCCCTTCAGCTCTGGGATTAACCTAGTGAATCTCCTCTGCACACCCTCCAGTGCCAGTACGTCCTTTCTCAAGTAAGGAGACCAAAACTGAACACAATACTCCAGGTGTGGCCTCACTAACACCTTATACAATTGCAACATAACCTCCCTAGTCTTAAACTCCATCCCTCTAGCAATGAAGGACAAAATTCCATTTGCCTTCTTAATCACCTGTTGCACCTGTAAACCAACCTTCTGTGACTCATGCACTAGCACACCCAAGTCTCTCTGCACAGCGGCATGCTTTAATATTTTATCGTTTAAATAATAATCCCGTTTGCTGTTATTCCTACCAAAATGGATAACCTCACATTTGTCAACATTGTATTCCATCTGCCAGACCCTAGCCCATTCACTTAACCTATCCAAATCCCTCTGCAGACTTCCAGTATCCTCTGCACTTTTCGCTTTACCACTCATCTTAGTGTCATCTGCAAACTTGGACACATTGCCCTTGGTCCCCAACTCCAAATCATCTATGTAAATTGTGAACAATTGTGGGCCCAACACGGATCTCTGAGGGACACCACTAGCTACTGATTGCCAACCAGAGAAACACCCATTAATCCCCACTCTTTGCTTTCTATTAATTAACCAATCCTCTATCCATGCTACTACTTTACCCTTAATGCCATGCATCTTTATCTTATGCAGCAACCTTTTGTGTGGCACCTTGTCAAAGGCTTTCTGGAAATCCAGATATACCACATCCATTGGCTCCCCGTTATCTACTGCACTGGTAATGTCCTCAAAAAATTCCACTAAATTAGTTAGGCATGACCTGCCCTTTCTGAACCCATGCTGCGTCTGCCCAATGGGACAATTTCTATCCAGATGCCTCACTATTTCTTCCTTGATGATAGATTCCAGCATCTTCCCTACTACCGAAGTTAAGCTCACTGGCCTATAATTTCCTGCTCTCTGCCTACCTCCTTTTTTAAACAGTGGTGTCACGTTTGCTAATTTCCAATCCACCGGGACCACCCCAGAGTCTAGTGAATTTCGGTAAATTATCGCTAGTGCATCTGCAATTTCCCTAGCCATCTCCTTTAGCACTCTGGGATGCATTCCATCAGGGCCAGGAGACTTGTCTACCTTTAGCCCCATTAGCTTGCCCATCACTCCCTCCTTAGTGATAACAATCCTCTCAAGGTCCTCACCTGTCATAGCCTCATTTCTATCAGTCGCTGGCATGTTATTTGTGTCTTCCACTGTGAAGACCGACCCAAAAAACCTGTTCAGTTCCTCAGCCATTTCCTCATTTCCCATTATTAAAACTCCCTTCTCATCCTCTAAAGGACCAATATTTACCTTAGCCACTCATTTTTGTTTTATATATTTGTAAAAACTTTTACTGTTTGTTTTTATATTCTGAGCAAGTTTACTCTCATACTCTATCTTACTCTTCTTTATAGCTTTTTTAGTAGCTTTCTATTGCCCCCTAAAGATTTCCCAGTCCTCTAATCTCCCAGCAATCTTTGCCACTTTATATGCTTTTTCCTTCAATTTGATACTCTCCCTTATTTCCTTAGATATCCACGGTCGATTTTCCCTCTTTCTTCCGTCCTTCCTTTTTGTTGGTATAAACCTTTGCTGAGCACTGTGAAAAATCGCTTGGAAGGTTCTCCACTGTTCCTCAACTGTTCCACCATAAAGTCTTTGCTCCCAGTCTACCTTAGCTAGTTCTTCTCTCATCCCCTTGTAATCTCCTTTGTTTAAACACAAAACACTAGTATTTGATTTTACTTTCTCACCCTCCATCTGTATTTTAAATTCCACCATATTGTGATCGCTCCTTCCGAGAGGATCACTGCTCCGACAGCAGTGTTAATGTAAGCCTACTTGTGACAATAATAAGGATTATTAAAGATATTCCTTTGTGGAATAACCGTTTGTCTTTCAAAATGATAAAAGGTGGAGCATGCCTTGAAGGCATTTAGTAGATCAGCTTTCTTCTAAATTTTACCCATGCAACTTTAATAGAATAACTAAGCCTTCCTCAGGGTCCTACTAACAGGCATCCAGCCCACATAGTGGATGGGGTTCTCTGGCCTCCCTGCAGCGTGTTTCTCGACCGGATGCCAGGCGATCCCACCGACATGAAGAGCCGGAAGATATTGGCCAATATATTGTTGGTGATTTTACTTTTCTCAAGGAGCAACAATGTCAAAGCCATACCTGGGCAGAATGTCCTCATTTTTTGATATTTGTCAACTCAGCCGGGAGAGGACACATAGTCAAAAAAATCCAGGAAGCTGAATGAGCACCAGCAACCTCGGCCCCTGACAAGACAGGGGCCCAAGCCGAAAACATTTTAAAAACAAGCACAAATAACCCACAGGACGTGATACAACCAATGCCCCCCCCCCCACCCCAGTGAACCCCCTCCACCTACAGGGACGCCCCCCCCCCCCCCCCCCCCCCCCCATCACCACTTCCCCAACGGAAGCCCTCCCTCTGGCACTGCTCCCTGGTATTGCGCCCTGATAGTGTGAAATAGTCGACCATAGATACCAAGTTTGATCTTGTTGTCAAATGTCACCCCAATACATGGGTTGGTGAATAGCAATCACAAAAAAAGGCCCTTAACCATATTTCTGCCCTCAAAATGCACCATGCAGATGCACCATAGAAAGCAGCTTGTCTGGCTGCCTCACAGCCTGGTATGGCATATGTTCGGCTGGAGACTGTAATAAACTACAGTCGTGAGCACAACCCAGTCCATCACAAGAATCCGCCTCCCACCCATTGACTCTGTCTATACCTCCTGCTGCCTTGGTAAAGTGGGCAGCAGAATCAAAGACCCCTCCCACCTGGATTATTCACTCTTCCAACCTCTTCCATTGGGCAGGAGATACAAAAGTCTTAGCACACGCCAGCTTCTTGCCCGGTGTTACCAGACTCCTGAATGACCCTCTTACTGATTCAATCATAGTATCATAGAATCCCTACAGTGCATAAGGAGGCCATCCAGCCCATCGGGTCTGCACCGACTGAACTGATCTCTTCACACATCTTCTCTACTGAGTAGTACTGCACTCCGTAAACTTCAGCCGATGCCTGTGTCTACATTGTGTATTTATGTATGTCCTATGTTTTTTCATGTATGGAATGATCTGTCTGGACTGCACAGAACAATACTTCTCACCGTACCTCGTGTACGTGACAATAAATCAAATCAATCAATCAAAATCCAATGCTATGGGAGTCAAAATGTTTTTTTAAATGTTTTTATTCTCCTTTTTCACATTTTCTCCCAAATTTACACCCAACAATAAACAAAAATCAGTAATGAATGCAATGTCAATCCCCATATCAATAACAATAATCCCATCCTCCCACCAAACCCCCCAAAGATTAACCCGCATGTTAACATAAACAAAAAGGAATCAGGAATCACCCATAATCACCATATGTTGACACATACAGTGCCCTTCCCCCCAACTCTCCTACCCCCCTGTCAAAATGTTTTAATGGCAGTAAACACTTGTTAATTAAGTTAAGCAACTGCTAAGTGTTATTTATTTTGAAATTGGGAACATTCCTTGGGGCCCATTAAGAATTATGAAATATAAGCTAATTCCATGTGAAGATAATTATTTATGTGGCAAAAACACATGATTAAATACCGCAAAATTCCTGTCCCCATTCACAGGAATCATTAGTTCATCACCTTGTGATAGGTTGAGGCATACCAATGAAAATTATTGAACTTCGGCCCCAGAAGTAGTATGGAAAACTTGTAATTTCTTTAAAGTATCTGAGGAATCTGTAATTGTTTTTAAGAATGTTTGAAGAGGATTTTTAAGAGTTTTCATCAATAGATCAATTGTAAAGGGAGATCAATTGTAATTTTCTTGAATAATAAAAAACTGCTGGTCATTTTTTTATTCTTTAACGAGATGTGGATGTCATTGACAAGGCTAGCATTGTTTTTTTTTATATGTTGCCCATCCTTTAACTGCCCTTGATCTGAGTGGCTCACTAGGCCATTTCAGAAGGAAGTGAAAAGGAAAACCACATTGCTATGCATCTGAAGTCACATGTAGACCAGACCATGCAAGGTTGGCACATTTCCCTCCCTGACAGACATCAGTGAATCAGATGGATTTTTACAATAATCAGTGATGGTGTCATTCATTGCATTTCCATCCGCATTCAAAAGATCATCCTCTGCCATTTCCACCAAATACAGCATTATGCCAACACTAAACACATCTTCCCCTCACCCCCTGTCTACAATCCGCAGTGACCGCTCCCTCTGTGACACCCTGGTCTACTTCTCCATCACGCCCAAGTATTCATCCCTTTCCCAAAGCACCTTCCCTTGTAATCACAGAAGGTGCAACAACAGTCCCTTTACTTCCTCCCTCCTCACCCCTCCTCAAGGCCCCAAACATTCCTTTCGGGTGAGTCAACATTTTACTTCCACCTCCTTCAATTTGGTCTACTGTGTTTGCTTGCCAATACAGTCTCTTCTACACTGGAGAGACTGAACGCACACTGGGTAAATGCTTTGCTGAACACATTCACCCAACTCACAAGCATGACCCCAACCTTCCTGTCGTTTGCCATTTTACCACCGCATCTTGCTCTCTTGCCCACACACCCATCCTTGACCTGTTGCAATGCAATGCTTAGTGAAACCTAACGCAAGCTGGAGGAGCAGCACCTCATCTTCCGGTCAGGCTCCTTACAGCCCTTGGGCCTCAACATTGAGTTCATCAACTTTCTCCTTTATCTTGTGCCCCTTTTTTATTCAATACATTTTTTTGTCACAAGGCTCTCTCTCACTTTCTTTAGTTTTGCTTTCACTGAGCACTGAACTTTGTTCTCCCATTAACACATTCCAATATCTTACCTCTATGCCACTATCAGCACCTCCTATAACCTTTAATACTGCCATTAAAGCTTTCCCTGTCTTGTGGCCTACACATCTATGTTGCAATCTCTTCCCGCTCCCACCTATCAATAACCATCTAGAACATAGAACATACAGTGCAGAAAGAGACCATTTGGCCTATCAAGTCTGCACTGACCCACTGAAGCCTCACTTCCACCCTATCCCCGTAACCCAATAAACCCTCCTAACCCTTTTTTGGTCACTAAGGGCAATTTATCATGGCCAATCCACCTAACCTGCACCTCTTTGGACTGTGGGAGGAAACCGGAGCACCCAGAGGAAACCCACACAGACACGGGGAGAACGTGCAGACTCCACACAGACAGTGACTCAGCGGGGAATCGAACCTGGGACCCTGGCGCTGTGAAACCACAGTGCTATCCACTTGTGCTACCATGCTACCCAGGTCTACGCTGCTCCATCCCCTCTTAAACAGTATATAATCCATCATATTTCTCCCTCTCTTTGACTCTGATGAAATGAAATGAAAATGAAATGAAAATCGCTTATTGTCACAAGTAGGCTTCAAATGAAGTTACTGTGAAAAGCCCCTAGTCGCCACATTCCAGCGCCTGTTCGGGGAGGCTGGTACGGGAATTGAATCGTGCTGTTGGCCTGCCTTGGTCTGCTTTCAAAGCCAGCGATTTAGCCCTGTGCTAAACCAGCCCCTAGATGAAGAATCATAGGGGCATGAAACATTACCTGTTTCTCTCTCCACATGCTGACATGATGTCAGACCTGTTTGGTTTTTCCAGCATTTTCTATTTCCATTTTAGATTTCCAGCATCTGCGACATTTTGCTTTTATTCCAGGGAATAACTGAGTTGCTCATCAAACGAGTTCATTTTATGCTTTTCCACTCAATGGATCGATGATTTCCAGAATTCTGGGGCGGGATTCTCCGAGCCCCCGTGCCGAAATCGCGCTTGGTGGGCCCGTTTCCTCGCAGGCGCGGGGACATAGCCCCATTATCAGAGAATTCCGCCCCTGATTTTTGGGACAATGTAACAATTAACAATTGCAACAGATTCAAAAAGACAATCTTTATGACACCATTGCCTTACAAGTATTGCCTGATTATTGCATCATACATTTAACAAAATATATCACAATGGCTCATTAATGATCAAACGCAGAATTGTTGAATAACATTTGTGTTTAAGTGTATGACAGTTATATGTGAGCATGTGATGTATGTGGCCTTTCGTTTAGCTTCTTCCTCTGAATAGGTTATGCCTCCCACCAGTGATCAGCTGGGATCTTTTCCTTTTGATACAACAATGCACATGGCGCCAAAATGTGTCAGAAACATTGGCAGGGATGTTAATCATGTAGGTACTACCTAATATATCATTGCACACCAAAACAGTAAGTGTCGCCAAAAATGATAAGCTAAAAATTTGAGATACTTATTTTGTAAACATTGTATAAATAGATCCATGCCAGAGACTGGTGGTTACAGAAGTGGGATTAGGGAATGGATGGAGAAGAAGAATGGGCAAGATTTGAGACTGCCTTTATATAAAATAGAATACCTACAGTGACGGAGGAAGCTGTTCAGCTCTTTCGAGCCTGCAATGACTCTCTGAAGAAGTACTTTACCTAGGCCCACTATCCCTATAACCCAATCCAACCTGCACATCTTTGGACTGTGGGAAGAAACTGGAGCACCCAGAGGAAACCTACACAGGCATGGGGAGAAAGTGCAAACTCCACACAGACAGTCACCCAAGGTTGGAATTGAACCTGTGTCCCTGGTGCTGTGAGGCAGCAGTGCTAACCACTGTGCCGTCATGTCGTCTTTGTGGGGATTTGAAACTGTGAACGTAGGGAAGAGTGGGAAACTGTCTCATTGTGTGGGAGGGGGTTTAGTAGGGACAATCAGAAAATTACCTCAATAGACTTATCGTAAAGCTACCTTTGTAGGGGTGGGAGTCAGTAAGCCATCTCAATGCGAAGGGAAAGAAAGGATAAAGTACTTGAATGAAATGAAAATGGGTTATTGTCACAAGTAGGCTTCAAATTAAGTTACTGTGAAAAGCCCCTAGTCGCCACATTCCGGCGCCTGCTTGGGGAGGCTGTTATGGGAATTGAACCGTGCTGCTGGCCTGCCTTGGTTTGCTTTCAAAGCCAGCGATTTAGCCCTGTGCTAAACATTACTTCATTGCTGGGCTGGAAGTGGTTGTCAGGACCTGAAATGTTTTATACCTTCTGATGGTTTCTCAAATGTTTACATTTTTAATGTCACAATTATTGGTTTCAAAACTTTATTGGCACAAAGAACATAGAACAGTACAGCACAGAACAGGCCCTTCGGCCCTCGATGTTGTGTCGAGCAATGATCACCCTACTCAAACCCACGTATCCACTCTATACCCGTAACCCAACAACCCCCCCCTTAACCTTACTTTTAGGACACTATGGGCAATTTAGCATGGCCAATCCACCTAACCCGCACATCTTTGGACTGTGGGAGGAAACCGGAGAACCCGGAGAAAACCCACGCACACACGGGGAGGACGTGCAGACTCCGCACAGACAGTGACCCAGCCGGGAATCGAACCTGGGACCCTGGAGCTGTGAAGCATTTATGCTAACCACCATGCTACCGTGCTGCCCCTAAAACAAATATTTTCTAATTTTATTAGTACTCATTTCTTAACATGAATCGTGCTCTCAATCATCTAGGAATCTTGCTACTCCTAATTGGAATAAATAAATGCTGTAGAGAAATGTAACCAAGTTTGTTGTCCATAATATTAGCTGAACATTTAAAGATCATAGCATCATATAAAGGGATAGCAAGCAGGAGTAACATTTAGATATGGACTTACATAATTTAAAAAACTTACGAACAGAAGTTGACCTAAGTGTTTTAAATATATTTTTAAATAGAATGTGTGACTCAGCAATTTTTGGAACTGTGTAATAGTATATATCTTTTTATTCATTCATGGGGTGTGGGCATCGCTGTCTGGGCCAGCATTTATTACCCATCCCTAATTGCCCTTGTACGGAGTTGTCATTTCAGAAGGCATTTAAGAATCAACCACATTGCTGTGGATCTGGAGTCACATGTAGGCCAGACCAGGTATGGGTGGCAGATTTCCTTCCCTCAAGGACATTAGTGAACCAAAAAAAATGACCAAAAAAAATGACTATGGCTTAACCATTAGAATTGCTAATTCCAGATATTTAATGAATACAAATTTTACCATCTGCCGTGGTGGGATTTGAACCCAGGTTCCCAAAGCATTACTATAGATTACTAGACCAGTGAATTTGTTCAAGGGGATTTTAAATCTCTTCAGAAATTAAAATCAATCTCTTTTCCCACTCCAAGGCCACACCACAATCATTTTAGAATTGAGAGTTGAGGCTTCTACTTGAATCATTTGGATGCCTGGTTATTACATGCTAATCAGCTTCCTACAAATCGGATCCAAAGGAAATTCTAGCAATCTATTTGTGAAACTTTCTGAAAAGGAAAGAAGCATTTTACAGCCAATGAAGTTCTCATAAGCTTCTTCTCATACTTGCTCTGCATTAACTCTGAATGCATAATGTAGTGAATGTATTCACCATAATGCATGCATGATACTGTAACCTGTGACCCCACGTCACCTCCGCTGGACTTGATTTTTTTAACAGGGGGTGAATGTATTCACCATAATGCATGCATGATATTGTAACCTGTGACCTATGACCTGGAAGTGGTGATATGAACTGCTTCCAGGTACTGTACTGTAACCCCGGTATGGCTCAGCCTCTGGCTCCGCCCTCACCGGGGCCATATATAGACTGGCCGCCTGTGGGCGGCATTCATCTGTACAACTGACTCTGGCGAGGCAAGTTCATGACTAACAAAGCCTACTGTTCACTCGCTCTCTCTGCCTCTCAGTGAATTGAAGGTATATCAATTTATTAGTCATAGACAGCACTATGGAAGCCGCTCTAAAGCCAGACAGGCTCAAACTCGACGCCCGCACATCTGAAGCCAAGGAAATATTCAAACATTGGTTCCGATGCTTCGAGGCCTATCTCGACAAGCTGCGACTCCTCCGCACTCGGGTGAGCCATCGAATCTCAGTAATGATCGAGAAAGCGGCCACGTACGAGGCGGCAGTCGCAATTCTCAAGGCACACTTCGTGAAGCCCATAAATGAGGTGTTCGCCCGACACCTCCTCACTACTCGCCGTCAACGCGCCAGAGAATCACTGGATGAGTATCTGGAAACCCTGACTCTACTCGCGAGGAACTGCAGCTATCGAGATGTGACGGCGGAGGAACACATCAACTCACAGATCCGGGACACCTACGTGGCGGGCGGGACCTCCGACCTGCGGGACATGGTAAAGCTAGCTACCTCACTAAAAGTGGCCCCAGAACCTCAGAGCATTCCCCGTGGCCTGGCGAACCCCCCATGGACACCCTCATCGCGGCCCCCGTCAGACCTGACTATGTCGCAGGCCTGTGCCGCGCGTCTGCCAGCCCAGCCCGGGGAACCGCAGTGCTATTTCTGTGGCCAGAGAGAACACCCCCAGCAGCACTGCCCAGCCCGCACAGTGATGTGTAGCGATTGTGGGAAAAAAGGGCACTTCGCTAGAGTCTGCCTTGGCCGGCCTAAGGCCCAGAAATCGAAAACGCACCAGGCCCGACCCATGGACTCGCAGCCCCACAGATCCCACAATGCGGCTGCGTGCCTGCCCGGAACGCCCCCATCAGATGCGTCATCAGCATTGTGCGACTCGTGGAGGCCACCATCTTGGTCGCCGGCCCCAACACCGACCGACACGTGCGACACATGGGGGCCACCACCATGGCCGCCTGCCCCGGCACCGACTAACACCTGCAACCGATTGTGGTGGCCATCTTGGTCACCATCTTCACCCCAGCCCGACACGTGTGACTCATGGGGGCCGCCATCTTGTGACTTGACCGACCACACAGACTACCCGCAGCTAGGCACAGTCACCCTCGATGAGTCACAGCCAAAACAGCTGAAGAACTCTATGATGGTTGTCAGCGTCAATGGGCCCGAGACACCCAGTCTTTTCAACTCCGGGAGCACGGAGAGCTTTGTCCACCCTGACACGGTAAGGCACTGCTCCCTCCACACCTACCCAGCCTCCCAAACAATCTCCCTTGCCTCCCGGTCCCATTCGGTTCAGATCTGGGGGTACTGTATCGGCAATCTCGCGGTGCAGAGTACGCTCGTTTTAAGCTCTACGTCCTCCCCCACCTCTGCTCGGATTGGACTTTCAATATAACCACCGAAGTCTGACCCTACAGTTTGGCGGACTCTTGCCCCCCCTTCACGGCGTGCAGCCTCGTGACCCTCGAGGTCTCCCCCCCTTCACTCTTTGCACATCTCACCCCTGACTGTAAGCCCATTACCACCAGGAGCAGGCGGTACAGCTCGCTAGACATGATGTTTATCAAGTCGGAGATCCAGCGACTGTTGAGTGAGGGGATCATCGAGGCCAGCCACAGCCCCTGGAGAGCGCAAGTGGTGGTCGTCCGGAACGGGGAAAAGAATCAGATGGTTGTGGACTACAGCCAGACAATTAACCGATTCACGCAACTGGATGCGTACCCCTCCCCCTCATAGCGGAGATGGTCAACCAGATCGCGCAGTACTGTATGTTCTCAATGGTCGATGTGAAGTTAGTCTACCACCAGCTCCCAATCCACCCGGAAGAGTGCCACTACACTGCTTTTGAGGCAGCCGGCTCGCTCTTCCACTTCCTCAGAGTCCCCTTTGGAGTCACTAACTGAGTCTCGGTCTTTCAGAGAACGATGGACCGAATGGTGGACCAGTACGGTTTGCGGGCCACATACTCGGACTTGGGCAATGTGACCATCTGCGGCCATGACCAGCAGGACCATGAAGCCAACCTCCAGAGGTTCCTCCAGGCCGCCCAATCCCTCAATCTCACATACAACAAAGAAAAGTGTGTCTTCCGTACTACCCGACTGGCCATCCTCGGCTATGTCATAGAGAACGGAGTCCTAAAGCCCAAACCAGACCGTATGCGCCCCCTCACAGAACTCCCCTCTCCCCACAGTCTCAAGGCCCTAAAACGATGCCTGGGGCTGTTCTCCTACTACGCCACTTTTCCCCTGACAGATGAGTCCCGCGCGGCCTTCATCCGCATCAAGGTCGACATCACCAAGGCCACAATGCACGGGGTGGATGAGTCCATCCCTTTTCAGGTAGAGAGCGATGCGTCCGACATCGCACTGGCCGCTACACTCAACCAGGCGGGCAGGCCAGTAGCATTCTTCTCCAGGACCCTCCACGCTTCCTAAATTCGACACCCCTCAGTCGAGAAGGAAGCACAAGCCATAGTGGAAGCCGTGCGGCACAGGAGGCACTACCTAGCCGGTAGGAGGTTCACCTTCGTCACCAACCAGCGGTCGGTCGCCTTCATGTTTGACAACGCACAACGGGGCAAAATAAAAAATGATAAAATCTTGAGGTGGAGGATCGAACTCGCCATCTACAATTACGATATCAAGTATCATCCTGGGAAGCTCAACGAGACCCCAGATGTCCTGTCCCGCGGAGCAAGCGCCAGTGCGCATTATGACCAACTTCGGACTATCCACAATGACCTCTGCCACCCGGGGGCCACCCGGCTTATCCACTTCATTAAGGCCCGCAATCTGTCCTTCTCCACCGAGGAGGTCAAGGCAATGACCAGGGACTGCCAAGTCTGCGCAGAGTGCAAACCGCACTTCTACCGGCCAGACAAGGCCCGCCTGGTAAAAGCCTCCCGGCCCTTTGAGTGCCTGTACATTGACTTCAAAGGGCCCGTCCCCTCCAGCAACCGGAATATATACTTCCTCAACGTCATCAATGAGTACTCCCGCTTCCCCTTTGCTGTCCCCTGCCCCGACATGATCTCAGCACCGTAATGAAGGTACTGCACAGCATCTTCACACTGTTCGGTTTCCCTGCGTACGTCCACAACGACCGGGGCACATTGTTCATGAGTGATGAGCTACGTCAGTACTTGCTCAACAAAGGCATCACCTCGAGCAGGACTACGAGCTATAACCCGCAGGGAAACGGGCAGGAGGAGAGGGAGAACCCGATGGGTGTGAAAGGCCGTTTTTCTGGCCCTCAGGTCTAGAAGTCTCCTGATCCCCCGCTGGCAGGAGGTCCTCCCCGACGCCCTCCACTCCACCAGACCACTCCTCTGCATGGCCACGAACAAGACCCCTCACGACCATTTGTTTATATTCCCCAGGGAGTCCATCTCCGGGGTCTCGCTTCCACCTTGGCTGAAAACTCCAGGACCAGTCCTTCTCCGGAGGCACATGAGGAGCCATAAGACCAACCCCCTGGTCGAGAGGGTCCAGCTGCTCCACGTAACCCCCAGTACGCTTACATCGCGCACCAGGACGGACGGCAAGATACGGTCTCCCTACGGGACCTGGCGCCAGCTGGTTCACCTGCCAACGCACCCCCCCTGCCTACATCCCCGCTGCCCGCTGCCACCCACAGCGCCCCGTACGCTCCCCTGGGTCTCCTGTATTGTCCCGCGCCGACACTGCTGCCACCCATCACCTCCCGGCCTACCCCCGCACCCCAACCGTCTCCGACACACTGGACTGAGGCTCAAGCTCCAGACACAACGCCCCTGGAGTCACCACCTGCAACAACCATGCCCGCCGCACTGCCAGAGCTGCGGAGGTCGAAGAGAAGGATCTGGCCTCCAGATAGACTGAATATTTAATGACCCCACGTCACCTCCGCTGGACTTGATTTTTTTAACAGGGGGTGAATGTATTCACCATAATGCATGCATGATATTGTAACCTGTGGCCTATGACCTGGAAGTGGTGATATGAACTGCTTCCAGGTACTGTACTGTCACCCCGGTATGGCTCCGCCTCTGGCTCTGCCCTTACCGGGGCCATATATAGACCGGCCGCCTGTGGGTGGCATTCATCTGTACAACTGACTCTGGCTGGGCAAGTTCATGACTAATAAAGCCTACTGTTCACTCGCTCTCTCTGCTTCTCAGTGAATTGAAGGAATATCACATATCTTTCTCTAGTTTCACCTATCTCCTGCCATGCCCTCTCTGAAAATATTTGTCCATGTTGCAATTTATCCTCTGTTCCCTCTACCCTAATCCCACCAAACTGCTGCCCTGCAACTTCCTCTCCTGCTCGCCGTGTTAGCTGATATTGTTGACTGTTTTCTCCCTTCAGGTGTTATCCCTCACTCTTTTAAATCTGTGGTCATCACCCCATTCCTCAAAACCCAACACTTGACCCCCACCATCCCTGAAAACTAGTGTTCATCTCCAACATCCCTAACGTCCTTGAATGTGTTGTTGCCTCCCAAATCCGTTCCCATCTTTCTAATAATTCCATGTTGAATCCTTCCAATCAGGTTTCCACCCTTGTTTTCAATCCTCATTATCTACCTTTCTGTCTGTCTGTGTAGTGATCACCTCCTGGACTTTGAGGGGGACCCTTCCTCCTCTCAAATGTGACCGCTGTTCCTCAAAGCTAAGTCACCATTCAATGATTGCATGCTTCCAATCTTCATAATCTAACTTTATGCTTGTCTGTCTGTGAATGTGTGTTGCTCTGCCTGCCCAAATCATCCAAGAATAAAATGGTCAGTGAGATTCGGACAACATGTGTCACATGTCCTGCCATTGTATCCCTTTAAAATTTTATTTAATTAAAGTTATATAAAATACAAAAAAAAAAGACTCATTAGTTCTGTAGATATTAACTAATACTGAGAAGATAAATTCAGGATCATACTTCAAGGTGAGCCAACACAGGACAGACACAGGGTAAAATTTGTAAAAGTTCACATTAGGTTTTCCATGCCTTTGGGAATGAGCAGGATTTTCTGAAGAGGGTGGTAGAGATTTGGAGGTATTTCCACTTCGCAGGCACACATGCCCATAGATTTCCCGACGGCGTAAGAGTGGCCACAATGGGTAACCCCATTGGCCGGCTGCCGGGACAGAGGACCCACTGCCGCTGGGGCCGGGCTGCATCAGAAAACGGGTCCAGTGGGACGGAGAATACTGGCCAAGAATTTTACAATCCAGTTAGATGACTTGGGGGCTAGTTAAGATTTTTTTCCTTGACGGATGAGCTAGAATGGTCTCACACAAAGTTACCTTGAACAGAAAGTTGTAGAGTCCAAAATATATGTCTGATCCAGAGACACAGGGCGGAATTCTCCCAAAGGAAGACTGAGTGCCGACGCCGGAGTGAAACCTGGAGTGTTTCACTCCGGCGTCGGAGGCTGCTCCTCGCCCCCTATTCTAACCCCGGGGGGACTAGGAGCGGCATTGCGGGAAACTCGGCCGCCGGGCCTTGACACTTGCGTCAAAGCGGCGCGCCGAGAATGACGCGGCCGGCGGTGCCTAAATGACGTCAGCCGCGCATGCGCAGGTTGGCCGGATCCAACCCGCGCATGCGCGGTGCCGTCTTCCCCTCCGCTGCCCCGCAAGACGTGGCGGCTTGATCTAGCGGGGCGGCGGAGGGGAAAGAGTGCGTCTCTTAGAGACGCCGGCCCGACGATCGGTGGGCACCGATTGCGGGCCAGTCCCCTCACGAGCACGCCCGTGGTGCTCGATCCTCTCTCCGCCCCCCACAGGCCCCACACTTACTTGTCGCGCGATGTTCACGCCGGCGGCGACCAGGTGTGGTTGCCGCCGGCGTGAACCCGTCGGAGGTCATCAGGCCGCTCGGCCCATCCGGGCCAGAGACCGGCGACTGGCGATTCTCCGAGCGGCGTGTCGTAAAACGCGACACGCCATTTTGGGGGGGTGGGAGAATCGCGGGGGGTGCCAGGGCGGCGTGGCGTGATTCGCCCGGCCCTCCCGCGATTCTCCCACCCGGCGTGGGGAGGGGAGAATCGCGCCCACAATCCCAATATAATATATTCATTACAGTGAATACTTGTACGTTAGTTATGCTGCTCAGGTTCCAGCTGAATAAAAGTCACTAATATGACGACAAGATCTACAAGGAAGCAGCCTTGAGATCAATTTTTTATAGATTTTTTAAAACCTTAAATTAGGTTTGATTTTAATAGTTTTCCTCAGATTACCCCTTGGGATTTTACTCTGCTGGGACAATGAGCATAAAAAACATTCAGATATAGATAATGTAAACAGATAATGCAGGAAGAGCTCAGCAGGTCTGGCAGCATCTGTGGACGGGAAACAGAGGTTTCACGCTTCCAGCTGTTCCTTCCAGCGGGATCTTCCAGTTCCGCTGATGGCAACCTCTGGCGCAGGTTTCCTGGTGGTGAAAGGTGTGAACAACGGGAAAAGCCATTGACAGCGGCAGGACTAGAAGATCCCATTGCTGGCCAATGGCTGGACACCTCCACCATCACAAATCATATAGGCGGGGTTGGCATCATGCCGGGGGAGGGGGGCATCATGCTGGGGGGGACGGGGGGCATCATGCTGGGGGGGGCGGGGGGCATCATGCCGGGGGAGGGGGCCATCATGCGGGTGGGGGGGGGGGGAACAGACAGAAAATCCCTCTTATATGGCTCTTCTTCAGAACTTTATTCAAGTTTACTTATTTGATAAAGATATTTGATTATTTGATTTTTGGCTAGAGATGGAAGGGAAGGCTAGATCTCAACTATAGTTTATTCTGTCCAAACGTTTTTGGATTCCATGTTCAAAGATTTGGGTGCGGCTCTTACAGAGATACTGAATATTGGGGTTAGATATGTTTACTCTTGAATGACTTACAACTGTTCTACTCACTATAATGCTAGACGTGTCTGTTATGCTAGAGCCCTTTCAAGGCATATATGTTTTATATTTCTTCTCCACACCAACCCCATCCTTTCTTTTTCAGGACTTCTTTTGTGCACATTCTATCCTCACTTCATCCACCACTAACAATCATTCAGCTTGATGTGTTCACGCTACACTTAGTACTTAACATATTTATGTTTTAACATATTTGTTTGGGATAACTGTTTTATTACTATTTACTTGTGTACCTATTTGTAATGTATGAATGTCATGCAGCCTACATCATGGATAGGCGTATTTGTCACATTTCACTTTGTGTAACACAATTTTGTCAAGCTTGTTACTTTAGGGTGAAACAAGGGTATTGTTTTCATTCATTCATGGCATGTGGAGTTAGTTGGCTCGGCCAGCATCATTGCACAACCCTAATTACCCTTGAGAAGGGAAATTCTACAGGGGAAGTCACATGGAAATACCTGGAAACTGGAGTGGAATGTGAGACACCTGAGTGAGCACCAGGAAATGATACATATATTCAACAGACAATCTGGATTATGGATTGGCAATAGGAGCATTGTGGTGACAGTAAGTAGAGTTGGTAGTGGAGGGGAGGAATGGCTAAGAGACACCATGTCAGTTAAGGGTTAAGGGAAGCAAAAATACTAGGTGTCATAATATACATCCATGTATATAATGGAGTGCAGACAGGCAGTGATTGACACACAGGATGACCAGTAAGCACACAGAACACAGCAGCCAATCACCAGACAGGATACGACCACTATAAAGCCAGAGGGCACCAGTTTTCCCACTCTCTCGGGATCCAGCCTGAGACAGTGAGAGCTCGTGAGCATAGCCAGTGCAAACACTTATTGTTCACAATTTACATAGATGATTTGGAGTTGGGGACCAAGGGCAATGTGTCCAAGTTTGCAGATGACACTAAGATGAGTGGTAAAGCGAAAAGTGCAGAGGATACTGGAAGTCTGCAGAGGGATTTGGATAGGTTAAGTGAATGGGCTAGGGTCTGGCAGATGGAATACAATGTTGACAAATGTGAGGTTATCCATTTTGGTAGGAATAACAGCAAACGGGATTATTATTTAAACGGTAAAATATTAAAGCATGCCACTGTGCAGAGAGACTTGGGTGTGCTAGTGCATGAGTCACGGAAGGTTGGTTTACAGGTGCAACAGGTGATTAAGAAGGCAAATGGAATTTTGTCCTTCATTGCTAGAGGGATGGAGTTTAAGACTAGGGAGGTTATGTTGCAATTGTATAAGGTGTTAGTGAGGCCACACCTGGAGTATTGTGTTCAGTTTTGGTCTCCTTACTTGAGAAAGGACGTACTGGCACTGGAGGGTGTGCAGAGGAGATTCACTAGGTTAATCCCAGACCTGAAGGGGTTGGATTATGAGTAGACTGGGACTGTACTCGTTGGAATTTAGAAGGATGAGGGGGGAATCTTATAGAAACATTTAAAATTATGAAGGGAATAGATAGGATAGATGCGGGCAGGTTGTTTCCACTGGCGGGTGAAAGCAGAACTAGGGGACATAGCCTCAAAATAAGGGGAAGTAGATTTAGGACTGAGTTTAGGAGGAACTTCTTCACCCAAAGGGTTGTGAATCTATGGAATTCCTTGCCCAGTGAAGCAGTTGAGGCTCCTTCATTACATGTTTTTAAGGTAAAGATAGATAGTTTTTTGAAGAATAAAGGGATTAAGGGTTATGGTGTTCGGGCCGGAAAGTAGAGCTGAGTCCACAAAAGATCAGCCATGATCTCATTGAATGGCGGAGCAGGCTCGAGGGGCCAGATGGCCTACTCCTGCTCCTAGTTCTTATGTTCTTAAACACCATGTGGTAGTCAGTAAGTCTGGTCAGGCTAGCCTCAGGTCTCCAGTCAAGTCAGCATAGTGTCAACCCACAGTTGAACATGTAAAATAGTTAGAAGTTAAATAAAATCGTGTTGCATCTCATCAAGTGTTGGAAGTCTGTCTCTCGCTACACTGCATCAAACACAGTCCACATAGACCCAGCCTGCCCAACACATCACTAGGGAAAGGGAAAGAGAAGGAAATCACCAAAACTTAGAGGCCATGGGTACGATTTCCCAAGAGGGAACAAAGTCACCGAGCGAACACGTGTAGCCGCGTGTTTCCTGGCATTCGCAGTGCTGAGAAACACATGGCCATTCAACGTGACTCGTTGAATAAGGGGCCTGAACGGGGAACGCGAGGCAGAGGATGCGCATAGCCCTGTTTTTTACAAATGGTGTCCCAACATCCGAGGCTCCCAAAAGAATCCCTGCTCTCCCTCGAAGCCCGGTGGCAAGAAGGAAGGATCCCATGCCAGGCAACCTCGGTCCAATTACATGCGTGCAAAAGATTTCAGCTTGGCACTTCCAACCTGGCACCTTGGTAGTGCCCCTGCCAGTGCCATCTGGGCACCCTGGCAGGGCCAGGCTGGCAACTATGTGGCATTGCAATGGTCCCAGGTTGGCACTGCTAGAGTACCCAGGTGGCACCAGCAATGCCAGGGCACCACCCCGCCCCAAGGCTGGCCTCTGATCTGCTTGGAGACCCCCCCACACAAGTTCCTTTCCATCTGGTCCCCGTTTGTGGGGACCAGTACCAAATGGTGCTCACTCGAGATCCCCAAGGTTTGGGATTGAATCCCAAAGTCTCAGGTACCTTGGGAATCTGCACATTAGAGTGAGGCTTTTGTCAAAAAGGGATCCTGCCCATTGTGAGCAGGATTCACCTTGCAATGTTCCGTAACATTGTGTTGAATCTCGCGAGACATTGTGAGCCGGGTAGATTCCGAGAGCGGGCTCTCCCGGCTTTCAATGGCCACGCTGCGCCACGGCGAGCTGCTTTTCCAGCGCCGCATGGCCGGAGGATTGCGCCCCATATTCTTTCTGTACTTGTTGCTAAAAAATGACGCTTGCAGACTTTGGACTTTCCCCTTCTCACCCCACCACATCATACCACCTCATTTCAAACTGCCAGGAAATGGTAAAGTCAAGCAAAAGAGGAAAGACGTGAGAAGCAAAAATCAATGTATATAGACGCAGGAGGAAGGGAAAGTAGTGGAAGCAAAGACAAACAAACAGAAATACCATGGAGAAGGTTTAGAAAGGTTAAGAGACGCACAATATCCTCTGACCTACTCTGTTCAACCCCACAGGAAATGCGCTGGTTCAACGTATAAATAACTATGTTTGCACCTTTTGTTCTTCACTCTCCTATATACATTATTCTGTTAATTTGATGCATTTCCTGATAAAACAAATTGAAGTAGTTAAATTAAGATAAGAGATTTGCAGATCTGCACATAACTGCCCTCTTCACATTGCAATGCATTTTGTTTTTGGGATTGTATAACTTATCATTCATTCCCTTTCAACAACTTTGAGCTTCCTGCGGGTCACAGATGAGATAGTAAGAATGTGACCTAATCCCAGCTTTCCACAAAATCAACTTTGGCCAAGCGTTTAGAAACAAAATAAATTTGCTTTCAGGCTGTGGGTGAGGCTAAAGTTATTGACCTTCTCTCCAGTTACTCTGAGGAATGGGCGGTGCTTGAGAGTACAGTGGAGTTTTTCAGCATATTTTTATTTATTTTCTTGACAGAAATAAGTGGCCAAACAAATTTTTAAAATGTGAAATACAATTACTAAATTTGCTGTATATGATTCAAAATCCAATGTATTGATTTTTTCAAAATCCTCTCAATACAAAATTATTAAGTGGTTATGTTTTTGGACTAATAAGGCTGGGGATGTGAACTTAACTCCCACAGCAATTTCCCACAGAAAGTGACGTCAGTTTATTCAAACAAATCGTGAAATAAAAAGCTGGAGTTAATAAAACCTGTTGGATTTCTTGTTTTAAAAGATCCAGATAGTTATTAATATCTTTTGAATAAAGAAACCTGCCATCCACTCTGACCTACTCTGGCCTATGGAATCCCGATAGGGCAGAAGGAGGCCATTCGGCCCATCGGGTGTGCACTGACCTTCCAAAAGAGCATCCTACCCAAGCCCATTCCCCACCCTATCCCCCAACTCCACCTAACCTGTAAATTTGGATACACTAAGGTAAAATCTAGCATGGCTAATCTCCCTAACCTACACATCTTTGGAATGTGGGAGGAAACCGGAGCACCCGGAGGAAACCCACGCAGACAGTCATCCAAGGCCGGAATTGAACCCGGGTCCCTGGTGCTGTGAGGCAGCAGTGTTAACCACTGTGCCATCATGCCGCCCCCTATTTTTGACTCCATCCCCGCATCAATATGACTGACTCTGAAATGATCCAACAAACCACTCTAGTACAAGTGCAGCAGTCTGTCACCACCTTCTCAAGGACAATTAGTGTTGGACACAAACATTAAGTGACTGAAAATGTTTGAGTTACTCTGGGTTTATGCCTTTTTAAAATTCATTACTGGGATGTGGGAGTCACTGGCTAGGCCAGCATTAATTGCTCGTCTCTAATTTCCCTTGAAAAGGTGGTGGTGAGCTGCCTTTAATTCTGCAGTCCATGTGGTGAAGTCTTGCTGGTGTCTTCGGTGGTGACACTGCCTGAAAATACAGCGGCGGTATCTTCTGTTTGGATGTATATGTTTGGTGGTGGGATTGGACGTGGGAATGATTGCTATTAGGGGGTGGGCATGAGGACAGGCCACGTGCAATCTCATGCTATTCAGCTCATTACATATGTATGCACAAGGAGCATGGCGAATCATGCAACAGGAGAACAGGAAGTCACCATCCCCGCCATTACAATATCGAGTCAAAGTTCCTGGCATCATGTTTAAAGGGCACCTGGACAGCCATTCACTCATTGCAAATCAGGAGCATCAGTCTGGCTGTAGTGCAAGATTCTGTATCAGCTTGAATATCCCAGAGATGACTACGTGTGGCCCCACTGTTAAGTGATGGCTCCCTACATGTTCTCCTCCATGCTGCCAGGAAAGACGAGTGAGAAGTTTTACAACACCAGGTTAAAGTCCAACAGGTTTCTTTCAAATCACTAGTTTTCGGAGCACTGCTCCTTCCTCGGGTGAATGAAGAGGTGGATTCCAGAAACATACCTCTTCATTCTCCTGAGGAAGGAACAGTGCTCCGAAAGCTAGAGATTTGAAACAAACATGTTGGCCTTTAACCTGGTGTTGTAAGACTTCTTACTGTGTTCACCCCAGTCCAACACCGGCATCTCCACATCATAGGAAAGACGAGAGGTGTTGTTCCCAGGGATCATGGCAGGATGCCCTCCCACCTGACCATGGTGACCTGGATAGAGATTGCAGTGGAGTTGAGGGACTGATAGGAGAACAGCCCAGCAGGGTCAGAAAAGGATGAATGATGCGCTCTGCCAGGGTACGTGGCACAGTCTACCTGCAGCAGAGTGAGACTCATAACAGCATCAGGCTGTGTAAATGTGCGAGTGCACATGGGTGTCAGATAGGAGTTTGGGTTGCAGGACTCAACAGCAGGTGTGGGACACGTGCACCAAATGTGTGGCAACCTCATCATGCTCCCAATGTTATATCAGTTGCAACACATCCTGCTTGTCAGTCACTTACCGGGGAAGGCTCAGGACTAGCATAGGCATGCCTGCTCCGAAACAGCTCATGCGAACATATTGACATCTAGCCTTCTGACTGTCTGTAGGACAAGAACACACACAATAGGAGGGAGTGGGCCAAGACCAATGGGGCCTGTAATATTTTCAAATCTTCACCCATTCGAGGAGGAGAAGGGAATGGTCTTACTGCAGCTGTACAGAGCCTCGGCGAGATCACACTTGGGATAGTGTGTGCAGTTTTGGTCTCCCTATCTCAGAAAGGATATACGTGCCATTGAGGGAGGTTCACTAGGCTGATACCGGGGTTGGTAGGACTGTCCTATGCTCCTCTTGCTCCAGCTACAACTCCTGGAAGCCTGGGTTTAGGAGCTAGAGCGGCGCCTGAGGACACTGTGGAGCATCCGTGAGGTGGAGAATGTCGTGGATAGCACATATAGATATATCGATATCGCGGATAGCACAATATCACATTACAGGCTCAGACTCCACAGGCAAGAAGGGAATGGGTGACCACCAGGCAGACAGGGCAAGACTCTCCTGTGGCCATTCCCCTGCAAAATAGATATACCGCTTTAAATACTGTTGAAGGGAATGACCTCTCAGGGGAAAGCAGCAACAGCCAAATGCGTTGCAGTATGGTTGGTTCTGCTACATCGAGTAAAAAGTGTGAGAATGCAATAGTTATAGGGGATTCAATTGTAAGGGGAATAAATAGACGTTTCTGTGGCTGCAAACAAGACTCCAGGATGGTACTTGGGTCAAGGATGTCTCAGAGCGGTTGCAGAACATTCTGGAGGGGGAGGGTGAACAGCCAGTGGTCATGGTATATGTCAGTACCAAGGACATAGGTAAAAAAAAGGAATGCGGTCCTAAGAGCAGAATATAGGGAGTTAGGAAGAAAGTTGAGAAGTCGAATCTCTAAGGTAGTGATCTCAGGATTACTACCAGTGCCACATACTAGTCAGAGTAGAAGTGGCAGGATATATTGGATGAAGACGTGGCTGAAGAAATGGTGTAAAGCTGAGGGTTTCAGATTTCTGGGGCATTGAGTCTGGTTCTGGGGAGGTAGGACCAGTACAAACTGGACAGGTTACACCTGGGCAGGACAGGTACTGATGTCCCAGGGGGAGTATTTGCTAGAATGGCTGGGGAGGGTTTAAACTAAAATGGCAGTGGATGGGAACCGATGCAAGGACTCACAGGAGGAGGAAACAAGGACAAAAACAAAAGACAGAAATGGGAATAAGAAAAGCGATAGGCAGAGAAACCAAGGGTTAGATTCAAACAGGGCCACAGTGAAAAATATTGGGAGCGGGGCAAGTAATGTTAAAAAGACAAGCTTAAAGGCTTTGTGCCTTAATGCGTGGAGCATTCACAATAAAGTGGATGAAGTAATTGCGCATATAGACGTAAACAAGTATGATATAATCGTGATTACGGATACATGGTTGCAGGGTGACCAGGATGGGAAATGAATGTCCAGGGGTATTCAGTATTTATAAAGAACAGACAGAAAGGAAAAGGTGGTGGGGTTGCATTGCTGGTTAAGGAGGAAATTAACACAATAGTGAGGATGGATATTATCTTTGACAATGTGGAATCTGTATGGGTAGAGCTGTGAAACACCAAAGGGCAAAAAACATTCGTGGGCATCGTATGTAGACCCCCAAACTGCAGTGGTGATGTTGGGAATGGCATTGAACTGAAGATCAGATATGCATGCAATAAAGGAACATCTGTAATTATGGGTGATTTTAATCTCCATATGGTTTGGGCAAATCAAATAAGCCGCAATACCATAGAGGAGGAATTCCTGGAGTGTATATGGAATGTCAGGGAACTGGAGCTGGTGCTGGATGAACTTCGGATCATTCGGGAGGCAGAGGTGGTCATAGATAGAAGCTTCAGGGATGTAGTTACTCCGAAGAATAAAGATAGATGGGTGACAGTGAGAGAGGCTGGGAGGAAGCAGTCAGTACAGGGATTCCCTGTGGTCATTCCCCTTAGTAACAAGTATACCGCTTTGGATACTGTTGGGGGGGACGACTTACCAGGGATAAGCTATGGGGTAGAGGTTTCTGGCACAGAGTCTGTCCCTGTTGCTCAGAAGGGAAGGAGGGAGAGGAGTAGAGCATTAGTCATTGGAGACTCCATAGTTAGGCGGATAGATAGGAGATTCTGTGGGAACGAGAGAGTTGGTGTGTTGCTTCCCAGGTGCCAGGGTCCGTGTTTTCGGGATCCTTAAGGGGGAGGGGGAGCAGCCCCAAGTCGTGGTCCACATAGGTACCAACGACATAGGTCGGAAAAGGGATAGGGATGTAAGGAAGGAATTCAGGGAGCTAGGGTGGAAACTTAGATCCAGGACAAACAGAGTTATTATCTCTGGGTTGTTACCCGTGCCACGTGCTAGCGAGATGAGGAATAGGGAGAGAGCAGTTGAACACGTGGCTACAGGGATGGTGCAGGAGGGAGGGTTTCAGATTCCTGGATAATTGGGGCTCATTCTGGGGTAGGTGGGACCTCTACAAATGGGATGGTCTGCACCTGGACCAGAGGGGTACCAATACCCTGGGGGGGAAATTTGCTAATGCTCTTCGGGAGGGTTTAAACTAGTTCAGCAGAGGGTTGGGAACCTGAATTGTAGCTCCAGTATACAGGAGGTTGAGAGTAGTGAGGTCATGAGTAAGGTTTCAAGGTTGCAGAAGTGTACCGGCAGGCAGGAAGGTGGTTTAAAGTGTGTCTACTTCAATGCCAGGAGCATCCAGAATAAGAACAAAGAACAAAGAAAATTACAGCACAGGAACAGGCCCTTCGGCCCTCCCAGCCTGCGCCGATCCAGATCCTTTATCTAAACCTGTCTCCTATTTTCCAAGGTCTACTTCCCTCTGTTCCCGCCCGTTCATATACCTGTTTAGATGCCTCTTAAATGATGCTATCGTGCCCGCCTCTGCCACCTCCGCTGGTGGGTGAACTTGCGGCATGGGTTGGTACCTGGGACTTCGATGTTGTGGCAATTTCAGAGACATGGATAGAGCAGGGACAAGAATGGTTGTTGCAGGTGCCGGGGTTTAGATATTTCAGTAAGCTCAGGGAAGGTGGTAAAAGAGGGGGAGTGATGGCATTGTTAGTCAAGGACAGTATTACGGTGGCAGAAAGGACATTTGATGAGGACTCGTCCACTGAGGTAGTATGGGCTGAGGTTAGAAACAGGAAAGGAGACGTCACCCTGTTAGGGGTTTTCTACAGGCCTCCGAAAAGTTCCAGAGATGTAGAGAAAAGGTTGCAAAGATGATTCTGGATAGGAGCGAAAGTAACAGGGTAGTTGTTATGGGGGACTTTAACTTTCCAAATATTGACTGGAAACGCTATAGTTCAAGTACTTTAGATGGGTCCGTTTTTGACCAATGTGTGCAGGAGGGTTTCCTGACACAGTATGTAGATAGGCCAATGAGAGGCGAGGCCATATTGGATTTGGTACTGGGTAATGAACCAGGACAGGTGTTAGATTTGGAAGTACGTGAACGTGAGCACTTTGGTGATAGTGACCACAATTCAATTATGTTTACTTTAGTGATGGAAAGGGATAGGTATATACCGCAAGGCAAGAGTTATAGCTGGGGGAAAGGCAATTATGATGCGATGAGGCAAGACTTAGGATGCATCGGATGGGGAGGGAAACTGCAGGGGATGGGCACAATGGAAATGTGGAGCTTGTTCAAGGAACAGCTACTGCGTGTCCTTGATAACTATGTACCTGTCAGGCAGGGAGGAAGTGGTCGAGCGAGGGAACCGTGGTTTACTAAAGTAGTTGAAACACTTGTCAAGAGGAAGAAGGAGGCTTATGTAAAGATGAGACGTGAAGGTTCAGTTAGGGCGCTCGAGAGTTACAAGTTAGTTAGGAACGACCTAAAGAGAGAGCTAAGAAGAGCCAGGAGTGGACATGAGAAGCCTTTGGCAGGTAGGATCAAGGATAACCCTAAAGCTTTCTATAGATATGTCAGGAATAAAAGAATGACTAAGAGTAGGGCCAGTCAAGGACAGTAGTGGGAAGTTGTGCGTGGAGTCCGAGGAGATAGGAGAGGTGCTAAATGAATATTTTTCGTCAGTATTCACACAGGAAAAAGACAATGTTGTCAAGGAGAATACTGAGATACAGGCTACTAGACTAGAAGGGCTTGCGGTTCATAAGGAAGAGGTGTTAGCAATTCTGGAAAGAGAGGAAATAGATAAGTCCCCTGGGCCGGATGGGATTTATCCTAGGATTCTCTGGGAAGCTAGGGAGGAGATTGCTGAGCCTTTGGCTTTGATCTTTAAGTCATCTTTGTCTACAGGAATAGTGCCAGAAGACTGGAGGATATCAAATGCTGTCCCCTTGTTCAAGAAGGGGAGTAGAGACAACCCCGGTAACTATAGACCAGTGAGCCTTACTTCTGTTGTGGGCAAAGTCTTGGAAAGGTTTATAAGAGATAGGATGTATAATCATCTGGAAAGGAATAATTTGATTAGAGATAGTCAATACGGTTTTGTGAAGGGTAGGTCGTGCCTCACAAACCTTATTGAGTTCTTTGAGAAGGTGACCAAACAGGTGGATGAGGGTAAAGCAGTTGATGTGGTGTATATGGATTTCAGTAAAGTGTTTGATAAGGTTCCCCACGGTAGGCTATTGCAGAAAATACGGAGGCATGGGATTCAGGGTGATTTAGCAGTTTGGATCAGAAATTGGCTAGCTGGAAGAAGACAAAGGGTGGTGGTTGATGGGAAATGTTCAGACTGGAGTCCAGTTACTAGTGGTGTACCACAAGGATCTGTTTTGGGGCCACTGCTGTTTGTCATTTTTATAAATGACCTGGAGGAGGGCGTAGAAGGATGGGTGAGTAAATTTGCAGATGACATTCAAGTCGGTGGCGTTGTGGACAGTGCGGAAGGATGTTACAAGTTACAGAGGGACATAGATAAGCTGCAGAGCTGGGCTGAGAGGTGACAAATGGAGTTTAATGCAGAAAAGTGTGAGGTGATTCATTTTGGAAGGAATAACAGGAAGACAGAGTACTGGACTAATGGTAAGATTCTTGGTAGTGTGGCTGAGCAGAGAGATCTCGGTGTCGATGTACATAGATCCCTGAAAGTTGCCACCCAGGTTGAGAGGGTTGTTAAGAAGGCGTACAGTGTGTTAGCTTTTATTGGTAAAGGGACGATTTAGTTATTGTGTTTTGGAGCCATGAAGTCATGTTGCACCTGCACAAAACTCTGGTGCGGCCACATTTGGAGTATTGCATGCAATTCTGGTCGCCGCTTTATATGAAGGATGTGGAAGCATTCGAAAGGGTACAGAGGAGATTTACCAGAATGTTGCCTGGTATGGAGGGAAGATCATATGAGGGAAGGCTGAGGGACTTGAGGCTGTTTTCGTTAGAGAGAAGAAGGTTAAGAGGTGACTTAATTGAGGCATACAAGATGATCAGAGGATTAGATAGGGTGGACAGTGAGAACCTTTGTCCTTGGATGGTGATGTCTAGCACGAGGGGACATAGCTTTAAATTGAGGCGAGATAGATATAGGACAGATATCAGAGGTAGGTTCTTTACTCAGAGAGTAGTAGGGGCGTGGAATGCTCTGCCTGCAACAGTAGTGGAATCACCAACACTAAACACATTCAAATGGTCATTGGATAGACATATGGACGATAAGGGAATAGTGTAAATGGGCTTTAGAGTGGTTTCACAGGTCGGCGCAACATCGAGGGCCGAAGGGCCTGTACTGCGCTGTAATGTTCTATGTTCTATGGTTTCTGGACCAATATATTGAGGAACCAACACGAGAGCAGGCCATCCTGGGTACTGTGAAATGAGAACGGAATGAAACGTGTTTGTAAAAGGTCCCATGTGGCTGGTGGAGCTGGTGCACTGCTTTACCCGTGGAGAGCAGGTCAAAGTCCATTTGTAGCTTCTTTCTCTCCGCCAGCAGCTCTACGGTCGGGGCCATGGAGCACCACCGGTCCACCTCCAGTATGGCGCCTAGCTGTCCTCACTTTCTTATCTTTGCTTGCTTTGTAAGCGATAATTTCCCCCTTATCGCTGCTTTCAGCACCTCCCAGAACGTGGAGGGTGAGACCTCCCAATTGGTTGTTGGTAACGTACCCGCCTATGGCCTGTGATATCCATTAGCAGAATGCCTTGTCAACAAGGCCGTGTCCAGCCTCACATCCATGTAATGTGGAGCGCCGGATGGAGATTACGATTGCGGAGTGCTCTGCTCCTACTACCCCTGGAAGCATCGTTTTCCCCACTTCAAAGAAATCTACCCTGGTGTAGACCCTAAGTACCTGAGAGAAGGAGAACTCCTTCTCCTCTGTGCGTGTGAATCTACATGGGTCCACTTCTCCCATCTGTTCCATGAACATGCCCAGTTCCTTTGCCATGTTTGATCTTTTTCCCCAATTTGGGGTTCGGTCTGCTGTCCATGAGTCCTGTAAGCAGTTAAAGCACCCTCCCATGGGACAGCACGGTGGCACAGTGGTCCCAGGTTCGATCCCAGCTCTGGGTCTGTCCGTGTGGAGTTTGCACATTCTCCATGTGTTTGCGTGGGTTTCGCCCTCACAACCCAAAGATGTGCAGGTTAGGTGGATTGGCTACACTAAATCGCCCCTTAGTTGGAAAAAATGAATTGGGTACCCTAAATTTTTTTTTTCAAGTACCCTCACATGATAAGTCAGTATGTGTCTATGTCAGGGATTTCCACCATGGATGTTTTCACGAATTCCGCATTGTCCTAGTTGGGAGTGTACACGTTTACAACGGCCACTAGTGCCCCTTCGAGGACACCGCTAACCATGACGTACCATCCCCCTTGGCCCATAACCGTCCTCGTCGTTCTAAATGCTGTCCTCTCACTGAGCAGTATGGCCACCCCCCAGCCCTCGTTTCGTAGCACGATTAGTAAGTCTGTCCCACCCAGCTCTTTCTTACCCGCAGTCGGTCCTTCTCCCTCAGGTGGCTCTCCTGAGGAAGATTTATGTCGGCTTTCATACTTATCAGGTGGGCGAAGACTGGATCGCTTCACTGGGCCATTAAGTCCCCTGACATTCCAGGTGACTATTCTGATGAAGGATTTCTGTCTCCCCCCCTCGTGTGGGATCAGCCATGCTTACCTTGTGGATGCGCCCCTACACTCCAGGGTTTCCCTTTGATAGGGGGCAGTCCAAAATGGCCATGATCACCGTACTCACCATGAGGCCGGGCCCCTGTGCTCCGGGGTTTCCCTTTATCCAGGGGCCACCCAAGGTGGCCATGATCTATGTATACGCCATGTGGGTGAGCCCCTGCACGCTGGAGTTTCGCTTTGTTTGGGGGTCCTCCAAAGTGGCTGTCTGCGGTGTCTTTGTGTTCTTTGCCGCCATGTACGATCTGTCGTAGCTAGCCCAGCACCCTTTTCCCTTTGTCCCTCTGCTTTCCCCCTCGGTCTCGCTTCCCCCCTCCCGCTTCTTCATCTCTGTGAGTATCACCCCCCCCCCTCAGCCTTCCCCTCCCTGTTTATTCCCTCCCATTTCACCCCCCCCCCCCCATTTGTGATGTTCTCTCCTCCTGTTACCAGGCACCCTTTCCCCGACGGAGGATGTACTGTGGACCCCCACCCCACTCGTATCTCATAGTGTTAGCTTACCTGCTTGTGTGGTGACCCTCCCCCTGGGGTCGATTAAACCCCCCACCCCATTTGTTGTGTGTCTGTTCCCCCTTCCTCCTCCTCACCTCCCCTGTGACCTGCTGATCTTGCTTGTGTGGTGAATGTATTACTGCGACCATTCACCATTGTATTACATTACATTGTATTATGTTGGTGCCCTTGTGGACTCCGCCCCCTCGGGGTACGTATATAGATCTGTAGCCTGTCGGCGGCACTCAGTGCAGAGCAGCCGCAGGCAGGCACAGTTTTTGCTGATTAAAACCACTGTTCACTTCAACTCTCCGTCTCGTGTGAATTGATGGTCGCATCAGCTTGGGAAGTTTAGTTTTATGAGCTTCGTAGGGAGGGTAAAGGCTGATCTGTTATTGTCATTGGCGGGCCGGGTGCAGGCAGTTAAGTTGAATGTGTTGCCGCGATTGCTGTTTTTATTCCAGTGTCTGCCGTTTTTTGCCTAAATCTTTCTTCAAGGGGAAGGACAAGATGATCTCCTCATTCATTTGGGGGTGAAGGTGGCCAGGATTAGGAGGTTAGTAATGCAGAGGGGACGGCAGAGGTTGGGTGGGGGGGGGGGGGAGGTGCGAGGCCTCCCAAATTTACTATATTACTATTGGCCAGCGGAGAAGGTGCAAGGCTGGAGTGAGGCGGGGGAGAGGGCTCTGAGGGTAAAGATAGAGGTGGGTTCTTGTAGGGGATCGGGGTTACGGGCGCTGGCAGCGGCGCTACTCCCGTTGACCCCAGGAAAGTATTCCTGGAGTCCAGTGGTGATGGCCACATTCCAGATTTGGAGGCAGCATTTTAAATTAAGGTCTGGTTCAGTGGGGATGCTGATTAGGAGGAATCATGGGTTCGAGCCAGGGAGGATGGACGTGAGATTTTGGGGATGGGACGAGAGGTGAATTAAGGAAATGAATGATTTATTCCTTGTGGGGCAATTTGCAAGTCTGGAGGAGCTGGGAGAGAAGTAAGTATGGGTTGGCGCAGGGGGAGGGGTTTAGGTACATGCAGGCATGGGATTTTGCAAGGAAGGTTTCCTCGGCCTTCCCGATAGCACCGGTCTCTTCGTTGATTGGGGCGGTGCTGTCAGCGGGAGGGTTGGCGAAGGGAGTCGTCTCGGCGATCGACGGGAGGATCCTGGAGGAGGACAGGGTTTCCATGGAGGGGGTTAAGTCGAAGTGGGAAGAAGAGCTGGGGGCGACGCTGGAAGAGGGACTGGTGTGAGGGTGAATGCCTCAACTTCATGGGTTGGGGCTGATGCAGCTGAAGGTAATGTACAGGGCGCACCTCACAAAATCAAGGATGAACCGACTGTTCGAGGGGGTGGAGGATGTCTGTGAGTGATGTGGGAGGGACCCCATGAACCATGTTCACATGTTTTAGTCCTGCCTGAAGCTGGAAAGGTTTTGGAGATGGTGTTCAGTAGAATCGCAGGAGTCTTGCATGTGGATGTGGAGCCCGGGCCCCTAGAAGTCATATTTGAGGTGTCAGACCAGCTCGAGCTGCTGGTGGACGCGGGGGCAGATGTTTTAGCCTTTACCTCACTGATCGCTCAGAGGTGGGTTTTGTTGGGGTGGAGGTCAGCTTCTCCACCCTGTGCCTCGGCGTGGCAGGGGGACCTGCTGGAGTTGTTGACCCCAGAGATGGGGTAAAGTTTGAGCTGAGGGGGGTGAAGGAGGGGTTCTACAATTATTGGGGTTTGTTTATCCGTGGGTTTCCTCCTGATGCTCCGGTTTCCTCCCACAAGTCCCAAAAGACGTGCTGTTAGGTAATTTGGACATTCTGAATTCTCCCTCCGTGTACCCGAACAGGCGCCGGAATGTGGCGACTAGGGGCTTTTCACAGTAACTTCATTGCAGTGTTAATGTAAGCCTACTTGTGACAATAAAGATGATTAACTAAAAATAATTTGTACAAAATGCAATTATAAATTATGGCTTATGATGGACAGGTAATTTTAATTACATTCATTTTATCTCTTCAGAGAGTGGACTCTTCATCAAAAAAACATGCCTTCTTTGGAGATTTCTCTCAGCGTACAAATTTGGAGAAAGCTTCAGCACGGACAGATCATATGCAAAGATCAGCCTCTCATCATGTGCATTTCACTGACCCTAAAACCACTGTGATGGATCTGGTTGTATCCAGTAAAGGTATATTAGAATAGAGAGGGCTATGAGGTGTTTAAATTCAGATGGAGTTCCTGGTCCCACCCATGGCGTGAATCCTCAAGGACGGGACAGAAAATTTGACCTGCCAGGCAAAGGCTCATTGACCTTGGGTGGAAATTGCTGCACCCACGGTAGGTGGGACTGGAAAATCCCAGCCCTATGATTTGGGCACAGTAAACAAAGAGGGACCAGCCCCAATGGCTGTGGGGTCAATAATCAGAGGGCACAGATTTAAGATAATTCAAAAGATAAACAGGTGATACAAGGAAGTAGGTTTTTTACACAATGAGTGGTTAGGGTTTGTATTGTACTGTCTGAAAGTTAGGAGAAAAATTCCAGGGAAGTAGGAACAGAGTAGGGGAGTGGGACTAACTGGATTGTTCTTTGAAAGAGCCAACAAAGAGCTTGGGGAGGTAGTGACATAGTGATATTGTCACTGGGCCAGTCATTCAGAGACCCTGGGGGCCTGGGTTCGAATCAATCAAAATACTAATGGTGATTGTCATAACAAACCATCTGGTTCACTAATGTCCTTTAGGGAAGGAAATCTGCTGTCCTCGCCTGGTCTGGCCTACATGTGATGCCAGATCCCACAGCAATGCGGCTGAATCTTAAATACCCTTTGGAATGGCCAGAAAGTCCCTCGGTTCAAGGGTAGTTAGGGGTGGTCCAGCCAGCAATGGCCACACCTCCTGAAAGAATTATTTAAAAGCCATGGATTTCTTCAGTGCTGCATTGCGCTATGATTTTCATTGGAGAATGAATGATTTTTCAGCGGGTGACAGTTCACATTTGGGATTTGGGATTCTCCGGGCCCTCTGCCACATGTTTCTCAGCGGTGTGCCGTTCCCTGGCGGCGGGATTCTCTCTTCCACCACTTGCAAATGGGATTTCCCACTGAAGCCACTTTACATTGCCGGGAAGTCTATGGGGCGGGGACACACTGCCAGCGGGAAAAGAGAATCACAAAGGCCAGGAAATTCCAGCCCTGATTGTGGATTGTGACTGAAATGTTGTCTGTACCATTTTCTGACTGCTGGGGGCTCATGATTTGCTCTCTGTCCACATTGGTTTTACTGGGGGTGCCCAAGCCGAGTTGGTGCTCCCACCTCCTTATTGTTATGCAGTGTTGGGCCAAATGGATTCCTTAGTGCTGCCATCTTCTCTATGCTACTGGCTGCCTCAGCCTTTGTACTGAGAGCATGTGGTGCAGCCAACATTCTCTTCTCAAAGGCAGACTCTCCCCTGAAAGGGAACCTGCACTGAATAATATTGTTGAAATTTAAAAGCTAGAAAATGGAACATCATGTCAGAGAAAGGATCCCAGGTGAAGGATCTGGTGCTGGATGCATGAGTAATGAAGGCCATAAGACCATAAGACATAGAAGCAGAATTAGGCCACTTGGCCCATCGAGTCTGCTCCGTCATTCAATCATGGCTGATATTTTCTCATCCCCATTCTCCTCCCTTCTTCCCATAACCCCAGATCCTCTTATTAATCAAGAACCTATCTATCTCTGTCTTAAAGACACTCAGTGATTTGGCCTCCACAGCCTTCTGCGGCAAACAGTTGCACAGATTCACCACCCTCTGGCTGAAGAAATTCCTCATCATCATTGTTTTAAAGGATTGTTTGTCCCTTTAGTCTAAGATTGTGTCCTCTGCTTCTAGTTTTTCCTATAAATGGAAACATCCTCTCCACGTCCACTCTATCCAGGCCTCCCAGTATCCTGTAAGTTTCAATAAGATTCTCCCTAATCCTTCTAAACTCCAACGAGTACAGACCCAGAGTCCTTAAACTTCCTTCATACAACAAGCGGTTCATTCCAGGGATCATTCTCCTCTGGACCCTTTCCAAGGCCAGCACATCCTTCCTTAGATATGGGGCCCAAAACTGCTCACAATACTTCAAATGGGGTTTGACCAGAGCCTTATACAGCCTCAGAAGTACCTCCCTGGTCTTGTATTCCAGCCCTCTCGACATGAATGCTAACATTGCATTTGCCTTCCTAACTGCCGACTGAACCTACACATTAACCCTAAGAGAATCTTGAACAAGGAC
The DNA here is from genome assembly GCF_902713615.1 of Scyliorhinus canicula. Lineage (NCBI taxonomy): Eukaryota > Metazoa > Chordata > Chondrichthyes > Carcharhiniformes > Scyliorhinidae > Scyliorhinus > Scyliorhinus canicula. Next base: position 39,453,652 of record NC_052151.1, on the reverse strand, counting down.
TCCCAAGTCCCTTTGTGCTTCTGATTTCCTAAGCATTTCCCCATTTAGAAAATAGTCTATGCCTCCATTCCTCCTTCCAAAGTGCATAACCATACAATTTTCCACACTGTATCTGCCACTTCTTTGACCACTCTCCTAGCCTGTCCAAGTCCTTCTGCAGCCCCCTTGCTTCCTCAATACTACCCGCCCTTCTATAGATCTTTGTATCATCTGCAAACTTAGCAACAGTGCCTTCAGTTCCTTCTTCCAGATCATTAATGTATATTCTGAAAAGTTGTGGTCCCAGCACAGACCCCTGAGGCATACCACTAGTCAAAGGCTGCCATCCTGAAAAATTCCCCTTTATTCCCACTCTCTGCCTTCTGCCAGTCAGCCAATCCTCTACCAATGCCAGGGCATTAACACCATGGGCTCTTAATTTATTTAACAATTTCCTATGTGGCACCTTATCAAAGGCCTTCTGGAAATCTAAATAAATCACGTCCACTGGTTCTCCTTTGTCTAACTTGCTTGTTACTTCCTCAAAGAACTCTAACAGATTTGTCAGACATGACCTCCCTTTGACAAAGCCATGCTGACTCAGTCCTATTTTACCATGCACTTCCAAGTACTCCACGATCTCATCTTTAATAATGGACTCTAAAATCTTACCCATGACTGAAGTCAGGCTAACTGGCTTATAATTTCCTGTCTTCTGCCTCCCTCCCTTCTTAAACAGCGGTGTTACATTAGCCACTTTCCAGTCCTGTGGGACCCTTCCTGCCTCCAGTGATTCCTGAAAGATCATCACCAATGCCTCCACAATATCCTGAGCTATCTCTTTTAGAACCCTGGGGTGTAGTCCATCCGGTTCAGGTGACTTATCCACCTTCAGACCTTTCAGTTTCCCCAGAACCTTCTCCTTAGTAATGGTCACTGCACTCACCTCTGCCCCCTGGTTCTCCTGGACTCTGGCATCCCACAGCGAGTCGACTGCTTATATGCAATTCCAGCTTGTCAGTCTCTCGAGTGTCCATCCCGACCACAGCGAATCTGACGATGGCGTGAGTTGGAATTGCATTAGTTCCACGTAGCACGTGTGCTGGCCCATTAGCATGTCCTGAATTGCTCTGGGACCGGCGCTGCCATTGGGACCATGGAACACCCACCATTCAGTCCCGGCGTCAGCAATTAGTCTCTCAGACAGAGAATCCAGCCTACAGTCATTTGGCCTCAATTGCTTTCTGTGGAAACGAATTTCAAAGGCCGACCACTCTCTGGGTGAAGAAATTTCTCCTCATCTCTGTCCCAAATGGTCTACCCCACATCTCAGACTGTGACCCCTACTTCCTGACAACCCCACCATCGGGAACATCCTTCTTGTAACTACCCTGTCTAGTTCTGTTTTCCTGAGCTCCAGTGAATACAATCCTAATCAACTCAATCTCTCCTCATACGTCAGTCCAGGAATTAGTCCGGTAAACATTTTCTGCACTCCACCTTTCTGCAAATAAGGACACCAAAACTGCACACATTATTCCAGGTGTGGCCTCATGAAGGCCCTGTGGGCGAGATTCTGCGGGAATTGGTGGGGCGGGGAACTCCGGCGCCAAGGAATGGCATGAACCACTCCGCCATTGGGCCGCCCCAAAGGTGCAGAATCCTCCGCACCTTTAGGGGCTAGGCCGGCGCTGGAGTGGTTTGGGCCACGCCAACCGGCACGTAAGGCCTCTGCCGGCTGGCACGAGTTGGCGCATGCGCGGGAGCGCCAGCGTGTGCTGGCGTCATCCCAGCGCATGTGCAGGGGGGATTCATCTCCACGTCAGCCATCGTGGAGGTCCACAGCAACCAACGCGGAGGAATAGAGTGTCCCCACGGCACAGGCCCGCCCGCGGATCGGTGGGACCCGATCATGGGCCAGGCCAGCGTGGTGCACTACTGAGGGCCAGATAACCCGCGTCCCCCCGAGGACTCTTCAGGCCACCCGTGGAGCCAGGTCCCGCCGGTAAGTACCTGTTGTAATTTATGCCGGCGGGACCGGCCTAAAACGGGCCGCCACTCGGCCCATTGCAGGCCAGAGAATCGCCGGGGGGGGGGGGGGGGGGGGGGGGGGGTGGCGCTGCCAGCGGCCACCTACTGCCGCAGCGCAATTCCCGGCCCGCCAAATGCCCGGCGCTGGAGATTCACCCCCCCCCCCCCCCCCCCCCCCCCGGCGATTCTCCGACCCGGCAGGGGGTCGGAGAACCCCGCCCTGTATAATTGGAACAAGACATCCCTGCTCCTGTACTCGAATCCTCTCGCTATGAAGGCCAACACACCATTGCCTTCTTTATCGCCTGCATGCATACCTTCAGTGGCTGACATACGAGGACACCCAAGTCTCGTTGCACATTCCTTTCTCCTAATATATGGCCGTTTAAATAATAATCTGCCTTCCCGTTTTTGCAACAAAACTGGATAACCCCACATTTATCCAAATTATACTGCATCTGCCATTCATTTGTCCACTCACTCAACTTGTCCAAATCACACTGAAGGATCTCTGCATCCTTCTCACAGCTCACCCTCCCACTTAGCTTTGTGTCATCTGCAAATTTGGAGATAGTAGAACCTTGATTGGTCACTTCATGCTCTGGGCAGATAAGTCGTATTCCACATTTCCACTGCTGCTAAAATGGCACGGCTGGAAGACGATGGACATGCCACCTACCATCTTCCAACTCCATTTGGCCAGCGTTCCCACCTCCCAGCCAATCACCAAAGAGAAGCTAGTAAAATTCAACAATTGTTTGCAGCGTGATGCATGTAATTATTGCTTGGACCTGCATGGTGCAATTGGGCATCTGAGTACCACACCAGCTAGTTGGCCTTCTTCACACCTTTTGGGTGCACGCAACGCTGGCACGGGTACCATTCTCCAGAAGGTTTGAGTTGAAAACAATTGCCAGCTCACGCCACAGCAAAAGAGCACTCGGCATCCACCTGTGGCACTAAGTAGATGAATTTCTTGCAAATGTATCTTGCCCCCTTAAAGTACCGGTACCTCCTTTATTGCTACACAGTGCTCTGTACCACAACATCCAGGCATACAGCCAAGGTTCTCCAGAATTATACATGGGCTGAGAATGTGAAATTATGATCCCTGGAATGAAGAACTTGTCATGGTTCAATTCCCGTACCAGCCTCCCCGAACAGGCGCTGGAATGTGGCGACTAGGGGCTTTTCACAGTAACTTCATTTGAAGCCTACTTGTGACAATAAGCGATATTCATTTCATTTCATTTCATGAAGCGGTTGAGGACTCTTGTTCTCTGCTCATTGGAGTTTAGAAGGATGAGGGGGGATTTTATTGAAACTTGCAGGATACTGAAAAGCCTGGATAGGAGTGGACGTGGAGAGGATGTTTCCACTTGTAGGAAAAACCTGAACCCGAGGACACAATCTCAAACTGAAGGGATGATCCTTTAAAATTGAGATGCGGAGGAATTTCTTCAGCCAGAGGGTGGTGAATCTGTGGAACTCTTTGCCGCAGAATGCTGTGGAGGCCAAATCACTAAGTGTCTTTAAGACAGAGCTTGGTAGGTGTCATGCTATGCAGACATGCATATAATGAGATACAGACAGGCAGCTGATGAACACAGAGAACAGGACATAACCAATCAGCAGGCAGAACACTTGGGGGTGGTTTCCCACTATAAAAGGCACAAGGCACTCACACTCCGCCTCTTTCCACTGGGGACATCTACAGAGTGAGTCCGGGTGTATATATCACATAACACCTCCAGCACGTGGCTAAGAGCTAGTCTGATCAGTCAGACAGAGTAATCACACTTAGGTTAGCAGAGAGTCGAACTCACAGAGGATTGTGCTAACTGTGTGACAGGTTCAATAAATTAGATTGAACTAACTTCAAGGTCTGGAGTATCTTTCAGTTAAAGCTGCATCCAATTGCAGCCCGTGCTATCTCAGTGTGCTTTACATGACAATAGGTTCTTGATGAGTAAGGGGATCGGGGATATGGGCAGAAGACAGGAGAATGGGGAAGAGAAAATAATCTGCTTTGAATGGTGGAGCAGACTCGATGGGCTGAGTGGTCTAATTCTGCTCCTATGTCTTATGGTGTAATGGTCTTATGTCATAGCTTTGAAACATTAATGGCCCATAATTTTGCAAAAGAGGATTCAAATCCTTTTTTTGCTTCAAGAGTGCATTATTGGTAATATTGTCCTCGTTGACACAAAAAGAAAGTCAAGTTTTTGGAAAAAAAATTACACTTTGTTTAGCCAAAGGACACCTCTGATTCTAAGCATAGGAATAGTTAGAATCTGTAGTTAAAGTAAATAGAAAGACAGCTGAGTGGTTATGGTGGTGGATGGTGTGTGTGGGGGGGGGGGGGGGTAAAAGAGTAGCTGATTCTGTTTTATCAGTCCTGTACGAAGTTGAAACATTTGAAGCATGATGTAACATTCCTTTGGCGCAAACAGATTTCACAACACACTATTGGGTGAAAGCTACTTAAGTGTTACCATTTATACAGCTGCCACGTGGAATTCATGTATCCTTTGCTAATATCCAGCAGCTTGGAAAAGTTTTCAAGAGAAGATTCAACAACTGGAGGTGGAGCGAAAGCAAGCTGAGCGGCACATGAAGCATCTGTACAATGAATGTGTTCAATACACGAAGTCTTCGGAGGAAGAAACCGAGAAGAAAGATATTGCCAGCATCAACAATGAAGCTGTTAACTGTGAGTATACCTGAATCTGTACTACTGAATATATTTTGTTCTTCAAAATATAGTTAAAATAGAACAGCAGGACGCTTACATTTTGAAGTCAAGTGAAATATGTCTGATTAATAAGGGGGAACTTTAAATACCCCCACCTGCAGGAATAGGGAGGTAAAGGAGTTAAAGTTATATTCCATATTTACTGCCCTGATCCTGCTAAATTCTTGCCTATTGCCAGAACTGTTCATGTTTCTTTCAGGCATCTGTGGTGCCTGTCAGAAGGTGGCAGGCAGCTTATGAATATCCGTAAAGCGGAGTCCAATGAGATAATTTCAACCTTGAATCGGTTTTAACACAAGGTTCAGAAGTCCCAGTCAGTATTGCATCCACTGAGTAAAGGCAAGGTAAAATTGCCATAGTCCCAGTAGGCTGCTTTCCCCTTTGAGGGGGAGAGTTGACTGGTGGTGACGTAGCCTGAGGATCACCACACCTCCGGGGGGGGGGGGGGGGGGGGGCAAGGTTGAGAAGGCAGGGCCTTCATGAATAACCCCAGCTGGTACGGGAATTGAACCCGTGCTGCTGGCCTCGCCCTGCATCACGAACCAGCTATCTAGCCGGGTGAGCTGAACCGACCCCCAAACTTAGCAGTCTTGGTGTCCAACGAAAGCAGTATATGAAGGGGCACTCACCTGCAAATCTCAGGTGATGTTTTTTAGGATTTCCACAGGTCAGTTTACCTTGGAGAGTTTTGTTTTATTTGGCATACAAAGCCTCCGGTGATGGCATGTAGGTGAAGAGATCGAGAATTTAAAGACCGATGTGGTGATTCTGCAGGAGACCCATTTGAGGGTGAAGGTTCAGGTGAGACTCCGGAAGTGTTGGGTGAGTCAGGTGTTTCACTTGGGGTTTGATAGTGGGGCTCGGGGGGTAGACAGGGTTCGTGAAAGGAAGGCAGTTGTTATCGAATATGAGGGAGTTGCTGAATCTTTTCTCCAGCGGAGGGAAGGGAGACGGAGCTGGTGATGGCACTGAATGCAGAGAAAGCATTTTATCAGGTAGAGTGGGGTTATTTGATGACCCCCCCACCCCCCCCCCCCCACCCCCCCCCCCCCACCCCCAACTATTTAGTTTGTGGCATGGGTGTGGCTGCTTTTAAAGAACCGATGATAATAAATAGGAACATAAGAACTAGGAGCAGCAGTAGGCCATCTGGCTCCTCGAACCTGCTCACCTTTCAATAATGTGGAGATGCCGGCGTTGGACTGGGGTGAGCACAGTAAGAAGTCTTACAACACCAGGTTAAAGTCCAACAGGTTTGTTTCAAACACGAGCTTTCGGAGCACGGCTCCTTCTTCAGGTGAATGGAAAGGCTTGTTCCAGAAATGTTTATATAGACACAGTCAGAGATGCCCGGAATGCGAGCACCTGCAGGCAATCAAATCATCAAAGATGCAGAGAGAGAGGTAACTCCAGGTTACCTCTCCAGGTAACCTGGAGTTACCTCTCTCTCTGCATCTTTGATGATTTGATTGCCTGCAGGTGCTCGCATTCCGGGCATCTCTGACTGTGTCTATATAAACATTTCTGGAACAAGCCTTTCCATTCACCTGAAGAAGGAGCCGTGCTCCGAAAGCTCGTGTTTGAAACAAACCTGTTGGACTTTAACCTGGTGTTGTAAGACTTCTTACCTTTCAATAAGATCATGGCTGATCTTTTTGTGGACTCAGCTCCACTTACCTGCTCACGGTAACCTTTTATTCCTTTACTGTTCAAAAATCTATCTACCTTTTGCATTTAATGATATACCCTCAACTGCTTCACTGGGCAGGGAATTCCACAGATTCACAACCCTTTGGGTAAAGAAGTTCCTCGTCAACTCAGTCTTAAATCTGCTCCCTCTTATTTTGAGGATATGCCCCCTAGTTCTAGTTTCACCCGCCAGTGAAAACAACCTCCCTGCTTCTATCTTATCTATTCTGTACATAATTTTATATGTTTCTATGAGATTCCCCCCTCATTCTTCTATATGCCAGTGAGTATAGTCCCAGTCTACTTAGTCCCCATTAGCTTATCTTCTCAACTCTGGATTCAATCTAGTGAATCTCCTCTGCACCCCCTCCAGTGCCAGTACATCCTTTCTCAAGTAAAGAGATCAAAACTGTACACGGTACTCCAGGTGTGGCCTCACCAGCACCCTATACAGCTGCAACATAACCTCCCTGTTTTTTAAACTCCACCCCTCTAGTAATGAAGGACAAAATTACATTTGCCTTCTTAATTACCTGCTGCACCTGCAAACCAGCTTTCTGTGATTCACGCACAAGGACACCCGGTCCCTCTGAACAGCAGCATGCTGCAATTTTTTACTATTTAAATAATAGTCCATTTTGCTGTTATTCCTACCAAAATGGATGACCTCACATTTACCAATATTGAACTCCATCTGCCAGACCCTTGCCCACTCACTTAAACTACCTATATCCCTCTGCAGACTTTCCGTGTCCTCTGCACACTTGGATCTGCTCCTGAATAGAATCCCTACAGTGCAGAAGGAGGTCATTCAGCCCATCAGTTCTGCACCAACCCTCTGAAAGAGCACTTCACCCAAGCTCACGCTGCCCTATCCCATTAACCCCCTTAATCTAACCTACACATCTTTTTGGACACTAACGGGCAATTTCATTTTAGCATGGCCAATCCATCTAACCTGCACATCTTTGCATTGTGCAGTGAAATCGGAGCACCCAGAGGAAACCCACTCAGACACGGGGAGAACACAAACTCCACACAGACAGTGACCCAAGGCCAGTATTGAACCCAGGTCCCTGGGGCTGTGAGGCAGCAGTGCTAATCACTGTGCCACCATGCTGAAGGATAGGTTGCTGTTGTACATTTTGGAACCGAGCATGTCGGTTGGGAATATAACGGAGCTGCTCCAGAAATTCGGGTATAAATTGAATCTCGGAAAAAGTGAGTATTTTATGGTCTCTCTGCCGGGCGTGGGAATAGGGGTTGGCGGGTTGCCATTCTGCTTTGAGACAACTCACTTTAGGTATTTGGGGGTGCAGGTGGCCCGGGATTGGGCAGGGCTTCGGAAGTTTAATTTCACTAGCTTGGTGGGGAGGGTCAGGGCCGGTTTGTCGAGGTGGGACAATCTCCCTTTTGCTATTGGCGGGCCAGGTGCAGGCAGTTAAATTAACGTTTTGCCGCGATTCCTGTTCTTATTTCAATTTTGGCCGTTCTTTTTACCTGAGTTCTTCTGCAGGGAGGTTGAACAAGTTGCTCTTCTTGCAGGGCAGCTAGGTGCTGCTGTGGTTAGCACTACTGTCCATGTGGAGTTTGCACATTCCCCCCCGTGTCTGAGTAGGTCTCACTCCACAACCCAAAGATGTGCAAGTTAGGTGGATTGGCCATACTAAATTGGCCCTTAATTGGAAAATAATAAATGGGTGCTCAAAATGTATTTAGAAAAAGTTCATCTCCTAGTTCATTTGGGGGGACGGGGATGTGGTGGTGGTGGTGGGGGGGGGGGGGCAGGAGTAGGAGGGTGGTATTACAGAGAGGATGGCAGGTGTGGGGAGGGGGGGTTGGTTAAGCCTCCCAAACTTGCTGTATTATTATTGGACGGCAAATGTATAGAATGTGCAGACCTGGAGCAAGGATGGGGGGGCTCTGTGGGTAAAGGTGGAGGCGGGCTCTTGTAGGGGGCGAGGATTGCGGGTGCTGGCAATGGCTTCAGATGGCCCCAGGAATGCACTCGGTGAGTCCAGTGCTGGTGGCCACATTGAAGATTTGAAGGCACTTTAAACTGGGGACCGGGGCGGGTGGGAGGCCGATTTGGGGGAAATCATGGGCTTGAGCCGGGGAGGATGGATGCAAGGTTTCGGGGATGAGACAAGAGGTGGATTAAGTAAATTAAGGAGTTGTTCCTTGGCGGGGTCGGGGGGGGGGGGGGGGGGGGGATGGAGATTAGTGAGCTTGGAGGAGCTGGGAGAGGTATGGGTTGGCTTAGGAGGAAGGGTTTAGGTACGTACAGGTGTGGGACTTTTCAAGGAAGGTTTCCCCGACCTTCCCGTTAGCATGGCCTCCTCATTGCTGGAGGCAGTGCTATCAGGAGGGGGTTGGAGAGGGGAGGTCATCTTGGTGATCTACGGGAGGATCCTGGAGGAGGATAGGTGTTTATGGAGGGGGTTAAGGTCAAGTGGGAGGAAGAGCAGGGGCTGGCGCTGGAAGATGGACTGTGGTGTGAGCTGCTGAAGAGGATGAATGCCTCAATTTTTGCATGAAGTTGGGGCAGATACAGCTGAAGGTAGTGTGCAGGGTGCACCTCACAAAATCGAGGATGAGCCAGCTTTTCGAGGTGGTGGAGGATGTCAGTGATGTGGGAGGGGCCCCGCAAACCATGTTCAAATGTTTTGGTCCTGCCCAAAGCTGGAAAGGTTTTGGAGGACGGTGTTCAGCACCATCGCGGGAGTCTTGCATGTGGATGTGGAGCCCAGACCCTAGAGGCCATATTTGGGGTGTCAGACCGGCTGGAGTTGCAGGCGGGGGCAGATGTTTTAGCCTTCGCCTCGCTGATCGCTCGTAGGTGGGTCTTGTTGGGGTGTAGGTCAGCTTCTCCACCCTGTTCCTCGACGTGGCGGGGGGGCCTACTGGAGTTGCTGACCCTGGAGAAGGAGAAGTTTGAGCTGAAGGGAGGTGAAAGAGAGGTTCTACAATTGTTGGGGTTTGTTCATCATGCATTTTTGGGAGTTGGTTACCGTTGATTGTTGAGGGTGCGATTCAGGGTGGGGGTCAGAGTTTTTTTGTAGTTTGGGGTTGTTTTTGTATTGTGAAAATGCTGAAAATATGTCAAATAATAAGACTTTTTAAAAAAAAGGATGCGGGGACCACTTTAACCTGGTTGCATGAACATCAGGAGAGGAGAAACAGAAACAGCAGGCTGCCCTGTCCCAAGGAGCTGAATTTTTAGAAGACAACAGGTGAGAAGAGCTGCTCGAAGAAGACTTCAACTGGCCATTTGGATCTACAGGTCCAGAGTGAGTTTCCTGGATCTATCGAAGGAGCAGTTTATAAAGAGGCTGCACTTCTTGGGGCAAACTCTCAATCCTGCCCCATTGGTCTAGTCTAGATCATCAGCAAAGTGATGGAAGGGGTTATCGACAGTGCGATAAAATGGCACTCACTCAGCAATAACCTGCTCTCTGACGCTCAATTTGGATTCCACCAGGGCTATTCAGCACCTGACCTCATTATAGCCTTTGTCCAAACATCGACAAAAGAGCTGAACTCAAGCGGCGAGACCGGAGTGACTGCCCTTGACATCAAGTCAGCAATTGACTTGAGTGTGGCAAAACTGGAATCAATGGAATGTTGAAAGTGGGAATGTTCAGCAACATTCACAATTGCTCAGGTACCAAAGCAGTCTATGTCAATAAGCAGCAAGACCTAGACAACATTCAAACTTGGACTGATCAGTGGCAAGTAACTTTCATGCCATACAGTGCCAGACATGACTATCTCCAACAAGAGATAACCTAACCATCTCCCCTTGACATGCATTCAGATTACCATCACTGAATCCCCACTATCAACACCTTAGGGGTGACCATTGACTAGAAACTGAACTTGACCAGCCATAAAAATACTGTGCTCTCCCTGAAGTTAGATTCCTGCCATCTTCTATACTCAATGTTCTAATACATGTTCTGAAAACTTTACTGACCTCTTCTGAGCCCTTGGCCCCTTTAACTAGTTTAAAGTTCTCATCATTAACCTGCACTTCTACCTTCTTCTTTAACTTGGATCTACTAATTATCCATACAACCCCCCCCCCCCCCCCCCTCCAACTATTTAGTTTAAAGCCTTATCTATTGCCCCAGTAATGCGATTCGCCAATACTCTGGCCCGAGCATGATTCAGACGAAGATCAGGTCCCCTCTTCCCCAGCACTGGTGCCAATGTCCCATGAGTTCAAGCTCATTCCCTCCACACCAATCTTTGAGCCACGCATTTACTTCCTTAATCTTATTGACCCTCTGCCAATCAGCTTGTGATAGTAATCCAGAGATTACCACCTTTTTGGTTCTGCTTTTTAATTTAGCCTCTAGCTGTTCATACTCCCTTAGCAGAACCTCTGTCCTTGTTCCACTTATCATTGGTTCCAATGTGGACCACGGCAATTGGATCTTTACCCTCCAACTCCAAGTTCCTCTGCGGCCCAGATGAGATAATAATAAGAATAATAATCTTAATGCAGATTTCCCGAACCAGAGAACCAGGCAGGCAACACAACCTTCGAGATTCTCGATCCTGGTCACAGAGAACAGTGTCAATGCCCCTAACTATACTATCCCCAATTATGACTACATTTCTTTTCTCTTCCCCTACTTGAGAGGCTCCCTGTACTGTGGTCAGTTTGCTCATCCTCCCTGCAGTCTCCATTCCCGTCCACACAGGGAGCAAGATTCTCAAACTTGCTGGACAGGGACAAGGGCTGAGGCTCCTGCAACCCAACCTCTGGAACCCTCTACCTGCCTCACTCGCAGTCACATACTCCTGTCCCTGACCACTGGCTGAGTTTGTTACTTAGTCTAAGGGGTGTGACTGCCTCCTGGAACACGGTGTCCAGGTACCTGTGCTCCTCCCAACTTTTTGCGACTCATGCACTAGCACACCCAGGTCTCTCTGCACAGCAGCATGTTTTAATATTTTATCATTTAAATAATAATCCCCTTTGCTGTTATTCCTATCAAAATGGATAACCTCACATTTGTCAACATTGTATTCCATCTGCCAGACCCTAGCCCATTCACTTAACCTATCCAAATCCCTCTGCAGACTTCCAGTATCCTCTGCACTTTTTGCTTTACCACTCATCTTAGTGTCATCTGCAAACTTGGACACATTGCCCTTGGTCCCCAACTCCAAATCATCTATGTAAATTGTGAACAATTGTGGGCCCAACACTGATCCCTGAGGGACACCACTAGCTACTGATTGCCAACCAGAGAAACACCCATTAATCCCCACTCTTTGCTTTCTATTAATTAACCAATCCTCTATCCATGCTACTACATTACCCTTAATGCCATGCATCTTTATCTTATGCAGCAACCTTTTGTGTGGCACCTTGTCAAAGGCTTTCTGGAAATCCATTGACTCCCCATTATCTACTGCACTGGTAATGTCCTCAAAAAATTCCACTAAATTAGTTAGGCACGACCTGCCCTTTATGAACCCATGCTGCGTCTGCCCAATGGGATAATTTACATCCAGATGCCTTGCTATTTCTTCCTTGATGATAGATTCCAGCATCTTCCCTACTACCAAAGTTAAGCTTACTGGCCTATAATTACCCGCTCTCTGCCTACCTCCTTTTTTAAACAGCGGTGTCACGTTTGCTAATTTCCGATCCGCCAGGACCACCCCAGAGTCGAGTGAATTTTGGTAAATTATCACTAGTGCATTTTCAATTTCCCTAGCCATCTCTTTTCGCACTCTGGGATGCATTCCATCAGGGCCAAGAGACTTGTCTACCTTTAGCCCCATTAGCTTGCCCATCATGACCTCCTTAGTGATAACAATCATCTCAAGGTCCTCACCTGTCAGAGCCTCATTTCTATCAGTCACTGGCATGTTATTTGTGTCTTCCACTGTGAAGACCGACCCAAAACACCTCTTCAGTTCCTCAGCCATTTCCTCACCTCCCATTATTAAATCTCCCTTCTCATCCTCTAAAGGACCAATATTTACCTTAGCCACTCTTTTTTGTTTTATATATTTGTAAAATTTCACAGTAACTTAATTGCAATGTTAATGTAAGCCTACTTGTAACAATAAAGATTATTATCTGTCTAATCAGGATTGATAACAAAAAAGTGAAGATAGTTATTCAGTCTCAGCACTTGGATGATGAATGATAAAAGAAAAAAAATTAAAAAGTGGAAATCAGCTGGTAGGCCATGATACAAAGCAAACAATGAGAATTAATAAGAGTATTTCTGAAGGCCTAATTCTCATGGTTTCTTTAGGTCCATGTGTCCATGTGTCAGCTTCTGCGGACAACTGTTCACTCCTGCAAATACAGTTAGAATATATGATAGATGAATTGAAGAACGGAGATACTGAAATAAACAGCGTGCTGGAGAAAGAGGTAAGTGGGGATTATGAAATTTGTGATTTGTGTTCTCCCTATTTGGAAATATTTAATAACTTGATGTACAGCAACACACTTGAAAAAAAGTTAATTAATTGTTATCCAATCGCAATATTCCTCAGTTCCTTGTTAAAGCTGGCACTCTCTCAACATACAATTGTTTGGTAACAGGACAATCTGTAATATACAGTTAAATATCAGCCTAAATTATGGCATAACACTTGAGCCCATTACTTTTGACGAAAGCAGCAGCACAATTACTGAGCCCCTCCAGTATTGTCATCCCTCCTAATACAGGCTTCTCTGTCACAACATCCATTTTTAAAGTTTTATGTGAGGAAGCCACTTGGGACATTCTCCGGCATACAAAAGGCACCCGCTATTCTTTTTTAAATAAATTTAGAGTACCCAATTATTTTTTCCAATTAAGGGGCAATTTAGCGTAGCGAATCCACCTATCCTGCACATCTTTGGGTTGTGGGGGTGAAACCCACGCAGACACGGGGAGAATGTGCAAACTCCTCACGGACAGTGACCCAGGGCCGGGATTCGAACCCTGGTCCGTAGGCAGCAATGCTAACCACTGTGCCACCGTGCCGCCCCAGGCACCCGCTATTCTAAACTCAATTGCAAAACTAGCTCTAAATTCTTCACACCAGAATCTTTAGATTGCGATTAATAATTAAGCACAGCATCAAACCATTCACTAAATCAAACCATGTCAAAAGAAGTTAACAGAGAAAAACGAGATAAAAGCAGCAAAGATCTATCCCTGCATCGGCGGCAGGAATTGCTGTGATGTAGCAAGTGGTGACCAGCAGTGGCGTTGTAAGTGGAGAAGGATGCGTATTGACAAGACTGGCCATCTTGCGCCGTCTCTGCTGCTCGTTGACAAAATCAGCTCTTCAGCCCCGCGGCGGGGGGCGGGGAACGCCGGTTACTAGGATACGGAGGCCTGCTGTGGGGATAGCTGGAGCCTAAATCTGGACCGTAGGGATTTGCATTATCTTCTGCTCTCTGTGTCCCTCAGCAAGGAGGATAAATACTTTTTTGAGGAAGATATTTACTGAGCCTCCCCTCCCCCCGAGTGTGGGGAACGCCTTATGAGCTGTTTCGGCCAATGCTGAAGCTGGGAGGGGGAGGAGCAGCAACCGGAGGGACTTTTAAAACCATCAACAACCTTCAACCATCCCAGTGCGTCCGTGGAAACCAAACACAGGCAAGCAACCGCCAATGCAGCTGGGGTTGCTGTGACATTTCATTTTATATTACAGAGATATATATATATATTGCTGTGCAACTGTTTCCCCAACTGGTCTTCTTTCTTATTTTTAAAGCCAAATTTAGCTCCAAAACAAGGTTTGTATCTGTATATTTTCGTCTTGGTAAATGTATGAGTTGAAGTTGAGTTACAGCCAGATCTGATTTTGGTGATTTTTTTTTTTGTCTCTCTTCTGCTTGGTTGTGATTTCCAGATCCTAGTTTAAGTTTGAGGGTTTTCGTTCGTAGATGTCACCCGTTAGACTGTAAATCCGCTGTGAGATCAGACTGCTGAAGTTGGGACGATTTTGTGTTTTTTTTAGTTCCTGTTTTTGTTGACGCATCAATGCATTGACTCGACAGCAGTTGTGATACAGGATAGAGAGCCTGCCAGAGAGACTGCACAAATTTAAAGATTAAAGTTACTGTGGTAAAGTAGCAAGCCCGAACCTTTACACTAATTAAACTAATGGGATGGAGGGTAACTAACAATAACAAATTAGTCTTGCAAAAATCTAGAATCTTAGTAACTGCTATATGTTGCATGTTTTCAAACCTAACATAGGGTGGCACAGTGGTTAGCACTGCTGCCCCATGCCAGGGACCTGGGTTCAACTCCGGTCTTGGGTGCCTGTGTGGAGTTTGTACTTTCTCCCCATGTCTGCTTGGGTTTCCTCTGGATTTTCCAGTTTCCTCTCACAGTCCAAAGAAGTGCAGGTTAAATGGATTGACCATGCCAAATTACACTTTAGTGTCCAAAGATGTGCAGGTTGGATGGGGTTACGGGGATAGGGTGGGGCAGTGGGCTCTTTCAGAGGGTTGGTGCCGAATTACATCCTTCTGCATTGTAGGGGGCGGCGGGGGAAATGGAGGCATTTGCTTGAAATTTTGGACAAGTTTGGATTTGGACTGTAGTTTGTGGTGTGGTATACAGCCCCAGTGGCATGATTAATGCAGGTCATATAAATGAATGTGTTACCAAGGTTCTTATTTATCTTCCAAGCCCTCCTGATCTCTCTCCCGAAGTCTTTCTTTCAGAAATTAGAAGCAATAATCTCAAGAGTTTCTATGGGCGGGGAAGGTGCTGAGGGTAAAGAAGGCCCTGTTACAGAGGCAGAGACAGAAATTGACTCTCCCAAACCTGTTAAGATTTACTACTGTGCTGTAAATGTGGAGAATGTGAGGTGGTGGTGGAGGAAGCGGAGTGGGTTAGGATGAAAGAGGAGTCCTGCAGGGGATCCAGCCTGAGAGCCTTGGTGATGGCCCCTCTACCGTTTGCCCCCAGGGAAGTACTCGGAGAGCCCAGTGATGCAATTGACGGTTAAGGTGTGGAACCAACTGAGGAGGCACTTTAAATTGGAGGGGATGCAGGTTTAAGCCTGGGGAGCTAGATGGAATGTATAAGAGGTGAGGGACCTGTACCTGGAAGGGCAATTTGCAAGTTTAGATGAGCTAGGGGAAAGGTTCGAGCTGCCAAGAGGAAGTGAGTTTAGGTACATGCAGGTACGAGACTTTTTGTAAGAAGAGTGGTGGGTGTTTCCCTTGTTGCCAGGGTATGCTCTGCTGAAGCAATTGATACTCCCAGTCGAGCCTGGAAAGGGCAAGATTGGGGATTTATATGGGTTATTTGGGGAACTGGGGGTGGGGTGGGGTGGGGTGGGGGTGGGGGGGGGGCAGAAAGTCGTGAGTATATAATGGAAGTGGGAGGAAGAGCTGGGGGGGGCAGAAAGTCGTGAGTATATAATGGAAGTGGGAGGAAGAGCTGGGGGAGGAAATAGAGTTGGGGTCTGTGGTGCTCTGCTTTGGCGAACGCTACTGCTTCTTGTGCGCAGATGAGCCAAATCCAGTTTACGACTCAAGCATGAATGAGCGGGTTCTTTTGTAGAGTGGCTGTCGTGTGTGAAAAATGTGGGTGAGGGCCAGCGAGCCATGTGCACATGTTCTGGGGGTGTGAAAAGCTGGCAAGGTACTAGGAAGTGGCGTTTGGGACATTATCCAAAATTATAGGCATGATGTGGAGATGCGGGCGTTGGACTGGGGTAAGCAGAGTAAGAAGTCTTCCAACACCAGGTTAAAGTCCAACAGGTTTGTTTCAAACACTAGCTTTCAGAGCACTGCTCCTTCCTCGGGTTCATTCACCTGAGGAAGGAGCAGTGCTCCGAAAGCTAGTGTTTTGAAACAAATATGTTGGACTTTAACCTGGTGTTGTAAGACTTCTTACAAAATTATAGGGGTAGAGGTCTGGCCAGATCAATTTTTGGGGACTTGGAGGTGCTGGAGCTGATGTGTAGCCATCTGGGATGGCCACTTACAGCATATAAAATGGACACTCGCAGAGCATACAGGGAAAAATGGACAATGCAAAGTAACAAGCAGGCACAGAGCCTGAAAGTGTATTTAAAAGACCGACTGCAGACAGAACCGAAATTTGCACATTGATGGCCCATCTCCGATGAACAAAGAACTAGTGCTCAGGTAGCCGATACTGTTCCAGACGTTCCGGCACCACTACCCCAGCAAGAAGAAACAAACAAAGCAAGGCCAATGGCCACTTAGGACATGCCCAGCCATCAAGGCACCCACCCCTTTATTGGCTTAGATCGATGGCAGTAATCGACTAATGGCCCAATTAATTGGGGCCAAGGTTAAGGCCTGCCTAAAAGCGCGTGAACCCCCTCCCCCAACCCGAGTATAGGAAGGAACCCCCGCTCTTTGCTCAGCCTCCTGGATTCGGCTCTCAAGAGGAGAGACCCCTCCACCTGCACCACCAGAAGCAAGTAAGTTCAAGTTCAGCGCTCGCTACCAGACGGACGACCATAGAACATAGATAGCTATACTCCTGCTACTTCTTCGAACCCAACAGCCTCAGATCCGAACAACGACCACTGTTCCTCTGATCTAAGTGGGCACCCGGAAGTTAAGTATAGGAGTTAGTGATAGACATAGTTTAGCCTGTGGTGTTATTGTGCATGAGTAAATCATACTGTGTGTAAATACAGTGGCATTGACTTTGAACTAACTAACTGGTATATTGGTTCTTTGATCGGTATTCGGTTGGACCTTGTGGCGGTATCAAGAGATACCTGGCGACTCTGAAAGCATATTCCTAACTAAGATTAAGAAAAGCGACCTTATTAATCGCCATATTTATAGCCACTAAAAGAGCAACAGATGGAAGAGAAAAATACCGATGTTATGGCTTTTGCTTCTCTAATTGCCTGGCGGAGGATTTTGCTACATTGGAAGGCAGATACGCAACCAGGAGTGGTAGCCTGGCTGGGGGACTTGTATGACTTTCTACGTTTGGAAAATATCAAAAATGAGTTGAGGGGTTCGGAGGAGGGATTCAAGGCACGGTGGGAATTGTTCATGACAATGTTTGAAGAACTGTTCTGTTCGTTGTGGGTGGGGGTGGGGTGGGGTGAAGGGTTAAAACAGGATAAAACTGTGTTTCTTGTGGTGATGTATTGGTTATTGTTCTTGTTTATACATATCTAGAATAAAGTACAATTTTTTTTAAAAAGTGGGCAAAGGTCTGGCAAATTGAGTATAACATGGACAAATGTAAAATTGTCCATTTTGCCACAAATAAAAAAGCATAGATATTGCAGAGCTCTGAGATGCAGAGGGATCTCGGTGTCCTGATGCATTTATTGAAAAAGGCTAGTATGCAGATATAGCAAGTAATTAGGACCAGTAATAGATTGTTGTCAGTTATTGCGAGGGGAACGATAGAGAGATTATGCTTCAGTTGTACAGGTCATTGGTGAGACCACATCTGGAGTATTGATCTCCTTATTCAAGGAAAAGTGCATTGGAAGCATTCCAGAGATGGTTAACTGGACTAATACCTGCAATGGAAGGGTTGTCTCGTGAGGAAAGATTGGACAGGCTACGCTTGTTTCTGCCAGAGTTTAGAAGAGTGAGAAGTAACTTGATTGAAAATTCAGATTCTGAGGAGTTTTGACAGGGTGCATGTGGAAAATACTTTTCCTCTTGTGGGAGAATCTGGAACTGGAGAGTCATTGTTTAAAAATAAGGAATTGCCAATGCAAGACAGAAAGGAGGATCATTTTTCTACCTGACTCTCTTCCTCAAAAGGCAGTTGGAGCAGAGTCTTTGAATATTTTAAAACAGAATTAGGTAGATTTTTGATGAGAAGGGGGGGGGGGAGAGATATAGATTATTAGGGGTAGGTAGGAATGTGGTGTTGATATAATTAGATCAGCCATTATCGTATTGAATGGCAGAGCAGTAGCAAAGGCCGGGTGGCCTACTCCATCTAATTTATATGTTGAGAATACACCAGTTAACTGATGACTGATAGTTAACTGCCAAGCTTTGTTTAAATTGAAACCAAGCATGTTGACCCAGGTCAAGGTATTTCTCTGGGGAGTGAGCCAGAGAATGGCTGTCACCTATTTTGTTCAGTTGAAACAAGTGGAATATGTACATGTTCTTTCTTTCGGCAAAGAATAGAATATGTAGCTTCTACCACATGCAAGTGTGTCACACTGTGAACCTGACTGATAATCTAACACTCACAATTGTGTGACATGATGTCCAATCGCGGAATTGCATCTAATGTTGGTTGCAGTTTTGAATTTAGCAAGTACAAGCTAGTTGGGTACGATCGGTACCATGCCAGTTGTGAACAGCAAATCGAATATGTGGTTTGTTTATGTGGTTGGTTTCAATTCACCAAATGAGAAATTTTGATAGCGTGTGCCTTATTTTCAAGCAATACTTGAGTTGTGCACTACCAAATACTATTTGATCTGGTCTTCCCATATGAAAATTAAAGTCTCCCATTAAACAACTGCTTTTGCTATCAGCCTTTATAACCTCTCAAGCTTAAACATTCTTCTACTTTATTGCTGTAATTAGAGATTTGCATACAACTCAAATTACAGTTTGAGCCCTCTCTTATTTAATTTTAATCTTAATTTCCAGTAATTGTCTTTTCCTTAACTAGATTCCCTCTTCCTCCTGTTTAAACAATATATTTAATCAATAAGGCCATCCACTCCTTTTTAAAGTCACCTTTAAAACGTTTTGTCAACCAACGTGACTTAACATTCCTCAAAGTATGCTACCCACTTTTCTGGGCAGTGTTTTGGTATTTTTCCTACATTTTAAGGTGCAATGAAATGTAATTTGCTAATGGGTTAAAAGCCACTCCAAAATCATAGCTGTAGTCTGATCAACAAGCAGGCCATTATTCTGTTTTGAGTAGTTAAATCGACATCAGACCTATTTTATCATTCACTCCAGGGAAAATACAGAGCTTTGTGGATTTTGATTGGAATTGAAATGGGTATTATGTCTCTGATTTAACACATTCTTCTGGGATGCGAGAGAGTTGAACGAAGAGTGAATGTTCTCTTTCACATCTGCCCATTTACCATTACGATTAAATATTTATGTTTAAAATGATGGCAAACTTGACTTTTCTGTTGGTATTTATCATGTTGATAAATGTTTTTGTATGATTTTGATTCTGAAGAGAATTTTCCCATCTACAGAGTATGGAATTTACATTCAAACGTGGTTATGTAGGAAGTCCACTGCATAGCTTGGAGAACATTCCACAGACTTCACTTGATGTTCAACAAAAGCCAATACCACCTCATGTGACTAACACTGGATCAAGAAAACCGTGATACGGCTGATGTGATTAGCCACGCTGCCAACGGCAAAGGTATAATTGTCTATAGGCAATAGAATTTTATGTTTTTTGATATGGTCGAAAGGCAATATTGACTCAGTTCCAGGAAGCTAAGGGTAATGGTCGATTGATGTTTTTGCGAATGGGAAACAATTTCCATGGTGTTCCACGGGGCCCAGTAAATTGGGACCCTTGCTGTTGTTGTATATATAATGATTTTGATTTAAATGTGGGTGGCATGGTTGGAAAATTTGCAGATGATGTAAAAATTGGCTACGTAGGTTGAGAAAGTTGGGGACCTTGCCGTACATGTTCACAGGTCCTTTAGGGTGGCAGGTCAGGTGTATAAGCTGGTCAAGAAAGCACATGGAATGCATTCCTTTCATTGGGCGAGCTATTGAATACAAAATAGTGATATTAATGTTGGAACTGTATAAAAGGCAGGTTAGGCCACAGCTGGAGTTTTCCATAGAATCTTACAATGCAGAAGGAGGCCATTTGACCATTGAGTATGTACCGACCCTCAACAAGCGCACTCTACCTAGACTTACTCCCCTGCCCTATCCCCATAAAACCCATGTATTGATCACGGCCAATCCACCTAATCTGCACATCCTTGGACTGTAGGAGGAAACCGGAGCATCTGGAAGAAACCCACACAGATGAGGGGATGAACGTGCAAACTCCACAGTCACCCAAGGCCGGAATCGAACCCAGCACCTGACGCTGTTGAGGTGTCACCGTGCTGCCCTTTTTGTGCATAGTTTTGTTCACAGTTCTGGTCACCACATTATTGGAAGGACATAATTGCTATGGAGAGAAGCAGAGATTTACAAAATGTTGCACAAAAGTTGCTGCTATGAGGAGAGAGGGAATAGGCTATCGTTTTCCTTGGGACAGAGGAGGCTAAGTGGGGTGCACTGAATTATGGGGGGCCTAGATATGATAGACAGTAAAACCCGTTTCCCCTAGCAGAGGGTTATTTCTGGGGCCATAGTTTAAAGTAATTGGTAGAAGGATCAGAGGGAACATGATGAAAAACATTTTCTCACAGAGGGAGGTGGGCATCTGGAATTCACTGCCTGAATTGGTGGTTGAGGCCAAAATGCTCAACTCATTGAAAAACACCTGGTCTGCGTGCTGTAACCTGCAAGGTTACTGACAAGATGCTGGAAATGGATTGAAATGAGCAGCTAGTTTTCATTTTTCTCTTCTATTTTGGTTGGTGCAGACACGTTGGGCTGACTGGCCCGTTTCTGCACCGTAATCTTTCTATGGTACTAATATGTGGAAGACAGTGTTTTTACAATTTTTCAGTAGAGTCAAGTAATGGGACAATGCTCTGAGTTCCAATTTTTTTTGGACCTTTTGTTGTCATCTTCTGTGGGTATAGGAAAATTTATTTGTTGAACAATTAGTGTTAAATTAATTGATCATGAGCCTCTGGATTAGTCTTTCAGCAACTGGAATATATCCCCGGAGACGAAGAGTAAGCATTCAATTCTTCTTTTTTTCCAGAGATTCTTCTTGTACAATAGAATCATTATGGCACAGAAAGAGGCAATTCAGCCCTTGGAGTTTGTGCTGGCTTTCTGTAGAGCAACCAATCAATCCTCCCATTCTCCCACTCTTATCCTCAATGCCTGCAAGTTTATTTCTCTTCAATACCCATCAAATTTTCAAATTTTCTTTGAAATCATTTATTGTCTCCAGTTCCACCACCTTCATGGACAGTGAGTTCCATTAGCTTTTTATTTTTTAAGTTCTTCTTCACATTTCCTCCTGCATTTGTTGAAACTCCAACTGATTGTTAAAGTTACTATTAAAATTCCTTCCACTGCCTCAGGCTTCATTCCAGATCATCACAAAGTGCTGCATGAAACATTCTCCTCTGCCTTCCCCTCTGAGTATTTGACAAGTTTCTTAAACTTGTAGTCTCTGATTAACAATCTTAATGCCAGTATAAACAGTTTACCTTTATTTATTCTCCTAATCCCTCATGATTTGAACACCTCCTTAAATCTCTGCTTAACACTCTTTGATCTAAGGTGATTTATCGTGACTGCTGTAGTTACTGTTTCCAGTTGTACAGGACATTAGATCCCTCTACACTGCCCCAACTTCAGATGGTTACCGTTATTGTACTAACCATCCTGTGACTTCGCTAAGTGAAATTAGGACTAGTGTGAAACTTTCCACGTTGGGAACTTAGTTGCGAGCTGAACTAATTTCATCCCCAATAGACTAGCCTAGATTCGAATACCAGACACGCTGACACCTCTGCTTTTCTCACCATTAATTATTTTTTTTTTTGTGTTCAGCTATAGTTTCGGCTTTGAAAAATCTTCAGGAAAAGATTCGGTGTTTAGAGGTGGAGCGGGCGGAAGCTGAAAAAAAAATGCAAAATCTGACCTATGAATCAGTTGAATTCAAAAATACTGTGGAGCAAGAAGAGAAAAACAATACCAACATCAGGAATGGAGTATCCAATGGTGAATGTGATTAGATTGCTTTGTGCAATTGTTTCTGACTAAAATGTCACCAGCTTCGGCAACTAATCCAAGCAGTGCTTTGCTCAGCAATAGAACCTTTTTCTTAATTCATTCAGAGTATGCGGTTGTCACTGGCAAGGCCAGTACTCTTTGTTCCCAAATTGTACCTGAAGTGGTAATGGACCACCATTTTGAACTCCTGCAGTCATGTGGTGAAGATGCTGCAGTTAGATATTGCAGAATGGAGGTGGTCTGAGACCAGTAAAGACAGTTTTTATAGACTATTGATCCTGTGGTTTTAATTCCTTTGCCTTGCTTTTTGAATGCTGGGATAGACCCTCTCCTTAGCATTCTGTTTTCTTTCCCTCTCTCTGAAGCAGAATAGAGAGATTGAACAGCTCTGAACTTCCTTCTGTCCTCCTTGAGAAGACAGATGAGACGATCTGCTTCTCAGCCCCTATCATCCTTTTTTAAAATGTATGTTGTTCCAACTTATATAAAGGTTACAAAACATAAACATTCGGAGAGCAAACTCCCAACACACAACTGTACAGTTGTACAAATTTTTAATAATCTTGTGCGGGCATTTTAGGGAACAGCGACCATAGCATGATAGAATTGTTCATTAGGAATGAAGTAGTCCAATCTGAAACTAGGGTCCTAAATCTAAACAAGGAACCTTGGCTAAGATAGATTGGATGTGGAGATGCCGGCGTTGGACTGGGGTGAGCACAGTAAGAAGTCTTACAACACCAGGTTAAAGTCCAACAGTTTGTTTCAAACACTAGCTTTCAGAGCATTGCTCCTTCCTCAGGTGAATGAAAGGTATGTTCCAGAAACATACATATATATATATATATATATATATATATATATAGACAAAGTCAAAGATGCCAGACAATGCTTAGAATGCAAGCATTTGCAAGTAATTCAGTCTTTACAGATCCAGAGATGGGGTAACCCCAGGTTAAAGAGGTGTGAATTGTCTCAAACCAGGACAGTTGGTAGGATTAAGACTGGCATCTGAAATGTTGGGACCTCCGGTAACTATGTATCATATGCTGCTTGCACTATTTGCCATACAAGTAATCCTGTGTTGTAACTTCACAAGTTTGACAGCTAATTTTTAGGTGAGTCTGGTGCTGCTCCTGGCATGCCCTCCTGCACTCTTCTTTGAAATAGGGTTACTCCCCCGGCTTGATGGTAATGGTAGAGTGGAGATATGCCAGGCTTTGAGTTAAAGGTTGTGGTTGTATACAATTCTGCTGTGGCTGAAGGTTCACTATCTCAAGGGTACCTAATTTGAGTTGCGAGATCTGTTCAAAATCTATCCCATTTATCACTATGATGGGGCCACATAACACAATGGAGGGCATCATCAATCTGAAGACGGAACCTTGACCCACGAGGACTCTGCGATGGTCACTCCTACAACTACTGTCATGGACAAATGCATCTGTGACAGGTACATTGATGAGGACAAGGCTAAGTAGATTTTTCTCTCTTGTTGGTTCCCTCACCACCCACCAGAGACCCAGTCTAGCAGCAATGTCCTTTAGGATTTAGGTAGTGGTGGTGCTACATTGAAATCCCCCACCCAGAATACATTCTGCACCCTTGCCAACCTCGGTATTTCCTCCAAGTGATGTTCAACGTGAAGGAGTACTGAATTGTCAGCTGAGGGGGCAGCAGTAGGTGGTAATCAGCAGGAGGTTTTCTTGCCCATGTTTGACTTCATGAGGGCCAGAGTCAATGTTGACAGTGCCAGGGAAATTTCTGCCTGACTGTATACCACGATACGGCCACCTCTGGTGGGTCTGTCCTGTCAGTGGGATGGGTCATGACCAGGGATATGATGGTGGTGTCTGAGATACTGTCTGAATAGTATGATTCTGCCTGCCATAGTGGACATATTCACATTTTCTCATGTTATACTGCATTTGCCAAACTTTTGCCCATTCATTTAACCTGTCTTGTATACTGCTCACAACTTGCCTTCCACCTCTCTTTGCATGATCATCAAATTTGTGTATAGCACAGTTGGAACCTTCATCTAAGTCCCTTGTTGGGGAATGCTTGAAATCAACTGAATGACTTTTACTTAACCACATGGCTGAGATTGGAACATTTGATTGAGGAAATTCTGAGAATCAAAATCTCTGAAATCTGACTCAAGATTAGGAAATAATCATACAGCTACAAGATGGAGTTTACCAGTTGTGCTCTGTCTTGCATGAGGTACAAAATTGATATGGCCAGTTTTGATGAAGTTAGCAGGAAAGGAACAAAGAGTAGGAGATAGAACATTTTCCGAGCAATTGAAGCGGATAGCAATGTCCTTGGACTGCTGATCACCATGACAATCAGTGATTTTTATCTAAGGTTAGTGGCGATGAAACTAAAATCAAAGGTATAGTAAATAATTCTGGAGGATCAAAGGAAGCTGTAAAGGATATTATAAGGTGGATGGATTGTGGCTATGATATGTCAGTAATTGTGGGAACACAATTGTTTTTTTAAAGAAAGATAGTAGCTATTACATTTTGGGGGAGGTTAAATGATGTGGAAAGGCAGAGTGATTTGGGAGTTCACATTCTCAAAACCTTTGAAAGCAGCAACTGATCTGAATAAGGACATAATTAAAGTGAAGGAAATCCTGTTTTTTTTTTGGAAAGGGGTATAGAACATAAAAAAATAATATTTCTTATGTTATGGAGGTGATGAATAGAAGAATTAGAAGCAGTCTCTCTAGTGATTGAAGGTTTAGATCAACACAGGTAGGGCAGGAGAAACATTTGTCTGGGAGTTGTGAGATCATGCAATGTTCTCCTGGAATTGGTCATTGAAGCAGAAACCAAGTTCAACTTTTCACAATAGGTTATTTATGTGATTTGAATGGTGGAGGATGAATGGGAAATAAAGTGATATGGGATCAGGATCACGGCTTATAAGGAGGATATCAAACCGACTGTTATGATAAGTGATCTGATTCTGTGTTGTAATTCCGTTCCAGAATAACATACCTCCTGCTTGATAGCTATGGTGACACAATACTGCTGAGATTATGATGGGACTTGGTTACCCTCCAGACATAAGGAAGGTAGAGTTGAAATATTGAGGACTTTTAAGGAGGAAGTTGGGAAATTCTCTGGAATATTAAAGAAAGCATGACGGAAGAAAGAGCATGACGGAAAACAACAAAAACTCAGCAATGAACTAGTTCAAGACTAAGACCTGATTGTTTTCCTTTATTTAGAACTTGCTGTTCAGCTGTCCGCTGTTGAAGGGCGCTGCTCACTTTTGGAGAAACAGTTAGAATATATGAGGACGATGGGGACCATACACAAACAGAGAAGAGTATTTTATTGCAGAAACAGGTGAATATGTCAAGTTACTATTCTCCTTTTGTATTTGGGATATGCAATGGGTCTCTTTCAGTATACGGTAAAAATAAAATTGGCTGATGATGAGACCGTCTAGATGAGTCCACTGCCACACTGCCTATACCAGTAGCATGTGACTTCACTCCCTCGATAAATGCTAAGTGGGTTCCAGGCTCACTTCTGCAGAAGTAATGGTTAGTTTACTGCATATCTACTAGAAAGATCAACTGAGCATACTCTGGGTTGGAAGACATAAGAGGTCAGTTGACAACTCCAAATTTTCAAAGTAAGGAGCTGAATCCAAGGTTCAAAAAGTGCATTTAAGGTAAATATTCGAATGAACAGGTTTGCAAAGTTAAGGTTACAGAATAAAAGGTGAATTTTCAGCTTGGGTTTGCATTGCTTTATCTGAATGCAAAGGTGTTTTGTTACGTTTCTACCTTTTTTGTAGTGAACAAGTTCCCTTTAGAGAGATAAGTGTGATACTTTCCCTCTCTCATATTAGAATTACCCTAATACTGAAGCAACATTTTAATGCAGCCTTAAGTACATACTGATACCCAGCCAACATTGAATTTCCCTGTTTGCTATATAGCACAGAATTTTGATTGCTGTTGGATGTTTTTGGAGTTCCCTAATCCTCAGGAAGAAAATTAAAGAATGTATTACTCCAGGTTAATCTGCAGTGTCCAATTACCAAAATACCTTGCTGGTTCCCTAGAGGGTGAAAAGAATGATCATGCCAACACTGGCATTTTCATTTACAAAGAACAATACAGCAGAGGAACAGGCCCTTCGCTTCCAAGCCTGTACCAGTCATGATACCACCCTTGGTCAAAACCCTCAGCACTTCCTTGTGCCAAATCCCTCTATACCCATCCTATCCATGTATTTGTCTAGATGCCTTTTGAACGCCATTTATGTATCTGCTTCCACAACTTCCCCTGGCAACGCGTTCCAGGCACTCACCACCCTCTGTGTAAAAAGACCTGCCTCGCACATCTCCTCTAAACTTTGTCCCACGGACCTTAAACATATGCCCCCTGGTGACTGACTCCTCCACCCTGGGAAGAGTGCCTACCCATCCACTCTAGCCATGCCCCTCATAATCTTGTAGACTTCTATCAGGTCACCCCTCACCTCCGTCTTTCTAATGAGAACAGTCCGAGTCTATTCTTTTTTTTAAAAAAAATAATTTTTATTAAAATTTTGCAACAAAAATTTTTCTCCCAACAATGAAATAAACAGGTATAAAATAAACAGAAAGAATAACCCCCCCCCCCCCCCCCCCACAAATAATAAATTAATAACAATACAAAACAAAGTGGCAAACAGTCGCAAAAACAAACCCCCTTAACAGATCCCTAACCCCCCCCCCCGGGCTGCTGCTGAGATTGACCACCCTCTGCCAGAAAATCGAGAAAGGGCTGCCACCGCCGGAAGAACCCCTGTACCGATTCCCTCAGGGCAAACTTAATCTTCTCCAGCCTGATGAACCCAGCCATGTCGTTGATCCAGGCCTCCAGCTCGGGGGCTTCGCGTCCCTCCACTGTAAAAGAATCCTACGCCGGGCTACTAGAGACGCAAAGGCCAGGATACCTACCCCTCTCTCGTCCTGCACTCCCGGCTCCGATGCTACCCCAAAGATCGCGAGCCCCCAGCCTGGTTCCACCCTGGAGCCGACCACCTTGGACAAGGTCCCCGCTACCCCCTTCCAAAACCCTTCCAACCCCGGACACGCCAGAACATGTGGGTGTGGTTCGCCGGCCTCCCGAGCACCTCCCACATCTGCCCTCTTCCCCCAAAGAACCGGCTCATCCTGGCCCCAGTCATGTGCGCCCTATACACCCTTCAGCTGAATCAAGCTGAGCCGTGCGCAAGAAGAGGACGCATTCACCCTCCCCAGGGCATCCGCCCATGTCCCCTCGTCGATCTCCTCCCCTAGCTCCACCTCCCACTTCGCTTTCAGCTCTTCCACCGAGGTATCCTGCTCCTCCTCATCACCTGATAAATTGCCGAGATCCTCCCCTCACCGACCCACGTCCCCGAGAGCACCCTATCCTGCACCTCCCTTAGGCGACAGTAGCGGAAACTCCGCCACCTGCCGCTGAACAAACGCCCTAATCTGCATGTATCTGAAATTGTTCCCAGGGGGAGACCCCCTTCCCCCAACTCCTCTAAAGTCGCAAACTTCCCATCGAGGAAAGGTCCACCATCCGCCTGATGCCTGCCCTATGCCTACTCAAAAACCCACCATCTATTCTCCCTGGTGCAAACCGGTGATTGCCCCGTATCGGGGCCCACACTGAGGCCTTCACTTCCCCCCCCCCCCACGCCGCCTCCACTGTCCCCAAATTTTGAGGGAAGCCATCACTACTGGACTCGTAGAATACCTTGCCGGGGGGAGTGGGAGCGGGGCCGTCAACAACGCATCCAAGGTCGTGCCCGCACAGGACGCCGCCTCCATCCTCTTCCATGCGCACACCTCCCCCTCCATCACCCACCTACGGATCATTGCCACATTTGCAGCCCAGTAATACCCACACAAGTTGGCAACGCCAACCCGCCTACCTCCCTGCCTCGCTCCAGGAATACCCTCCTCGCCCTCGGGTCTTGCGTGCCCACACAAACCCCAGAATACTCCTATTAACCCTCCTAATAAAAGCCTTCGGGATCAATATGGGGAGGCACTGGAAAGAAACAAAACCTCGGAAGCACCGTCATCTTAACTGACTGGACCCTACCCACCAAAGAGCGGCAACGCGTCCCATCTCCTAAACTCCTCCTCCATCTGTTCCACCAACCTCGAAAAATTTAGCCTAAGCAAGGGCCCCCCAGCTCCTAGCTATCTGGACCCCAAGATATCTAAAGCTCCTCACCGCCCTCTTCAACGGGAGCTCTCCTATCTCCCTCTCCTGGTCCCCCGTGCAGCACAAACAGCTCGCTCTTCCCCACGTTGAGCTTATAGCCCGAAAACTCCCCAAATCTTCAGCACCTCTGGCATCCCCCCCGCCGGATCCGCAATGTACAACAGTAATCATCCGTGTACAGCGTCAATCGGGTCCCCCCCCCCCCCCCCCCCCCCCCGCACAATCCCCCTCCAGTTTTCGAATCCCTCAGCGCCATGGCCAAGGGCTCAATCGCTAACGCGAAGAGCAGGGAGACAAGGGGCACCTCTGCCTCGTCCCCCGGGACCTCCTCCCCCATTCGTCACCATGCTCGCTACCGGGGCACGATACAGCAGCCTCACCCAGCTAATGAATCCCTCACCAACCCAAAACACTTCCCACAGGTAGCTCCACTCCACTCTATCGAAGGCTTTCTCCACATCCATCGATGCTACTATTTCTGCCTCCCCATCCTCCGACGCCATCATCATGACATTAAGCAGCCACCGCACATTGACATTCAGCTGCCTCCCCTTCACAAACCTCGTTTGGTCCTCGTGTATAACCATCGCGACCGCATCTTCCACCCTTCTGGACAGTATCTTGGCCAACAACTTTGCGTCCACGTTGAGAGCGAGATCAGCCTGTAGGACCCACATTGGAGGGGGTCCTTATCCCGCTTCAGGATCAGTGAGATTATTGCTCTAGACATCGTCGGGGCAAAGCCCCCCCCCCCCCCCAGCCCTCGCCTCATTCAGGGTCCTCACAAGCAGCGGGCCCAGCAGATCTGAGAATTTCTTGTAAAACTTCACCGGGAACCCATCAGGTCCCGTGCTTTCCCGGACTGCATGCTCCCCAGCGCCTCTATCAGCTCCTCCAACTCGATTGGGCTCCCAGACCCTCCACCCGCTCCTCCTCCACTCTTGCGAACTCCAGCTTATCCAGAAAGCGGTCCATCCCACCCACCTCCCTAGGGGCACAGACCGGTACAGCCCCTCGTAAAAGGATCTGAACACCCCATTAATGTCCCTACTACTCCGCACCAGATTCCCTCCTGCATCTGTGGCTCCCCCTATCTCTCTCGCTGCCTCCCGCTTCCGGAGCTGGTGGGCCAGCATCCGACTTGCCTTCTCCCCGTACTCGTATACCGCCCCCTGCGCCCTCCTCTACTGTGCCTCCGCCTTCCGGGTGGTCAGTATATCGAACTCCGCATGGAGACTGCGACGCTTCCTCAAAAGCCCCTCTTCTGGGACACCCGTACCTCCTGTCCACCCTTACCATTTCTTCCACCAACCTCTCCCTCTCAACCCTCTCCGCCCTCTCCCTCTGCGCCCGAATAGATATCAGCTCCCATCTAACCACCACCTTCAGCGCTTCCCAGACCATCCCAACTTGCAGCTCCCCATCGTCATTAGCTTCCAAATACCCCTCTATACCCCTACGGACCCACCCACATACTTCTTCCTCTGCCAGCAGCCCCACCTCTAACCTCCACAGCGGGCGCTGATCCTTCCCCTCCTCCAGGTCCACCGAATGCGGAGCGTGGTCAGATAAGACTATCGCCGAATACTCCGCCCCCACCACTCTCGGATTAGTGCCCTGAGGACAAAAAGTCAATCCGGGAATAAGCCTTGTGGACATGGGAAAAAAGGAAAACTCCCTACCTCCCGGCCTCAAAAACCTCCAAGGGTCTACCCCTCCCATCTGATCCATGAACCCCCTCAGCACTGAGGCCGCCGCCGGCCTCTTACCCGTCCTTGACCTCGAACGATCCAGAGCTGGATCCAAGACAGTATTAAAATCCCCTCCCAACATCAAGCCCCCCCCGTCCGGGATCCAGCTCCACATTCGCCGCATGAAGCCCGCATCGTCCCAGTTGGGGGCGTACACATTAACCAGAACCACCCGTTCCCCTTGAAGCCTACCACTCACCATTACGTATCTACCTCCACTGTCCGCCACGCCACAAACGATAAGCTCTTGCCAACTAAAATCGCCACCCCTCGATTCTTCGCATCTAGCCCCGAGTGGAACACCTGCCCAACCCAGCCTCTTCTCAGCCTCACCTGCTCCGCCACCTTAAGGTGCGTCTCCTGGAGCATAGCCACGTCCACCCCAGCCCCTTCAGATGCACCAAGACCCGGGACCGCTTCACCGGTCCATTCAGCCCCCTCCTGTTCCAAATGACCAGCCGAATTTGGGGGGTCTTTCCCCTCCCTCTGCACCGGTCAGCCATAGCTCTCCTTGGGCTCACCACGTGCCCACAGAACCCCCCAGGCCCGTTCCCCACGATGGCAGTCCGAGTGTATTCAACCTTTCCACGTAGCTAACGCCCTCCAGACCAGGCAACATCCTGGTAAACCTCCTTTGCACCCTCTCCAAAGCTTCCACATCCTTCTGGTAGTGTGGGGACCAGAGTTATGCACATATTCTAAGTGAGGCCTTACCGAGGTTCTATACAACTATAGCATAACTTGCCAGTTTTTATACTCAGTGCCCCGTCCAATGAAGGCAAGCATTCCGTATGCTTTCTTGACTACCTTGTCCACTTGTGTTGCCACCTTCAAAGATCATGGTATAGAGACTTGTTCCAGCTTTGGGTAGATTCCCACAGCACAAAATGAGGTTACTTTGCCTTGTCATATCTATACCAGCTCTTTGTTCGAGCAATCTTTTTTTTTAAATTTAGAGTACCCAATTCATTTATCTTTCAAATTAAGGGGCGATTTAGCATGGCCAATCCACCTACACTGCACATCATTTTGGGTTGTGGGGGTGAGACCCACGCAGACATGGGAGAATATGCAAACTCCACACGGACAGTGACCCAGGGGCGGGATCATACCCGGGGCCTCGGCACCATCAGGTAGCAGTGCCAACCACTGCACCATCGTGCCACCCTTTGCTGGAGCAATCTAAGCCTAATTCCAAAGATATACAGGTTAGGTGCATTGGTCATGCTAAATTGCCTGTTAGTGCCCAGTGATGTACAGGTTAGATTATGGTATAGGGCAGGGAGTGGGCCCAGGTAGGGTACTCCTTCAGATGGTCGGTGCAGATACAGTGGGTCGAATGGTTTCCTTCTGCATTGTAGGAGATCGTTAGATTACAATACAATACTAATTTACTACCCCCTTAGCTGAACAAGTGCCCACAGATTTTAAGATTAACATGGGTTACAAAATGTATCTTTTTTTTTAAAATTTAGAGTACCCAATTATTTTTTCCAATTAAGGGGCAATTTAGTGTGGCCAATCCACCTACCCTGCACATCTTTTGGGTTGTGGTGGTGAAACCCACGCAGACACGGGAGAACGTGCAAACTCCACATGGACAGTGACTCAGGGCCGGGATTCGAACCGGGTCCTCAGCGCCATAGGCAGCAATGCTAACCACTGTGCCACCATGCTGCCCCACAAATGTATCTTCATCTACAACAGTCTCACTAACACAATGTCCCTTTAAACACAGAATGGCTGGCCCAAAGCACACACTCTACTCTGAACCCAAGTTAGTGTCTGTGGATTTCTCCTCGGAATCCACCCAGATGATTGTCACAAGACTGCTTCACATCAGTGGTTTGCATTCTCTTATCCAATCCAGGTTTTCCACATTACTCTTTTAAACAAAGCTTCCACCCCACTTTTAACAATGAATCCAGTATCAATGGGAGTTACAATGTCCCTATTAGGATTTCTTGACTTGACTGTTGTACAAACTGTTCACAATTGCATTACCTATCAATTCCAGATATTAAGATGGCATCAAACTATTGATTTTTACCTCTGAAGTCTGCTTTCCCACTTTAAATTTGGTTACGGCACCTGTTTCTTTAACTCGGAACACTCTTTACTTTTCCCGTTGAATTCTCCTGAACAATACCTTGGTTTCTTTTATGTGGAGATGCCGGCGTTGGACTGGGGTGAGCACAGTAAGAAGTCTTACAACACCAGGTTAAAGTCCAACAGGTTTGTTTCAAACACGAGCTTTTCGAGCACTGCTCCTTCCTCAGGTGAACGAGGTTAACCTGAGGAAGGAGCAGTGCTCCAAAAGCTCGTGTTTGAAACAAACCTGTTGGACTTTAACCTGGTGTTGTAAGACTTCTTACTTGGTTTCTGTTCTCTTCAGTCTTTTCGGACATTCTGTTATGTCCCAATTGCTTGGTTATGTGCATTGTATCTGGTCCTTAGGAAGCCTGCCTCTTTGCAGCTCCCTTTTCCTCTCCAGTCTTTTTTGTTAATAAATATTTTTATTGAATTTTACATTTGTACACTCTACAGATGATTGAAATGGTTATCATTTACTTTTTTTAAAAATAATTTTTATTGGAATTTTTTACAGAAAATATAAAAATAACAAGTATAGCAACAAGCAGTAATATGCAACTAACAGCCCCATAACACCCACAATTCCCCCCCATACCGTAACATCACATGTATCACACTTCCCCCCCCCCCCCCCCCCCCCCCCCCCAACACAAGAGAACTTAACCATAAATTAAAATTAAATAAATCAAATTTAAATAAAATAAGCCAACATAATCAACGTTCTCCCCCCAACCCCCCCGGGTTGCTCCTGCTACTGTCCCAGTACCCTATCGTTGAGCCAGAAAGTCGAGGAAAGGTTGCCACCGTTTAAAGAACCCTTGCACCGATCCTCTCAGGGCGAATTTAACCTTCTCAAGCTTAATGAAGCCCGCCATGTCATTGATCCAGGTCTCCACGCTTGGATGGTTATCATTTACAATTTACATGGCTTTCCTTTTTTGGCACTCCCTCTCCGTTCCCTCCCAACCCCTTTTTGCTATTCGGGCTCTGTCTTAGGCCCTTTCCTCTGCCGCTGATATTATTTATCATTCATTTTGTTCTTCGCTTCGGTCCCTCACTGGGTAACCTCCTGGTTTTTCCTTCGGTTCCTCTCTCGTTGTCCGTTTTCCACCCTCAAACCCCCACCCCTGTTCCTGTCTGCTTTGTGTGGCCCTGGTGGTTCCTATTGACCCCCCCTGCCCTCCCCCCTTCATTTCTATCCGTTATTGGCTTCAAACAGGTTTTGGAACTGACTGGTGAATTGCCCCTACACTTTGTGGAAGCCATCGGATGGTGTATTTGATCTTCTCCAGATGGAGAAATTCCGACAGGTCTGCCAGCCAGTCTGTAGTTGTGGTGGTGCTGCTGATTGCCACTAAAGCATTTTTTTTAACGCAAGGGCGTCAGCCCTCTCCCCAGATGAAGGTCTGGCTGGTCTGATACCCTGATGATTGCCACTCGGGCACGGCTCCATTCTTGTCACCCCCACAACCTTGGACAACGCCTAGAAGGCTGTTCTGAACCCGACAAGCCTGGGGCATGCCCAGAACATGTGGGCGTGGTTGGCCAGGCTTCCCTGGCACCGTTTGCATTTGCCCTCCACCCCGGGAAGGACCTGCTCATTCGGGTTTGGGTTCTGTGCACCACTTTAAACTGCATGAGGCTAGCCTTGCGCAGGACGATGTGGAGTTGGTCCTACTTAGTGCTTCGCTCCAGAGTCCCCACCCTACTTCCATCCCTCGTTCGTCCTCCCATTTCTGTCTTGCTCAATCCAGTGGTGCTCTCTTTCTTTCTAAACGTCGTCCGTATATGTCCCGCAGTTCCATTTTTCCATACTATCCATATCCAGTAGCTCCTCCAACATTGTGTCTCTCGAGGCCCTAGGGTTCCTCGCCGTCTCCTTGCGGAGAAAGTTTTTGACTTGTAAATGTCGGAGTTCCTGTCCGTTCGATAGTTCCAGTCTCTCTGTCAGCTCTTCTGAGGTTGAAAGTCTGTCCTCTGTGTAGAAGTCCCTAATTGCTAGTGTGTCCCCCCCGTCCCCCCCGCCCTGTCTTCCACCTCTTAAAGGTGCCGTCTGGCATGGCTGCTGGGAACCTTTGATTGCCGCAGACACCTCGGATAAGTCAAAGTGTTGTCTCATCTGGTTCCAAGTTCTTAGCATTGCTACTACCACTGGCTGGATGTATGTTTTGTCGGCGGCGATGGGAGCGCTGTCGTGGCACGGGCTGTTCCTGTGGCAGGAGGGCTAACTCATTCTGTGCTTGGTTCCCTTACCCATCCCCTCGCCCTCTTGGCTGTGGCTACCCAGTGGTAGTTTTGCAAGTTTGGAAGGGTCAGGCTGCCCATGCTTCTTCTCCTCTGCATGTCTTTGATCTTTGGGAAAGGGCCTTGGGGATGAAGATCAGTATGTATCTAAATAGGTAGATGAACCTTGTTCATCTTGATCGTCTGCACCCTCCCGATAGGGAAAGCGGGAGCGCATCCCATTTCTTGTTTTTAATGAATTTAGAGTACCCAATTATTATTTTTTCCCGATTTAAGGGGCAATTTAGCATGGCCAAACCACCTAACCTGCACATCTTTGGGTTGTGGGAGTAAAACCCACACAGTCATGGGGAGAATGTGCAAACTCCACACGGACAGTGACCCAGGGCTGGGATTCGAACCTGGGTCCTCAGCGCCGTAGGCAGCAATGCTAACCACTGTGCCACATGCCGCTCGCATCCCATTTCTGTAGGTTCTTTTTAACTTCCCCGCCAGACTGGTCATATTCCACCTGTGGATCCATGTCCAGTCATGAGCTATCTGGATCCCCAAGTAGCGGAATTTGTTTCGAGCTATTTTAAATGATAGACCTTCCAGCTCTGACCCTCCCCTGTTCGGGTTCACCGGGAAAACTTCACTTTTGCCCAGGTTGAGTTTGTAGCCTGAGAAGGCCCCGTACTCTTCCACGAGCTTCATGATTTCCTTCAAGCCATTCTGCAGGTCTGAGATGTAGAGGAGCAGATCATCTGAATAGGACGACAAGTAGTACAAGGACCACACGGTACCACAGTGGTTAACATAGTTGCTTCACAGCGCCAAGGCCCCAAGTTCGATTCCCGGCTTGGGTCATTGCCTGTGCGGAGTCTGCACATTCTCCCCATATCTGCGTGGGTTTCCTCTGGGTTTTCCGGTTTCCTCCCACAAGTCCCGAAAGACGTGCTGTTAGGTGAATTGGACATTCTGAATTCTCCCTCTGTGTACCTGAACAGATGCCAGAATGTGGCGACTAGGGGCTTTTCACAGTAACTTCATTACTGTGTTAATGTGAGCCTACCTGTGACAATAAGATTATTATATTAGAGTGAGACTCTGTGCTCTCTGCCTCCCTCTTTGGCCAACCTTCCAACCTCTTGCATCTCGCAGGGCGATCGCCAGGAGTTCATTTGCCAGGGTGAACAGGAGCGGAGACAGCGGGCATCCCTGCCTGGTGCCTCTATGGAACCGGTATTCGGAGGCTGTTGTGTTGGTCCGAATACTCGCCTTGGGGACGGTGTACAGTAGTTTCACCACAGAGGTGAACCCTGTCCCCAGCCCTACCGCTACAGTACCTCAATGATCTACTTCCATTCGACTCTGTCGAAGGCCTTTTCTGCATCCAGGGGACGATAACCTCTGGTGTTCTATCCTCGGATGGGGTCAGTATCACATTTGGCAGTCGTCTGATGTTCACAGTTAGCTGTCTATCCTTGACAAAGCCTGTGTGGTCCTCTGTGACACTTCTGGTACGCAGTCCTTTAGACACTTGGCCAGGACTTTCGTGAGTATTTTCGCAAAAACGTTCAGCGGCATTCCATCGTTTCTTTGTATTTTTTTGGTATCAGCAATATGATGGCCTAAGTTAGAGTAGGAGCACGGTCCCCCTTGCTAGCGAGTCTGCGAACATCTCCCATAGATGGGGGGGACAAGAAACTGGTGCGAATTTCTGTCTGGAACCATCCGGGTCCCGGCGCCCTGCCCCCGATTGCATGGAGTTGATACTCTCCGTGACTTCACCCCAGTACTATTGGTGCTTCCCAGCTCCATCCGTCTATCGTCCCACATGACTGGCATGTCCAGTCCTTTGAGGGACCTTTTCATCCCGAATCCCCATTGGGGGGGCAGGCTTGAGGTGTTCAGTCCCCAATAAAAGACCTCAAATGCTTGGTTAACCTTTTTGGTTGGGCTACCCAGTCCGCCTCCCTGCCGGAAGGTGCGGCTCCCCTTGCTTTCATGCTTTCCTACTGCTAGCTTTCCCCGCGAGTGTGGTAGCCCCCTCCTGGGCTAATCTTTCCCCTTTCCTTTGCCCGATTGATAGCTGTTCCCTTTGTCTCCTCTTCACCCTCTCCTGTGCTCTGTTGCCCTCGCCCTTTCCTGTGATCTGGTCTTTTTGCTCAAAGCGAAGCAGTACTGTCCCACGCAAATATTGTTCAAGTCCATCACCGTTGGTTTCTCTTTTCTTTCTCTGCTTCATCTTTAACACTGTCTTGTTCTGCCCCTTCTTCCAGGGCCATTTGTCCGCATAAAGTCGTTTGCCTCTGCCTGGGTGTTGAAATAGTGTTGCTTGTTTTGGAATGTAACCCAGAGCCTGGATGGGAATAGCATTCCAAATTTTACTCCACTTTTATACAGGGCTGATTTTGCCAGGTTGAACTCGGCCCTGTGCTTTGCCAGGCCTGCCCCAATGTCCGGGTACACTCGTATTCTATGTCCTTCCCAGCTGCTCGCTTTCGTCTGCCTTGCCCACCGCAGAATTCTTCTCCCCATCCTGGTATCTGTGTAATTTGGCGATTATTGCCCTTGGCTGTTCCCCCGCCTTGGGCTTCGGTCGGAATGACCTGTGTGCCCTATCGTCTCCGGTGGCTTAGGGGAATCTGTCCCTCCCAAGTTTCCCAGCTTCTGAGCCACACAGCCTGTTGGGTCCCTGCCCTCGATCCCCTCTGGCAGACCACGATCCGGATATTCCAAGATACTCTGGTGCCCAGGACCGATTCTCCTGATCCTCAACTTCCCCTGGGTCGCCACTGTCCTTTTTATTTCGGCCTCCAGAGCAACAATCCTATCGATCCGGTCCGTCGACGTCTTTTCAGGCTTTAGGATCATCTTCCCCTGCGCTTCCAGTTTCTGCCTCATTTCATCTATCACCGTCTGCATGACGACCAGTGCCTCCGTCACTTCCACCTGGATCTCACTTTAATTGCCTCTCTCATTGCCGTCAATTAATTGTCAGGAACATCAGGCGGAACTGGGGGGGGGGGGGGGGGGGGGAGCCGGGTTTGATTCCCCGCTGGGTCACTGTCTGTGCGGAGTCTGCACGTTCTCCCCATGTCTGCGTGGGTTTCCTCCTGGGTGCTCCGGTTTCCTCCCACAGTCCAAAGAATGCAGGTTAGGTAGTTTGTCCATGATAAATTGCCCTTAGTAACCAAAAAGGTTAGGAGGAGTTGTTGGGTTACGGGGATAGGGTGGAAGTGAGGGCTTAAGTGGGTCGGTGCAGACTTGATGGGCCGAATGGCCTCCTTGTGCACTGTATGTTCTATGTTCTATTTGATTATACTGTGGAGGAGAACCACCTGATGTGCAACTGCTCAGCACATCCCCCTCACTGGAAGTCCCCCCCGCCCAGAATTTCTTATGGCAGAGTTGAAAGATGTTTGCTCCCTAGTGTTCTCTCTCCAACTACAATCAATTTCCACTAAACTAAGAACTAATTCATGCTGTAACCATCTCTAAGCACAATAGAAACACAGTAGGAACTGAAACCAACCCCCACACATACATCTTTATCCAGCATGAATCTAACTATTGGTTTTACCCTTCCATGCACAGAAACATACCCACTTATAATTATACCCTTACTTCTAATATTTCCAATACAAACATAAATCCCTTAAAACTACCTTTGTTTTCCAATCATCTCTGCATCAGATAATTGTCCACTCTTATTCATTCAATTTCTATCAAAAACTTCATAATGTTTTAGACGTCTTTGGAGCCTTGTACAGTTTTCTTTGAGAACTGTCTTTCATCAGGAAAATCTTTGACTGAGATTGACTATGGATTTGGCATGTGTTTTAAATTGCCATATGCTTACAAACTGTATTACTGCAAATTGATATTACTTGGTCTTCTCTCGCAGTTATCTATTAAAAATTATCCCTCCATCAGTAAGAGGTGGAAGGAGAATATTTGACCACAATCTTTTTATTACCCATTTTTCCATGATATTTATCTTGTAGTAAATGATATGCTTTGATCCATAGGCCTCATTACAGATGGATAGGCAGTGGAATCCTGCAGAGCTGCAATCAAAGCTTGAAAAACTGGAAATCCTAGAACAAGAGTGTCTAAAAGTCAACGTAACACAGACCAAAGCTGAAGTAAATAAAGACTTCTTTATTTAAAGTCCAATAATGATGTATAGGAACAAAATTAATAAACTTGTTGTTTTTCATCTTTCATTCCTCAAATTATTATTGGCACAGGTTAAAATTTATACATCAAAATGTTATATTTGCGTGTGGATTGATTTTAATTATTTAGCTGTACACTCAGCCTGTCTAGATGTGGTAAGGAGAGCTTGGTTTTCTGATCAATTAATGGTCATAGCCATTTAAAATAAATTGTCATGTATTTCACATAGTTATTGCAGCTTTACATTATAAAATGTATGCCAGGATTATGAGTTGTAGCAAATTGATTTGCCTCTTTCGGCACAATTTTACATCCTTGCGCTTACTGCATTCTCTCTCGAGGTGACAACTGCTGTCCTGCATTAAAATACACTCTGTACTACTGGCTGATATTGATGTATATTTAGTAATATACACCACTTATTTTGTCCAGCTGATGCTTTAACATTTTCATGCGTCAGTGCAGACTTGATGGGCGGAAGAGCCTCTTCCGCACTGTCGTATTCTGTGATTTGACTAGGATTTAACAACTGTTTTCAAGTGACACCCCTTGTGCTGTCAGTGATCTGAAATTGGCACACATTGGTACAGTGAGACCCGATGGCATACATTTTGAGTCCTCACACTTGAGTCCTCAACAGATTGACTTCGGGTTTGTTCTGTTTTAGAGAGATCCAGTGATCGGAAGAAGTTACTGTGAAAAACCCTTAGTCGCCACATTCCGGCGCCTGTTCGAGTAAGCTGGTACGGGAATTGAACCCGCGCTGCAAGCCTTGTTCTGCATTCCAAACCAGCTATCTAGCCCACTGAGCTAAACCAACCCTTCTGAGGAACAGGCCATTCGGCCCATCGCGTCTGTTCTGCCATTCAGCAAGACTACTATTGATCTGATCGTTGCCTTAACTCCACTTTCCTGCCTGTCCCCGTAACTCTAATCTCCCTTCTCAAACAAAAATATGTCTAACTCGCTGACCCCCAGCCTCCACGACTCCTTGGGGTAGAAAATTCAACGGACTAGTGACCCTCTGAGAGACGAAATTCCACCGTATCTCTGTGTTAAATGGGAGACTCCTTATTTTGAAACTGTACCCCAAGAGGAGAAATTCCATCATCAACCCTGTCAAACCTTATGTTCAGTAAGATCTCTCATTCATATGTAAGAACATACGAGCTAGGAGTAGGAGTAGGCCAATTGGGCTGAACACCATTGAGAAAATACCCAATCTGCTCAACCTTTCCTCATCAAACAAACCCCTCATCCCGGGAATCCATGTAGTGAACTTTCTCTGAACCGCTTCCAATGCAAGTATGTCCCTCTTCAAGGTGACCAAAAATGTACACAGTACTCTAGGTATGGTATCACCAATGTTGAGAATGAATGAAATGACAATCGCTTATTGTCACAAGTGGGCTTCAAATGAAGTTACTGTGAAAAGCCCCTAGTTGCCACATACCGGCGCCTGTTCAGAGAGGCTGGTATGGAAATTGAACCGTGCTGCTGGCATACCTTGGTCTACTTTCAAAGCCAGCGATTTAGCCCAGTGTGCTAAACCAGCCCCCGTTTTGTACAGTAGTAGCAAGACTTTCATAATCCATCCCCTTTGCAATAAAGGCCAACATTCCATTTACAGTCCTAATAACTTGCTGTACCTGAATGCTAACTTGCACGAGGATATCCAGATCCCCCTCTGCTGCAGTATTTAAATGATATTCAGTATTTCTATTTTTCCAGCCAAAATTATCAACTGTACATTTTCCCCACATTATACTGCACCTGCCAAATTTTTACTCACTCACAACCTATCCATGTCCCTTGCAGACTCCTTGTATCCTCTTTACAACCTACTTTCCTACCTATATCAGCAGGTTTAGCAACTATACACTTGGTCCCTCAACCAAGTCATAGATCATAGAATTTACAGTACAGAAGGAGGCCTCTTGGCCCATCGAGTCTGCACCGGCCCTTAGAAAGAGCACCCTATTTAAGCCCACACCTCCACCCTATCCCAGTAAACCTATCTAAGCTTTTTTGGACGCTAAGGGCAATTTAGCATTGCCAATCCACCTAATCTGAACATCTTTGGACTGTGGGAGGAAACCGGAGCACCCGGAGGAAACCATGCAGACATGGGGAGAATGTGCAGACTACACACTCACCCAAGCCGGGAATCGGACCTGGGACCCTGGATCTGTGAAGCCATGGTGCTAACGTGCCGCCACAACTGATATAAATTGTAAATATTGAGGCCCAGCACTGATCTCTGTGGCATTCCACCCATCACTTGCCAACCTAAAAATGACCCATTTATGCCTAATCTGTTTCCTGTTAGTCAACCAATCTTTTATCCATGTAAATAAATTGCCCCCTATGCCATGAGCTCTTATTTTGCAGTTACTTTTCATATGGCACCTTGCCAAATGCCTTCTAGAATCTAAATATACCTCGCATCCACAGGTTCCCTTTTATCCTATATTGACTGACCTGATTGTTTTGAGATTTTCTAAGTACCCCGCTATAACCTCCTTAATAGATTCTAGAAATTTCCCTATGACAGATGTTAAGCTAACTTGTCTGTAGATTCCTGCTTTTGTGTCTCTTCTTTCTTGAATAGAAGAGTCACATTCACTATTCTCCAATCTGATGGGACCATTCCAGAATCTAGGGAGTTTTGGCAAATTAAAATCAATAAGAGGAAGAGGCCTTGGCTCCTATTCATTTGGCATTGGAGAGGACCAACGAAACGGTAAAGGTGCATGGTGACAGGATACAAGACATGGAGGTGGTCCTTTCAAGGCAAAGCGACCAGATTGCCTCTCTGGAAGCAGAGATGTCTCTGGCTGATGCGAATAAAGCGCTGAAGGTCAAAGTGAATGATTGGAGAATGGTTCCAGGACAAAATATCCAAATTGTGGGGTCGCCAGAGGGGATGGAAGGCCCAACACCCACAGAGTATTTTGCAAAGATGGTGGGGAAGGGTAGACACATGTCCCCTCCCAAGTTGGACCAAGCCCACCGAACTCTTCAACAGAATCCTCGCCCCAGCGAACCACCGCGAGCAGTAATCGTGAAGTTTCACAGCTTCCAAGAAAAAGAGCGGATCCTGAGATAGGCAAGAAAGAACTGCAATTACAAATGGGAAGGCCACACCATCATGTTTTATCAGGATGTTGGAGCGGAGCTGGCAAAGAAGCGGACAGCGTCCTGTATAAAAGCGGAGTCTGTTTGGGGTGGTGTACCCGGTGCGGCTAAGAGTGACTTTGAGGAAAATACATTTTTTTTTGTGCAGGATGCGGTGGATTCCTTTCTAAAGAAGCATAGGCTGGGTGGGGTATGAGTGAAGTTTTTGGATATTGGGGATGAGCATGTTGGTATGTGGAATTGTTGGGGTTCCTTGTTCATGTTTGCATTTTGTTCAGTTCTCGGTTGGGTCGAATGATTTACAAGTTGGGCTTGGGTAGGGGGATTAATTTTATGTGGATTTGTCCTGTATTAGTTCAAATTGTTGTGGAAATCTATAGCTCTCTGTTGGAGTACTATGTTGTATGGGGTTATACTACTTTGTGTCTTTTTTCTGCAAGCATTTTCCTTCATTTTGGTGGGAGCTGCCCTGATAGCCGAAGAGTTTGCTAATGGGAGCGTTGCTGAGGGGGTGACTGCAGCTCATTATATTAGTTCTATTTTAGATAATGGGCTGAGTGTTTTTGTTTTGTTTGCGTTAGATTTATTAGAAGTAAGTTTAGTGGTTTATATTCGCCATGCTGTTTTCTGTATGTATGTTTGGCTATAGTTGTTTCTGAGGGCAGCAGGGAAGGGGGTAGGGATAGTTTGCTGATGTTAACTGCAGAGCTCTTTGTTTAATCTTGTTTGTGACTTTAACGGCCATCTTGTGGCCTGGTTGCTGTACTTTTGATGTAACTGCTGGATAATCCTTCTTGGTGGAAATGGCTGACTGGCGGGGTGGGGTTGGTGGTGGTCCCCTAATTTGTTGATCACCTGGAATGTCAGGATTGAATGGCCCAGTGAAGAGGCCGAGGGTATTTGCTCACCATGAAAGTTTAAATGCCAATGTGGTATTTATGCAAGCGACGCATTTGTGGGTCAGAGACCAGACATGCTTGTGGAAGGGGGCGGGGCTGGGACAAGTTTTTCATTTGGGCTTTAGTAGGGCCCAGGGTGCATCAATTTTAAAGGCTTCAATTTTCTGCCGCTAAGATCTTGGCTGACCCCGATGGTAGGTCGTAGGTCTTTGGCAGGCACCTCTTGGTTATTGTCTATGCTCCAAACTGGGATGATACTGACTTTATTAACAAGCTTCAAGCCTCCCATCCCTAATTTATATTTGAATCAGCTTACTTTTGGGGGGGGGGGGGGGTGGCTTAAACTGTGTTCTGAACCCCTTGATGGATCGGTCCAAGTCCAA
Organism: Scyliorhinus canicula; assembly: GCF_902713615.1. Lineage (NCBI taxonomy): Eukaryota > Metazoa > Chordata > Chondrichthyes > Carcharhiniformes > Scyliorhinidae > Scyliorhinus > Scyliorhinus canicula. Next base: position 39,410,440 of record NC_052151.1, on the reverse strand, counting down.
ACCTCTGACTCCATCAGGAATGGCCAAGGTGTCGTTGGTTGTAATGGAGCAGCTTGGGGGGAGGGGTCAGATCTGTGATGTTTTTTGCACCAGGTATAGTTGCATATCGACGTTTGTGTGGTGGGTAGATCTTGCCTCCCTTTGGTGGAAGGGACGGGTTACTTGGTGATTGTGATTTCAGACTATGCCCCACGTTTTGTTGATTTGGCACTAGAGTCAGGTCCCTCCCAGCGTCCGCCATTGCGATAGGATATGGCATTCTTAGCAGACAAGAGATTTTGTGGACGCGTATCCACTACCATTGGGGAATATATTAAATTGAGTAAAAATGAGTCTATTTCCCCTTCTAGACTGTGGGAAGCCTTAAGGTGGGTATCGGGAGATAATTTCTGACAAAGTGCACACGGAAAGGACTGCGAGGGCAGAGTGGCAAAGGCAGCTGGACTCCATCCTTGAGGTGGATCATCAGTACTCTCGCCCCAACCCTGGAGTATGGCAAGTAGGAAAAAGCTCCAAACGCAATTCATAAAATTTCTGTCTCTACAATGCAGAAGGAGGCCATTCAACCTTGCGAGTCTGCACCGACCTTCTGTAAGAGTACCCTAACTAGGCCCACTCCCCTGCCCTATCCCCGTAATGCCATCTAACCTACAGATCTTTGAACAACTAAGGGGAAATTTGGCATGTCCAATCTATCTAACCTGCACATCTTTGAACTGGGAGGAAACTGGCGCACACGGAGGCAACTCGCGCAGACACTGGGAGAATGTGCAAACAGCCAATCGCCCAAGGCTGGAATTGAACCCAGATCCCTAATGCTGGGAGGCAGCAGTGTCAATTTGAATTATTATCAACGGATAAGGTTGTGGGCCAGCTGCCACGTTCAAGGGGTGTATTTTATGAACATTGGGAGAAGGCCAGTCACCTCTTAGCTCACCAGCTAGGCCAGTCAGGTTTCATCAAGGGTGGACAATTGTGGTCCAATTTACGTCGTCAATTAAATGTTGTCTTCTTTTCCCCCTCTTCGGAGTGCGAACCGGAGGTGCTTGTTTCCTTAGACGCTGAAAGGCGTTTGAAAGGGTGGAGTGGGGTGTCTCTTTGTAATTCTTGGGAGGTCTGGATTTGGGCAAAAGTTTATATTTTGAATTTGTTTATTTTGTAGGGCCCCAGTGTTAATGTTCGCATGAATCTTTAAATGTGGGCTACTTGCTGCTAAATTGGGGCACGAGGCAGGGATATCCATCTCTGCTCCTGTTTGCTCTGGCAATAGAGCCGCTTGCCATAGCGCTGAGATATTCCAGTAAGTGGAGGGGGATAAATTGGGGCGGGATGGAGCATAGGGTGTCCTTGTACGTGGATGACTTTCTTTATATTACAGACTCAGTATCCACTATGGATGCGATAATGGAGCTGCTTGGGAGCTTTGGCTCCTTCTCTGAGTGTAAGTTGAATTTGGATGAGAGTGAATACTTCCCGGTTAACCCCCAGGGAGGGTAGCCAATCTGGGGATGTTACCTTTTCGCCTTGCCCGATCTAGCTTTTGTTATCTGGGAATCCAGGTGACCCACAATTTGGCCTCCCTTCATCAATTAAATTGTACTAGTCTGGTTAATGAGGTCAAATCTGAAGTGGAATAACCTCCGCCTGTCTTGGAGGGCAGTGTCCAGTCTATTAAGATTAATGTACTCCCGAGATTTTTAGTTCTTTTTCAATGTCTCGTCACTTTTCTCTCCAAATCCTTCTTTGTCAAAATTAATAAATTAGTGTCCTCATTTATTTGGGCAGGTAAGACCCCAAGGATCTGCAGTGTATTCCTCCAGAAAGATAGGCAGTCAGGAGGCTTGGCTTTACACAATTTATTATTTTACTATTGGGCAGTCAAAATTGTGAAGGTACTGGACGGTTTAATGATCCGGGTTCCATATGGGGGCAAATGGAGGCGAGTTCCTGTAAGGGTTCTGGCCTTCGTGCATTAATTACCGCATTGATGCTGTTCCTTCCAGCAAGATTTTACTCAAATCCAGTAGTGGTGTCCACCCTGACGATCTGGAAGCAGTTCAGACAACATTTAAAACTTAGTTCCATGTCTTTTCTGGCCCCTCGATGCAATAATCACCTCTTATTGCCAGCGGGTTTGGACACCGGCGTTTAGGTCCTGGAAAGGTTAGAGCTTGGAGCGGTTTGGGGACTTGTTCGTGGAGGAAAGGTTTGCCATTTTTAAGGAGCTGTCGGAGAAATTTCAATTCCTTGGTTACAATCTGTTTAGATACTTTCAGATTTGTCCTTTCTCCTTGGCACCACCCTCCTCCCAGTTGAAGAGCATTTTGTTTTTGGCCGGAAATGATGGGGGGGATTATTTTGTGCATATGCGGCCAGATCCTATCAGTGGATTCGGCTCTGTTGAATGAGGTAAAGGTGAAATGGGAGGGTGAAATTGGGTCCTATTCTGGATGATGAGGTATGAAGTGAGGCTCTTCACAGCCTCAACTCCAAGTCCTCTTGTGCTCAGTTCAAGGTGGGCACAGGGTACATCTGACCAAAGTGAGGGTGAGCGGATTTTTCTCTCAGGTGAAATATAGGTGTGAGCATTGTTCTCGGGGACTGGCTAACCACACGTATGTTTTGGTCTTGTCCCATGTTAGTAAGCTTTTGGGTCTCTTCCTTTCTTCAACACCCTGTCAGAGATGCTTAATCTGGAGCCATGTCTGCTCACAGTCATTTTCGGGGTTACAGACTCGCTGCTGCTGCAGATGGGTGAAGGTGGATGTTCTTTGCCACGTTAATAGCCCAGAGATGAGTTCTGCTTGGGTGGAGGTCTCCTACTTTGCCCAGTGTGTCGGCTTGGTTCGGTGACCTCAGGTCGTTCTTGCATTTGGAGAGGGTTAAATACACCATTAGGTGGTCGGTAGAAGGGTTCCACCTAAGATGGCAGCCATTCATTTCCTTTTGTAAAGAGCTAGTCACCGTCAGTTGTCAAGGGGTCTAGTTTCATGTTGGGGAGGGGGTGTTAAATTAATTTATGTTTTTGATTGTTTCTTATGTTCTTTTGCTATTGTAACTTGAGTTAATTGTTTTATATTAATTTCTTTATAATAAAATATTTTCAATAAACATAAAAACTGTTAGCTCTTATGATCTGTATTTATATTTCTAGCTTGCTTTCTCTCTGCTTATTAATCTTTTAGTCATTCTTTTGCTGTTCTTTTGATTTATTATTGTCACATGTATTAGTGTACAGTGAAAAGTATTGTTTCTTGCAAGCTGTACAAACAATGTATACCGTACATAAGGAAAGACTGCAGAATATAAAGTTACAGTTATAGCAAGGTGTAGAGAAAAGATCCAACTGAATACGAGGTAGGTCCATTCAAAAGTCTGATGGCGAGTAGGGAAGAAGCTGTTCTTGAGTCGGTTGGTACGTGACCTCAAACTTTGGTATCTTTTTCCTGACGGAAGAAGGTGGAAGAGAGTATGTCCAGGATGCGTGGGGTCCTTAATTATGCTGGCTGCATTTCTGAGGCAGCAGGAATTATAATGGATGGGAGGCTGGTGTGCATGATGGACTGAGCTACATTCACGACCTTTTGTAGTTTCCTGCAGTCCTGGGCAGAGCAGGCTCCATACCAAGCTGTGATACAACCAGAAAGAATGTTTTCTATGGTGCATCTGTAGACGTTGGTGAGGGTCGTAGCTGACGCCTTAGTCTTCTGAGAAAGTAGAGTTGTCGGTTGGCTTTCTTAACTACAGTGATGGCATGGGGGGACAAGGCCAGGCTGTTGGTGATCTGTACACCTAAAAACTTGAAGCTTTCGACCCTTTCTACTCGTTCCCATTGATGTAGACAGGGGCATGTTCTCCACTACGCTTCCTGAAGTCGATGACAATCTCCTTTGTTTTGTTGACATTGAGGGAGAGATTATGGTCGTCACACCAGTTCACCAGATTCTCTATCTCATTCCTGTACTCTGTCTCGTCATTGTTTGAAATCCCACCCACTACGGTGGTGTCATCAGAAAATTAGAAAATCGGGTTGGAGGGGAATTTGGCCACACAGTCATAGGTGTATAAGGAGTATAGTAGGGGGCTGAGGACACAGCCTTGTGGGGCACCGGTGTTGAGGATGATCGTGGAGGAGGTGTTGTTGCCTATCTTTACTGATTGTGGCCTGTGGGTTAGGAAGTTCAGGATCCAGTCGCAGAGAGAGAAGCCAAGGCCACGCAGTTTGGAGATGAGTTTCGTAGGGATGATGGTGTTGAATCGAGCTGTAGTCGATAAATAGGAGTCTGACATATGTGTCTTTGTTATCTAGGTGTTCCAGGGTAGAATACAGGGCCATGGAGATGGCGTCTGCTGTGGACCTGTTGCAGCGGTAGGCGAACTGTAGTGGATCAAGTGGACCTGGTAGGCTGGAGTTGATTCGTGCCATGACTAACCTTTTGAAGCACTTCATGGTGATGGATGTCAGAGACACTGGACGATAGTCATTAAGGCACGCTGCTTGACTTTGTTTGGTACAGGGATGATGGTCGTCTTCTTGAAGCAGATAGGGGCCTCAGGTTGTTGTAAAGAGAGGTTGAAGATGTCTGCAAATACCCTCGCTAGCTGATCCGCGCAAGACCTGAGTGCTTGTCCGGGTACCCCATCCGGGCCAGTGGCTTTCTGTGGATTGACCTTCAAGAAGGCTGCTCTGACGTCTGCAGTGGTGATCTCAGATACAAGTTCATCCGAGGCTTCTGGGGTGGAGGGCTCGCTCTTGCTGACCTCTTGCTCAAAGTGGGTATAGAATGCGTTGAGATCATCAGGAAGGGGTGCGTTGGAGCCGACTATTTTACATGCCTTCATCTTGTAGCCCATTATGCCTTCTAGACCTTGCCATCGACGGTGGGGATCCGTGTGGCTAGCCTGGGACTCAAGCTTGGTCTGGTACTGTCTTTTGGCATTTTTGATGGATCTCCTTAGATCATATCTGCCTTTCTTGTAGAGGTCAGGGTCGCCTGACTTGAATGCCTCAGACCTAGACTTCAGCAAGCAGTGGATATCCCTGTTCATCCAGGGTTTCCGGTTGGGAAACATGCCGATTTGCTTCTTTGGCACACACGTTCTTTGGTTCTTTTCTGTCCAGTCTCTAACCTGCCACTCATCCTTGTGGAATTATACATTATTTCTTTCAATTTGATTCTGTCTTTAATTTCTTTAGTAGCCATTGATGGTATGTCCTTCCCTTTTGGATATATTTTCTGAGAATTCTGAAATATCTCCTTGAATGTTTACCACATCTCTACAGATGTATCCCTTAACCTAATTTCCCAGTTCACTTTAGTCAATTCTGTTCACTAAACAAACACAATACGTGAAGGTGACCATGTTGTAAAATTACTTTTTCTTTGTCCTCAAAATAACCTTCTGAAGCAATGTGGTCGGTTTTAAATGCGAGCGCTTTTTGATTGGTGTAAATATCTTTCAATTCTAGAGTAAAATTAATGAACTGGAACAGAAACTTCAGGAAGAAGAACATCATCGTAAATTGATCCAAGATAAAGCAGCTCAGGTGAGTGGAACAGCCTGATGTTTCACAGTAGTTTTGAAGGGCAGTGTAACCCTATGAATGGGGAATGTCGTACATGGTTCACTGTCCCACCTGTGATGTTTTATGTAATGGAATAATACAATGTTGTACTGGGGAATGAGAAAGTGGAAATTCTGTACAAAATGTTTGCTCCCAGACCACATGCAGCCGCAAACTAGATCAATAAATTCCTTTAAGATAGAGAACTAAGACACATCAAAAAATAAGAAAATTCAATTTAACATTTGGGAAAATCCAGTAGAATATATTCTTATTTCACAAATTACGTTGAGTTGTAGCAGAAGTGTGTTCATTTTTCCAAGGAAAGTCTGAACTGCAAATTACACTAACAGTTAAACTGGCTAATATATTTCTTTGAAAAATAAAATGCTTGTATTTCAAAACAGCAGTTGGCTTGGAATGTAGTATAGGACTGTAATGTAATTAAGTGGAACAGATTGAAATGCTCAAATTTTACTCTTGTGGAGACTTTGAACACGTTAATCAAGAACAGCTATTAGTTGATATAGTAGAATATGAATGTATGATCTAGAGTGTCTTGTGCATTTTGTCTTTCATAGTTTGGGCATTGCACTTATCTAAATGTGAATGACTATCATTTGATTTGTTGCAGTGCATACCTGGTATTTACCAATTGGAAGCAGACAAACTGGTTCAATGAAAACTGCTAAGGCTATATTAAAACAACTAATTGACGATTAGTGGCCACCAAATATAGCAATAAAAGGAAAAAAGAAGGAATTAAATTCTCATTTTTTGAAAATTATTTTCAGCTGCCACTTTTCTTTCTCTGCTAAATTGAGAAATTAGCTACTGGGAATAAAATTTGCATCATAATAATGTTATGAGACATTCCAAACTTTACAAAGAAGTTAAATGTAATTATGGTGTTAGAAAAGCCCTCCTCAATGTTTTGGGAATAGGATGTGCCTATCTGAGAACAGTGTGTGTCTATTTTGTGTGTGAAAATCACTGTTAGTAAAGGATGGCATGAGTAAGATGTAGGCAGGACTTGAAATGCAGTGGGCGTTTCCAAGCTAACATTCTTGTATATGAGAACTTGCTCAATGTCTACCGAAGCCAACACAACCTTCTCTTTCCGAATCTCTGGAAGCTGCTCCTACCTTTCTTACTGGGTCCTTCACTCTGCCTGGACTGGAGCCTTCCTCCTCTAAGAATGTGACTCTGCAGTTTACAACAGGCCACAAACTTGTATTACAGGACATCCTTTGATGTATTCATACACCTGAAACTGCTTAAATATGCAGAGTGGTTGTTAAATACTGTGGTAGATTCAAGCTTCTTGTTATATGTTCATCTGGTATCCTTCAATGCACCGAGCTGGCATGGGACATGTCTGCAGAGGACTGTCTTGAGACTAAGAGCCTCCTTGATAGTTTTGCACCTAAAATATTACAGGCATTGCGCACTCCTTAAAATGATCATAGTGAAACATACATTGCTATTCAGACATTGGTATGGTTATTGGACTAGTAATCCAGAATCCCAGGCGAGTGCTCTGGGCAGACAGATTCATATCTCACTACAGTAGCTGTTGGAATTTAAATTCAATTAATTGATAAATCTGTGCTTAAAAGCTAGTCTTAATAATGGTGGCCATGATGTGGAGATGCCGGCGTTGGACTGGGGTGAGCACAGTAAGAAGTCTTACAACACCAGGTTAAAGTCCAACAGGTTTGTTTCAAACACGAGCTTTCGGAGCACGGCTCCTTCTTCAGGTGAATGGAAAGGCTTGTTCCAGAAATGTTTATATAGACACAGTCAGAGATGCCCCGGAATGCGAGCACCTGCAGGCAATCAAATCATCAAAGATGCAGAGAGAGAGGTAACTCCAGGTTAAAGAGGTGTGAATTGTCCCAAGCCAGTTCAGTCGGTAGGCCTCTGCAAGTCCAGGCTTGTTGGTGGGGGCCGAATGTAATGCGACATGAATCCCAGATCCCGGTTGAGTCCGCATTCATGCGTGCGGAACTTAGCTATATAACTTAGTTAATAATGGTGACCATTTCTGGTCTTGGGTGACTGTCTGTGTGGGGTTTGTATATTCTCCCTGTGTCTGCGTGAGTTTCCTCCGGGTGCACCAATTTCCTCCCACTGTCCAAAGATGCACACGTGAGGTGGATTGCTCCTTGGTGTCCAAAGATATGCAGGTTATGCGGTGGGCCTACGTGGGATACTCTTGCAGAGGGTTACTGCAGACTCGATGGGCCAAATGGCCGCCTCCTGACCTGTAGTGATTTAATGAAAACTAACAAATTGCTGTAAAAACCCCATCTGGATTGCTAATGTTCTTGCTAATATCTGGGGGCTTTGCCAAAATTAGGAGAGCTGTCCCACAGACTAGTCAAGCACCAGCCTGGCAGTCATAATTAAAATCATAACTGACACCTCTATCACCATTTCTCTCTATGTTCTGTCGCACTGGCAGAGGTGGTGGTATAGGGGTACGCAGTCAGGAGGTAGTTGCCCTGAAAGTCTTCAACATTGACTTTGAAGCCCATGATGTTTGAATGCATCATTGTGTAGCAGTGGTTTCTAACTTTGAAACATTTACATGTACAATGGAGGTATTGACCATGGAGAGGGGAGGGTGGTCACATGATTGAAACCGACTTCAGATCACAATTTTTAATGCCAAGAACTGGGGAGAGACAGATTAGTCTATGAGCCATTAGGGCAGGAGCAACCATCCTCCATCAAGAAGAACATAGGCAGGGTTATCAGCCAGTCAACAAGGCAATGTGCAAGTCAGGCTAATTCATTTTCACCAGAAAATTTCACCTTGACAAAACCTGGCCACAATTTCATCTGGAGACCCAGAGGCTTCCAACATCCATTCATCCAAAGAATAATGGGAGAGAACCTATCCAGACCTGCTAGTTAGCATTTTGAAAGAAATGGTATTTGGATACATGATATATCCATCCTAGTGTTGGGTGGGGTTACTGGGTTATGGGGATGGGGTGGAGGTGTTAACCTTGGGTAAGGTGCTCTTTCCAGGAGCCGGTGCAGACTCGATGGGCTGAATGGCCTCCTTCTGCACTGTAAATTCTATGTAATATTACTTGTATTTTCTTTTACTAATAACCTAATCATAAATCCATATTTACTTGTGTGTATGTCTGTGGTCATGAGGGAGCGAGGATGTTTCTTTGCTTTTACATTTTGGGGTATTGTGTGATTAAAAATTATGCTGCCTTTAAATTTTAAACTTACCTGAAGTGCTTATTATTGAAAATCACAACACAAAGGTTTAAAATGCTCCCTTTGAAACACGGCCTGATTTTACGTTCCCCGTGGTGGGTTTTTAGATGGGGTCGGAGTGTGAAATTGCAGGGACCGTTGAACCTCCATGGGGGAAGGACAGAATCATGGGAGTGGGGGCTGTCCTTCCCTTAAGGCTTGGTGGCCTCTGGACCTCCCTCCTCCCATCAGGCCTCTCACCTGAGACCCCGATTTTCCACCTCATAATTCCCCAGGCCTTCCTTACCCTCCCTGCCCTGGGATCCCTTAAACTTAGCTTGTCCTATGGCTACAGCACTTGGGCTCAGGCAGGTTGGTGTAGTTCCTCTTCTGATTTGATTTGATTTATTGTCACATGCATACCGAAGTACAGTGAAAAGTATTTTTCTGCGGCTGAGGGAACGTACACAGCACGCACATAGTAGACAAAGAAAATTATAGTTGACAGAGTACATTGATAAATTGTACATCGACAAACAGTGATTGGTTCAAACAAAGCACGACAGCACTGCAAGGACTGTTTGGCCAGCAGCTTGCTAAGGCAGGACTTCTTCTCGAGGGAGTGGCAGAAATCTCGCCTATAGCCAATCAATGCTCATTCAGTATGGAAATAAAATAAGTTTTAACGTGTTTCATTTACAAATTTAGGAATGTGCAGTATTTCATAACAAACTCCCTTCCCACCCATGATTCTGTCCTTCCCCCATGGAGGTTCAACGGTATGATGAGATAGATACTACAGCACCTAATACAGCTTTTATATTGGTCATAATGGAAAAATTGAATTCTTTTAAAGTTGTTGCACTTAAAGTTGCGCTTTGCAGAAATGCAACAACAACGTTAAGCAGGCAATTACTGTAGCCAGAGGTGGAGACTACACAAATCTCATCCTCGATGATAGGGGAGCCCTGCACATCAGTGCAGAAGACAAAGCTGAAGCATTTTCAACCAGAAGTACTGAGGGGTTGACCCACATAGGCTTCCTCCTGAGGTCCGCAGCACCACAGATGCCTCTCTTCAACCAATTTGATTAATCCGTGTGATATCAAAAGATGGCTGAAGAATAATTTATGAGCTCTGACAATATTCTGGCAATATTTCTGAAGTTTTGTGCTCCAGAACTAGTCGTGCCTCTAACCAAGCTCTTCCAAAACAGCTGCAATGCTGGCACCTATCTGGCAATGTAGAAAATTGCACAGGTCTGTTCTGTACTCAAAGCAGAACAATTCAAATCCAGCCAGCAACAGTGCTCTTAAGTGGCACTTACACAGCAATAACCTGCTCACTGACATTTCAGTTTTGGTTCCACCAGGGCCACTCCACTTTTGTTCTTTTACAGCCTTGGTCCAAACATAAAGGAGCTGAGTTCAAGAGGTGAGGTGAGAGTGACTAACATTGATATCAAACAGCGTTTGTCATCTACGAGTCCTATCAAAGCAGATGCCATTGGTAATCAAGCGTTAAAGTCTCTATTAGTTGGAGTCATACCAACTATAAAGGAAGATGGTTGAGGTTTTGGAGGCCAATCATCTCGGTCCTAGGACATTGCTGTAGGTGTTTCGCAGGATAATATCCTAGGCCCAACTCTCTCCAGCCGTATAATCAGTGAACTTTCGTCTGTTAGAAGTGGGTTGTTTGTTGATCATTGCAGTGTTAAGTTGCACTCGCAACATCTCAGATGCTGAAGTTCTGTATCCAAATTTGCAAAAACCAGGGCAAAATTCAGGCTTGGGCTGATCTATGGTACAAACATTATTTGCTATTTAAGTGCCCGACAATCATCTCCAACAAGAGATAATCTAACCGTATCCTCTTGATATTCAACCACATTACTATCAGTGAATCCCCGTCAACATCGTGAGGGTTACCATTGACCAGAAATTGAAATGGACCAATTATATTACTGTGGCTAGAAGAATAGATCAGAGACTGGGAATTTTGTGCCAAGTCACTCATCTCCTGACTCTTCAAAGCATGTCCACCAGCTAGAAGACCCAAGTTAGGAGTGTGATGGACTGCATTCTACTTGTCTGGATGAGTGCAACTCTAGCAACGTTGCAGAATCTCGACATCCTCTAGAATGATTGCTTGATCATATCCCAACCAACACTGTAAACATTCACTTCCTTCACCATCAACGCACAGTGGCAGCGTTGTTTTTTAAAAATTCACTTATAGGGTCTGGGCATTGCTGGTTAACAAAGCATCTATTGACCATCCAGGTTACCCTTGTGAAGCTGGTTGTGAGCTGCCTTCTTGTGCTGCTGCAGTGTCTTGTGGTACAGGTACGCCCAGAGTGCTGTTCAGGAGGAAACTCCAGGATTTTGATCCAGCGACAGTGTAGGAATAACAACAACATATTTTCAAGTCAAGATGATGAGTGACATGGCGGAGAACATCCAGGTGGTGGTGTTTCCAGGTATCTGCTGCCCTTGTCCTTCTAGATGGTAAAGATCATGAGTTTGGAAGATGCTGCAGAAGAAGCCTTGGTGAGTTCCTGAAGTGAATCTTGTAGATGGTACTCACTGTTGTCACTGTTCGTCAGTGATATTTGTGGTAGCGGCAGCAATCAAGTGGGTTGCTTTGTCCTGGATGGTGTCACGCTCCATCAGTGTTGTTGGAACTGCACTTATCCAAGCA